>NC_088797.1:2638108-3265608 GCF_011386835.1 Chrysemys picta bellii
CCAAAGCCCACTACGTTGATGGGAGTCTCTCCATTGACTTCAGTGGGTCTTGGATCAGACCCTAGGGACTGAATGGCTCTATCTACTTCTGGTATTCATGTTTGCTAAAATTAAAAATATCCTTTCTGACTACAGAATCTTATCAGAAAATTGATCTCCAGTCCATAAAGGCTTCCACCCAGGAAAGTCCTGTTAGGACTTTTATGGTTTCCTAGCATTCTTTTCACAATCCTGTGGAAACTTGAAGATAACTTAGATATTGTTTCCATTTAGAAAGAGCTTTTAAATAAAAGGAAAATATAATGCTTGAGAGTTTGAGGATATCCAGCATTTCCTAGTTTATTCAGCAAGGACAGTGAAGGTTAATATGGAAGAGGTAAAAATCATCCAGCAATGCAGAATTAGTTACAAAAGCACATATCTGAATAGTCTTCCACTAACAGTTTGCTGTAATGATAAGAACTACAACTGGGTTCTCTCTGTGTATTTAAATTAAATTATCTAATGCAAATGCTAAATATGAACATCTCAGCAAGACACTGTATTGTAACACAATGTTCCTTATTCCAAGGAAAAGCTGATTGCTAGTTCTGGGACTGCAAATGTGTCAGGAAATAATTTAATTGCTATGCAGGTAGCAAAATACCCAGTGTTCTCGTTCTCAGTCTGTGTCTCAATGATAGTCTTTAATATTGCCTAATGATCACAAACACGCAGAGTCTTCTGCAGACACCTGGTTTATGGTATAAGTTGAAAACAAAGCAAAACCTCCAAACAACAACAAAAGCTAAAATTAGTGGAACAAGCACCAGATTTTCTATTACTAAGGAAGAACAGTGCTGCACACAATAAATATTTCTAGATACATTTTATGTAGTAGAATTGAGAAGATCATTTTGTCAGAAAGTTCTAGGAAGTTAAGAGCTCTAGGGGATGGAAAAACAGTTTGCCAAGAACATTTAGGGAGCCAAACATCCACAGGCCCAAATCCTGCAGTGCTTACTAATGCAAAATGTCCATTGAAAATAATGAGAACTTTCCTGATAAAAGAAAGACCAATAGCCATGGACTTTGGCCAATACAGAATGAAGCTTGTGTAAACTCAATGACCTTGCTTTTCATGGGGACAGACAAAACTTCTGTCACCATATTGGTTCTTGAGACATTACGAGGCACATTTTCAAAGAGTGTCAATCAGACCATTGTGAAAATAAAATAAACCCCAAAGAAAGGTTAATTATCATCATAATCCAGGGTGAAATCCAGACCAGGTGGTCACCACCTGCCCTGTAACCTTGGGTTCCCCACAATGCTTTGCTGCTGTAGTTCCCAACCTGGGCCCCTCACAAGCAGCCAGACAGGACGCAGGTCACACCCTGGCTGTCTGCGTACAGCTGCAGCCCTAGTCCAGCAGCCTCTCAGCAACACCAGCCACACTCTGGATTCCACCAGCCTTGGTTACCATTTGCAGGGTGATTCCAACACACTCCCAGTCCCAATTTCCCCCCCAAGTGTGTGTGCTGCACGGTGCAGCCCTCTCCGGAGCAGTTCAGCTATTAGAGGCCCATTGCCCCTACCAGGGGTCAATATCCAACAGTTTGCTACTTTAACCAGAGTTACCAAACGGATCAGTTTAAACACAACAAAAGAGAAATAAAGATAAAACACTTTCTAGTAGCTGAAACTTAACAAGCCAGACTCAGTTCAAGGGAAAATCCTCACCACATGTTCCCAGCAACAGGGGTGACCAAATTCTCAGGTCAGAACCCCTCCCAAAATCCAAAAGCTGGTTCCTTTGTCTTCCTGGGCTCTGGTTTAACATAAAAACAGCCGTACTGGGTCAGACCAAACGTCCATCTAGCCCAATATCCTGTCTTCCGACAGTGGCCAATACCAGGTGCCCCAGAGGTAATGAACACAACAGGTAATCATCAAGTGATCCATCCCGTCGCCCATTCCCAGCTTCCGTCAAACAGAGGCTAGGGACACCATCACTGCCCATCCTGGCTAATAGCCATTGATGGACCTATCCTCCATGAACTTATCTAGTTTTTTTTTGAACCATGTTATAATCTTGGCCTTCACAACATCCTCTGGCAAGGAATTCCACAGGTTGACTGTATGTTGTGTGAAAAAATACTTCCTTTTGTTTGTTTTAAACCTGCTGCCTATTAATTTCATTTGGTGACCCCTACTTGTGTTATAAGAAGGAAAAAATAACACTTCCTTATTTCCTTTCTCCACATCAGTCATGATTTTATAGACCTCTATCATATCCCCCCTTAGTCGTCTCTTTTCCAAGCTGAAAAGTCCCAATCTTATTAATCTCTCCTCATATGGAAGCCGTTCCATACCCCTAATAATTTTTGTTGCCCTTTTCTGAACCTTTTCCAATTCCAATATAGCTTTTTTGAGATGGGGCGACCACATCTGTCCCCAGTATTCAAGATGTGGGCATACCATGGATTTATAGAGAGGCAATATGATATTTTCTGTCTTATTATCTATCCTTTTCTTAATGATTCCCAACATTCCGCTCACTTTTTTTAACTGCTGCTGCACATCGAGTGGATGTGTTCAGAGAACTATCCACAATGACTCCAAGATCTCTCTTGAGTGGTAACAGCTAATTTAGACCCCATCATATTATATGTATAGTTTAGTGGGCTCTCGCACCTTGAGGGGGAAGAATTGTAAGCTAACAGCACAGCTGGCTGCAACCTGACAGTCATTTGGAAAGTCTCCATGAGGAAATTACATCTCCTTTCACCTGCTGAACAAACAAAATAAAGAGTCTTGGAGATTTCCTGAAGAGTTTTCTTCTCTGCAGTTAAAAAGCCAGGGCTCCACGGACATCTAGATGCCTGCCTTTTCTGGTTGTGTGCAGTTCTGTGTAGAAAACAGGTGGGTGTACGACATGATTTATGTGGACTTTGGTGGGAGCCTTGGGAATGAATTTGGGGTGTGACCGCAAGGAAACCTTATCCTCGTGGAGGACTGTGTAGGGAGGATCCACCCTAAGCACCCTGTGCTCACCTACTGTTCCGGCGAAGGTGATTGCAATGATTGAAGGAGCCCCTCTCAGCACTTCCAGCTGATGTAGAGAAGTCAGACGATGAAGGGTCGGACTGGGGTCTCATCAAATCTTCCATCAAGAATCTTCTGAGCCAAAACTCTTGAAACTGCTGGGTTCAGAGGGGAAAGGAAATTGCACTTGGAGGGGATGTAGGACTCCCCAGGACAATATAAGCAAGAGTCGTGAAAGTGACTAATTGGAAAGGAATCCCCAAACCACAACTAACACTGTCTACAACTAACGAATGGCAAAAACTAGTTGTCTAGAAAAAGGTAAAAACTATTTCCAGAAATACTTGAATTCAAAGCAGGAACCTTAGCTAAGCTGCGACACTGGAGGGGCAGGGTTTGTCACAGACCACTGGCGGTAGAAAGGAACCAGAGGGGTGGTCGGTCTATGCTGCTCCTCACCCTCTTGGTCCAGAGCCTGAGGAGGTGGAGGGTGCAGGCATGGACCAATGGACACTATTAATGAAAAATCTTCTGTTCTGAGGCCCATGGAGCACATGCATACCTCGACTGGAATACACATAAAGGCCAGCACTTGAAGAAGAACCAACTCAGGGTGCTGATCAAGAACTCATTATTTGGTCAGTGCCACATTTTACTTTTAAATCTCTCCCTGAGAAAACAAACTAAACCGGGCCCAGGATCTGGTGCAGAGATGCCATTATTGTTTTCATTTATTCCAATATTTAAGAGGTCACAGTTACAAGACATTTTCCTTGATATTCACCCTAAATATATCTTTCCCTTGGTTCATCCAAATTCGCCCAGCTCTCCTTGTATTTTCCTTGGTCTTTTAAAGGACTTGTGTACAATTCTGAGCTCAGATATGGGGCTTTAACTGTCACTGAAGACAATGAGATTTGGAACTGTGTTTGTGACGGCAAAAGCCACCTTCCCTCTCTTCCCAACGTTACAAACATTGTATTCATTCTTTTCACCTATCTTAATGTCATTCCGTCCAGCTCCTAAATCATTGTCATCACTCCATTCCTTTTGGTTTCTCTACACCTGTCACATACTGAGATACCACAACACACTATTCCAGGTGAAGTCTCAGCAGGGCCTTTTAGAGAGGGGACTGTCTCTCTTCTCCACTCCATGATGTGATACCCAAATTCACATTGTTTTTCCTGCTGCCATTTTATATTGGAAACTCATAGCTCATTTGATGTCCATTATCAACCCTCTGCTTTATCCGTTATCACCCAGAGACTCTCAGCTATCTTTGTTTTTATTTTAATTGTGCATTTGTCCAGCCTGCATCACATTTTGCTGTTTCCTTCTTATATTTTTAATCTCTCTAGGGCAGTGGTTCTCAATCAGGGGTACATGTGCCCCTGGGGGTACGCAGAGGTCTTCCAAGGGGTACATCAAGTTCTCTAGATATTTGCCTAGTTTTACAACAGGCTACAGAAAATGGACTAGTGAAGTCAGTACAAACTAAGGCTACGTCTTCACTACCTGCCTGAATCGGCAGGTAGAAATCGATCTCTCGGGGATCGAATTATCGCGTCTCGTCGGGACGCGACAATCGATCCCCGAATCGACGCTTGTACTCCACCAGCGCAGGTAGGAGTAAGCGCCGTCGATGGGGGAGCCGCGGAGGTCAATTTGCCGCCGTCCTCACAGCGGGGTAAGTCGGCTCGGATACGTCGAATTCAGCTACGCTATTCGCGTAGCTGAATTTGCGTATCTTAAATCGACCTCCCCCCCCCCGTAGTGAGGACGTAGCCTAAAATTTCATACAGACAGTGACTTGTTTATCCCATATACTATGCACTGAAATGTAAGTATGATATTTATATTCTAGCTGATTTATTTTATAATTATATGGTAAAAATGAGAAAGTCAGCAATTTTTCAATAACAGCGTGCTCTGACACTTGTATTTTTATGTCTGATTTTGTAAGCAAGTAGTTTTTAAGTGAGGTGAAACTTGGGGATACGCAAGACAACTCTGACTCCTGATAAGGATATGGTAGTCTGGAAAGTTTGAGAGTCACTGCTTTAGGGCCCTAATCTCACCTTCGGTTGACATAATATTGGGCACGACATGCTCTTGGCACTGGCCAGGCCTGTTCTGAGGAAGGCTGGCAAAGTATGCAAGGGTGGGATCCAAAACCTCTTTGCATGGGGCAGCAGCAGCACCCTTGCTGGGGTGGAGGGCTGAGAACTCATGGAGCTTGTGGAGGAGAGGACTTGTGATCACCCCTTTGCTCAGGGGTGCATTTCAACCAGAAATGGCTTCCTTACAGAAACATAGAGCGTAAGAAACATTATTAATTATATGGGGACAGGCCCTAAATGATAGTAGCATCAAAACGGTTACATGGCTCCATCCTTATCTGAAATAACTGGGAGCAACTGTCCACCTATCTTGGGGGGAAACGACCCTTACTGCTCATGCACTGGAAAATACGACAGCAGATTGTTTGAGCTATTGAGCCGGCACAGTGAGGAAGATTGAGAATCAGACTCAGAATATGTGTATAGCTAGATGGTCCAGTTGTAGCACACAGCATCTTTACAGACCCCCCAATATTTTGCCCGCCTCCCCTGTTAACTGAAGGGACCTGTGTTTGAACAAATTGGTAAATTGAATTAAAGCTCATATGCAAAATTTTAGAACTTGGCCACATTTATGTCCATAGTAATGAGATCAATTTCTTTCAGCTCATGCAGACATATTGAGAACTAATGAGGTACTTAAAACGCCCATGGAAAAAAGTCGACTTTCTATTTAAATGCTATAACTTAGAGCTTGTTAGGGATTTAGCTCTTTATCAGTTTGAGCTATTGCACTTACACTGATAGAAGGTCTGTTAGCTGTGGTTCCCGACTGCATTAAAAAATCTTTTAATGCAGTTTTGTAGTGGCATATATCTCATTATAGTGCCAAAAATGAGCAATGCAGAAGACCACACTGTAGGAAAATACAGTACTTTGTCTGAGAACAGGGTGAGGAGAAAGCACGTCCTTTGAAGTATAACATCCACCTCACTCATAATTTAGATAAGTAATTCTGAGACGCTTATAATATGAAAGCTCTTATCATTTTAGAGCTATTAAAGGAGACTTGCAAAGGTAAAGTGACAAATTCTGGAAATGCTGTCTTTGCAGGTCACCTTTAACAACAAAACAGTTTCTTTCCTGATAATATAATAACTGGTAATTTATTTCATCAAAGAAGATTGCAAGGAAGGAGAAATAACACACAAAGAAAGAGGGGAGGAGGGGGGAGAATCTACAATATGCTTCACATGCTGAGGGCTGAGTTATTGACTGGAAACCCAAATTTCAGATAGTGATTTTGACATCCAAGCGCAACTCTGGGTACAGCTCCAGAGACATCCAACATTTCACTCTAATTCTCGTGAAGTTACAAAAGCTGTAGAGATGTTGGTATCGAGTTGTCAGGGATACCAAAAGCTACTGCACAGAAACTATAAATGTTCTGAGTCCTTAATCTTTGAGAGCTCCAAATGATGCCAATCTTTAGTTGTTAGCTACCCATATTTTTAAATCTCCTAGAACCCTTGCCATTCATGAGTATGCTGGTCATCCCACAATGTACCATTAAACAGTATAAGTCACATATAAGGAAACTGCTTCATAGACAAAAACAGCATCTTTTTCACTACCATGTTGGCCATATGGTCTGCCCACCTATGCCTCAGGGTATTTCCAGACGCTTGCCCTGATGTTACGTGCCAGGACATCCACACACCTTGGGAGTTCATAATTCCATATCGTAAGTTCCTCTGTCTAGGTTGTTTCATTGTACCCATTGCTGTGGAATTGGAGGGCCTCGTGCAAGCTGGGAAACTGGTGACTTTTATGACACCAGTGAACTGCCTCACCATTCCATGCTTGTGTTCTTACTGACACCTTCCTCGATGAGGCACAGAGTCATCTGCCTCGGTTAGCTACACAATGGTCTTCTGCAGCTGGACAGCAACCTCAACTATCAACTGACTAGGCCAATCTGAAGTCTCTCTTTTCTTCCTTATTTGTTGCTGGGCATCAAACTCACCAAACTCTGGGTGAAATCCTGGCCCCTACCGAAGTCAGTGGCAAAACTCTCCTTGACTTCAATGGGGCCAGAATGTCATGCCCTTGCTTCTCGCCTTTCCTATCTGATTAAGAGTGTGTCAGCCACAAAGTTTACTGCAGCATCAGCTCCACAGTATGGGGTGGGGAAGGAGACAAGATTCAAGCCACAGCTTACTGAGTTTCCTTTTCAATCATGCTTGTTTAACTTGAAAATGCCGATCGTATGTTTTGTTGTCATTGCAAATGTTCATAAGTAAATACTGGAGAATAAATAAGGATACATAGCACTTTAACCGTATTAAAAAAATTGGCAAATCTTCACATAAGGTGGTCTTTAAATCTTGATATATGATAATAAAATTAGTTCAGAAAGAGACAGCTGCATAAAAACAATGTATGTCTTCACATAAAACTGTAGAAAATGTTTTGACTGGCACAGACTTTAAGGTGGGCTTATTTATTGGTGCTATGCTTCAGTAATTTACAAAATGTACAGGTTTCAGAGTAGCAGCCGTGTTAGTCTGTATCCGCAAAAAGAACAGGAGTACTTGTGGCACCTTAGAGACTAACAAATTTATTAGAGCATAAGCTTTCGTGGACTACAGCCCACTTCTTCGGATGCATACAGAGTGGAATAAATATTGAGGATATATATTCTGAGACGCTTATAATATGAAAACTCTTATCATTTTAGAGCTATTAAAGGAGACTTGCAAAGGTAAAGTGACAAATTCTATATATAAATATATATAAATTCTATATATAAATATATATCCTCAATATTTATTCCACTCTGTATGCATCTGAAGAAGTGGGCTGTAGTCCACGAAAGCTTATGCTCTAATAAATGTGTTAGTCTCTAAGGTGCCACAAGTACTCCTGTTCTTTTTACAAAATGTAGACTCCATTAAGCAACAACATCAGACATCCTCAGAGGGGAAGTCCAATGTGCATCCACATAGATCTGGAAAAAAATGTGAATATAATAATTTTCAGGACCCTGGAAATTAATTTCAACTGATGAGTTTGAACCCACATTAGGATCCCATCACTGCTTTATATCTAGTGTGGGCAATGATCACACTTTACAGACATTGACAGCTTAAAAAGTAAGAAAAAAAAGTTTGAATGAAAAACTCATCATATTTGGGTCTTAAACCCCTTATCAAAGGTAATGCTTTTTTACTGTTTTGTTTAAAAGGAAAATGTTCACTTCTCTTATATACAGCACGTGCCTTAAAACAACATAGTGATGTTATAAAGTGTTGTGCTGTTAGCAATAGAAAACAAAGATCTTTCCTTATCGTGGTGTTAAAATTCCCTCTCATCATCTTAACTGTCTCATGGCCATTAGCTGAGACGCAATAGTTACATCTAATAGCAGCAGTGCAAAGAGAAACGTATTCTTTCAAGGCTGGGAAATAGGCCTCTAAAGTGAACAAAATCCTTAGGATGACCCAACACTCTCGTTTTTCTGTGCTATTTACAATATTTTCAACGACTCTATGGGGCTATCGTGATTTACGTGGGGCACAGGCACAGGGCTAACTGGGATAGGCCTGTTCCTGCCCTTATTTCACTGCTTTTACACCACTGATGTCAATGGACTTGCTTTGGCATACTGAAACGTAAGTGAGATCAGATTCAGGCTCTTCCTCTATGGATATAAGAATAAGCGGAAGATTTTTATGTATATAAGCAGTCAGAGGTTAAGAACCATATAGGAAAGGTGTTGTCAAGATCTTGGCATAAAAAGAATAGCAAATCAGTTTGTTTCTTAACATCAGACAGAACATGTGAATAAGCGATCACAACCCATATTGATCCTCCAAAAGAAGTCAAAGTAAATCCTTCTCTAATTTATGCACAGAATAAAATGGAATCTGACTTGCTCTGGGGGTAATCATTCATTTTGTTTATAACTGCAACAAGAAAGATTGTACTCCATGAATACATTTCTTTGGTTGTCCACATAAGGCATTTTCGATACAAACTGATGCCTGTGCAGTAACATTTAAGTCCATTTATGTTCTGATATGCACAGATGTGCTAACTCATACTATATTCCTCTAATTGCCCAAATTAATTGCTCGCTGATGAATTTTACAAACACTTCATTTCTGAGAGTTTTTTTTTCCCCAAAGAACACTAAAAAGGTCAGCAACACTATCAAATGCTACCCACTTCAGCTTGCTTAGAAGCTGATAAGTAGAGCTAATTAGGAGATTCTGTAATTAGCACATGCTGTAAGTTTTCCATTCCATGAATTGATAAAATATTGGGCCTAATCCTTGTGTCCTTACTCAACCAAACATCTCCACACACCTCAATGAGTCATTCATGTCAGGGAGCCATTCTAGGTTAGTAAGAAAAACAGGTTCGGGCCCTTACTCTGTGCTTTTATTTGGTAGATTTCTCCTGAAGTCTAAGTTTCTCTAACAATGCTCCACCAAATAGTTTAGTTTGTACCCATAGCACAGAAGGGGAAAACCAAGGAATCCATATTTAATGCTAAGAAAACTAAACTAAGGGTTGCTTTTTGCGCACATTTTCCTTGTGTTCGTTTTAATGCAAAATTGCAAATGTTGCGATTATAATAGCACCTAGCCACTAAACAACAGAGATGGACTAAATCAATGACATTCTGAGCCAGCCTTGTGCACATAAAATTCTTCCATTCAGAAATGTACAGACAGGCAGTTCCAGGTACTGTTTCTTCTCAACTCCTCTCTAAAAGGTACACAATGCACATGTACCCAAGAGAGCAAAACTGCCAACTTCATCTTTGCTGTGGGTTAACTACAAATTTTAGGAGCCTTGTTTGGAAAAAGTGGACTCTCCATTTATTTTATGCATCTCAATTACATCTGGGATAATTTAAAACTGTAATGGAAACACTGATCAGCTGTATAGTTTTGAAGCAACAGTCCAGTATATTAACGATTAGTACTTGGAGTACTTTATGTGAAAGGAACAAGTAATAAGTTAAATTTCTCTCATGTTAGTCCAGTGAAGTTTATACCAAGGATGAATTTGGTCCAATTGTTTTTGTCAAGGGTAAATAAAAACACAAGAAACAGAGCTATGGGGGAAATCCTGCTCCCACGGAAGTCAATAGAAAAATGCCTATTGACGTCAATGGGGCCAGAATTTCCTCCTAAATCTCAAAATCCATTATTTTCAACACCCTTTATTCAGATCTGTGACTAACAGCATAGTCCAGCCAACAAAGACACCACACCAAGCTGTGTATATACAATGGCTCCTCTGTGAGCTGGCCTGCTACTTACATCCTCTGAATTTCCAGTGTCTAGCTGACTTCCAGTGACTAGTGTGGCCATAGATTAATACTCCCGTGTTTCTCACCCGTTCCACCATTTACTTGTGTAACTTTCTGTGTAGCTTTCATACCCACTTGCACTATTTATCTCACCTGTGTGGTAAACTCAGGCAAGTTCCTTGGGCCTCATTGCTTACTCTCTCCTATACGTTTTGGTTGTTGTTTCTTTGGAACACAAATAACTGGGTGTAAATATGAATAATAAAGAAGAAGCCCTTTGTCTCTCTAAGGCGGAGCCTCTGGGTATGTCTGCATTGCAGCTGGGGACAAGCCTCGAGCGAGTGCACTAAACATAGCTGTGTGGACGCTGTGACGTGGACAGCAGCTCGGGCTCCCAAGCCCACCTGACTCCCTGGGTCTGAACTCGCCTGGCTTGCCCCGGTCTCTGCCAGAGCTCGATGTAGCTCACACACCTCCTGGGTGTGGTGTTCTGTCTCCTTTAGTGGCACCGAGACAGAGAGAGAGAGAGATGAATGAGTCTTCTCCACAGCCTGAGCTAACAGCCAGTTGGCTTTTACCTCATGCAGTAGAGAAGAGGTGGGCAAACTACGGCCCGTGGGCCACATCCGGCCCGCAGAGCCGTCCTGCCCAGCCCCTGAGCTCCCGGCCGGGGATGCTACCCCTGGCCCCTCTCCCCCGCAGAGCCACGCCGCCACGTGGGCAGCACTCTGGGAGGTGGAGCAGCAGCGTGTCTAGCTCCGGCCGGCGCGGCAGCCAGACATGCTGCTCTGCAGGTTCTGCTCGGCATGGTAAGTGGGCCGGGGGGTTGGATAAGGGGCGGGGGGCACCGGGGGACAGACAGGGGACAGGAAGCAGGGGGAGGTTGAATGGGGTGGAGGTTCGGGGGGGTGGTGGTCAGGGGATGGAGAACAGGGGCAGTTGGATAGGCATGGGGTCCCATGGGGCCTGTCAGGGGGCGGGGGGGGGGGTTGGATGGGTCAGGGGTTCTGAGCGGGGCAGTCAGGGGGCGGGAACTGGGAGGGGGTGGATAGGGAGCAGGGGCCAGGCTGTTTGGGGAGGCACAGCCTTCCCTACCTGACCCTTCATCCAGTTCTGCAACCCCAATTTGGCCCTCGGGCCAAAAAGTTTGCCCACCCCTGTAGTAGAGGCTCATGCATTAATATATGGAGATATATCTATCTCAGAGAACTGGAAGGGACCCTGAAAGGTCATTAAGCTTCAGAGATCCCAGGTTCAATCCCGCCTGCCCACAACCGGGGTCTGTTGGCGTTACAAGTGGGGGCTCAGCCAGGATTTCAATTGGAAAGCGTCTGAAGCTTTCTCAGGTGAAGTATGTAACCCACACACCTCCTGGGTGTGGTGCTCTGTCCCATCTAGTGGTACTGGGACCACTTAGAGAGAGATTAATGAGTCTGCTCTACAGCCTTAGCTAACAGGCAGCTGTTTATATTTAATTGTGTAAAACAGAGGAGAGCACAGGTCCCACAACACAATAGAACATCCTCAATACAACCTTCGCACAAGCTCATCCTTCCCTCGGGAGCCCTTGAGGGAATATTTGCGTTCTGTCAGACGGGCAGGATCCTCCACCCCATTGCCTAACCTGCCCCTGCAGCAGCCTCTCTCGCCTTAATCTGGTATCAAATGTCTCTCCCCCTGCCCCCGCTGTGGGTCCCATTATAGACTCCTGCTTGGGTCACCTGCTTCTTTGGTTCCACCTTTTGGTAATTTCCCAGTGCTCCCTTCAGGCAAGAGGAGAAAGTGTCTTCTCCCAGGTAGAACAAACCCATTGAATAGGCTGTCCTGGAGTGCGGATCACACTCCATTGTCTGGCCTGGCAGAGACATGACAGAACCTGCTAACTCCTGCGGGATCCACAGACATACAGGTTTGCTGGGACACAGTCATTTCATCATATCACCCACAATTCAGAAGTTGTACAGCCAGAGGCCTCAACTTGTCACACCTTGACACTTGAGAGCTACGAAAAATGAGCAGATAAAACGTCAGCCAGGTTAACAAAAGACAAATACCACATAACTGCAGGAACAATGCAACCAACAGTCTGCGAGCTAGGAATTCTAGTTAAGCCAACGTGTTGCATTATGTATGAAAAGGTGAATAATAGCAAATAGTTTCAGAAATTTGTCTACAGTTAATGAATGCTAAATAGCTTTATTAATGTAGGTCAAATTTCATCTTCCTTTGGGACTTTGGCATTTACTAATATGCCGATGTATTAATTATTCAAAGAAGATATATCTTATATATGTAAAATTATACGGCGTATATCCTTTATAAAGGCTGCACTGTAGCTGTATTATAAAATCTGCATAGGGTATTTAATTTATAATCCTGTAATCATTAATTAAATATTATGTAAAATGGCACTATAATATATCTAAATCCAAATGTTATGCAAAAGTCAGCAAAATATTCTTTTATTTGTAGCCTGTGCCACAATATCAACACCCATCATACAGTAGCTATTTAAGTTTTGTCTTTTGTTCTTGTAAAATATAAACCTAGTATCAATTCCCACTGTGAAGAAAAACTATGATTAGTAATTAAATTACAGTACATTAAACTTACTTAACTTAAGTTCACCAGCTGGGAAAATTCTATGCCTCTGGGTTTAACAATAACTTCTAATCTTGCCACAGCCTGTACGGTTTTATTTTTTTATTTTATTTGCTATAATTTTCCTTATTGGAATTTCATTAAAAATGGTAATGGCATTACTCCTGTTAATGCTTAAAACCAACATCATAATCCTGAATTTTAATTAGTAATTATAATTAGTCATTATTTCATTAATGAAATGTTTAGTTGGTAATTGTCTTTGAGCACCTTAGTCCCTAGGCTTATAAGTGTTTCATAACATTTAATTTATTGCAGTTTCTGATTAAGTGGAACTGTCAACCTTACTCTCTTTTTAACACTTTCATGTGGTGCTTTCAGGCCCTTTATATACTATTTACCCCTGTTAAACGGCGAGCTTCTGATCTTGATAGGTGTTTCATTAGTAAAGAGGGATATGCCTGGCTTTAGATTTGCAACAAATGATATGGAGATTTCTAAGACAGTAAGATGAACAAATACAAAACGATTTCCACTTATCTTATTGTTATTATAGACAGTGATCCTAAAATCAGCTGAGCACATGTCCACCCCTGCACGCACATAGTGTACCATCAACTTCAGCTGTAGGGATGCTCATGCACAATCATTTGCAGGATCGGGGCCCTAATTTGTATTAGAAACTACTGTGGATCATTAATATGACTGCAAAGAGAAACGGGCCAGAACCAGAACCCTAGATCTGGCATTGATCATTATGAACCTTGAGAGGTTCAAAAGCAAGATAAACATTTTGCAGCTCAGACTCATCTTTATTTAAAAGTGGAAACCAAGACATCCTTAGCCTATATCCCTAGCAGCTCTCTTCTCAGCTCTGTCTCCAGATTAATTAAATACTCCTGCCGGTTAGCTACTGGTTGAACCAACATACCACCGCTTTTTGCTGATGACAGGGGTGAAGAGACAATAGGAACAGGCAATTCAAAGGAAGCATCCTGGAGCATGTTCATATGTTCTAAGATAATTACCTTCTTAGTTGCTGGATTAAATTCTTTTGAAAAACTAGTAGGGTCATACTGTATGCTAAGGTTCCATTCAGAAATGGTTTGTAAAGGGTAAATAAAAGATTGCTATAATGTTATAAGCATGTTACAGACATGAATAGGATGTGTTATATGTAAACTCATCAATACAAGGTATTATACATCATTATAAGTCATGATTATAAGCAACCTACTGACTTGATGGACCCTAAAACAATCCAGGAATCATTTATAAAATAACTATTAACAATTTATTAATCTTTTATAAACAGAACCTTAATATAAAATCTGATCTTCATAGCTAAACTTCACAAAGTTTATTGGCACTATCCAAATATCTGCAAAGTGAGCTGTGCTCCCAGCACCACATCCAAACAGCAGATCAAGTGGCACACACAATAGAAAATATGTTTTGAAAGATAACTAAACTTCCCAGAACCTCACAAAGAGATTTAGTTTGCATTTCGGGTGGAAATCTGGATCTCTCATCTTTTTGCACACAAAATGTAATATTTTTTCAGCAACACACTGTTTAGCACTTGATCATCCTGCTCGGTTGTGTTGCAGTTATACAATGAGCTCCTTTTCTGTGCTCTCAAGGAACCCTTCTGAAATTCATGTTGTGCCTACCTCAGGCTGAGCATTGCTAAGTACGCTCTAGCACAGGTTGATTGCTATGAAGAAACACCAAAGGAGAAACTTAATTTTCCTGTAAGAGCATAAAGTGGTGTTATACTGTAGACCTGAGTGCATGGATACTGATGGCAACTCCTGGCTATCCCAGGAAAGGTCAATGAAAATGTTTAGACATATGATGGGATTTTCTTATGAAGAGAGGTGGAAAAGCCTGGGATTATTTAGTATGAAGAGCTGGGGGAATAAAACAGAGTGCAGTGTATAAAATGATGAAGGATACAATGAATACCAATGACCAGATGCTCTGGGCCACACTGGCTGTTTTTGCAATGCTCTCAGAAACTTAGATCCTCAGTAAGGATGAAGTGGTGGGAAGCTGTCATTGGGGCTTTATTGCTTCATCCTAGCAAAAATGTACTTGGCATCAGAACAGTCCTCAGGCTCATCTGTGTTAAGGTACCAGGAGGTCTGCCTGCTCACCATCACACTGCGATCACAGGGAAAGCAGGTTGTGCCAATGATGCATGAGAGGAGAGCATTGATATTACGACAACGGGGGTCAGTTCCAGTTGTGCAGAACATGTCCAGAAGGTCAAGGTTCAGAATAGAAGACTCAGTTCAAATGCGCCTATGGACAAGAAATGCGAGAAAAGCTAGACTATGGAAGAGACCGTACTTTGGCTAGTCTGCTGAGACAGGTACATCTTGGAACCAGACAAAGCAATACGGTGGGGAAAGGACAGCAAAGCATGCTGGACATTCTCATGTTTCCAGGGTCTGAATGGTCTGTGCTAATGATATCGAGATTGTGATCCACTGAAAGTTTTCACCATTTACTTCTAGGAGACAAAGGAGGGATAGAAGCTCAGTAGGGTCCTCCTGACAAAGCCCTCAATCTGAGGAAGCAAGGCCTCACTTTCCAAATCTGTCCTGAGGCACAGAGGAGTTGATGCTTCAAAATATGACCTGTTAACACTAGAGGATTAACACAGGGCCTATCACACCACACTTGTGGTTAAGCAGGCAGAAACCAGCGTAGTCTTGATGTTCAGCTGGGAGACTTGATTATGACTTGGTTAAGGCTTTTGTCTTAGGTTATGTCTACACTGCAATGTAAGCCCAGGGTTAGTAGAACTCAAATTAGCAGACCCTGGGTTTGTTAACCTAAGGCGTGAGCGTGTGCACTTATTTGTAACTGTCGTTTAGGAATTGTTGAATTCTGGTCCCAACCTGGAGCTCCAGTGTCTACACTGCATGATGCAGGCCAAAGTTCAACCACTCATATCCCTAACTTCCTGGCAACCTTTCAAAACTTGGTTACTCTAGCCCTTTGTTTGTGGTGCAGTGTTGGGAAGCTGGACTGTCCACCAAACTTGACTATCCAGAGGACAAAAGTCAGCCTGTGGCATTGTGGGATGCTTTTGGCAGACTCCCAGAACACGAGTCCAGTGGGGCTGCATCTATACTGCAAAGCAAAGGGGCTTGAACCCTGGGTCCTGGCTTGACTCAGTCTCAGACCTCCATCCCCTGGGGTCTCCTGGGACCCTGGGTCAAGCTCTGAGTTGGTGCGATTTGAGTGTAAATGGAGGAGGGTTAGGCTTGAGCCTGAGTTTGAACCCTGGGCTTACACTGCAGTGTAGACATATGCACAGAGGCCTTATAAGCCACAACAAGAAGTATTGGGAAGGCCAAGAACATAAGAACGCCTATACTGGTTCAGACCAATAGTCCATTTTGCCCAGTATTAGGGTGACCAGATGTCCTGATTTTATTGGGACAGTCCCAATTTTGGGGACTTTTTCTTATATAGGCACCTATTACCCCCCACCCTCGTCCTGATTTTTTTACACTTGCTATCTGGTCACCCTACCCAGTGTCCTGTCTTCTGACAGTGTCCAGTACTAGATGCTTCAGAGGGAATGAACAGAACAGGGCAATTATTGAGTGATCTCTCCCCGTCATCCAGTCCCTGCTTCTGGCAGTCAGAGGTTTAGGAACACCTAGAGCATGGTGTTGCATCCCTGACCATCTTGGCTAGTAGCCTTTCATGGACCTGTCCTGCATGAAAATATCTAATTCTCTTTTCAATCTCACCTCAGGACCTGAAATCTCCCTTTGACATTTGGGGAGGCGAGTGTGCTGCCCAACCACTGGTCCATCCCAGGGCAAACCAGACACTAGTCCTGTGTAGCTTTGCTGGACATCTCACAATGGAACGGAGGAACTCTTGGGTGGCTATTTTTCCAACATTCATAATGGAGGGAAAGGGAGAAAAATACAAACAATTTAAATGGCAAAAAAACATACTTTTTAAATAATGGCTCATGACATTCAGCGGAGAGTCTGGAAATGCCCACAATGCTCAAATTACTGATGTGACACAGGCTGTGTGTGTCCTGAGGGGTCGTAATAGAGCGGTGTTGCAGCAAACCACCAAGAGCAGTGCAGGGACTCCTCCAGCAGTAAGAAAAAAACTGAAAGGTAGCGGCACTAGAACGCACCATGCTCCAGTCTAGGAGGGTGGTGTAGCATCGTACACCCCCTGCTGGACCAGACAAATTTGGAATCTGACACTACTGGAGTTCCATGTCAGTCTCGCCTGAGAAGCATTGATCCCACGAGCTGAGATCTTTTAGGGTGGTGGTTCCCAAACAGTGGTCTGTGCACGTACCCTGGTGTGTAGCTCACTAGCTGATCACATGGTGCGGACTTTCCTCCTTTCCAGCTGCTAAATATTAACCAATTATCAATGGGAAGGCAGGTTGTCTGTATGAATGGGACTGGCAGTGGAAGTATCCAGAAGGAGACCATCTTTCTATAAAGATGTGGCCCAGTCCAGGAAAATGTTTGAGAACCCTGACCTGGAACACATAGTATTTCGATGAAAGATAACATTAAATAAAGCCCACATAAATTATTAGATTATTATTATTATTCATTTGTATTACTATATTGTCAAGGAGCCCAAGTCAGGGACCAGATACCCATTGTGCTAGGGGCCATATGAACACAGACCATGAACATGTTTACCAAACATGGCATGAATGCACGAGATCCTCCTCCACTCTCCCCAAAATGCCATGTCTCAAAGGGTGATCTGGATGACTGTGCTCTGTCTAATGTTAAATTACTAATGTAGCACTTAATTCAGTCAGAAACATTTGTAAAGGATCATGTCGAAGCAGATGGGGGATCAATAGTCTCGCATACAGTCTGTACTCTCCACAGACCAAAGAGTATTCATAGATCTGAAGTTTAGCAGATGGTGTTTTTGCATTAATTTTCTAAATTACCAACGATAAGGTACTCTGTTTTCAGAAAACTAGTTGCCTTAAGGCTTGAATTTTTAAATCTAATCTCAATGTTTTCATGTGTTGTTAGCACACCTTTTTCTCAGGTTCTGTCCCCCAAAGATGCTACTCAAGGAAATGATTCAGCAACAGAATTTGAAATGTAGGTACATACTATCATTTCTATTACAAACAAAATAGAAGTGGGAAATGTAGCAACAGTATTTCATAGGAAGGCCACTTATACCATACCGAATGGCGCCTGCAAAGCACACTGTTTAGAAGGCACAAATTGAGAATGTGGGTGGCGTATACAATAAAACCATTCAACACAGTTGCAAGATATAGAAGACCATTTGTGTCTGTTTCAAATCAATCTCCAAAGCACACTCCATGCACAATCTAATTGCTTTCATCCGCATACATTTTCTCTCTACTTTAAATTGTTTATTAAAGAAAGAAAATTTCAGTAATGAGAGAGCCTTGTGTGGCACCAGTGAGTATTTTTGATAAGTTGGAGTCTCCCTTCTGGTCATCTTTTGCATTAAAACTTGACTGAGAATTCTACAGAGGGCATATATATCTAGATAGGAGAAGATTTGTGTGTGTAGGGTATTATATTAAGTGCTTTACATGAATCCTTAAAAAAGTAGCACCTCAAAACCTTTGAAACAGACCAAAGGGGGAGAAAAGAAACTTCAAAGAAGAATAAAAATCCCCTGTCCTGTACACCCGCTGTAAGTGCAGCTAGCATTTATTATTTATTAGCTTCTCCCGCCTGCAGCACCATTTTGAGCATGCAAAAGTCATTCAAGTCAGCTTTTCAGTTTAGTTAACCTGCCAGGAAGACGTGATCTTTCCTTCACCTTCACTGGCGCGCCTCTGAACATAAATATATTGTGGCTGCTAATTTGTTGATTTATACTGGGTTTAATCCACTAGAGTTATAAAATATTAAAGGAATCTTTATCTAGCAAATTTACAGCTAAATAAAATCATTGCTATCAAGACTTACGATAAACTGGACTGACGTTTTATTTGCTTGGGATGTGCTTTGTGAGCAAGTCAGGTGGACTGAAGCCCTGCATTTGTTTGTTTCTGGCACAGTACCTGCAATACTACTGAGTGGCGCCTTCCTGAACTATGTGTAGAGAAAAGTTTTCTTTCCTGGCTACATAGAATGTTACAAACTGGCTTTAGTTTTGTATTGTTTAACACTTGCAATTAAATATCTACCTTACTAAATATATACTCCCAGAGAAGAGTTCTCAAATTGGAGATACATAGCAGTTACCAGTAGATTATAATGTGCAGTAGTCACTTTAGGATCCATTGTATTTTTAAGGGAATACATACTGGAGATTCGCTTAAATTCAGTTGAAAATTTGTCTAGTATAATTTGTCCCCAGCAGGTCTAAAAACATTTTCCATATTTCATAGCATTCTTTCTTTGTAGCATTTTGTATGCTGATCCAAAGTCTATTGAAGTAAAGGAAAATACTTCCATTAACTTCAGTGGGCACTGGATAAGGCCCTAGGTGTCCATTTATACCTTAATCATGAGTGTAAAACTGAATAGATCATTTTTTTTTCAAATGATGCGTTCTGTTAACACCTAATTCTGTCAGTGTGCAGTTCACCCAGCTGCCGAGGAACCATCCGACATATGCCAAACAAAGAAATGTTGCACTGTATTTCAGTTCAGAGGAGGGCCAGTGAAAGAAAAATCCCAATGGAGCTCACACCTAGGGTGAGGGCTGAGCCGTCCTTAGAGATGATCCCAAGGAGCTACCTTGCCTGGGGAGAGCTAATCTTTGCTGTTATTGTTCATAAAAGACAAAGAGTTTCTGACTCTACACTGTGTGTGGATTTTGTTTTGAGCAGGTTGGGAGAGGCACGTGTTCACACCGATCTAATTTCCCTCTCCTTCATTTCCCCTCTTCAGCCTCCTCCCTCCAAAATCCTCCCAATTAACAGTCAATTGTAGGGGCTTTCACAGTCATTCCGTTCCCGAGGCAGCTGGGCATCAGGAGGAGAGAAAGGGACCAGCAGCTGCCTGGGAAAAGGACAAGATGTAAAGGTGGAGAAAGAGAAGGAAAGTAGCTTTTGCAGTTAAAAGCTGTGTGGGTATATTTATCAATTGTTTAAAAAACCTTCTCCATCCCCATCCATTAAACACAATGATTTCCATGGAGACACATCATTTTACATCAGCTAACAGGAACAGGGAAATGTTTCTTTCGTTTGCCTGATGGGATTTTAAGGGGGCACCACTGTGAGTTGATGCATCATTATGACATCACTCAACAGGGCCAATCGACAAACTGAAAAGTGGCTTTGCACAATCAGTTTCCCCCAGCATCAGTCTCCTAAGGTTATGGTGCTTCTGCAGGAAGACGTGTCGGGGGAAGGGATCAGGCCTGGAGGTGGGTGATGATTGTACAGGATGAATTTATAAATAGGTACAAAGCATATTTCTAAAGTGTTCCCCGGCTTTCCAGCTTCCCGAAATTCCTAATCCATTGGGGTCAGTGGGGCTCTTTGCTTGGAGGACTCCCTGAACCCACAGGAAAGGTTGAGGGGCTGGAGGAAAACAGACATCAGATGCCCTTTTAAATCCTAGGGTTGCTGTCTGCTAGGATGCAGGAGTGGCAGTCAGGTCAACAGCCCACACAGAAGATATGTAAGCAAAGCGATGGCAGGGGCAGTGCACGTGGGAGTCTGAATGTACAGGATGATCTGGGGGATTCTAGGGCTGTGTAGACAGACTCAGTCTCAATCCACAAAAGGCTCTGGGATTGGTGCTGGTTTAGAACACCTCAAAAGCCAATACATGTTCACTTTGCTTGGATTCCGGGCTCTGGGTGAATATTTTACATAGCTCTAGTATTCGTAAGCTATCTTCTCTGGCGGCTTGAGCCAAAGCCCACTGAAGTCAATGGGTATCTTTCCATTGACTTCAATACATTTTGGATCAGGCCCTAGATTTGCTTTAGGACTCAATCCTGCTGTGACTGAAATCCATGCCAACAGCCCCTTTGACTTCACCTGGAACAGGACTGGACACTGACCTTCTGAGGTGAGCTGCATGGGCCCCATTGACGACAAAGGGAGTCTGCCTGATTCAAAACCACTGCAAGTTTGGGCCCTTCGCTTGTAAATCCAGGAGAGACGTATTATTTTCATGATGTAAAACAGATCTGATATTCTTCATCCAAACATTCAGATAATGTGGTTCTCCATGCGGTTGCACGTGGAGTTGCTTACATTTTTTGCCTAGTTGTGTCTTTAATATTTTACATCCTGGTTCCTTAAAACCTCTCTTCCAAGTCAAGTGTCTTTGATGCACGGGCCTGTTGGATTTTAAATCCACTGCATTTCCATGCTTTCTTTGATCCTTTGATGCAGGGTAAAGCTATTCTATGCTGCCCTGCTGACCATGTGCCACAGCTGAGTGCGATTTAGCAGCGTGCAGTTCGGTAGTAATCTTCCATCTTGCGGGGTTGCAGAGCATTATGGTTGAAGCCTTGCAATTTTCAAAAACAAAAGCCTAAACTTCTCCTAAGGGAAAGATTTTGAAAAGGCACAGATGGCTTATAGGCACCTGCCATTGCTTAGGGTGGAATTTTCAAAAGGGCCTAAGTGACTGGACTTTTGCTGCTAAATCAGTTAGGTGCTTTTTAAAACCCCACCCTAAATGCTGTGTGACTGTTTGAAAATCTCCACACTGCATCCACAGTTAGGCCCCTTAATAAACGTTGCATGATTTTCAAAAGTCAGTGGGAGTTCCTTGGTGCTCAGAACTTCTGAAAAACCAGCCCACTTATTTAGGTGCCTAGGTATGGCTTTAGGATCCTGACTTGAGGCCCCAATTTTTGAAAAACTTAATCCTTGGTTTTAAATTTGTTGATATGAAATAATGAAAGAGCTAGTTGTTTGAAATGGATTGTTGGAATGGGCATTGTCGGCATTTGGAAAACTATCGAAGTTTAAACTCAGTGAACGTTCTTACCTCTCGAATTAAACCTTGTAAAAAAAAAATATCTTTCCAATTGGAAATGCAAGCTGCTCCTCAACTTATGTCATAGGCACTTTGCCCACATTTTTAAACAGGGTTTCAAGATTTTAAATCTTTAGCTGGGGGGCGGAGCGTGTGTGTACGTGCACGTGTTTAACATCCTGGCATAGCTTTGCTAATTTTTATCCTAAAACAGAGACCACCCACACTGCTGCAGAAGATCAATTAACAACAAGCCCTACAAATCCTCTATTTTCTAGTTTTTGGAATCTGGCAGCTTCTGAAGCACCCAATTTCATATTATTTTATTAGAAAGTCCATTCACAGTCTATGTCTCCACAGCGAAGGATAATCTCTTTTTATGTTTCATAAAACAAAAAGAAGGGCTGTTCTTTGTGGTGTTTTTAAAAAAGGATTTTAAAAAAATGCTGTCTGTGGCGGTTCCCATAATAACAAGACAAAATCAGTAGAAATAATCACCCTTGCTCTTCATCTTAAAACCAAGCATGTTTCCTTGAGACTCTGACTCCACGGGTTCAATCTGACTTACAAAAGAGATCATTCAAAACTTTCCTGTTATCTTTCAGTAACTTGCCGCAAATCAATGTAATATACAGTCTTGCACACTACAGCACTCACCAAAAGCTTTTGAACTATCGCCGTGGTAACTATGAATTTTGTTCACTCTCAGAAGTCAAATAGTAACACGGAGGCAAACCCCGCAGCTTGAATGACTGCATACTATGGATTCACTTATTGATGTTTCTCAGAAAGAGAAGTGCTGGGCTCCGGAAGATATTTACAATGATCGCTCTCATTCCAATGCAGGCTTGCCTCGTTAAAAAGTACACTCCTTATTTAAGATTCCTCACACATTCTTAAACAGCATTGATTCCATCCAGTTCCTGACCTGTAACTAACAATACCGTCAGTAAAGATACTTTGATTTTACCCAGGGTTCGACAAAAACAAAACAAAAACCTGGAGCTGAATGATTGTGACTCAGACAGAACACTTCCTAATTGGGCAGTTCTCAATGAGCCTCCTTCAGGAGGCTTTTAAGGTTCTACTCCATTAACCCCCACCCTACCTTTCAGATCTACCAGGTTACTGAGCTGCCAGTCTTTGCCTTCGCTCTGCCAACGATACCAGCCTCAGTTACCTGCGGTACCTCCCACTTTCTCCCCTGGCTCCCACCCCTGGGGAAAATCTCTGCCATCTTATCCTCTTTTTCCTCCCTCTCTAAAGCCTCCCTCTGCCATGATGCCTGCAAAATATTTTTACTGGACAGGCAAGTGGTAGCGTTTGACTTCTGCTTTTCTGCTGAAATTTGTTTGTTTCATTACCTCCCGCTTCCAACCTGCCCCCATTCCCTTTCCTGTTTTCTCCACCTCTTGTGTCCAGATATCTAGACTGTGAACTCTCTGGGGCTGTCGGCTTTGTTACTTGTTTGTACAATGCCTATCACAATGGGGCCCTGTGCCTTGCTCACACTATTTAATAGTCACATAAATGTTTAGAGGCCTGGACTCCACCTTAATTTATGTATATTCTTATTATTTACTTGCATAACAAATTAAAGTGGGTCCCAGGCCCCTAAACATTCATATGCAAGGCTGACTGGTAAATAGTGGGAGAAATATATTACATGCAGCTCCATGTACAGTCAAGAGTGAAGAGGAGAGGAAATTTCCGTAAATGACATGGCTCTTCAGAGGGCCATGCTGGGTCACAGATAGTTAAGGGGAGGAAAAAATACCTGGGGACAACAGGTCTGCTTCCCAGCACATACCAGTGGTGGGCAAATCTCCAAGCGACTTTGAGATCTTCATTCATTGGAGCCTGAAACTTGTAAAGGATATTTACCAATGTGCTAAACAAAACCACCCAGCTTAGTACAGCTCTTACTATGTGTGTATTAAACTGGGGATCTATAAGGATGAAAGGGGCATTTAGGCTTTGATGGTTGAACCTGCTGTAATGGCACATCAAGCTAGCAATATTTCTGTCCACAGGGAAGGCAGTTTTACCCAACAGAGAACTCTGAATTCCAGCAAGATGCAACATCCTCTTGGAGAGATCATCCAAGCATGTCCTCTTTCCTGCCATGAGAGTGGAAGGTTGTTGCGTTCAGCTAGGAAGAAGTGGTGATTGAGCCATGAAATGAGGATATCTACCTAGAACCAGAATGTGTCCATTGCCTTGAGTATGGCAGAAGACAGTCCAGGCTAAGGGCAATAGGTCGCAGGCCAATGCACCAGAGCTGCCACTTGCATTCATGCTGAAGACAGCGAGTCATGGCCATTCCAGCCTCAGGCCTGACAATTCCTCCTTTAACTTAGTTAGGAAATCTCTACTGCTACAGAATGAAACTGTACATCACCAGGATTCCCACATGATTCTGCCCTGGTCCCTGCATACTACTTCTTCTTCGGCTATCCCTTGATGCGAGGATGATGTCTTCCAAGAGGGTTCATAGGTGAGTTTTTAAGTGGCTGAGGAGCCCAATTCTCGCCCTGCAGATTTTCCCACAGAAGTGACAGGTGTAATCTTGGAGGAGATATAGTTGTTGGCTGAATGTTGTGCCCTTTCTTTCCTCCTTTGTTGCTTCTTGTCTCATGAGCACGTCTATTCTCCTCAAAGTGAGCTATGGCTTGGTGTATGGTGTGGCGCCACCATGTTTTGTTCCGCGCCGAGTCCTCCCAGTTTGTTGGGTCGATGCCTCCCTTTTTAAGATGTACTTTCAATATGTCTTTGAAATGCTTCCGCTGCCCTCCACGAGCCCTTCTTCCCTGACTTAACAGAGAGAAGAGTACTTGCTTCGGGAGGCGAGTGTCAGGCATACATACACATACCAGCGGAGTTGGTGTTTCATGACCTGTGCTTCTATACTGCTGATGTTGGCTGCAGAGAGAACACTGATGATGTTAGTGCATCTACTGGCACTAGAAAAGGTTCAGAAAAGGGCAACTAAAATGATTAAGGGTTTGGAACGGGTCCCATATGAGGAGAGATTAAAGAGGCTAGGACTCTTCAGCTTGGAAAAGAGGAGACTAAGGGGGGATATGATAGAGGTATATAAAATCATGAGTAATGTGGAGAAAGTGGATAAGGAAAAGTTATTTACTTACTTATTGGCCACTGTCGGTAGACAGGATACTGGGCTAAATGGACCTTTGGTCTGACCTGGTATGGCCTTTCTTACGTTCTTATGCATCGGGCTTCCCAGCTGAACCTGAGAATCCCGAGGCAGCGCTGTTGGAACCACTCCAGTCGCTTGAGATGTTGTCTGTAGGTTGCCCAGGTCTCACACCCATAAAGAAGGGTGGGGATGGCAACTGGCTTATAAACCAAAATCTTGGTACCTGTTTGCAGATCCCTATCACTGAAGACTCGTTTGAGTAGTCTTCCAAAGGATGTGCTGGCACAGTGGATCCTGTATTCAATTTCTGTGTCAATGCTTGCTGTTTGGGAGAGGTGGCTGCCAAGGTACGGAAAATGGTCCACATTTTCCAGGGGTTCTCCGCTGATGGTGATTTGTGGAGTACAAAGAGTAGTTTCTGCAGGTGAGTACTGGTTTTCCTGATGTTGAGAGAGAGACCCAGGCTGTGATAGGCATCTGCAAAAAGATTTAGGGTGCTTTGCAGGTCGGCCTCTGTGTGTGCAAGAATGACAGTCATCTGCATACTAAAGGTCAGTGATGCCAATTCTCGTGATCTGAGACTTTGTTTGGAGATGTCGAAGACTGAGGAGTTGGCCATCCGTACGATACTCAATCCCTATTCCGTCAGGAAGGCGGTCACAAATGAGAATCAGGATCATGGCAAGGTAAATGGAGAGGAGTGTTAGAGGAATGACACAGCCCTGTTTGACACCAGTGCAAATGGTGAATGGTTCGGTCTCTGAGCCTTTGCACAAAACGGTGGCAGATGACTGCCACCCTGCATACTATATTCTATTACAACTACCACTACAGTCTACGGGCCAGATCCTAGGCTGGTGTAAACCAGCTACACTGGTTAAGTTAATTGGAACAATACCAATTTACAGCAGCCAAAGATTTGGCCCTGTGAATATGTATCTGTACACACACACACTGTTGTATCTTTAAATTAGTTCCAGGCACAGAAGCATTCAGAGAACGTTTTTACAGTTGACCTCCTAGTGAATGCTAGATTGACTTGACGACAGTGATTGAATATCTCCTGGGATCTATATGCAATGCTATTCTGCTGAGGGTGTAAACTTGATGCTCTCAGACATTCCAGGTATCTACAAGGCTCTACCACATGGCAAAGACATTAATAATGCATCGTTTACAATCCGTGGAAGAATGTGTCATGTTTAATACCACAAACACACACTGTTCGTTTCATTTCAATGTTCACTCCAATGATTGCAATTATTGATTTTTAATACCAGGATATGTCCAAAGCAGTTTTGGTGAAAGGTTACTTTAACCAAGCCACTAATGGCTACTGACCATTACAAAAGCCTTTTGAAGTATTCAAGATTTCAGTTGCAAAGTCAAACAATTTCCAAGTGCCAGCTTCCACTACTGAGACGTCAGTAGCTGCATTTTACTTTCCGCCTACCCATCAAAACAGTGGTTACTTTCCTCTTCTCTAGAAAGCCCACATGTCTTATTACAGAAGCAGTTGTTGCTATATTAAGGAACTGTCACCATTTCCATTGTACCTCCCATCACCCTGCTTACATACAGCATTGCAGCTGATATAATAGGAACATGCAGTGTTCTGGAATTCCTGCAATAGGATTTACAAAAGGACATCTCTTCTCAGAGACCCCTTCTTTAGACCCTTCGCTGCGGTTTGGCATGCTTTTAATGCATGAATTCTTTCAATTTCATTGTTTCACTTTGCAGCTCCTTTTTGTAAATCTTAGCCTGCCTCTCTGTTATTTGAAGGTTATATTTGTGCTTTGTGTGATATTCTGTCTCTTCCAAGATTATTTTCATCTATTAAATGTATGCAAGCACATTAAAACTCGTTTAAATGACGGGCCATGGTTTAAGCATAATTATCAAAGCCACCTCTTTAAAATCAACATCAACAAAGCATGCACACTGCAGTTAAAATTTAAATTGCAACAGAGATAACTTTTTCTGTTTATATATCTAAATTATGCATCTGAACAGAAGTGTTAATTATTTGTTATTAAGATGCTCAGCTAATATCAGACCTTAATTAGTCTTTAATATTACACTAAAGTATAAAGCTATTGATTAAAAGTCGAACATGTTCTCTCTTCAGCTCTCAGTGCAAAATGAAAATGAGAGATGAATGATTGGTTTGGTTTGGTTTGGTTTGGTTTGGTTTGGGGAGTTTCAAGCATTTGGGATTATCTGAACTTACTTCTTCATGGGCTTTTCTTGGAGTCCTAAATAGAAAAAAACAATGGCAATAAATATGTAAACAAACTTATGACTTTACTAATAATTATTTATGAATGGATCTGTTCATTCTGTAGTTGGGACCTTCCGAGACTGGTCAACAACATGTGAATCATATAGATTCAATATCCCCGTTACTAATTGTAGCTAGATGTTCTGGTGCAAATCATTGCAGGAAAAAATGATGCTCCAATGGCATCTTGGTTTAACTGAATTTGGGGAACACTGATGAGGGAAAAAATTACTGTGTGGAAAATTGGAAAAGAATTTCAAAATGTGGTTACCTTTGTACAGAATTCATTAAACAATCCAGCAATAAAGTTATGCTCATTTTTTGTTTTCTAAAAGTGACAGCTGTTAATTATTAGCCCTCATGTAATTTGTATTTCTAATTTCTATTTGCACTGGTATGTCTATTTTCCTTTTGGGAAGGGCTTGAACCTGGTCACAAGCTCACAAACCTTGCGGAAGCCTTGGGCAAATGTGGATGGAGTTCATGAAGAACAGGCATAGCCAGGCAAGTTCTTCCTCTTCTTCAGCTTTGTATACGGCTCAAGCATCCATACTACCCATCATGCTCAGATCATGTCTCCTGTCTGCCTCACTCAGCACTTATTAGCATGGAAATACCGACTGACTTCTGTGTAAACCAGACTGAAAGGTGTTCATTCAAAGGGGCTAAATATGGCTGGAACCATTTGTAAGAGGCACAGGTATCTTAGTCACAGTAGGTGGGTGCTGGTAGGAAAGATGACTAATGGGTGGACCCAGGGGTAACTTCTACTACTGATGTTGTCTTCTTCTACTTGATCTCTCTGGTCAGTGCTTTATGAACCCATAATACATAGGAAGGCCTCTAGCATTAAGGATCCAGTTCTGCAAGGTACTCAGCACCCGCTGTTTGTAGCAGGGACCTTTTCACGTTTGCTCAGTTGGAGTCAGCGCCTCAAACATTTCAGTTCCATTTCTAGCCAGCACTATTAGGCTCGCTGACTAATGCCAGTTCTCCCATTTTTCTCTTTACAAACTCCGAAGTCTAATAATTTTTTTCTTGATGGAAGACATTTCTTTCACGATGGTCAGAACTATATGGATTTTCTTTTCCTTTCAACACCTTAGCCATCTCCTTAGAATTCTGAATTGCTTTCTTAAGTACAAAGTCCTTCTCTGTGAATTTTAAAAGCTTTTCTATCACAGCCTGAAACGCTTTGTCAGATATCCATTTAGGTCCTGGTACTACTTCAGTGTCCCAGATTCATTTTCCCCCCTTTATCTTCAATAGTTTTCTTCAGCAATTTTTGAATAAACATAACTATGGAAGGATTCCAGACACTGCTATCCTGATATAAGAAGATATTTCATCTGGTTGGGTTTTCAAGACTACTGAACTCCTTCCAAATTGTGAGGATTATGTAAAATAAGTAAAAACCTTATAATATATGAATTGTATAGAGGTTTGGGGTTTTTTTTTAAACATTGGAAAAAAATAAAACTAAGGAGACAAAACAGACTGTTAGCTTGTTAGGATGAAGTTTTCTGAATCTGGATAACTTCCATAATAGCAATTTGACAGATGAAGTCTAGCTTTAGAAAAAAATAAATCCTAACAAAAGGCAATCATTTTCATGCAAATTACAAGAGTTAAGACTCTGGTTATTAGCATCCTAACTAGAGAAAACTGTCAGCCTTCATCATCTGTAGACAAATGTTTTAATTTGAAAATTTCACTAGCAAATTTTCAAGCCACAAATATGCCTCTTTATCAATGTCTACCTTCATTCACAATTTGCAACTTCATAACTAAGAAGTCTGAGGCCATGAATTCCATATCATTCAGCAAATAGCTTCCTGTGACTGTGTGGAGTTATCTCATTAAAATAAAATTCAGATGAAATACAACACTGGAAAACCTCTGCCTTCAGAAAAAAACAGTGTACATATCTCCTCCTAAATTACAGGAGAGATGTGAATTCTGGCTCACCAGACCATAAGGAGATCCTAGAGGCTAAGCTATTATGGTTAATGAACCGTTTTCAGTCCAACTACTCTAACCTGAGAGGTTATAGACTGAAAATATGCCTGTAACTTGTGAACTTTTTTTGTATGCATTTATTTAAGATCTCAATTAAAAACCCACCCTCACATATTTCTTGTAGATCAAGGCACTTTGATCCAATCAAGGAATTTATGTACTAACTGTAGCACACTGGAAGGCCTCTTGTGCTGTGTTACTAATCAAAAGGCAGAGATGCACTTAAACGCTTCATAATAATGGTATTGTGACACGGAGCTGTTCAAAAACGTGGCTCTTGGGGGGAAATAACTAATGACATGTTCTCGAGAAAATTGAATAATTCCGTCCTAATGCTGACAAATGACAGAGTCAAACACTCAGCAGAGACACTGCTTTGCTTATCCCCTCCTGCACCCGTAAGGGAGGTAAGTGCCCTAGCTGCCTTTTTACATATAACATTCTGCTTCCCAGAATGCACCAGTTATCCGAGGGAAACGGATTTCTGCCCTCAAGCACAGCTCAGAAGTGCCTGCTACAAAAGCAGTCAAAGGATTTAGGCCCCGATTTGGGAAAGCATCCCAAATTCAGGACAGCACTTTATCACACGCTCAGCTTTAAGCATGTGCTTAATTCTCATTGACGTCAATAGGAATGGAGCACCCACTGCTGGGACCTCAATATTTTGGTGGTAGGTATACAGGACTCTTCATTCATCACTCATTTCACGCCACCCAAGCCTTTGTGGGAGTGAGGCCATGACACTTAACCTGTGCATGGGGAAGAAAACCTGACACTCTCTCCTCTGAGGATGGTGGAAATGCTGCTCAGTACACAACAGCAGCTCAAGGAGAGTGCGAAGACAGAGCACTTGCCCTCCACGGCTCCCTGAACCCTCTACCAGGCTTAGCCAAAGCTGCTCCAAACTCTAGCCTATTATAGTGTTGCCACCACTGTCACTAGACTGGCACAGAAATAATCTCATAATGATAAAAACATTAAGAAAGGGGAGAGGACCTATATCTTACCTGGTCCCGCTATACAGGAGTGTGTGCTTGCCCTTGTCAGGGAGGTTCACAGGACAGGGCAGCATGCCTGCCTCTCCTCCTGGTTTCCAAGGTAACCATAGAAGCCATTATTTTTAATCCATCAACATCCACCTGGAATCTTGAGACCCTTCCTTTAGGATTCAGAGTAGCAGCCGTGTTAGTCTGTATCCGCAAAAAGAAGAACAGGAGTACTCCTGTTCTTCTTTTTTCCTTTAGGATGTGGGCCTGGGTGAAGAATTGGTTCCCATCGGTTTCTACAGCTTTGTTGTCTCTTGGTGGGACTATGGTAACGCTCTCTCTGTTGGGCTACCCTTGGTGTCCCCCTACAAATATCGACTAGTCCAACAGGCAGCTTGTTACAAGTTACAAGTTACACCTGTGCTGCGCTATTCCTACTTGCTCCCAAGAGAAATTCAAGGTGTTGGTGTAATACACAACGCCTCATGTGGTCTGCGTCCTGGGAACCATAGAGATAATTATTTCCTTATCATTCTGTCACCAGGTGAGATCAGTGGAGTTGCTCCTGTGAAAAGTCCTGATATCTAAATCCTGGCAGATGGGTGAAAAGGTGTTTTTGGTGGTGGTTTACTCACTGTGGAACAGATTCTGTTTCCAGATTAGAAGAACTTCAGCTAGGGTATACCTGGCTATATATATATACACACACACCCCCTTCCCTTATCCAATGTAGTCATTCCTGTAGTATTTGTCCAACAAGTATTCATGGATGCCTGGGCTGTAAAGGCAGTAAGTGGTTGGAGGAATGCATACGCAAATGATCAGAATGCCTTCTGTTTTCATTTGACAGGACTCCAAGACACAGATCTTATAAAGAAGTGAAGGAAAGCTACCACGAGATTCCGCTCAGCTCCATCAGGCTGATCCACTTCAAATGCCAGGGATATTTTTGAAAATAAAGTAAGTGGCGTGATTTTTCAGAACGAGCTAGAGGTGCTCAGCACTTTGGAAGAAAGAGTCATTCGTGTCAAAGTAAAATGGTTTCAAAATGTCAGTAGTAATCATTTTACATTTTGTAACAGTTAGGAATGAGAATTTGTTAATAGGGAGAAGAACTGAGAAAAAACTGTACTTAAAATTATACATGACTATAGCAGAATGAAAAAGATTTTTGTTATACAAGATCATTAAAATGTATCACCTTAATTCTTACTCTTCTATACAAAGGCTGTTAAACCAATATTCTGACCATCCTCCCTGCCAAAAGGAAGTGTTCAAAACAAAGATTTGTACACACAATAAGCATTTGCAGACTATTAGTATACAAAAGGGAAGAGTTCCTTCAGTTCAGTGGAAGAAATTATATGGGGAAGAAGGGGGAGACAAAGCCTTACATGCTAATTACCAGCTGTAGGTGCCTGTATATGGAACTGATAATTCAGGTATCCCTAAGGTATCCCACACAATGCTAGTTGCTACTGTACCGTAACCTGCCCATTTGAAGTAATGCCTATGTTGCCAAGCTCTACCTTTCTTGCGGTAGTTTTGTTTGTACTGGTCTTTCCTGATGTGCAGTCATAAGTTTTGGTTTAAGCTTATGTCCAAGGCTCCACCTTTCTGATTATTTTTTTGGTCATCTCCTCCTGCTATCTTACCTTAGCCAGAGTTTGTTGATTTCAGGCAATAGTTTATGGCCCATTTGTTTACCCAGGTCATTAAAGAATCAGTGTTACAGAGTTTAAGGCCAGAAGAGACCACCACATCATCACTGGCCACCAACACTACTCAGCACCTGCACACTAAACCCAATGACCAAAATTAGGCCAAGGTATTACATCCACAGGCAGAGAACAAGAGGGACCAAGGTGCACCGATGCCCGAGCCCCCCGCAATGTCAGGGAAATGATTAAGTGTGATGTACCCAGATAATCCTGGCAAGTGACCTACAACCCACGCTGCAGAGGAAGGTGAAAAACTCCCAAGGTCACTGCCAATCTGACTCAAGGGAAAATTCCTTCCCGATCCCACATATGATGATCATTTAGACTCCAAGGATGTGAACAAGATCCAGTCAACTAAGCACATGAGAGAGAATTTAAGCCTGTTGACAAATTACAACATTTAGACTCAGAGCACTGGCCCACCCCGTCCAGTGTCCCATCTCCAGGCATGGCCATTTCTGATGCTTCAACAAAGCAAACAAAAAGAACCCCAACCAACCAACCACCACCCTCAGAATGCCCTGGGAGGGAAAATGTCCCTTCCTAACCTCTGCAGGTGACCGGCTGAAGCCCGGAAGCATAAGAGAAAAGTTTTATATTTGTTTGTTTTTAACATCTGCTGAACTAAAAAACATCTGAATGGACTTTAATGAAATTTCTGTTCATACAAACCCTTCACTTTTGTGCTGACACTAAATATAAGAAATGTAATATGCCCCAGAGGAGTTTTTGTTTATAGAAAGTTGTGAGCAACTGAAAAAAGAGAGTGGATGGGGAACATTATTATAGAAGTTGCATTTCAACGTTAATTATATCAATGCAGTTTTTAGTTCCTGCTATAATTTCACATCATCATAACCTTGTTCTATGTCACCAGCCCAATATACTCAGTAATTCTTATTTATTCTTAATCTAATCTTACAAAAGGTCATCACAGTCATTCTTTTTAACTAGCAAAAAGTTTGTTTATAACCCCCATCCCTGCCATCTCTGATCAAGTTACAGTGAAATGTACACCTGCAGAGGGATATGCAAATAGTGTTCACAATACATATTCAAAACAGAAATCTTCTTATTACCTAGTGAGATGGACCTCATTTACAGCTCATTTTGGGACTGAGGTCTTATAGGCTTTTAAACTCCTGCAAGATTAAAACTCCAACCAGCTTCAGACGATGCAAAAATCATAACTTATTTTAAAGACTTTGGGGTGGGGGAAAGAGTGAGAGTGTTCCAAATAAGAGCTCACCAGCAGACACAGATCTGTATCACTGAGTTTCATTTACATCTTAATAGTGTTTTAATAAATATTATGAGTCAACAGTTAGCCACGTAGGGGAATATTAGCTGTCAGTATTCCTAATTTTTTATACTGAGCAAGTTCTGCAAATAATATATTATCTGAATTCGTAGCTGCTGAGTGATGCCTTTTCATGACACTCAGTGCTTTCCAAACTCAGTCTTCCAGAAAGGAAACTGGGTCTAAACATACAGTTTTCATTAGATACATACGGCCCAATTTTCACAGTGACTGCGCAACTACAACTCCAACTTAAATCAGTTGGAGCTGCTAGTGTTCATCCCATTAGAAAACCAGGCCCTGGTGCAAACTCGGGTGTTCTACAAAGACACAGTGCTTGCCCTAAAAGGTTTACAAGCTGAGCGCCTCCTTCTAGGAGCAGCATGGGTACTCTCCCTTTTTGAAGTCAATGGAAGTTGTGTGTGTTTGTCCTCTCAAAGGAGACCATCAGTTCCTTGCAGGAGTGAGTCTTAAGCACAGAACATATGGACAGGTTATAGGGGCCGACAACTAAGCAGTGATGCTTAGCATGAATCTTGCTAGATCCAGAGGGTTGGCTTTGGTTTAGATTTATTTCGTAAACATTTCTTTAAGGGGAGCACTGGGGCCCCTGCCCTCTTGGGAGCAGCATGGTTTCAGGATGGCCCTAAAACTCAACTGTGTGGTATGATTTTATAAGATTTATTCAATACCTTAATTATCTCTGCATGGACTGGTAAAAGCCCAAAGGATTGTGGAGTCCAATGAAATTCCTTGGAAACAAATACATGAGAAAGAGGAAAATAAACAAACGAAAACAAAAAGCAATCTCCTAAAGGAATCAGTCTACAATACTCGGAATGTAATGCTCTTAAAACGTCCCCATGGTATAATCTTACTGAAAATTGCTCCCGAGGGAGAGATCCAGGAACTAGTGTGAGTCACGTGTGTCAGTGAACACAACTATGTTGGATAAATAACTGAAGCAGGGGCCAAAGGGAGTGCAAACACAAATGTACTGTTCCCCAGGCAGAATATGCAATAGGAAGAAAATGGGTCTCTTGTTTGTTTCTGTTTGTATTCTGTCAATCAATCTATTTCTTTTCTCTGGACACCCCCTCCCCTAAGGCTGAGGGAGCTTTGCGAGAGAGAGAGAGAGAAAGACATAATCCCACACAGCAATAAAATCAGTGAGTAAATCTCACAAATAAACTGTGCCCGGGAGTTTAGACAGGAAAGTCCCTTTCAGCACCAACACTGGCATTAAAGGGATTTTGCAAATGGTGTCAGAATCGTGTCAATGGAATAGTTTTTTTCCTGCAGAATCGTGTGCAAGCTACCTCTATGGGGAACTTGTTTCCCAAAAGGGAGCACCTTATCGTCCCTGGGGCAAAGATAAACCGGCTTTCGTTGGGAAGACCTTCACACATTTAGCCTATGGTCTTTTAACTTGTTCAACCTATGGGTAAGAGTTCCTTTGTCTCTCTAATTTCTATACACACTGAATGTACTCTAGACCATGGCAGATACAGGGCCCAATCTGTTGTGACCTATCAGAAATGGGAGCATCGTACCATAGAAAGCCACAAATCTCCCTTTTCCAATGGGACAAGACTTTCGCTTCCAGCCTTGAAAGGCAGTGATATGACTGGAACTTTTCATGTGCATTTCTAGACATTTTAAGTTGTAACAGTTCCAAAATGTATTATTGCCCCCTTCTTCCAAGGCCTCCACAACGGATCTCACGGTTCTGTGGGAGCCTGGCCTAATCGTGTGTGTTTGTATAAACTTTTGTGTTTCTCACAGTACAGCATATATGTCAAACATTCAAATTACTATGTCATTTGACTCTGTACTACATCTATGATATAATGTGAAACCACCATCACCCACATCAACACAGTCACTGTTTACACAGTATTCAGTGCACTAAAAGCAAATGGCGACAGAAGAGGAAGCTTTAAACAAAAACGTGGCCTAAACAGCATATGCAATCGTGGAGGGGGGGAGCAGACTCAATGTTTTCATTCCCTTTGGATTCCGATGGCCTACTTAACTCTCTTAGGACTCTGCCAGTCCTGAATCCCGGAATATTAAAGGCGTGGCATCCCACACCAGCCTCCATTTTCATACACATGTGTCACACACACAAGGATTTTTATACTGGAAATTGTTTGCAGGAAGCAGTCAATGCCTTTTGAATAAACATTGCTTAGCCCCTCCCAGGGTTCAGTTCTCTTCCCTCCCATCCATCACTTTCTTCCTGCCCAAAAAATCCATGGACTCCCAGCAGGGCTGGGGCAGACTAGCAGTGGCAGGAGAAGCAGGTTCTAGCTCCTTATCAGAAAGTTCTTAAAGTTTTCAATATGAAATTGATCAATAATCTGATCGAGCCTCAAGAGCTCACCTCTGGCTGGCGATCACCCAGGTCGCTGACAGTTTAACAAAAGAGATAAAGCAAAAGCGAAGATTTCTTATGTTGTCAGAATCTGTACAAATACGCTGCTCCTCCCAGCTGGCAAAACGTACCAGGCCTCTCTCCATTGGCTTTTGGTGCTGCCTGCCCCCCAGAAATGTTTTGTACCGAGGTTCGTGGCTGTCAAGGAAATGCTGCTCAGTGATGCCTTACTGTCTGAGCGTTGTGAACAATAACTGGGCTGCAGAGCGAGAGAGCTTGTAAATGGGTGATCTGGTACCATGCTGGCTAGTCGCTATCACTGCACAGCCTTTTTAAAAAATGTAACGGATTTAATCCTCATTACCAGGAAGCAGTGGCTTTACGGCTAATTTTACTGTGCACAATAAACAATAGGCAAATATCAGATGATGTATGGACTCCCGGATATTAGCCTACGGGAGCAATGAATTGGGTTTACCATTCAGAGTGCCAAATTCTCCTTCCACTGACACCAGCCTCCTCTCTCAGAATCGATGGAGTTACTCCAGATTTATACTGATGCAGCTGAGAACAGAACCTGGCCCAGCCTCTGAGCAGTGTCATGGTAGCGTCCACTGCCTCTTTGCACCGAGGATGACAACAGCCGTGGCATTTAACTGGGAACTTCAAGTGACTTTTTTTCCTTTTTTATATTGACCTGGAACCTGATCTGAATTCTCAATGCAGGAGCCAAGCTACCACGGGGTAAGATTTATGATTATTTTCATAAAACAGGCCTTGTCAGGGATTTTTGATTTGATTTCGTTCGGTTTATCTATTGCAATGCCAATAACATGTTTCACATTTTGAGAGTGCAGTGCATTCAAGGCTGGTGGAAGGCTAGAATGGATCCTCTTAAATGTGATTTGTTGGTGTCCTCAATTCTAGGAGCTGTTCCTTAGGGGCACTGAGTTTTAGATGATCTGGAAAGGAATTTCTTAGTATCTCCCTCCCCCCCATACAACTACTTTTATTAATTATTTGAACAAGATTTAACTGAGATGAAAGAGCTCGTTTCTCCCTTTGATGTGAATACATAACTAGCATTAACATTTTATTATTAATGGGAGTTGTGGACACAATGAGGGAAGAACGCATTCCCCTAATTCCTGTTTTAAGCTAATGCTTTGCAGAATTCTTGTAGCTCTAATAAGCAACAAAATGGGTAAATAGTCTGTGTACCGAAAGTATCCGTGTTAACAGCACACTGAACACACATATTATTAGCAGAAATATTTATCAGCATCTATTATTAAGGTGACAAAACAGCTTCCATTTATAAGCGCCAATTTTTTACATAACTTTCTGACTTTGGGGCTGTTATTTTCTATGGGGTTGGACTTCGCCTGAAAGTGAATTTTTCTGGAAAGGGTGAGCAAAAATTATACAACCATTTTGAGTTATAAGAGAATAAAAAGCATACATTCACCCAATTTAAATTGGGTAGTACCAGCTGTAATCTGACCCTTGACAGGGAGTGAACCCCCACCAAGGGCTTGTCTGCAGGGGAAAATTCACCAGTATAGCAGAATAATTATACCAGTACAGCTAAGCTGGTGTGACTCCTGTACGGATACTCTAATGCAAGAATAGAAGTGACTTCTTTCTGCAATAAAATATCCACACAGGGAGTTATGGTGCAGTATAATTATTCCACTATAATTATGCCAGTCCATTTCCCCATGTAGAAAAGGGATAAGATCCAGCGCATCCATGTGTTGTTGCTATTTTCTTTTCTTTAAAAGGCATGCTTTGGCCCTGCTTTGAGCAGGGGTTGGACTAGATGATCTCCTGAGGTCTCTTCCAAGCCTAATCTATGATAAGCAATTGAAAAATTATACTGCTCAACATGTTCATTGATGGCTGCTCAGAGTTCAGCGAAGCCTAACAAAGCTCCAGCTCCTTTGTAACTAATGCTGGGTGAAAATTTTTCGATGAATAGAAATTTCACCAAAAATGCAGTTGGGGGAGGAGGGGAGTTCCGAAACTTTTCATGAATCGGAGTCTAATTTGATTCCTAGTTTCTGCAACTTTTTTTTTTTAATTCCTCCCTTGAAGTAAAAGGTCCGTTATTCACGTAGCTCTATTTGTGAGATCATTTTTATTTTCTCATTGCGTGGTCTACCGGATTCAGCAGGGCCGGCTCCAGGCACCAGCGGAGGAAGCACGTGCCTGGGGCGGCACATGCTAAGGGGCGGCACTCTGTCCATTCTTGGGGCGGCATAGTCCGGGCTGCTTTTTTTTTTTGCTTTGGCAGTCCGAGCGGGTTTTTTTTTTAGTGTGGTTGGGGTGGCAAAAATGGTAGAGCCGGTGCTGGAATTCAGACAGGGAAATGGTAGCTTCTACCACACAACATATGGGGTGCACCATGCCACCAAATTAATGTTGCTATTGGAACATAATGTTTCCATTTCCAGACCTCGACATTTTAACTATGGAGGCATTATGGTGCATTAATGTTGATTTTGCAATGTATATGGCGTCTTAATGATATCACACTGTTAATTTCTCTGCTAAACTTAAAAGGTTAAATCCTTCGTGTGTATTTCTTACATGAAAATGTGATTTGTTTGCAAAACACTGGATAGAAATTAAATGAACAAAACAATTCATTTAATATGAAGTCAGTAAATAGTATCCAATGGAACAATAATTGATCTGCAGACTGTTTTGTGAATTCAAACAAAAACTAATTGTAGAATTAATGTTTATTTGGATTTTTGCACATTAACAATTTTGTTGTTTAGACATGCTACATACATTCGTCCTGTGCCATGATTAATTTTACATGAGAGAGGAAAAAATTCTGTACTGTATGGTGGTTTTGGTGTACATTTTACACGCAGTAGCAAAATGCTTTCTCCAAAAAGGGGCAGCAGAGAAGACAACTGATAGATTATACGCCATTAAGTTGTCACTGAGCCTACATTGTACATCTTCCCTCGAGTGCAATTCTCGGATGTTTACCTTTTAAAAAAATTGGTAATATTTTACCCCCAAAAAATTCCCTGTAAAAATGAAGATCAATGGGGCGAGTGGGGAAGTGTACACAGTGCTTAGTAGAAAAAATAGTCAATATAAAAAATATTACTGCCTTTCCACAGCAAGGGAGCCATTTTATCATGAAAGGTTTGTATATGAAGAGCAAAATATACATATTTCCAATAATCTGCTGCACAATCTTTTTCACAAAGTTGCTTTGTCCCTCACAGGAGATGATTGATAATGGTATTAACTGCAGTAATCCTGGGCTGATGTGGGAAACATACCAGAGTATAATCTCCTGTCAGTCAATGTCATGGCATTATATAGGAAACAATCAACTTGAATCGAACCAATCCTGTTAGGAAAACCCCTCTGAAATAAACAGAAGCCTTCTCTGAGTAAGGATGCAGGATCCAACCCAGTGGGAATTATGCCTCGCATTAGGGAGGTTATATGGAAAATAGCGCCCCCTAGGGTTACCCATCCGGATAGGAGTGAGGAGAAGTTCCGGTCTTGGGCACAGAAAAGGCCCCACTCCAGCCGTGGGATCCTGTATGGATGCCATGGATGGAAATAGGATTCTGCAGGCGCAAAGGACATCCAGATGCAGGAGTGAGCCAGCGATGTGACCCCCACCAATACCGTACATGGAAGGGGCAGGTTCTGGCCTCCTATCCTTTGTTAGTACAGAGTCTGCTGCAATGGGGCCAAAATCCTGACTCAGGTAGAAGGCTGGATTCTGACTTGGAAAAATGTCCCTAGCTCTGCAAGACCACAAACTTGATCTCTTCACTCAAAGGGTGGAGGGATACAAGGAAGCGGGAGCAAAAGCAGCCAAAACAGGGACTCCGGAGATTCAGAGACCTTCCTACCATTTTGCCTGGACTACGTTTGATTGGCTATTTGCTTCAGCCCCCTCCGTCTCTCTTATAGGCTACGTCTAGATTTGCACTGGGAGGTGCGATTCCCAGATCGTACCTGGGGGTCAGGCAGGATTGTACTTGGGAGCTAGCCTGAGAAATTCAAATGTAGACATGCACCCATAGTATCTTCACTTCAGCTTCACTCCACATCTGACTCTGTCTTCCCGGCCCCGTCTCCCTCCCCTCCTTCCCCGCGAATTAATGTCACACCCTGCAAAAAAGAAATTGTGACAGTTACAGCCCATGTGCTGCCGTCACATCATTCACTTTGCTGCTGTGTTCTACCTGGCTTCCTACCCTGGGTCTGTCTGGTCTATTTAGTCTGTAAGTTCTTGCGGGCAGGAACCAGCTAACAGTCTGAGTTCGTACAGGGCCTATCACAATGAGGCCCCATTCTTGGTTGGCCCTTAGACATTGCCATACGATATACAAGTAATAAAACAATAATAAGAAGGAGATGATGAATTAGCACACCATTTCCTCTGACACAGAACACTCCTGTTTTCTATAAAACAGGCTTAAAACTATATTTTCGATTGCCTTTTTTGGTAAAAGTATACAGAGAATGAATGTTTTCATTAGGAAATAAATATGAATACGGCGGCATATAGAAAAGAGTGGTTTGCCTGCGCACACACATGTACGTGCATGAGGCAAGAAGATTGCCTCCATCTTCTTACTCTGTCTTGCTACGGATTTTAAGTATCTCTGTCTCAGGTGAAGTGGTTCTTTTCTATCAAAACAAAAATCTCAGAGGGACGAAAACTGCCAACTGTGGGAGTGGTAGCATGTGAAATTGCTTTCCTGATTCTTCATATGCTGTGCAATTATAAATGTTAGCAATACAAAAACTCTCAGCTCACATTGGGCTACAGGGCGAGACATACAGTATGGAATGTTTAAAAGGGCACTGTGGAAATGTACTCCTCTGGCAAGATGTGTGTCATGTTCTCCTCTACTGGCAGGGCACTTGAGGTACTATCCAACCAGTGGAGTGGGGTTTTTTTGCACACATATTAGAAGTCTGTGTTTTGGTGCCGAAGGTCCTAGGTTCAAATTCTGCTAAACTAAAAAAATAAAATGGAAAAGTAAAAAATAAAATTAAAATGAACAAGAGAAAGATATGACAAACAAAGACTTTTTCTAGACATAGTTTATTAAAATTGGCTTATCTCAGGTCAAACAACATTGCAGTTATCTTTTTCCAGTATCTAGGCATTTCGTAGCTATCATACAAGCACATAACTCAGTGATAAACAGAACGGTATGAGTTTTCCTGGGTTTCATGAGCAAGGCCGTATGCATGGGCATTTAAGGTCCACTTAAGTCAATGGGAGTCTTTTCATTGATTCGGAGAGGCCGTCAGACATCCCCCATCCAGCCTGGGGTTCCCCTCCAGTCACACATGCTGGATTCCCGCCCATGTGTCTTCCACTGGGAGGACACTAACAGTTGAACTGGAGACAGGGAGGAGGCGCGCTGCCTGAGTGGTGGTACACGAAGGCATAAACCTTCTGGATGCTGAGGGAGGGCGGCAAGAACAGGGGTGCTAGAAAATGTTTTTATAGTGGGGGTGCTGAAAGCCTTTGAACAAAACCGTAAACCCCCTATATGACAGGAGACATGCATTTGCTTGCTCTTATTACTTCAAACCAGAGGGAGCAGCCACACCCCCAGCAACCCTAGTTCCTGTGCCCCAGGCAAGAATGCATTTTTCTAGGCCTTTAAGAAAGGTAGCATGTTTTCTCCTGCAATGCCATAGTCACTGGGCCAAGTGTCTCTACCAGGGCAGGTCTGTGCTAACCGCCCCTTCTCTCTTAGGGCTGCTCTACAATGTGCTGGGATAATTATCTCACAATAGAAACCCATATAGCTAAGGTGAGACAACCCCTTATTGTGCAGTGGCGCCCCCCCCACACCTCAACCCACTCCGCCCCCCCAGTACTCCTGCCGGGGAGCAGGGTCAGGGGGCGGGGGTTTCCCCCACCCGCTCGGCACTCCTGCTGGGCAGCAGGGTTGGTGGCTTTCCCTGCTCCCCAGCGGGATTCCTGGTGTGGTGGGTGGAGCGGTGCAAGTCCCTGCACCCTGACCCCATTTCCCCAGCAGTAGCCTGGGGGGGGGCTGCAGGTGGAAGGGATGGGAGGGGCCCCCACTTGCTCTGGCCCAGCGCCCCAGAAAATGGTAGTCCACCTCAGCTACTACGGGCACTGTTCTACTGGTAGAACGGTGCTCAGAATGGTAGTTTATGTCTATACCGACATGAGCGCCTCTCTACCAGTGTAACTGCACTCACACAAAAGTCCGGTCGACTTTAACTCTATCAATTTCTAATTCGATAGGGTTCAAGCAGCACAAAAACTCTGTTTAGACAAGGCCATGCCTTCCGGAGCCCTGGGAGACAGCGCACGCCTGGGCCATGCTCTGTGCCATCTCACCCCCCGCCCCCACTTCACTTGCGCCTGCACTGGAGCCCAGCACCCAGCGTCCCCACAGAGAGTTTGGGGCCCATCCTGAAGGGGAATATCACACCCAAATGGAATCACAGGCGGCTGTTATTAGCAAAACTGGAAGTGGCTTCTTTTGTGAAAAGTGCCAGGGGCTTTAATTCTCCACACGTTACCACAGGACTGTGGTGTCTGGGTCTAATCCCAAACACCATGCCCTGTAGCACCACGCTGGGCCATGGGATCAGGGCTCATTCCCTCAGAGGGAAGGTTGTCATGCAGGGCTTAAATTCAGATGGAGCTGTCCGGAGCTGTGTTACGATAAATATTTTCAAACCCGCGGGGCAGAAGCCCTGTGCCTTGCTAAGCCCTGAGGCCTGGCGCGTCTCGCAGGGCAGAAGCCCCAAGCCATGGTCCCTCCCACGGGGCAGAAGCCCTGGGCCGCAGGGTGCCCTGTGGGGCGGAAGCCAGGACTCTGGGAAATCCTCTGTGAGAATTTAAGCCCTGATGTCATCTGGAGACCCCAGCAGCCCTGAGATTCTCCCCAGAGGGGAGTACTAAGCAGGCCAGAATACAGGATTTGGTGGGGTTGGAGCTGTGAGTGTTATGTAATGTTTATGGGCCAGAATGTGAGCAGATCTCCTATGGATGTAAAGGGTGGAGGTAGGCATCAAAAACTTCCCCTGCACCATTGAGCACATGCCAGCATGCCCTGTGCTCCAGGAGAGTAACGTCTTGCTTCGGGGAGGGGGGGAACAGGATGCAGAAGGGGGGCAGAAAGGAGGAGGGGTTCCAACTCCCTCTCCAAGGGGGAATGGTGCAGGACTGCTTCACTGGGGGAGCAATTTGCAAAATGATGGAGCAGATTGCTTCCCCCCATACCCTTGTAGAAGCAGAGGGCATGGATCAGCATTCATGTCGCACTCCCCATAAGTACCCAGCTGGGGCAGCTAATGAACCAACCAGAGGACCAAATTCGGTGATGAATTATGGTCACATGCCACCTGAGGCATGTTATGCATACACACTAAGAAGACGACCTGTAGAAGCTAGAGGAAAGATTGTAGCTATATCGGGCAGTGCCGCTCCATGCCACCCCCAATGCAGAGCTGTGACCAAAAGCCACAACCTACGCTGGAATGCACGAGGCCAGACTTTGAGAGCATTAGCCCCACTTCAGCAACCCACTTAAGCATGTGCTCAACTTCATGCCAATGAGACTTAACCATGTCATTAAGTGCTTTCCTGAACCAAGTGCGCCATTCCCCACCCTTCAAAATCAAACCAGCTGTTCCCACCATATACAACAATGGAATTTCAATTTTCTTTAAAAAAATTAAAAAAAAATCGAAATTAGAAATGACATCCTGTTAAACATCCAGCAGGTTATCAACGTTAGAAACATAAAGTAAATTAATAACACCAGATTAGTGCTACAACAGAAATGAACGCAATCTTTTCTTTAAATAAAATTCCTATTATACTGGGGATGAGCTATTAATAGTGTTTAAACATAAATCCTTCCGCCCATGAAGCCAACATAATTGTGCATGGCATGCCAGCTACTCTATTCACTTTGGAAATTCAGCCTTAAAACATTTTAGCTTAAGCCTTGTCAGTACTAATCCTAATGCCTGATTCCAAGATGTGTTTTTTTATTACTGTGCATACATGAAAATGGAAAACCTTCATGTAGGATTAAGGGTGCAGTAACAACCTCCCCTGCATTAAGGCATGAAGCTGTTACTAGGCCCCAAATAGGATTCTGGGATAAAAGTGACATGTGACTCCCCAGCTCTGGCATCCTCTGCTAATACACATGTACCTAGCCAGCTGTGGGACTGTAAACATATGTCCCTTCGAGTGCACTGAATTTTCATCTAGTAGGCAGCTAAAAAGAAGAGGAAAGCAGGGGAGATGGACTTGCCTGAGGCAGCTAATGGGCTGCTGCCTACTCCTGGCTGAGAAAAAGACGGCGGATGTTCTGTGTTGTCACCAGGAGTAAAATCCTGTAGGTGAAGGAAACGGAGAGAGGGAGAGGACAGCTGGTGAGACAGGAGTCAGCCAGAAGGAAGTGATGATGAGGTAGAAGCAGGACAAAGAGAGGAGGCAGAGAAGCGGGTGGGTGGGTGGCAACATTCACTCCCCTTTAGATATTCAGCCTTTTTGATCCCCCCGTCTCTGCCGGTGTCGTTGTATGGACTGATTGATGGATTCCGCAGATAGATACAAGGATGGGTTTGTAATCCCAGCAATGGCTTTGGAACTATGACCATGCTTGTGATTAGTTCAAGGGAATGATAAAGCTAGATTAGAAGGGGAAAGAGAGAGCGAAGCGAAGGGTTACTCTCTTCCTCACCCCTCCGACCATTCCACTTGCTGTCTTTTTCTATAGGCATTAAAATAAAAGGGAGACTCTTTGAAGCATCTTTTTATTTGTCCCTGTTTTATAATCTACCCCAGGCCCGGCCACGCGGCTTTTCAATCTTCCAAAAAGTTGTCCTGCTGACCTTGAAATGTCAAATAGTTATAGGGGGCCAAATCAGAAATTGATTACTTTATGTGATCAGACAATAGTTTTGCACAGGCTTTTTTTTTATTTTATTCTTTGTTATAAACTAAAGGAGAGCTCTGGCCTAAGAGAGGCCCTAGTGAAAGCACAGTGCTTTCAGACACGGCAAGAACAAGCTCTTTGAAAAAATCAAACCTTTACTTTCAGCAGTTTGGGAATGCTGAGGAAATAAAAATACACTGTGGGCTATGCTGTGCTGTATTCTCTAGTACACAAGCATGTGGCATTCTGGTAGTTCTAAGGCAGGGGATCTCAAAACTTCCTTGCACCGCGACCCACTTCTGACAACAAAAATTACTACATGACCCCAGGAGGAGGGAACCGAAGCCTGAGTCCGCCTGATTCCCATTGCCCCAGGTGGAGGTGCCAGAGACAGAGCCCAAGCCCCACTGCGTTGGACGGGGAAGGGATCAAAGCCGAAGCCCAAGGACTTCAGCCCCAGTCAGGGGCCTGTAACCTGAACCCCACCGCCCAGGGCTAAATCATCCCTCAGGCTGCGGCCCCGGGTGGTGGGACTCGGGCTTCAGCCCCAAGCCCCAGCAAGTCTAAGCCAGCTCCGGCGACCCCAGATTGATGTATGCAAGGAGTGCAATATTTTAGCACAGCAACTTCCCGCTCAAAGCCGATTTGGCTGCCTTAACTGAATTAACCCTTTCCCTCGTAGCAGGCAGTTTCCACAGTACCGCAGCAAAACCAATACACTGCAGCGAGAATCCTGCAGCCACAGAACAGTATATTACTGCCTTCTGGGCAAATCCGACTGCTCCCCATCCTTGGGCACTGAGGCCAGGGCTCTCCACTGTGCAAAGAGGGGCAGCATATCTGGAGCCCATCTGAGGGATGCACACCCCAGCCTGCTGCAGACTGGCCTGCAATGGGGGCTTCAGTTTTCCATTGTTATAGATACGGCTGGTGCCTTGGTTTCCGTCCTATAGGGTTCCATAAAAACCGCAGCCTGCTCCAGGGTGAGGAAACTCCCGGTTTTTTTGTGGGTCACAGAACGGTTCTCAAACGTGTTTGATGCCACCCCGTCTTTGTGTCTGCAGAGTTTACGCCTCCCCTCCCCCTACACAAGTTCATATACCGATAAAAAAAATCTGCACACAACGCTCACTAGATATCACAAACAGCGAGGCACTGATTCAAACACAGCCAACGAGCCATTGGAATAAGAGCAAAAGCAAACCTGCGATTGCGGTCGATGCTTAGAGCTAAATAGGCACGTCGCATCGCAGCAAACGGGTTCACGTACCGATGGCAACGACTTCGTCTAATGCTAGGCGAGCTTAACAGAAATCCAGCAAAATGTGCAACGCCATCTAGGGGCCTGATAGGTCTGGAGGAATCAGCTTTTCTAGTTACTCATTGCTGTGAGTAAAATGTGCACAGTAAAGCTTTTTCCCTGAAAGTTTCTCTCACACACCCAGAATACATTCTGTACCCCTGCTCAGTTTGAGAACCTGTCGTCTAGGCAGCCTTCAGTGTGCTCTACAGTACAGGGTCATCAGAAGCTTTGAGGACCATGGAATAGTTGTCTGACTTGACCCCTAAACAATCGCTCCTCTGCTCCTCACCAGTTTCTCACTGAAGAAAGGGAATTTATATCCTGACCCTCCTTCCCAGCTTGCTTTGTTCTTGGGTGTACATTTCCCAGTATCTGCCTAAGAACTACAATTCCCAGATTGCGTTGGTTCTGGGCTGAACTGGGAACAGAGCTGTGCCGGGCCGGAGGTGGAATGAGGGAGAAGCAGGTCCTCTGGTTCTGCTACAACACAGATCTATGGGCTGTTCCCCTCCACTCCGGTAGCTCTGTGAAGGTCTGAGGCAGCAATAACAACCATGGAGCAGCTCCATACCCAAAAGGACCTTCCTCAACAACTCAAGCCCTATGAAATTCCCCTGTGACAAGCCTTCTTATCTCAGAATGGCTTAGGGAACAGGATTTGCCCATATCATGTGTTTGGTTTACTGTCACCAGCTATTGGGGTGTCTGGGTTGTACAGGAGAGGTAGTACCTTTGAGTGATTGGAACTTCCACACTCTTTGAGTGGTCCTTTTCCTTTCTGGTCCTCACTATACACCCAGCTCTCACCTGTGGCTCCAAATAGCTGTAAGTATGAGACAGCGGCCACACCCCGATAAGCTGCCTCGTCAGGTGGGCTAAACCAGGTGAGGGTAACCGGAAGTGTGGAAACTGATGGTGATTTAGGGATTGTCCTCCCATGCATACAAAGACTGTTCTGGTAGCCAGGCAAAAGAGATCATACATTGGTCCCACGGCTTGAAAAGCAGTGCAGCAAGGCATTGTGGAAGGCGAAAGGCATGATGGGGAACTACGGAAGTCATGGCTAGCCACTGCAGCTAAAGGAGCCTCCAGTTGTAACAGCCTTTGTGCCACTGGGCCAAGCTTCAGCAGCCGAGAGAACGGGACTGTCCCAGTGCGACGACTCTCCCATTTTAATCAAGCTCATGCGCATGTCATTCATGCACATCTCACTTCAAATGGCCTGTGGCGACGGGGGAGTGGCAAAGCGACGGGGGAAGATGATTCCTGGCAGTCGTAGCCACAAGCCTGCACGCAGGCGGCCTGGGACATTGGTCGCCCATCCCTGACCCAAGGGCAGCAGGGAAGTTCGGCAACTGGTGACAGAGCAGCCCTTTATGGGATTGCCCTGCTCTCCCTTTGTAAGGGAAGGGGCTAGAAAAGGTGCCTCAAACCTAAAAAGGCACTAAAGATTGCTGCTTGGAACATCAGGACTATGATAGACAAAGATGATACCTCTCGATCTGAAAGAAGAACAGCTCTCTTTTCAAAAGAGCTAGCCCGGTATGACATTGACATTACAGCGCTCAGTGAAACTAGACTGGCAGATGAGGGCGTTATTACAGAACCGGCTGGGGCTTACAGCTTCTTTTGGAAGGGATAAGAACCACGTGAAGATAGAATCCATGGACTGGGAATTGCCATCAAGACCAAATTCTTGCAATGTCTTGAAGACTCTCCAACAGGCATCAACAAAAGACTCATGAAACTCCGGTTACCACTAAATAAGTCGCAATTTGCTACCATCATCAGTGCATATGCGCCCACCTTAACAAGCCCTGGCAATGCTAAGGAACAGTTCTATTCTGATCTCGACTCTTTCATCAAATCAACACCACAAAGCGACAAACTAATCATTCTAGGAGATTTCAGTGCAAGAGTAGGTAAAGATAACAACAAGTGGCAAGGTGTCATTGGGAAAAATGGCATTGGAAAAATGAACGAAAATGGTCTCCTATTCCTAAGCAAGTGTGCAGAACATACTCTGACAATTATAAATATCATCTTCAGACAGGCAGGCAAATATAAAACTACATGAATGCACCCCAGATCCAAACAATGGCATCTAATAGATTACATCATTGTCCGACAATGACACATAAGGGATGTCAGGATCACCAGAGCCATGCATGGAACAGAATGTTGGACGGATCATAGAATGATTAGGTCAATACTGAATCTATACATTGTACCCACATGCCAGAAACACCCCAAAACAATCAAGATCTCCCCTGATATTGTTAAACTAACCCATGCATCCTATCGAGGCCAGCTACAAAGTGCACTAGAAACCAACCTTGGTGATAACCCTGTCTCCTGGGAGGAATTCAGAGACAGTAGAAAAAACTGCAACTGACGTCCTTGGATGGAAGAAAAGGGCTCACTGTGACTGGCTTGACGAAAATGATGAGGAAATCACAGTACTCTTGAAAGAAAAAAATGAGGCTTTCCATTATCTGGGAAAATGATATTTAGTCAAGGTTCGCTCATGATGGCTGATGGCAGGACTGTCATCAAAGGCAAACCTGGCATGGAACAGAGATGGGCTGAACATTTCAGACAGCTGCTGAACAGACCGTCCTCACTTGACAAAGTGCTATTAATCAGATACCTCAAAAGCCTGTTCAGCACCACCTTGCCTCACTGCCCTCACGTGAAGAAACAGAAAAGGGAATCAGTTTGATGAGCTCAGGAAAGTCCTCGGGCAGAGATGGAATACCGACAAAAATATATAAATCTGCGTATCCAAAGGTGTAACAGCACTCCAGAGGCTCCTTACTGACATCTGGGACAACGAAGAAATGCCACAAGACTTTAAAGATGCCACAATTATTCCTTTATTAAAAAATAAAGGCAGCAAAATGGTCTGTGATAACTACCATGGGATATGTCTCCTGTCTCTCACTGGAAAAATCTTTGCTCGTGTCCTCTTGAACCGACTGATTTCATCGGTCTCAGAAGCCAATCTACCTGAGACTCAGTGCGGATTCAGACCTGGTCGTAGCACCAGAGACATGATTTTCAGTACCAGGCAAATTCAAGAAAAATGTATCAAACAAAACACGAATCTGTTCAGTGTTTTCACGGATCTGACAAAAGCATTTTGATACAGTCAATAGAGAACAATTATGGACAGTATCCAAGAACAGCATACACTTGGGTGCAATAAAACTGGATGGTCTTGAGAAGGCTGCGTTAAATAGATCAGCATGGCGACACACAGCACTCAGAGCTTTCCAAGCCTTTGAAGAGGACGGAAATAATCGATTGTTAGCTGCAAGGGAAAAGCATCATACAGCTATAGACACTCACCAATGACTGTCTGCCCGATCTGCTCACGAGCATGCGCATCATGCTTTGGACTTCAGAGTCACTCCAGAATCCACAAAAAGAGAGAGCATGAAAACGTAATCATCGACCCGACGGACCACACACACACCAGCTATTAGCCTACCACAAATACAACGCAGCTACAATCACACTGCAAACCACAAATACTGTAATCTATACATTTATTCTCAGCAGTAAATATGTGATTTTACTGAATTTCAGCAATTACAAGTGCTTCATCCTTTCCTTTAGCCAGGCGGCAATATAAATATGTTTAATTAGTTAACGCACCCTGCCAATTACAACATCTGAGGACAGCTGAGACTGTTGGTCCTAATTATTTTAATATTCAAGAGAACCACTTTAACATAACAAGATAATTACTCATGGATAAGGGTTTATGAGAGCCAAAACCTTTCCTTTATTTTCTCCATTGCTAGCCTGGCCCTTGTTACATTTCTAGGCACATCTTCAATTTAAGATGAAAAATTGTAATTTGTGAGAGCCCCACATGTGAGAAGAGAAATAATAACTATATGCAATCGCTGTTAACAGTATAGCAAAATACATTTACTATGTATAACATGCAATTAAGTTATAAATGGAATCTGAGAGAATCAGTTTATTTATTTATTTATTGTACATAATAATTTTAGATGCACTGAATTCATCAGCTAAGAAAAAAATACTGTTCTTTGTGTTGCGCTTTAATCCACCCCTAAATGTCAATTGTCCTTTTGTTAATGTAGCTTGTTTTCTTTTGTGAGTACTTAAATCCTTTCCCCATTGTCCCACAGGTCTTAATGTGACTATCAATGTAAGGACTATTAATATGATTTAAGGTTGAGATTTTTTATCGGTTATACATTGCTATTATGGCAGACCCAAAGAATCATCTTCTAAGGGCTCTTCTGACTATTTTATATATATGCATAAAGTCACTGAAAGTTTCTGCTGCCCTGATGGACAATAATCTCTGTATTGGCCTCTTGATGCACACTTACAGGGATGTGTATGCTCACAGACTACCCTGCCTCTAAAGAAAGAGTAAACTTCATTGCATATCTAGTCAAATGTTTTGAACATCTCTTGCTCGCTCTCTGTACCTATTAATTGTGCTATAACGGGAATGCAGCATATTTCAACTAGTGGAACTACTCAGCAGTAAATGGTCCATTCTTGGATTCTGTATCAATACAAATCTTCTTTTAAGGAACCCATATGTCACCCAACACATTATGTGTGCATCTGTCGTACAGTTTGAAAGGGAGAATGGGAAGGTCAGATATTAGTGTTCCACACGAGGTATGTAGGATTATAATATGGGTAGATTAAGGAACTAATCATGCAGTATTTCTGCAAAGGACACTCCCATTGAGTTTGTTGGATTTTGGGTTATCCCTTCCTAACCAGACTTGTACAATGAGTAGGGTATGCACCATCTGGAAATTTTATCCAATCATCAGCTCTGGTCCTGCAGTAGCCAATTATTATAGCTAAACTCATTTAAAAGAGCTAAACTGTTAATTGATCACTTAAATACTGAGGGAGAAGTTATCACTGGATACAATTTGAATTTTTTACGCATTATCCATTCTTTTTGGATCATATATAGCATTTGTAATTCCTCTTGCAACTCCCCCCCTCTCTCCACCCCTCCCCAGAATACACAGGGGAAATCTTTTCTAGCTATAGCAGCAGAGAAGAAAAAACTACATTTTATTTAAAGAGGTAAAACTTTGTATGTCTACAACTGGATTTTAACTTAAACACAAGTGTTGTAAAGCCAGTGCATAAGAACATCAGAACGGCCAAACTGGGTCAGACCAAAGGTCTGTGTAGGCCAGTATCCAGTGGGCAATGCCAGGTGCCCCAGAGGAAATGAACAGAACAGGTAATCACCAAGTGATCCATCCTCTGTCGCCCATTCCCAGCTTCTGGCAAACAAAGGCTAGGGACACCATCCCTGTCCATCTTGGCTAATAGCCATTGATGGACCTATCCTCCACGATTTTATCTAGTTCTTTTTTGAACTCTGTTATAGACTTGGCCTTCACAACATCCTTTGGCAAGGAGTTCCACAGGTTGACTGTGCTTTGTGTGAAATATCTAAATGATTGCGCTGAGTAGGTGCCATTAATCCAAATAATAGGCAAATGTTAAAGGAGACATAAGTATAGTGTTCGCAAAGTTAGTTTAATTTAAAATACAACCCTGGAGTTATATTAACCAATTACAGGAATGGCATTTAGCTGTAACCCTCCCCCTCAATTCATAAAAAACAAATCCCAGCTATATTTAGGTATTGGGGATATGAGCTGGGGCTCATAGGAAAATAGGAGATGAGCTGGGAAAGCAATTCAACCGGATGTTAGGCTGCCGTTACTCCATTACGGAGTCAGAGCACTCAGATATGGCCTCACACTACACAGACGGAAGCATTGTTTTTCCCAGATGGGGTTCAATAATTAGATATTTTTAATGAAGACCTGGACAATGATTGAGGCTTGGATGCTGTTGGCTGGGATAAAGTAACGGAAGGCAGATGAAGCAATTTGCTAATCTGTCTGGTGGCACAAAGTCAACCCCAATTAACACATTTTTCAAAGGTGAATCACATTCCTTTAGTGGTGAAGGGCTAGAAATGCAGCCATCCCAAGCATATGGGGAGCGTACACTCCAACTGACACAACACATCACTTCCGTGGGTGGGAGTGCCCAAACTGCACTACAGAATCCTATAAGAGTTAGAGATGGGAAATATCTGCTAGATAGTTCAGTCCATATCCCTGCCAAAATATTACCACTAATGCATTGCTAGTTTTTAGTCTTTGGTCCAGTCCATTTTCAACTGTTCCAAGCAAAGGCACTTGACATGCAGATAGGTACCGCAGGCATTTCTGGTGAATTACAGTAAGAATGATCATCTCTCTCTGTGCCCCTTGCCTACCATCATACACACTGGATAGTCTTAAAACTCAGTAAATTCAGGATATCCCAAGCCAACACCAATTTGTAAAATAAAACACCATAATCCACTGGCAAATATTAAGAAGATTTACTTATCCCCAGACTACACTAAATTACTAAATTAAGAGAGCAGGGAATTTAAGCGCTAATACTGTACGAAGACACCAAAGAAAAAAATACCAAATCCCTGCTAAAATTCCTGATGAGACAAACATATAATTCAGCTCCAAGCAAGACCAATTCCACTTAAATTTCAGACAAGACAAGGACAGTTATTTCCTCACTATACAAACATATGGCTGAATTTCTACCAGAAGAAATCTAAATAAATTCCAAATGGACAGACCACACTTGGTAAGGAAAAAAGTATGCAGCATGGATATCACATGTGGCCTTCACAAATAAAATATATGCTCAAAGCATATGTATCACTACATACCAGTATTGTATAAAGGAACTGAAATGCCTATTGAGTGAAAAAGAAAGGCGTTAGATTCCTGGAAGAATCAATCTATATTATTCTTGGCAAAACAAAATCATATTGGTCCTGCCAGAACAAAATTGGAAAGTATGAATTCCTGGCAATATAAAGATAACAGTGAAGTTCCTAGCCAAAGAAGTACATCATTCTTGGTGAGACAAGCATCTTGTATGGCTTGATTTGCTGATAAGATACATTTGCATCAGTGGACAAGTAATGCCATACAGAAGTGGGCAACAAGAGAAAACACTATAGTTCAAGCAAGTCGTTTGCATTTCTTTACGAACCATATCACAATGATATATTTCACGTCCACAAATGAGTAGCAAGTCTTTCCTTGTGGGAATATTTTCTGCAGTTTGGGGAGACAGGGAAAAAATAATTAACATCTTCATCACACAGGTTGCAAATTTCCAAAATACAGAAACAAAAGCTTCCATAAAAATGTCACACGCTTCAGGAAAAGTGTTCTGCACATTAACTTATCAGCCATGAGAACCTCGAATCCGTTAAAAAATAAAGCCATAGTTATAAAAAGTACAGGCCATTACGATATGTCCATTATCAAAGGCCAGCAAGCTACTGCAACCTTGTTGTCAAGCTTGCAATAAGTAAAATTCAACATTTGTCTGTAACCTTGTTTGTGTTCAGGACCCTTGAATTTTCTCCTTCATCTATATTAAAGTCTAACTGAAAATGCCATGTTGGGTTTTTTTCCTGACTGATCAAAACCACTTGACTGATGCAGAATGCCAATATATATATATATTTTTTTCCTGTGATGCTTTACCTTGCTTTGGCAAGATGCAACCAATGTTTGTATGTGCCATTCTCCTGTAGATTTTCTTAACTGAGACATATTCTTTCTTCATCTGTGTTCAGTTGCGAACATGCAGAATGGGAGGAGAAATTCTGTGATTACCATGAATAGGGCTATGACTTTGTCACCACCGTTTTTCATAGATGCTGTATGCGGAGAAGGGCAGACGTCACAGAAACCCACTTTTAAAACCCCAACATTTTTTATTTTAAATAACCGTTATTTGACCATTCGTAGTGAGACTAAGAAGAGCGCCTGTCCTGAAGTCACAGGGTTGAACACAGATGCTGGGAAGGACCTTTGTAAATCAAACCTGACCTTCCAAATGGTTAAGAATAACAATTGGCTGTTTTTAGGCTCAGAGGAGGAGAACTCATGACCCCCGGGGAATCTTTGTGTCTCTGTGGTGCTGTCATTGAGATCATGTTGTCTATTCCACGAGGTGCAATGGATTACAACAGATGACCTGCAGCTCACATACTCTTGGGGATCAATCCTCAGGGTGCTGAACACACTGGCCTCCATCAAGCAAATCATTTAAGCATGGGAACAGTTCCAGTGCGCATGGGCAGAAGTGCTTTTCTAGACTGAAGTCTACAGTGAAGTGGGTATACCTGTTTACCTCCCCCCTGCCAACCAGTTATCCCAAGATGTTGAGTTAAAGATAATATTTAAATGACATTTTATTCCTTTGTCTATTCTGATAACAGAATGAAAAGCAAACTGTGACAGACCCAGACCAGTGGGGTACAGGAGTCTGGTAGAGGGCAAATATACTGGTCATTGGATGAGTAGTTTTCTGGTCACTCAGGGAACAGAGCAGGGGCTGCACTAGAGTAATCAGGCACCTGCTAGAACCAGTTAAGGCAGGCAGGCTAATTAGGATACCTGGAGCCAATTAAGAAGAAGCTGCTAGAATCAATTAAGGCAGGCTAATCAGGGCACCTGGGTTTTAAAAGGAGCTCACTTCAGTTTGTGGTGCGACTGTGAGGAGCTGGGAGCAAGAGGTGCAAGGAACTGAGAGTGAGAGGGTGTGCTGCTGGAGGACTGAGGAGCACAAGCGTTATCAGACACCAGGAGGAAGGTCCTGTGGTGAGAATAAGGAAGGTGTTTGGAGGAGGCCATGGGGAAGTAGCCCAGGGAGTTGTAGCTGTCATGTAGCTGTTACAGGAGGCACTATAGACAGCTGCAGTCCACAGGGCCCTGGGCTGGAACCCGGAGTAGAGGGTGGGCCCGGGTTCCCCCTAAACCTCCCAACTGACCTGGACTGTGGATTCTTCCAGAGGGGAAGGTCTCTGGGCTGTTCTGCAACCCACAAGATGAATCTCTGAGGCAAGAAAATCCACCAATAAGCGCAGGACCCACCAAGATAGAGGAGGAACTTTGTCACAAAACACAGTACGATTTTGTTACCTAAACATTTGGTTAGTTGAAAACCCTCCACGGAAAAGTAAGGATGAGCATGTTATAACGTGTTTCAGTGCTTTCCTTACCGAGACAACGGATAAACATTAGATTTGGAAAACTGGATAAAATTCAAATGCATAAACTACAGTTCCCCTGAACGAGATAGAGGGTTTGATTCTCCACTGCCTTACCCCTTGTGGGGTGATTGAGCCCAGTGCAGAGTAATGTAAAGCACGAACAAATCAGAAGGACTAAAAGTACCAGAGCAAAGTGGAGAGGGCCGAGAAAGAACCATTCTAATTAGAGGATAGGAAAGGAGATGGGGAAACAGGATGGGAGTTGGAGGTGATGTAACACAAGATCATTTTAGGGGTCGTCACCTGTGTCATGATTGATGTGGGTATTAATTGGAGGTGATGTTAATTAGATGTCTGATCTAGCGCCCATTGAAGTTAACAGGAGTCTTTCTACTGGCATGAGTAGGAGCTGGATCAGGCCCTATTGACATGGTCCTGGGAGACAACAGATGCCCTCAACTCCTACTGAATTAAATGAAAGATGAAGTTGCTCAGCTCCTCATAGGATCAGGCCATAAATGACCCATATCAGGCTTTAGTGAGACATGTTAGACTATTTCCTATGTTAGCTCCTACTCCAAATACAGCTACAGACATGTCTTCAGCAGTGTTCTCCTCGCTGTAGAGTTCTGTGTCCTGTAATTTATTTTCAATTTTTTGCTCTATGTATTCAGGAAGTAAAGTCTCAGATATTTAAAAAAAAAGAAAACCAGAAAAAAAACCCAAACTGAGTAACACTAACTACATAACTCCAGGGACTGGTGTGAAACCCATCCAGCTGCTCCGATGGAGCATCTCCTATTTACTCTTTAGCTGCAAATTAAGTACTGAATCTTGACCCTTCGTATCTGAAACTTTAATTACTGTAGCACTATCCTCAATACTTTTCATTCCTTTCTCCTCTCTGGAATCTGCCTGTGGCATATTACACTTCGAAGGCTGTTTTTCATCTCTACTCCTAAAGAGAAGATTTCCACTCTTCAAAAGAGATAATAGCAAATGATTAATTGATTCCAGGAGGTGAAGCATTCTATCATTCCTTTATCAGAAACCATTGCATAATATTTCAAATTGTGAATTAGGAAACTTTTATTTCTACTTCAATGTCACCAAGACCTGAAGAAAACTAAGCATTTCCTGGCTGATCTCAGAGGTAAATTGCCAGTGATATCATAATAGCAACTGGTTCTTGTAAACTACTCTCCACTATCTATTCTCATTTCAACTTTATGATTATTATAATCCTGGAGAACATCTTGTCTAACATCTTCAAAAACAGTTTGTGTGTATGCTGGAGGCCTCAAGGCCCTGCCACACCCAGAAAAGGGCAGTGGAAGGAGTCTTCCAAGCAGCTCAGAGTGGCAGCATGGGACACAGCCAATCAGAGAGGGGCTGCAGGGAGCAGCCAATCCAGGCCCAGCAGGCCCATATAAAAGGAGCTGCAGTGCAAAGCAGAGTTCAGTTCTTTGCTGGAACTGGAGGAGTGTGGATAGTGTGCCACGCTGGCTAAGGGAGCTACAGAACCTTGGACAGAACACCGCTGGCCGAGACCAGCGGGAGTGAGAAGGAGCTCCAGGCTGGCAGCTGGGACTCAGTCAGTACAAGGCCTTGAGGTAAGGTTGAAGAATATGCTGGGGCCATGGGGAAGTGGCCCAGGGAATCATAACAGCAATGCAGCTTAATTAAAGGGACATGGTGGATGGCTGCTATCTTTAGGGTCTCTGGACTGGAACCCAAAGTAGAATGTAGAAGGGACCTATCTTCCCCACCAGCCACTGATGAAGTAGTCCGGACTTTGATTCACCACCGGAAGGGGAACTGAACTGTTTAGCAGCCCAGCTGGAGAGCTAGGGCCAGAAAGGCCCAGAGAGACAGAGTGTCCAAGGAGGGAGCCCTGAGGGCATGGCACCACACCAGGGCCGGGACTGCTTGAAGAGCAGGGACAATTTGAGAGAGCCCAGAAGGGGCTGAGAAACAGTCCGAACCAGGGTACTGGGATAGGCCCTACTGGGCAGACTGAAGACTGAGCCTAGGGATAGGGCTGCAGATAAAGAGCTCTTACAGAGGGCACTGAGATAGGCCCCCTGTTGGACTTATACCCCGGAAAGGGTTTGATGTTTATCTCGCATACAGACGGTGTGTGACTCGGCCGGAGCGTTGAGTCCCAAAGACCCCACCAAAAGCTGGAGAGAAAGTGCAGGCACATGCATTTGGACAAGTCGCTCACGAGAGGTGAATGCCGCCCTGTTACACTTAGACATTAGCATGTTTTGACCAGTAAACACTAGTCAAGCTACCAGAACTATAGTCTTAGGGCAAGTTTGTAAGAAATAGGATTCTGAAGTTAGGCTCCTAAATCCATAGTCCAGACCTAAATGAGTGGCCTAATTTTCAAAAGTGCTGAGCACTCAGCAGTTCTCATTGTGGTCTTCTGGCCTAGGAGACACCTTCAGCCCAAGAAATATCGTTACATCAAATAAATATTTAAATACTTTTGTTGTGTTACAGGGTGCTTAAAAATATTCAGAGCTTTATACTCCTCTATCTGCATGGCAGCAAGGCTGCCTCAGCTGCCAAGATTGTATTGGCTCCTCCTCAGCAGGTGACACCTGTGACCATGTTGCCTAATTTCATCTTAAAGCACCAGCTCCTGGGATCATGTGATTATGGGCAAAACTTAGATTTCCCTGGAAAAAAAAATTCCTAGCTCTTCTGGTTATGGAGGAACAAAACTAGAACACAAACTAGAAAGGCTGTAAACCGGAAGGCAAATTAAAAGAACCAACTATTGGTTATTTTTAACATCTTATGATTTTGGGGGCCTGATTCATGACTTTGGAATGCTGTGGGTTGGCAGTAATGTGCAGCTCAAAGAAGGCCTAACTGAAGGTTCTTTCTCTTGCCTTATTTTTCAAGGTTTGCACCGGTTCCAATGCTCTTTCATCAGGCTTGTTGCTTTCCCACTGCATCGTCAGCACATTGTTCAAGGTGTTCGGGGAGCCAAGTGAGGGGACAGAAGAAGATACCTCTCCCATAGTTTAAGTTTCCCAATGTTACTTCCACAAACTAATGAAGCAGAGAAGAGCACACAGCAGGTCTCTAAGGCCTGGTCTACACTAGGAGATTATGTCGAATTTAGCAGCATTAACTCGAATTAACCCTGCACCCGTCCACACAACGAAGCTATTTATTTCGACATAGAGGTCTCTTTAAATCGATTTCTGTACTCCTCCCCGACGAGGGGAGTAGCGCTAAATTCAACATGGCCATGTCGAATTAGGGTAGGTGTGGATGTAATTCGACGCTAATAGCTCCGGGAGCTATCCCACAGTGCATCACTCTGTTGATGCTCTGGACAGCAGTCCGAGCTTGGATGCTCTGACCAGCCACACAGGAAAAGCTCCGGGAAAATTTGAATTCCTTTTCCTGTCTGGCCAGTTTGAATCTCATTTCCTGTTTGGACATCATGGCGAGCTCAGCAGCACTGGCAACGATGCAGAGCTCTCCAGCAGAGGTGACCATGCAATCGCTGAATAGAAAGAGGGCCCCAGCATGGACTGATCAGGAAGTCTTGGATCTGATCGCTGTGTGGGGCGATGAGTCCGTGCTTTCAGAGCTGCGATCAAAAAGATGGAATGTGAAGATCTACGAGAAGATCTCCAAAGCCATGATGGAGAGAGGATACAGCCGGGATGCAACGCAGTCCGCGTGAAAATTAAGCTGCTGAGACAAGGGTACCAGGAGACCAAAGAGTCAAACGGACACTCCGGATCCCAACCCCAGACATGCCGTTTCTACGAGGCACTGCATTCCATTCTAGGTGCGGCCGCCACCACTACCCCACCACTGTCCGTGGACTCTGACGATGGGGTATTGTCAACGGCCGCTTCCTCGGAGATGTTCGCGGATGGGAAAGATGAGGAAGGAGATGAGAAGGACGAGGCAGTCGACAGCGCTTTCAACGCTGATTTCCCCGACAGCCAGGATCTCTTCATTACCCTCACGGAGATCCCCTACCAACCTTCCCCAGGCGTTAACCCAGACCCTGAATCAGGGGAAGGATCAGTCGGTAAGTGTGTGACGTTGTGCAGTCTATATGGTTTTATAAAAAATTGATAATAACTCAATATAATGTAACTGAGATAGTTTTAGAGAAAATACGGTAATAAGTGAATGTAAGTAACTGGGATATGCCTCATGCAAAAGGTCTCTTGTAAGGTATCATTACAAAGCTTATAATCTACTGAGTGTGATCATCTGATTTGTATAAATGTACCACTCTTGTATCTAAAACTAGAAATATAAAATGTAACTCTGAGGGCCTATTGTAATTGTGTAAAGTGTGGACCATTAATGATGGTTTGGAATCTTGATGACTCCCATTGTCTGCAGATGGCTGTATTTACCTGTGAGTCTTCCTGTATATGTGTGTGCTGGCAAGTGAGTAATGAAGTCTTGCAGTGACATGTGATCATGTCACCTGAACTGGAATCCATCTTTAACCTGGTGCTTTTCCAGTGAGGGGGGGGTGGAAACCCAGAGAGACAAAGAGTTCCCGCCTTATGCAAAAGATATATAAAGGCGGGGAAGAGAACAGAGAAGGGAAGAAGCCATCATGAAGAATCCCCTAGCTACCACCTGAGCTGCAACAAGAGCTGTACCAGGGGAAAGAATTGTGCCCAGGCCTGGAAGGTGTCCAGTCTGAGAAAAACTTACTGAAACATCTCTGAGGGTGAGATTATCTGTATTTAGTTTGATTAGGCATAGATTTGCGCATTTTATTTTATCTTGCTTGGTGACTTACTTTGTTCTGTCTGTTACTACTTTGAACCACTTAAATCCTACTGTCTGTATTTAATAAAATCACTTTCTATTTAGTAATTTACTCAGAGTATGTATTAATACCTGGGGGAGCAAACAACTGTGCATATCTCTCTATCAGTGTTATAGAGGGCGAACAATTTATGAGTTTGCCCTGCATAAGCTTTATGCAGGGCAAAACGGATTTATTTGGGTTTAGACCCCATTGGGAGTTGGGCATCTGAGTGCTAAAGACAAGCGCACTACTGCGAGCTGTTTTCAGGTAAACTTGCAGCTTTGGGACAAGTGATTCAGACCCTGGGTCTGTGTCTGGAGCCAGACAGGAGTGTCTGGCTCAGCAAGACAGGGTGCTGGAGTCCTGAGCTGGCAGGGAAAACAGAAGCAGGGGTAGTCTTTGCACATCGGGTGGCAGCTCCCAAGGGGGTTTCTGTGATCCAACCCGTCACAGTGGCGTAGTCGAGCAGGGTCTGTGCACAGCTGATTGCTTTGAGATACTGGTAGTGATTTTAAGTGAGTTTTAAGTGTGGTGGCTGGAGAACAGACAAAGTGGTTACTGGTTTGTTATTTTCTGTTTGCTTATTTCGGGAAAGGGAAGTAGGGACAGAAAAGGAAGCAAAATAAGTAAGAATGAAGATCAAAAGAAGCTAAAACTACACAAGTTGCAAATTGCCCAGAAAGACTGAACAATGGGCACTGGGAATGTCTCTGTTAACTAAGAAGCCCCTGAGCTGAGTGCATCTCCGTTTCAGTGAACTGCAGATGGGTGTGGCCCAACCTCTGTCTGTGCTGAAGCTGACTGGGGTGTCTAATTTAGCAAGACAGGAGTGGAGGGGTGCCTGTTCTGGCAGGAGGGTGTTCTCTGTGATATCCCAGCTCATCAAGTGATGGTCTCAAGGGAAGACAAATGGAAATTGATGTACAATTTGCCTGGGAAAAGGCTGACCTGGAAAAAGGAAAGGCTGCCCACCAACCTGGACTTAAGAGACAAAGCAAGTAAAACCCAGAAGCATGACCTGGATGTAATGGAGTGAAAGAGGTGCACAGAGACATGTATCCTGGAGCTGGAAGTTGGGGTCCTGGTGACTGCTGCGGTGGGAACAACCCCCAAGGACTCTAGCTGGAAGCAAACCCAACCTGAGTGAAAGGGGGGGGATTTTGCTGGCCAGCGAAAGGTCCCTCATAGCTGGAAGCTGTGAGCCTACAGCTGGGTCAGGGTCTCTTTCCCTTTTGGGGGACACAGGAGTGTCTGCCCCATAGGGGAGCCCAAAAATGAATTTTAGGTATACTGCCTCCGCCATGGTCAGTGTCCAAGTCTCTGGCAGTAAGTTCAGGAGGAGGGTGTGACGTTGTGCAGTCTATATGGTTTTATAAAAAATTGATAATAACTCAATATAATGTAACTGAGATAGTTTTAGAGAAAATACGGTAATAAGTGAATGTAAGTAACTGGGATATGCCTCATGCAAAAGGTCTCTTGTAAGGTATCATTACAAAGCTTATAATCTACTGAGTGTGATCATCTGATTTGTATAAATGTACCACTCTTGTATCTAAAACTAGAAATATAAAATGTAACTCTGAGGGCCTATTGTAATTGTGTAAAGTGTGGACCATTAATGATGGTTTGGAATCTTGATGACTCCCATTGTCTGCAGATGGCTGTATTTACCTGTGAGTCTTCCTGTATATGTGTGTGCTGGCAAGTGAGTAATGAAGTCTTGCAGTGACATGTGATCATGTCACCTGAACTGGAATCCATCTTTAACCTGGTGCTTTTCCAGTGAGGGGGGGGTGGAAACCCAGAGAGACAAAGAGTTCCCGCCTTATGCAAAAGATATATAAAGGCGGGGAAGAGAACAGAGAAGGGAAGAAGCCATCATGAAGAATCCCCTAGCTACCACCTGAGCTGCAACAAGAGCTGTACCAGGGGAAAGAATTGTGCCCAGGCCTGGAAGGTGTCCAGTCTGAGAAAAACTTACTGAAACATCTCTGAGGGTGAGATTATCTGTATTTAGTTTGATTAGGCATAGATTTGCGCATTTTATTTTATCTTGCTTGGTGACTTACTTTGTTCTGTCTGTTACTACTTTGAACCACTTAAATCCTACTGTCTGTATTTAATAAAATCACTTTCTATTTAGTAATTTACTCAGAGTATGTATTAATACCTGGGGGAGCAAACAACTGTGCATATCTCTCTATCAGTGTTATAGAGGGCGAACAATTTATGAGTTTGCCCTGCATAAGCTTTATGCAGGGCAAAACGGATTTATTTGGGTTTAGACCCCATTGGGAGTTGGGCATTTGAGTGCTAAAGACAAGCGCACTACTGCGAGCTGTTTTCAGGTAAACTTGCAGCTTTGGGACAAGTGATTCAGACCCTGGGTCTGTGTCTGGAGCCAGACAGGAGTGTCTGGCTCAGCAAGACAGGGTGCTGGAGTCCTGAGCTGGCAGGGAAAACAGGAGCAGAGGTAGTCTTTGCACATCGGGTGGCAGCTCCCAAGGGGGTTTCTGTGATCCAACCCGTCACAAAGTGTTTTAAACATTTATTTTGAACAGAATAGGAATGGTATCTTAACAATGGGTTTTTCATGATTAGTTTGCCCTAGGCGCTTTAGTTTCTAGTCCTTGCCAGTGCAGCTACTGGAAAAGTTTGTCAACATGTCTGGTTTTTCATGATCAGTTTGACCTAGGTGCTTTAGTTTTTAGTCCTTTCCAGTGCAGCTACTGGAAAATTCTGTCAATATGTCCGGGGATAGAGCAGAAATCCTCCTGGGACATCTCCACCAAGGTCTCCTGGAAGTATTGTGAAAGCCTTTGCATCAGATTCCTGGGGAGAGCGGCTTTATTGTGTCCTCCATGGTAGGAAACTTTTCCGCGCCAGGCTAGCAGCAAGTACTCCGGGATCATTGCCTCGCAAAGCATGGCGGCATACGGCCCTGGTGCTTGCTGGCATTCACACAGCATGCGATCTTTCTCTGTCTCCGAAATCCTCATCAGAGTGATATCACTCATGGTGACCTGCTTTGAATTAGGGGAATGTTAGTATTGGGACTGATTGCCTGTTCCTTTACATAACTGTAAGCGGCCGTTTACAGCCACGCGGTGGAGGCGTGACAGGGGCAGCATGGAGGGATCTTTCCCGGGGACAGCCGCAAGGGGGGGTGGGACAGGGGCAGATTTCATGCTGGCCGGATTGCCAGCAGCAGTGTAGGACTGATGAATGAAATTGTTTTTTTATTGTTTACTTTATTAATGTAACTTCATAAGTAAAATTTTATGAATGAAACAATATTCATTCATAAAACCGGTTACCCCAATAACTGGCTAATTAACAGTTAAGATGCTTGTTAAGAGCCATAGCTGTTCAGTCAGCTGCCTTTGTAAGTTTCACTATCAATCCAATTCCTGCGTAAATCACTGAGACTTGCACTGTTTCAGTATTGTAACTTCCGTTCACCATTTATTACACTTGTCTATATTGTAACTTCTGTTCACTGTTTGCCATATTGTAATTCAAACCCCATTTTAAAATGCTTACTCCATTTTGTAAGGACTTGCTGCAACCTTCATTTTTGCAAACCCTGCTGTAATCTTATTAGTTTAGTTTAGATGTGTGAATGAGGGATGTATGGATGATGGAATCAACCTCCAGCCCCAGCCTGTCCTGATTAAATAGAGTTCAAACCCCAACGGCTGAAGATGCAGACAAGAGCCCTAACAAAGTAAGAAGAATCCACCCTAAAAAGAAAAGGTACAATAGAAGGAAGATCAAAGCCCGGTCCAAGGCTGAAAGTCATGTCTGCAATTGACGGGTGATCAATCACCAAACCTAGAGGCAGCGTGACACAGCAAGACCTATAGACTCTGGATTCAAACTAAAGCCTACAAAAAGGATGAGTGAGATGGAAAACTTTGGAGGAGGGTAACATTTTGCTGCCAACATGGAAGGGCATCGGTGCATGCCCAACAGAGACCCAGCTCGACCTTGTGCCCGGCTTTCCTGGCCAGTTACCGCCACAAGCTACGAACCCAAGCTGCAAACTCAAGCCACAGACTCAAGCAGGACCGGTAACTATGCAGCAGCTGCAGAACATCTAATGGATGTGTGTGTGTGTGTGTGTGTGTGTGTAGGTATTAGGTATAATGTGTGTGTATAAGGATTAAAATATTAGTTATTGGTCATAAATCAAATTGTTATCATAATAAATGTGGCATCTTTATCTTGTCTCCTTTAATAAGATCCTGCTGGTTTTTATTGGTATAACAGCAGGAACTGGCCAACTCTAGGAGCATTGCTTGGAACGTGAAAGGAGGGCACTGCTATAAATTAAGCTCTAAGCAGCCAAAAGTCTACGTCTTACCATGTCCGCCTGCTAGCCGAATTCCGTTGTCCGGCCCCGCTTGTGTGATCTGTACAGCAAGACCCCAGGCACTCAATGGGAAGGCCAAAAATTCGACCTTGTACTGAGTGCGCAGGTGATAGGTGCTGTGCATGGTCTTGTTCACAGAGAGACTATATTCATTGTTCGCAAAACTGGATCTTTCTGAGGAATTCACTCCCTTTTTCCCATCCCACAGCTGTGAGTGTCTCCCGAGCTACCCCGGCATCCCCCTCCCAGAGGCTGGGGCAGATCAGGTGACGAAAGAGAAGGACACAGGATGAGATGTTCTCAGAACTTATGGGCTACTCCCGAGCCGAGGTGGCACAGCAGACCCAGTAGAGGGAGAACATGTTGAAATACCAGCGATCACACAGCGAACGGGAGGAGAGGTGGCGGCAGAAAGACCAGCAGGCAACACAAATGCTGCTTGGACTAATGAGGGAGCAAACTGACATGCTCCGGCGCCTTGTAGATGTTCTGCAGGACCAGAGGCAGGAGGACAGAGCCCCGCTGCATTCTCTCTCTAACCGCCCTCCCCTGCCACAAAGTCCCACCCCCCCCTCCCCCCCAAAGTCCCAAGAAGGAGGGGAGGCAGGGGCCGTGAAAACAGTCACTCCACCCCTGCAGACTGCTCAAGTAACAGAAGGCTCTCATTCCCAAAGATCTGATAAGTCCTTTCCTTCACTGCAAAAGCACCTCACCCAAGCCCCCGTCCCAATTTCATCCCCTAACTGTGTAGCTGTTAATAAAAAAAATGTTTCTGTTAATTACTGTTTCCGTCAGGTTCTTTTAGAGGAGAGTGTGTCTGAAGGGGGGAAAGGGGGTTGGTAATTGGAGAGGACCGTCACCTTTACCAGGGTACAGACACGGGGGCAGGTTCAGCAGAAGGTCACACACACATTGCAGTCACTAGGCACCCTGGCCAGCCTGGGAGGTGGTTTTCATGTTCTGTGTGCGGGGGCTATGTGAGTTTGTGGCGGGGGAGGGCTGTTACAGATCTTATGCAGCGGTCCTTAGCCTGGATGACAGAGCCACGCAGCAGGGGATCTGTAACCGCCCTCCCCCGCCACAAAGTCACATAGCCCCCCCACACAGAGTCCCGAAAAGGAGGGGTGGCAGGCTCCGTTGAAACAACCAGTCCACCACTGCGGACCACTCTAGGAGCAGGAGCCTGTCATTCCTCGAGTTTAGAAGTGTCCTTTCCATCACTACACCCGCTCCCCACCACAGTCTGTGTCCCAGTTTCAACACTTTACCACGAAATCCTTAATAAAGAAAACGGTGTTAATGAACAAAGTTTCATTGATTTTATTTTTAAAGGTGTGTTGGAAGGGGGAAAGGGGGTATGTAACTGGAGAGGATAGTCAACATTAACTGGGTATAGAAACGGGAGCAGCTTCAGCTTCTGAATAAACAAACTTAATAGTCACAGGTTACCCTGCTCACTCAGGAACTTAGCTTTCAAAGCTTCCCGGATGCACAGCGCATCCCACTGGGCTCTTCTAATCGTCTGGCTGGGTGAAATCAGCAGCCAGACGATTTGCCTCAACCTCCCACCCCGCCATAAACGTCTCCCCCTTGCTCTCACAGAGATTGTGGAGCACACAGCAAGCTGCAATAACAATGGGGATATTGGTTTCGCTGAGATCAGAGCAAGTCAGTAAGCTTCTCCATCTCCCCTTCAGACGTCCAAAAGCACACTCCACCACCATTCTGCACTTGCTCAGCCAGTAGTTGAAGAGTTCTTTTTCACTGTCCAGGGCGCCTGTATAGGGCTTCATGAGCCAGGGCATTAGCGGGTAGGCTGGGTCCCCGAGGATCACTATAGGCATCTCCACATCCCCAACAGTTATTTTGTGGTCCAGGAAGTAAATACCTTCCTGCAGCCATCTAAACAGACCAGAGTTCCTGAAAACGCGAGCATCATGAACCTTGCCTGGCCATCCGACGTTGATGTTGATAAAACATCCCCTATGGTCCACCAGTGCTTGCAGCACCATTGAAAAGTAGCCCTTTCGGTTAATGTACTGGCTGGCCTGGTGGGCCGGTGCCAGGATAGGGATGAGAGTTCCATCTATAGCCCCACCGCAGTTTGGGAATCCCATCGCAGCGAAGCCATCTATGATCACCTGCACATTTCCCAGGGTCACTACCTTTGAGAGCAGTAGCTCAACGATTGCGTTGGCTACTTGCATCACAGCAACCCCCACGGTAGATTTGCCCACGCCAAAGTGATTCGCGACTGACCGGTAGCTGCCTGGCGTTGCAAGCTTCCAGAGGGCTATGGCCACTCGCTTCTGGACAGTCACGGCTGCTCACATCCGGGTGTCCTTGCACTTCAGGGCAGGGGACAGCAACTCACAAAGTTCCAGGAAAGTTCCTTTACGCATCCGAAAGTTTCGCAGCCACTGTGATTCATCCCAGACCTGCAGCACTATGCGGTCCCACCAGTCCGTGCTTGTTTCCCAGGCCCAGAATTGCCGTTCCACAGCATCAACATGACCCATTGCCACCCTGATGTCCACGGCGCGGGGTCCCGTGCTTTGTGAGAGGTCTGTGCCCCTCTCAGACTTAATGTCCTCACCGTGCTGCCGTAGCCTCCTCGCCCGATTTCTCAGCATCTGCCTCTGAAAAAAGTGGATGATAAGATGCGAGGTGTTGACAACGGCCATAACTGCAGCGACGATCGCAGCAGGCTCCATGCTCGCAGTGCTGTGGCGTCCGCGCTGTCAATCCCCAGAAAAGTGCGCGAACTGATTGCCTGCCGGCACTTTCACGGAGGGAGGGCGGGAGTGACGGTTGAATGACGACAGTTACCCAAAACCACCCTCAACACATTTTTTGCCCCAGCAGGCATTGGGGGCTCGACCCAGAATTCCAATGGGCAGTGGGGACTGCGGGAACTGTGGGATAGCTGCCCACAGTGCACCGCTTCCAATGTCGACGCTTGCCCCGTTAGTGTGGACTCACAAAGTCGAATTACTGTCCTTCGTGTGGATACACACGTTCGACTTTGTAATATCGGTTCCACAAATTCGCTTTAAGTAAAACCGAACTACTCTCGTAGTGTAGACATACCCTAAGAAGTTAGGGAGTGGCTATGTGGTTTTAGAGCATGCTGTAGGGTACAGGTATATTGTTGTACTTCTAAAACCTCTCCTCCTCATTCCCCCCTCTCCAGCAGAATCCAAGTTGGTGGAGGCAAATATACATCCTCTCTCATGGATCCCATGTCACTCAATTCTGTGGATATGAGCTAATGAACATCTCTGCAAGCAGGAAAAGAACATGCCCCTACATGTAGGCTGCACTGTACCAAATAATCATCATAAATAATTAGCACTTACAGTATATGGCTCTTTGCATTCCCAACTCACTACAGAACATTACGGCTTGCTTCTCAGGTGCTGAAGCGTTGCATTGTTATATATAATGTGAGGAGAATTAAACACTCCAAAGCTGTACAGTTATGACCCAATGAACACCTGCTAACTACTCTGAATACTCACTGGTCAATTTGAAGGCTTTTCAGATAATAAGCTATGAGTAGCAACATCCTGTTAATAATTACTAAGAAAAGTAGAAAAACATCACCAAGCAGCAGAGCATCTATCCAATTCCTGTGGCTAGGTGGAAATAGAGAATGGAAACCAATACGCATTTTAACAAATCTCTTGTCACAAGTACTCTCATACTGTACTCCTCTGCTGTGTGAAACATGTGTTTCGAAGCTCCTGAAAATTAAAAGGAAGGGATGGGATCTATGTTGTGCTGGGTTTTTTCCTCCTTCTTCTTGCGGGCAAGGCTGATCTAGTCAATATAGTGTAGTTGGACTTTCAGAAAGCCTTTGACAAGGTCCCTCACCAAAGGCTCTTAAGCAAAGTAAGCAGTCATTGGATAAGAGGGAGGGTCCTCTCATGGATCAGTAACTGGTTAAAAAATAGAAAACAAAGGGTAGGAATAAATGGTCAGTTTTCACATGGAGAGAGGTAAATAGCGGGGTCTCCCTAGGATCTGTACTGAGACCTCTCCTATTCAGCATATTCATAAATAATCTGAAAAAGGGGTCAACAGTGAGGTGGCAAAATTTGCAGATGGTACAAAAATTACTTAAGTCCAAAGATGACTCCGAATCGTTACAAAGGGATCTCACTAAGCTAGGTGACAGGGCAAGAAAATGGCAGTTGAAATTCAATACTGATAAGTGCAAAATAATGCACATTGGAAAATATAATCCCAACTACACGTATAAAATGATGGTGTCTAAATTAGCTGTTATCACTCAAGAAAGAGATCTTGGAGTCATGATGGATAGTTCTCCGAAACATCCACTCAAGGTACAGTGGCAATGAAAAAAGCTAACAGAATGTCAGGAAAGGGATAGATAATAAAATAGAAAATATCATAATGCTACTATATACATTCATGGTACACCTACTCCTCGAATACTGCGTGCAGTTCTGGTCGCCCCATCTCAAAAAAGATATCTTGGAATTGGAAAAGGTTCAGAGAAGGGCAACAAGACTGATTAGGGGCATGGAACAGCTCCCATACAAGGAGAGATTAAAAAGACTGTTCAGTTTAGAAAGGAGATGACTAAGGGGAATATGATAGAGATCTATAAAATCATGAATAGTGTGGAAAAACTGAATATGGAAGAACGAGGGGTCACCCAATGAAATTAATAGGCAGCAGGTTTAAACCAAACAAAAGGAAGTACTTGTTCACACAACACACAGTCAATCTGCAGAACTAGTTGCCAGGGGATAGTGTGAAGGCCAAAGTATAACTAGGTTCAAAAAAGAATTAGATAAGTTCATGAAGGACAGGTCCATCAATGGCTACTAGCTAATTGGTCAGGGATGCAACACCATGCTTCAGGTGTCCCTAAATCTCCAATTGCCAGATGCTGTTTTGAGTGCAGGGACTGTGTGGTTGTACTGGGTCTTTGCGACGGTTGGATGATATTGCACTGACTTCAGTAGGGCCAGGATTCCACCCAAGGTGTTTAGAAAAGGAGATCTGCAAAGCTGCCTCGTGACTTGAGGGCCATTTCCAAATGCAGAGCTTGAAGGAAATTTTCAATGCCTTATACACCAGCGTTTGGCACTCCAGCAGATCTGGAGAGAAGGCTTTCGTTTTTATTCACCAAACATCTTCATGTTTTTGACTACGATCAAACAGAGGAATTCTGATGGCAAACCCTTTTGTTCTATAATATCATTTCATGTCGGTTTGGTGTGTTAATCAAAGTGTCAGGCATGGCAGAAAAGAACTCATTCAATCCCCAAATGAAGAGAAATCTGAGCTTTTTACAACCGGCGCATTTTCCAGTGGATAAGCTTTTTCACAAAGTAATTATTTCACTATCCTGAAAGATTACTGATTACTCACAGAGGGAAAAACTAAGAGAGGGGGCTTTTATCTTCTCTATGTTCCTACAGTTCTTGTGCAAACTTATACTTGTTACCATGAAAAATGACAAATTTGCCATCTGATCAAAATGTTAACAAGGTGAGTGTCAGCGAGATGGATCACTCACTGTCACTGCAAGCCAGAACATGAGGATACATTGATATTTCTCAATATAGTCACTGCTTCCCCAATGTTCACTAACAACATTTCTACTTCGAGTGTAATAAATCACGCAGAAATAACAAGCCATACAGGATCTCTAGCATATGATAGATTTGTCGTAATAGCACTATCTGCAAGGTAGAAAACAATTGGTAATGATCTATAGAAAGACCTAATCAACTGCCATTTGCTATAATATGCCAGATGAAGCCAAGATATGAAATCCATAAGGGTTCTTTAACCACTCCCCTCACACACACAGGGAGCCCAGCTAGGAAAGGGATACGAGGAATGAATGAGCGGCGGGGGTCAGAGAAGTAGAGAAGAAAGTTAACAGCACGTCTCAGATGCAATCATTGAATTATACACTGCTGAACAAGGAGAGGATAATCACAGATGCTGAATAGTTCCTTAACGCTGATCAAAGGTTTTGCAGAGTCCATTACTTTATTTCCCCTTTATTTCTTTTTCATTGATTTCAATGTTTTACAAAGCACTGACAGGAAAGTGAAACCCAGCGCTATCGGGAGTGAGTAGCCAATGGGAAAACGCCCATGTGGAGTTGGAAGGGAGCCTCCACATACCGAGGGCAGGATTTGCCGGGATGCTCCGGCTGCTTTGAGCAAAGCAAATGGCTGCTTCGCACCCCCGGCCTGGCACAAAGCAGCTGGAGAGTCCTAGCTCCCGGAGTTCTCGCTAAAGCACAAACAATCCACCAGATTCCTCCTTCTAGGGAAGGGAAGCCTACCATCGCCTCGTGGCACAGGGGAAACGCCCAGGGCTACGAGCAGTTCAATTCCATTTCTGCCAACACAGATACTCGGCTTGATATCATCCCCACGATCTCTTTGCAAGGAACTCAATGCCTGCCCATGTGTTAGAACCTTTTCATTCACTTGTAAAACTCCCAGCCTTCCGGGATCTCTCTTCTCACCCGTAGGGAGACATTTTCTAGGTCTAGACGGTAGCTGGGCTACCACGGCACTGATTATGCCCTGTACAACCCCATGGGCTTCCAGCTGGGTTGCAGAGAACATACGGTAAGTCAGAATAAATCCCTCCCCTCCCCCCAGCATGTCAAGCAAACCTCTCCAAGTGGACTACAGACACCATTCAGGGCAGATAACATTTACTCATGCTATGGGATGCAGCGCAATGAATCTACCTGGACAAAGGAAGATTTGGTTTAAAATATCAAAACACAAATTCAATTCATTTGCCTTATAAGGCATAACTGAACCATTTTTAAAACAATGGTGAGAAGATGATTGGTCTGCGGTTCACTGAATATTAAATGAAATGGAAAGTGCACAGTGCAGACAATCAAACATCAAGGGGTATAATTTTCCTTTTCATTCATGTCCCCATGCACTGTACATGAAAGGATACAAAACATTCTGGCATGAAAGGAGGGAGAAGGAACGAGTCAGGAGAACGAGAAGGAACATGGCCACCCCATCCACTGTTGTGCACGGCCTTTCAAGATGAAACTATCACATCAATGTTAAGTACGGAGTTTACAGACAACAAATGCCAGTGCTATGACACAGAGGTAGAACTAACACATCTGGGGTACAGGGGCTATTCGCCTCTTCATACACTTGCCTAACTCCCATTGCCACTAATGGGAGGGGCACACACACACACACACACACACACGCTGCACTTCTCCAGTCATCTTTTCCCAAAGCAGAAGCAGTTTTCTTCAATATGGCCATCCCATCACGATGTAATACTTTGACTTTCAATTTATTAAAGCCTATTGCTAAAGAAAGGGCTTGCACAAGTGCATGTATCATGAGACCCACAAAGCAAACTATATAATCAATCCACCCAAGTCCTCTATGGTGCAAAGGATGGTGGAAGTATGTTTCAAATATCCATTGAATTAATACTGGCATTTCCTCGCCAGTTTCCTATTTTGCATACTATAGTTTAGGGCTGCAGATGAATTCCTGTTTGGTGGGGCATTAAGGGAAGCAGCATTACTGTGTACATATAAACACACCAGCATGTATTAATCATCCTTCTTCCCCTTCCCACACTTCTTCACTGGGCCAGGTTCACTAACATACGCTGTTGATTCAAGGGAAGAACTAAAAGTCCCTCTTTCCCTTTCCTGGGACGCTACAAGGATGTGGCGTTTACAGGCAGAAGATTTCTCCAGCGTAGAGCAACTCAGTCCCCAACCAAGAGCATGAGGTATGATTTTGTACAAATATTTTACCCTTGCTTGCAGTGTTTTAGGCTATTTTCAAAGCACCTAAGGGAGTTAGGCACTCAATTCGGTCCCTTTGGCTCCAATGAAAATCCTATCCTTAAATGCCAACATTGTTAACCTTTTAAAAAGATATTACCTCATCCACCTTGTCTCCCTAACATTGTTAACTGTTTCACTGCCATTCATTTTAGCAGTAGCATCCAGCCAGTGTGTGGAAGGATGGATCTGAGCACCCATGAAGGAGAGGAATGGGGGAGAGCCGTGTGTGTGTGGTGGAGGTGGCCCATACCCTAGTCAGCTCCATGTTCCCTCTACAGTCTTATCACTCCCTGTTACCCTGATGCCCCCCACGTCACAGCAGCACATTGTCCACAGCTCCCCATCCCACACAGCTTTGTTCCCACCATGCTCACTCACAGACATCTGTGCTCCCCAGCTCCACCAACGCTTTCTGACAGTTATAGCTGGGGACACTATGCTGGGAGGGAGACCAGTGTTGCGTGTTGGGGACGGGGGAGGGATAAATATTGGGCTAGAGCTTCCAGACTGGCAGTATATCCACCCTGGGGAAACAGTGGGTCACTGCAAAAGGGACGAAGGGTTGGAAGGTGCGGAGGGAAAGGGTTTCTCCAGATCCTGAATGGCTTCAGTTTGTACCTATTCAGCAACGCTTTCCCCAATTAGGGCTCAGTCCTGCAAGGTGCACCATGCTCTCTTGTGAGGTGCTGGGCACACTCCACTCCCATGAAGTAGAAAGGCCCACAGCACCTTCCAACCCTTAGGTTTTGTTTTTAGCTACAGGACACGTGTAATAACACTGCATATGTTGAGACCCTGCCCCCCGCCCTCGCTATCCTGGGACATTTTCACAGTGAAGGGTTCTCCCCCCTCTAGATGTTGGACACTTTCATCTTCCGGAGCAGGAATCCTTTGCTGTGGAAAAGTCACCAGGAGAGCGGGGATGGGGGTGGGGGGAGGGTCACAACATACAATGTGTTAATACAGACTTCATGTCGTTAAAAAAACAAACCAAACGGCAGCGGACCAGAGCAAAACAAAGTACCTAACAACCCGCAAGCTCCCACGTGGTACGAGATTGACAGTCCAGAATACACCCCATTTGGCCCAGCTTTACAGGTTTCCCTGTGGAAATAGCACCATTTTATACACGTTTTCACAGATCTAAGGTTAAGGAGATGAAGGAGAAAGTATTAATGAGATTCCGATGGAAAAACAAGGTTATTAGGAGTAGGGACCGTTTCAGCACGTTGTCCTCACTCACCAGCACAGCAATGGGAAATCGAGTTTCAGGCAATCTCCAAGTGGTGCTCAGTGGAGAAAACCAGTCTTAGCAGGTTGTCTTCTTTTCCTTTAATTGCATCACCCTAATGAGCAACTTCCCCCCTCGTCCCCCAAAGCAAATTTATTTCTTGAGACCAAACAATAGTAAGAAAGGTTTATCAGGCACCAGAGGAGAGGAAATAGCTGCAGCTCGAAATGACAAGAGGTCGCAAAAAGTAGTGGCAACAAAACGGTTCCTCCGTGCCTTGTTGTTTGTCGCACTTGAAACCAGCGTCAAGGCTGTTAAGCGGTGAAACTAATTATTTAGCTTGCGTAACTGCTCTTGTTCTATTCCTGTGTCTTATTCCTCTCTACACATGGTAAAGTACAATATTTTGACAGTTATTTGAAATAAACAAAGTGCTGATACGTAGCATCCAAAAGGTCTCTGTACACATGCAGCAAAAATTATTCAGCCTCATGTCCCTGTATAAATGATTAATGGAGAAAAATCCCATGCAACTCTAATCCTACCAGGTGTCAGTACAGCTTGCTGTGGTATAATGCACGAGGACAAAGGGTTGGCTTTTCAAAAGTCCCTAACTCAATTGGGCATCTGATTCCCATTGAAAATCAATGGGAGTCAGGGCTTGAGCAGTCTGAGATTTGAAAATGTCAGCAGAAATCCATCCTTGCGCAGAGGACCAGCACGCGGCCTTACAACCATATACACCTACTAGTGTCTTGCAGGATTCCAATGGAGCACAGGGCTTTTCCTGGGCCGCCTGCACAGGGGCAGATTTCACCCTAAGTAAATAAATGCTATGGGCCAGGCCCTCAAGTGGTGTACATTGCTGTGGCTCATGGACTTCAATGGAGCGGTGCCACTTTACCTCAGCTGAGGATCGGGCCGTATAAATGCCGTGAATATCTGTTTCTGAAATAACCAGGAAAAAGGTCAAATCTAAATGTTAAGAGCCGGGTTTTCAAAGGTGGAACACGACAGTTGGAACACCCACAACACGTTCATCTACACTGTGTCTGCAAAATCTTACCCCTGTGGGCACAAAGGGGGCTTAGGGCTGCACACTGGATTACTCCACAGGTAACAACCTGTTTGTACATGCAGTGGCCCATTTTGCACATCTATTCTTGCGCCCATCTCAACAGGGTTTTGTGCCAACACTTGCATTGGGTGGATCTTTGAAAATTTGTCCCTGAATGGCAAAAATCTGTTCTGCCTTTTTCTGCCTGTCAAGACAGAGGATTTACATCTTATAAATAGCTTCTGCCATATTCACTCTCAGGAATGGTTCATTCCTTGATATTCCAGGGAACACTGTATAATAGTTCAAGCAGAGTTGCCTACAGTCAGAGCTCCTGGGCTCTATTCCTGCTCTACCACTGAATTGCTCGGTGACCTTGGGGTAGTCCCTTAACCTCTTCTGTGATTCACCTGTAAGGTACCTAATATTATTACCTAGCAACCTCTTCAAATCCTACGCTGAGGTTGTAGTACAGATCAAGAGAATCTTCCTGTCAGCCTCCCCTGAGGTTGCCAAATCCTGCCCCGAGAAGCTATTCAGGGTGGTAAATCACTTCATCAACCCTCAATGCCAAAAACCTGCATCACAGCTGAGCAGCAAGCACTGCCAAGAACTACAAACCTACCTCAAGAAGTACGTTCAGGAAGAACTTCTCAAACAGTCTGGATCCACCCCATCTGTGCCCACCAACCAACAGCCCGCCTGCATTCCCAGAGTTCGGTGCATTTACTTGTCAAGAAGTTCTGGACACCCTAAAGGACTCACAACCCAAGACTCGTGAACCTGTGCCAGGCCTTCCTGGCTTGGGAGAGAAAGTCATGAACAACTGGTGGCACTCCTGAGCAAAATAGCCAACGCCTCATTCTGAGAAAGAATCTTCCTTTCCTCCTACATGCAGTAGTCCAACCACCACCGAAGAAACCCACCCTGGGTACATCAGTTCCATCCAACTAGCACCCAGCATCAAACTTCCTGTTCCTGGCCAGGCTCATAGAGAAGCCACTACAAGCTCATCTAGCCAAAGCTAACGTTCTAGACTGGGCACCATCTGGATTCAGTCCAAGACACGGAATTGGAACTGCTTTAGTAGCACCAATGGACGATCTCCTGTTGTCAATGGATAGAGGACAGACATCCATTGTCATCCTCGGGAACCTCTCTCAGTGTTTGGCACTATCTATTTCCTAGACGTTTCAGTTGTGTCTCTCTGGTTAGTTTCTCACACTAAGTCCATCACCATGGCATCTGAACTGCTACTTCTTGCTTGTGCTCCAGGAGGCATCCCAGTTTTCAGTCTGAAAATCTAGTGATTTCAGAGAGAAGGGCCAATTAGCACACAGCATTGCATCAGCTCACTGCAGAAGTCCAACTAGCGCACGCTATTGCATAACCTGTGTGTTGTTTACAGTAAATATAATAAATGTGAGGGCGGGAGAACAGTAGGGGAGAGGGTAGCAGATTTTCACATCATCAGGAGGGAAATAGACTTTTAAAAAGCCAGTTGTGTCTGTGCACAACAATGAAGCTTTATGTCTATATAAACTGACAAGTCAAATTGTACTCCTGAGCCCAATTCCCACCATCAGCACCATTTTACTGTGATTGCTTGCCTCCTGCCTCTGCAGCCTTAATGGCTCTGTCTGCCAAGATGGGCAGTCAGGCTGATGAAAATAAACATTAGCTGAATGGTTTGGTAATTAGCTTCTCTCTCATTCATATATATGTGTGTGTGTGTGTGTGTGTGTGTGTGTGTGTGTGTGTGTGCGCGCATACATATATATATGCTCATACACACACACACACTTCGGTAGTCCTGGTCTGCAAGAGATGGATCGGTTCTTTTGCTCATTAACTATGTATTTAACAATTGTAAATCTACAGCTATTTTCTGAAGCTCACGGGTTAACGCTGCTACAGGAAAGCACTGCATTGTGGTGCTCAAATCAAGCCTTAAAGTGGAAAGGAATCAAACAATACTGGTTATGATATTTAAACAAAACCAAACTGTATGTAATCATCCTGACACTGTATCAATCTAAATAGTCCCTTGATAACTAGCTCCTTTCTGAAGCTGAAAAGCAGTCCTATTTACCCATATATACTCAGTAGCTCAACATGCCTGCAATCCTTCCTCTTGTAGGATATCCGTTATAGTACCCAAGCTGAACAAAATCCAGCACAGACTATACACATTTCCCCTGCAGCCTGCAACCTATGGCCCTGATCTGTAATCAGATCTGCATGGACCATTGCGGGTCCTGACTGGTGAGGGATCTACATGGACCCAGCAGCCCAAACACATGGATCCAATTGCAGCATCAGAGCCTGGAAGAGCAGCATGTTATGCAGAGAAGAATGAGTTTTTAAAAAAATATGCTAGTAGAATGAGAAGCCATACTGCATAATTATTCTTCACAGAATTATTTTGTACATCTGCCTCTCATAGATGAGTGCCCCTTAAAGCAGGACACTGAAGATGCAGAATCTGACTAAGTTTTCTTTACCAATGAATATTTTATCTACCATTTTAAACACACTAGATGCAGTATTAATTCATGACACTGAGCTTTGGCTCTAATAAATGCTGTCACATTTTTTGTTATCTCTAACTGAAACTCTAATTTAGAGTGTTGTCCTTGTGAGTCTACAGAGAGCCTGAAACAAGAGCTCTGAGAGATGGAAACATCTCAGTGAGGTGTTTCCTAGGAAGCCTTAGAGATGACAATTTAAACATTAACACTCTGAACTGTTTGACTGCTAATCACTTCAGCAGAAATATCCAGCGAACAAAGGACATTTTTAAAGATGTTCAAATTCCAATGGAAAACTGAAGGCCTAAAAACAACTAGGAGTCTTGTGGCACCTTAAAGACTAAGAAATTTATTAAAGCATAAGCTTTTGTGGGCTATGACCCACTTCTTCCGATGTATGGAGTGAAAATTACAGTAGGCAGGCATAAATATATGGCACAAGAAAAGATGGGAGTTGCCTTACCAAGTGGGGGGTCAATGATTCAATCAGGGTGGATGTGTCCCATTCCCAACAGCTGACAAGAAGGTGTGATGTCAACAGAGTAAAAATTACTTTTTGTAGTGCTAACGATGCCAATTCCATCAGGCCCAAAGGTTCTCTGACCGCTCTCCTTATGCAGTTATGCACTGTGAATTCAAAAATCTGCAGCATGTTGAAAACTCGAAACGTGGTGACAGTGCTTTATTATTAGAACTTGCCAGAAAAAAACACTGTTAACGAACAAGAGACTATCGGTCTCTGACAGACCAGAACAATATGTTTCCCCCACAAAATAATCCCACTTTCAAATTTTTTGACCAAAAAAGTTTGGGTTTTTCCTCAAGATTTTTTGAGACAAAATAAAATGAAGACTTTCAAAAGCACATTTTGAAACAAACATTTGTATTTCAAAAACGTCAAAAGGAAACCTTTTGTTTCAGCTAAAAAAAGGGTCATTATTTCATTTTGATTTTTGGAAACCAAATAAATTCATTGTCTATTTTCAGGTTCTGGATTGTTGGAGTTTTCCTCACTCTCTCCTTTTTTTACTTCCCCCTCCTTTTTCCAACAATAAAACAGTTGGAAAACAGTGAGCAGGTGTGTGAAAGTAGGGTGGGGGGAGGAAAATCCCATTTTCACATTCATTTACCATTTTACACCTGGAAAAACTGGAATACAAGAAGGTATGCAGTATATAATACAATGGCTGGAGGCTGAAGCTAGACAAATTCAAACCACAAGTAAGGCATGAATTCTTAACCGTGAGAGTAATTAACCACTGGAACAATTTACCAAGGGTCGGGGTGGATTCTCCACTACTGACAATTTTAAAATCACAGTTAGATGTTTTTCCAAAAGATCTGCTGTAGGAATTGTTTGGGGGAAGTTCTGCGGCTTGTGTGATGCAGGACATAGGTGCCAATGCTGTGGGTGCTCCAAGGCAGGAGCACCCACCAAAAAAAAAAATTGCTCAGCACCCACCAGTCACAGCTGTTTGGCGGCTCAGGGAGGGGATTGGGGGAGGGCGGACAGCAGCAAGCAGCAGGCAGGTGGGGGCCTTGGGGAAGGGGGCGAAGGGAGGGCGAGGCCTCGGGGAGGGGGCGGGGCAGGGATAGGAAGAGGTGGAATGAGGGCGGGGCCTTGAGGAAAGGAGCAGAATGGGGGCGAGGCCTCAGGGCGGAGCAGGGGTGGAGCACCCTCAAGGAAAAATAAAAGTCAGTGCCTATGATACAGGAAGTCAGACTAGATGATCACACTGGTCCCTTCTGGCCTGGAATCTATGAAAGATGGGGGGGGGCAGAGGGAAGGGGAAATACCCACTTTTCACACTTACATTTTTGTTATTCTTTTCCCATTGGAAAAACTAATGACCTTGACCCTGCAGTTATTGGTAAATAAAGCTTAGGAGAGATCTCCTTGTCCCTGAGTCAAGTCAGAACATTATGGGCAGTGAAAGATTCTCCACCCTGCCCTGCTAATAAGCCTCCACCTTGCCATGTTGTTGGCTGCCAGCTGGAATCAGCTTTGGTGGGGATTTTGGTTATGTGGACACTCGTCCCTGGAAAGCGAGCAGTGACATATCGTTCCCCACTTTGACTCCAGACATTGGCCAAATTCAGGGTGTTGTAGGTTGCTCCAGTTAGGAGGAAAAACTGATGAGAGAGCCAAGTATTTTCTTTGATGCAATCTTGTTTATTTACAAAGAATGTATCAAGTGCCCTTTCCTTGAGCCCAGGAGGAGCCAAACAACAGGAGACAGTTTCTCCGCTAAGGTGACCAGACAGCAAGTGTGAAAATCAGGATGGGGGTGGGGGGTAATAGGCACCTGTATAAGACAAAGCCCCAAATATCAGGACTGTCCCTATAAAATTGGGACATCTGGTCACCCTATTCTCTGCTTACAGCTCCAAGCCTCTTGAGCGACTACTAGAAGACCTCTTTCTAAGCTTCTCTCAGGGTCACATGCAGTGCTTGTCCAGGGCGTGTCGGTCTCTGACGCTTGCTTCCCACTCACACACTGCCCTCTAACATGGAGGAATGGGGTGTGTGTGGGGGGAAGCAAGTGGCAATGTTAGCCCAGTGCAGGAGGGAGGGCTGAGGAGAGCAGCTCGTGCCGGGCCAGTTGTGTGTGGGCAGGCAGCAGGGGTCCTCAGGCCAGCCCCGTGTGCAGGGGAGAGGGGCATCTCAGGCCAGCCCTGTGGGCAGGTGGGGGGTGAGGGCCCTTGGGCCAGCCCCACGGATGGATGCGCTCACACTGGGGAGAGGGGGGGGCTTGGGCCAGCCCCATGTGGCGTCCTATTTTCCCTTTGGGAAAATACGGTCACCCTAATGAGGCATAGGCTAGGCCTCTGTCACCATTATTAGTAGTCCTGATGAGACTCCGAGGGGTGAAAAATAGTGAGACACTGTTTGTAATGGAGCCTATTATTGTAAATTAAAATGAATCAGCTCTATCAGTTGCAGCTGGTTCTAAATTGCCAGTGCTTCCCCTCACTCCTATTATTTTTCTGTTAAACTAATTACTTTGTATTGACTTTCTTCAGTGGGGGAAAAAACCTGCTAAAACGATCTGCTGCACAGTACCCAGGGCGTCAGTCTCGGTTTACTTTGGGAGTACCGAACAGTTGTCACCTCAAACCCCAGCAATAGCACGAGGGGAAATATTGCATTGTAAAGCCATGCAAATGTAATGCCGACAGACTCCGGTCGTCGACAGGCGGAATTGAACCGGGGACCTCTGGAGCTTAGTGCTTGAGCCTCTACCGCATGAGGTAAAAGCCAACTGGCTGTTAGCTCAGGCTGTAGAGCAGACGCATTTTATCCCTCTCTTTAAGTGGTATCGGTGCCACTCGATGGGACCGAGCCCCACCCCAGGAGGTGTTTAGGTTACACAAACACTGCAGTGTAAAGAAAAAAAAGGTCTGGCTTCAGAGAAATGAGAAGTGCAGCAGCTGAGCGGTTCAGGTACTCCACTGCAATCCAGAAGTGGTACGTGTGAGTCCTACTCGATCTCACACTGAAAGGCCGCCACCAGTTTGCCCATCTGGAAAATGGATACCAGATCCATTGGGATAGGGCAGGCAAAGGTGGTCAGATACAAAGCTGGCCACATCACTCCCTTGCCTACAGTTGGCTATGAAACCAAGGTGCCTTAACTGCACCAGCCCAATGAGCCATTGGCTCAGGGAAACTTTGACTTTGGAATGAGTTTTAAGTGAAAACTTCAGTTATTTAGCTTTCTTCTCATCTCATCAATTTCAGGGAATCTACATAGGGTACTGTTCTCCCCACCAACATTAATGCATCAAAAGTGGAATAGGCCTGGGAACAATCTTACCTTTAGGGAACTAAAATATACAAGAAGCACCTGAGCTACTGAGTAATTCCAAGAACAGGCAAAGTAAACAGCCTTGGAGATCATGTTAGCACTAATCTCCTGATCAGAAGCTTGTCTTTGTGACTAACTTGCTTGCCAATGACTTGTTGTCAAGGACAGGAAATGGCAAATACTCTAAAAGGCAAACAAAGCACATATCCTGGGGGCAGAGAGGGTAAGAGCTCTTTTGCAGTGATCAAATCAAAGCACTCGTCTCCATTACAATAAAGCCTAAATGTAAGCAAGGGCTTCAAGCTAACATTTTATACCTTTAAGGGAAAGACTGTGGAAACCTTTTAGAGTAGCAGCCCTGTTAGTCTGTATCCGCAAAAAGAACAGGAGTACTTGTGGCACCTTAGAGACTAAATTTGTTAGTCTCTAAGGTGCCACAAGTACTCCTGTTCTTTTTGTGGAAACCTTGGAGCCAGGCTGCTAGAGCAGAACCAAGTCAGCAAAGGGTGAGAAGCAATAAAAGCAGTGATGGAATTGAGAGAGACAGATGGGCCAGAGGGCCATTAGACTGCATGATGATATGTAAAATGCCAAATGTACATTACCTTCCAGACAAATTCTAGGTATAAAGGGCATGTATGTGATCATGAAGAATAGCTGTTTTAATACAGAGCCTTCTAATGACATCTAATTTGTTTCCATGGTCAGGATGATTCCCTTTGACATCTCCAGAGCTGATGGAAGGAAGTTTTCAGTAAAATAAGTGACTGCTAATCAGACCTGGGTATGATGTTTATCCTGCCTATCTATTTCCCATTGAGCTATTGAGTTAAGATGTGGTGTGTATACAATACACAGAAAGTATAGGAAGGTCTTAGAGATTTCATATATTGGATTGGCTAATATCATGCAAGCTCTGAAAGGGCAGAAAATATCACAGACAGCGGAGTTTCCATCAGGGGAAATACATACGATGCTAAGATGTGGCATTCCATTTCCCTATTGAAAAATGTGTCCGTTTTAGCTTATGGAGGTTGGATGCACTTAAGAAATATGCAAATGTGTTGCCAGCCACTTTGCTACTGCACTTATGCTACGGATTTCAAAATACGAGACCATTACAGCATGATAGGATAAACCTCATGGTCCACTGAGAACACGATGAGTAGCATCAGTAAAAGTGGAAGCAATCTCAAATATTATACATTCATACATTAGATAATATAGGAAAATACCAGAATATTAGGCCCTCTGTACATTGCATATTCCAAGACCAGAACTGGAAATGCTAAAATACCATGAGAAAGGATGTTCTCACAGTGTTTACAGCTAGGCCCACAAATCTCAGGAGAGCCTTTTTCCCTTGAGATTTCCAGATGATTTGATTTTCAGTCTTCAATTCTGTAGGTTCAAGTAGAATGCACAATTTGGGTATTGTTCAGAGAGAGACGCACTCAGCTGAACTGAACTCCTTACTCTGAACTTTTGAGCTTTCCACAGCCCTAACCACCACCATCTGTGACAGGGACATTACATGAATACCCATACACCCTAGCAATAAATTGCTGCATGGGCAAGTACACGAAGACCCATATAGGACTTCTGCTTCAGTATCCTCAGATGCATGTATTCCTACATAACCAAGTGCCGTTCAGTTTGCTGAACTGACTCATTCTGCTCAATTCTCTGCATTATCCCAAGGCAGATGAGGCAAAGGACTGACCTGGGCTCATCGGCTAGTGGAAGAGTCAGGAAATGCCTTGCCAGTCAGAAGGGAAATGTGTTTTTGAAGAATTATCTTGGCAAGACCAGAATGAAGTTCACAGCCTATGGGAAGAAGACAGTTCCACCAAAATGAAAGTAGAGAAGTAGGCAGTGGGGGGGAAATAGTGCTCCTTTGCCCTTAGTGCACCAATTCACTACATTCTGTCCTAACTCACCCCCATGGGCTTGCACAAGATAATAAGGAAGAACTTGGCCCTTAGAGAGTTTAGAATACAGCAGATTGATCTACCAGCAGGCAACAGTATGTTGCCAAAAGGTACTGTATAACCCCGAGGAATGGACTTAGGAACAGCTTATTAACTCCGCCTGCTGTTAATTTTCATGGAGAGACCAATCCAATGCCCACTGACATTGTTGGGAGTCTTCCCATTTACTTCGGTGGGCACGGAATCAGGTCGTAAATAACTTTCCTTGAAGAGTAAAGTGGGAAGCTACTTTCAGGAGGTTCTGCAACTGTGCGCTTTTAATGAGTCCTCCACTGGGCTTTATACATAATGAGGCAGCACAAAAGCTTCTGTCAGCACTTCAGTACCTAGATGTGTTACAGTCAAAGTTACAACGAACCACTCACGGGAGACCTGAACTCTAGGCTTGTTTGGCTAAGCTTGCGGATTCACCATTGACCCCCCAGTGCGGCCTGGTTGAAAAGGAAGCTAGAACGCAGTGCTTAGCTGCTTGCTTCATCGTCCGGAATGGCAAATGAACACTACAAGGGTGTTCCTGTGCTGCTGAAATGATTTAATGTAATGCGCTGAATGAGATCAGCAAGTCAAAATATCTTTCCCAAAGTGATTCTCTTGCTTCTGTCTGAATCTCAGAGGGAGGAGAACAACAGATGGTGCAGACGGAATACTGCTGCTGCTTTAAACATTTTACAAAATCTCCAAGTCATGGACTTTAGTTTTGACGAGGTACAATGCAGCAGACTCAGCACCAGCCCTTTAACTTAGGTGCATTTGATCCCAAAGAGTATCTGGGGATTGGCGTCTCAGTGGCTCTCTTGTTTTTGCGTTCCCCTTTTTTCATCCCTTTCGCATTTCTCACCAGTCTAGGCAAGGAGCTTCTACCTAGATGGAGACTAGAAACTTGAGCATGGGGGAGAAGAAGCCCGGTTACAGACGCAGAGCTGTTCACCTGAAATTAATTGATCTGAATACGGTTTGCGTTGGTAGTAACTGTTTATGGAAATAGGACGGTGGTCTCAGTCCAATTACTGAGCATAGAGTGAGAGCATCCAGGGTTCTTCATCCCCAAACGCATCACTAGGTGCTAAATGACACCATTTCTAGCAGCGCTGGATCTCATTGACAGGTAGACTGATTTCATTCACTCCTCTAGAGAGGTCTCCTTCAAAAAAGGCTGAGTCACCCATTGGATGGACAATGCCGGCATGTCTCCAGCCGCCAAGGCTGTCAATCCAACATCAACGTTCATTAATAATGATGGTAACACAAGCCTGTTTTTTTCTGTTCTCTATGCACAGCAATGAAGAGCCCCATACCCACCGCAGTAAGAGAGTTATCACCCTCAACCTAAGGCAGGATGATGATTATTTTTATTATAGTAACAGCTAATGGCTTCAGCTGAGATCAGGGCCCCATTGTGTTAGAGGTTCTACAAACACATAGTGCTCCTTAACCGAGGTGCTCTGAGCGTGGACAGACATTTCAGGATAATGTCTTCAAGGTCTTTAATACAATGACCTCTGATAGCTACATAGTGCCCACGCTCATTATATCAACGCAGAATGTAGCTCTTTGGTAGAGTTTATCCACTGATGCACAACTGAATCAATCTGTTGTGTCATACTTTCACAGCAGAAAAGAACCGATCCTCTATTGTAAAGCAGATATTCCTTGACAAAAACTCCCTTAAATTCCTTGGATGGATAAATATAAAGATCTCATTCTCTTTTAAACCAAATGAAAGAAATACAGATGACAATATACGTGTGTTTTGATTAAAGCCTTTTCCTAATAGCTATCCAGATCTTCCACTGCAGTTCCAATCTTCAAGAAACAAATAGAATTCATTGATAAGAATGCCTCAAGATTGATATGAAATGGGTATAAACCAAGAGTAAAATATAAAGGGCCTGATCCTGTAATTGCTTTAGGAAAGAAACTTAACAGTCACGTGTAAGTTGTCTGCAGGGTTGGGCTCCAAATAATTTCAGGAAAACGGGAGGATTAAAAAAACATACCTTTAGTCTTCACTGTGACAAAGTGACATGGTGGTTCATTAGCAATCCCCAGGAAATAAACAAATCTCAGGGAGTCTCACTGCAGAGGCAGAGAGAAAGCGTATTCCTCAGCCAAAATGGTCCAAATCCAGTAGGTTTTTTCATTACTAACGATTCTATAAATATTTAAAAGTAATCAAGCAGAGGCGTCTGAAGTATGCTCTGAGATCCGTATGCTTAGATCAAGTGACTCATTGGAGGAAACATGTCAGGAAAAGCATTTGGGGATTGGATGTTTTTCTTTCTCTCTCTTCTTTTGTGATTAAGTTTTCCAATACTGAATCATAAAGAAAGTATAAATATGCACCAAGAACAAGAGGTATCATCCAACACAGCCTGTTGGTCAATCCCATAAAAACATACCAAGCAATAAAGACACTCTCACAATTCAGGGCAACTGCACTGTATTCTCCCTCCATGGACAAGCAAGAGCACCCACTCTAGGCTCCTAGCTCGTCCGCCATCCCCCGTCTTGGGTAGAGACACACAACTCTCTCTACCTTCTGACTCCAGGCCCCACAGTTCCCTGCCTTCATTGTGAGTTTCACAGTAAGTCAAACTTACTCACAGCAGGCCTGCTTTGCTTTCTCCTCAGAGACTATAAACAGTGTAATTGCCCACAGTTAATCCACCACACAATTTTTCTAAGCAAGCACATTTATTCTGAAGATAAAAGCATTTAGGAGAAAACATACTGCATGCATGCTAATAGCTTACCACAGGTCCCCCCATCCCCAGCTCCAGTCATGGCTTTGGCAGATGATCCGTCCTTCGACCTACCAAGGGGTTTTCTGTGGTTACAAGTTCATAACAACCGTTAGCTCAGAATGGGCACTCTCGTAAATCTGAGAGTTCCTCCTTTATACAGTTTGCGCCTTTGATCTTGGGGCTCTGGGAACAGCAAACAATTGTCCTCCCTTCAGGGCGTAGCTTCAAAGGCCTGGGTTTTTGCATAACCAGAGGCAGAGGGGATGGGGTAAAATTGCATTTACCTTCTCCTAGAAATTTCCCAGAAACTCCACTTCATACTATTGTCCCAACAGTTCATTGTCTGCCATATTATCTAATATAGTCCTTTGATCACAATATTACAGAACCTTTGCATTTAATACACTGGACTCCAAAGATACTTAAACCTAATTCAGTGAGATCTCCCAAAGTACAGGGAATTGCATCTGTCATAGACACATTATTTTCTACCTTTAAATATTCCCCTTATACCTTAAAATAGTGTCAGGAGACAGAATCTCCAAGCCTCACACCCAAATGCAGGATAAATAGGATTTACCCAAGGGGGCTCAACCTATTGAAGTCCTGATTCCCATTCCTCTGCTCAAACCATTACTCAACAACAGGGATATTCATTCCCAAGACAACCCGGGATAGGAGGAGTGGGGGGAGACATCAAGAGGATGCAGCTCCTTTCCAACATCTTGTCTCCAGAAATCCTACAGACTGATGCCTCAACATCTGGGCACGTTCTTCACTTGTCAAAGAGTGAAGAGTGTCATGGGACTTGCCAACAATCTACCGAGCATAAACAGATGACAACGTGTCACAGTCTGGAAGGCTCTAAACCAGTTAAAGGCACTTTGGAGATTTACGTTCACTTGAATCAAAGCTATGATCAGGACTTTGCAGAGAATCCTACACAATAGTTACAGAGCATTTGCTTATCTTGCACTGTGGTTGGGTTTGGTGTACACTTTAATGAGATGTCCCTGTCAAAATGCTTTGTGACAAGTAGGCTGAGCAGCACGTATACACAGGCTATATGTGAATGGGCCTTTGGGGGCAATTACAGAATAGTGTCTATGTTTGCAATCCAAAATATAGCTCCTTTTAGCAGCCTCCCATATGTAAACTAAACCACACTTACAACCAAGATATTGATTGACCTCAGACTATGTTCCAGGGGAGTTGGGATCTGAAGAACACTCCAACAGCCTTATCTCACTGGTTAGCAGGCTACCTGTTACAGAGCTGCAGCCTGCCGATACAGAGTGATCTCTGACCTGTCAAAGATCCACACATGGATCTTCCTGACAAACAGATACATCTTTCTGTGACAACATGAGGTTCTGCTACACTACTGGTCAGTTTCAACCCCTCTTCGCCCCGCAAAACTGCACACCTTCCACACCTTCAATAGCCAGCTTTCATGTTTAAATATTGTGATAATTTCTGGTTCCCCAACTCCCCAAAAATATCAGAAGGATTTAATCCACTGCTCTTACAGTAATGTATTGCTTAACAAAACAATACAAAACAGAAGAACTTTGTCTTGAACAACTTAAGCTGGGTCTAAATGACAATTTTTTGGCACAATACAGTCTAACGTCATACAGTTTAAAGGTTTGAAATCCGGACTTAACTACAGTCATTGAAAAACACATGTGGCTAATTATCAATATCTGAACAACACTGGGGTTTAAATTCATCCTCAAAAGGATATATATGTCAATTTAAAGCCAGATTGCTGTCTGATTTTTCTTTTTGTTCACTATTGCTACAAACACCACCCACGTCTGCTATAACTGAAAGCAATGAGAAAGAAATATCTTGTTTTGTTTGCTTACTTTTTTCCATTTGGCTGCACTTAGCGTATAGTCTGTTTCATTACACTTTACCTGTGTGTGTGGGTTTTACATGCAGCAATGGGGAAAGAAAAGTATTTTTAAAAATTGGAAAATGTCGTTGTAAAACAAAACTAAAAAAGGCAGAGGAACTCAGGGACTGGTGTGGCATCTAAAACTATTTTTAACACATTTTAAAAATATTGATTAGATTTCAAGTTGCTGATATTCCTTTAATCACAGCAGTACACAAGTACTGCCATAATGAACTCATTTGGTCTAATTGTGCATCGTTGGTCACATGTGTTTTCCAGGGTCAGGGCCCCCATCCATCCCATAACTCTCGCATACACATCACTCCCAAAGCTAATATTTCACTGCCATAATCATTTCACAGTCATAACATTTAGAGATGATCCAACACAAGATATAACATTTTTCATTGTAGAATGTGTAAATAACATTCTATATGGAAGCCTTATCATAGGCACATCACAAAGGGGAAAAAAGTGCAACAGCAGAAAAATATCATGATTCTTCCTAAAACAGATGGCGTGGTGTCGAAAAAAGTTGACATTAATAATTTTCAGGAAGGAATAAAGTCTGTATATTTAAGATACAATCTCTTACCAAGCAACCAAGAAATGCACACAAAAGTGTGTTGATTACAATTTTCATTTAACTCATTCAGATTATCAGCTGGGGAAAGTGGTAATGCCCAATACAAATGTTCGTGTCAAAAAAATCAGCAATTTCATGACAATGTAATTGATTATGGCTCCAATCCTGCAATCAGAGCCACATGCATATGTATATCAAAGACACACACATCTATTCTGCTTAATTTTGATCTCTAGGGCTGAACCATGAGCTTGTCTTGTTGTGTGGCCCCTGGAGCAGGCCAAGAGGCAGACACTGACTCTGAGATTGGTAATCAGCCTCCTGGGTTTCTCCTTGCTCTGAGGGGGAAGTACCCTGCACCAGGTCCATGGCCAATGAAAGGTATTTTCCTCACAGTGCTGGCGCAGCTATGCTGACCCCTTTGTTGGGGCATGGTGCAAAATTCTGCCCATTCCCCACCCTGGCCTTCCCACTCCTGTTTGCGTGCATGGGGGACAGAACGTGAGATGAACAGGAGTCCTTGTGGCACCTTAGAGACTAACAAATTTATTTGAGCATAAGCTTTCGTGGGCTACAGCCCACTTCATCAGATGCATAGAATGGAACATATAGTGAGGAGATATATATATATATACACATACAGAGAACATGAAAAGATGGAAGTAGCACGTGAAACTGCATCTTCCCCTGTACAACTACTCACAGCAAGGGTAGCTCACATGAGCTTAAGGGGTCGCCCAACACTTCTTTACAGCCCTATGCATTGCATAATTTGATCCTTCGCTTGCAAGAAAATCCATATACTATCCTGTTTAGTGTTCTGTAATCACCAGATTCTTTGCCAGCAGTTTCAAAAAAATCAAATTTGGTGGTGTTCACTTTAAATAATGCCACTTTATCTAGGGCAAGACCTGGCTCGTTAGGTTGATTGAACTGACACCCACTTTGATCTAGCAATAAGATCTTTGAATGAGACCTACCTCATCATAGACACTGTCATTTCTGCTGAAGTCTCCAACCTTCCTTGGAAGTACATGGACATGAACGTGCTGAAAATTCAAAGACAACAAACAATGGTGATTATCTAGATAATTTTTGTAGGCTGACAGTGATGTTTTCCTGACATCCTATTACTACACACTGGCTCCCACTCTATTATTATCAGAGGGAAAAGACGTTAACCTGTTCTATAACTGAATTGCAAATCTTCACAGACTACAGAAGATGAAAAACATGAGAAAGCAACTTTGCTGTAATATGAGCTTTTGAGCGAAATGCCAGAAAGTTTACAGAGTAGCAGCCGTGTTAGTCTGTATCCGCAAAAAGAAGAACAGGAGGACTTGTGGCACCTTAGAGACTAACAAATTTATTAGAGCATAAGCTTTCGTGGACTACAGCCCACTTCTTCGGATGCATATAGAATGGAACATATATTGAGGAGATATATATACACACATACAGAGAGCATAAATAGGTGGGAGTTGTCTTACCACCTCTGAGAGGCCAATTAATTAAGAGAAAAAAAACTTTTGAAGTGATAATCAAGCTAGCCGAGTACAGACAGACAGTTAGATAACAAGTGTGAGAGATTCAATGTTTGTAATGGCTCAACCATTCCCAGTCCTTATTTAAACCGGAGTTGATTGTGTCTAGTTTGCATATCAATTCTAGCTCAGCAGTTTCTCGTTGGAGTCTGTTTTTGAAGTCAACAGAAAAACTTCAAAAACAGACTCCAACGAGAAACTGCTGAGCTAGAATTGATATGCAAACTAGACACAATCAACTCCGGTTTAAATAAGGACTGGGAATGGTTGAGCCATTACAAACATTGAATCTCTCACACTTGTTATCTAACTGTCTGTCTGTACTCGGCTAGCTTGATTATCACTTCAAAAGTTTTTTTTCTCTTAATTAATTGGCCTCTCAGAGGTGGTAAGACAACTCCCACCTATTTATGCTCTCTGTATGTGTGTATATATATCTCCTCAATATATGTTCCATTCTATATGCATCCGAAGAAGTGGGCTGTAGTCCACGAAAGCTTATGCTCTAATAAATTTGTTAGTCTCTAAGGTGCCACAAGTCCTCCTGTTCTTCTTTTTGCCAGAAAGTTTAGGAATTATTCAGAGTTGTCAGTCTGAGTTGTATTTAGCCAGCGCTTTGAAATGACAGCATATCTTAGAGCTGACTGTTGTGACTTTGAAACTGACAGGAATAAGAATTTGCCAACTTCGGATTGCATTAGAAGGTAGATAGCAGGTGTAAGCCGGAGGGCTGCAGGGTCAGGGTTACGTAGTATTGGCTCGGCAGTGTTCTGAGAAGACTATGGGATAAAGGAAATTCTCCTCAGACTCTGCTGTCAAACCACACAGCTGTTCAGATAGCAATGGTATTATGGGGAGGACACATGGGGATGTATAGAATGCCTAACAGCATGTATTCTGCAAGGCTAAAAAAAGTTTTGCTTTTACAACATCTTCCAAGAAAGTGGAACCTGAACGTTGCTGGTACAATTGGTGGTGGAGGGCCCTGGTGGCATAAAACCCACTGGGAGTCCAGGTTCTGGGAAAGCCAAGTGCTCACAACCCTTATGAGGAAGAAGAGTTAAGGGACGAGCATAGCCAGAAAGGGCGTGTGGCTAGAGCAGTCACAGAGCGCAACAGTCTTCTGCAAAACTGGTGGAAATGAAGGAGCCCACTGATGTCAATAGGAGTCTTTCCATTGTCTTCAACGGACAAGGGATCGGGCCCTAAAGTCCCCTCCATATTTGGCAGAACCCCGGCGCTGGTAGCTGCAAGAGCAACACCCTCCCTCAAAAGCATCTCTTCCTTGTTAGCTGCCTCCATGAGGTGTGATGTATTAGATTGGCCCTGTTGTACTATGGAGAGAGAGGGGCTGTATTTGATCATGAACTCTGGGGAAAGATAGGTAAATAAATAATTTCAAATACAGTGGAATCCCACTATAACGCGATCATTGGGGTCCAAAAAATTCAATCGCGGTAAATGCGGGGTCGCGTTATAGCCGGGTTCCACTGTACTTGTGTTCAGTTTGCAGCAGAGTGTGAGCCCTGGCTAGCGGGAGGGAGGGAGCGGGGGGAGAGAGAGAAGGGGGGCGGTCAGCAGGGCCGGCTTTAGACCAATTCGCCCCGGCGGCGGTCGTCTTCGGGGGCCCCGCTCCCCTGGCCAGAGCACCAGCTGGAACGCGGCAGCCCCGCAGCCCCGCGACGCCGGCCGGACCGTTGGCCGGAGTGCGGCAGCCCTGTCCCGTGACCCCAGACGGACCTCCGCCCGGACCGCGGCAGCCTCGCAGCCCCGTGACACCGGCCAGAGGACAGCAGCCCAGCTCTCCCGGCCGGAGCACGGCAGCCCCGCAGCCCCGTGACACCAGCCGGACGCTTGCTGGAGTGCGGCAGCCCTGCAGCCCTGCCCCACTCTCCTGACCGGACCGCCCGCCGCAGCCGCCGGGGCGGGCTGGAGCCGGCCCTGCTGGGGACAGAGGTGAGAACCCCAGGGGCCCGCCGGGGCTGCAGGGAGAGTCGCTCCTGCTGCAGCCGCCGGGGCATGGATCCCAAACGCCCCGCACCCGCTGCAGCCGCCGGGGCCAGACTCGTCCCGCGTTATAACCGAATTGGCAGTATCCCGGGGCACATTATAGCGGGGTTCCCCTGTAATGAAAACAGGGGGATAAAATTCAAACAAGTGAACCCCCATCTTTTAATAATTATTACTGCTAAGAATCCAGACAGCTTGGACTAGATCAGGGGTAGGCAACCTATGGTATGCGTGCCGAAGGCAGCATGCGAGCTGATTTTCAGTGGCACTCACACTGCCTGGGTCCTGGCCACTGGTCCGGGGGGCTCTGCATTTTAATTTCATTTTAAATGAAGCTTCTTAAACATTTTAAAACCTTATTTACTTTACATACAACAATAGTTTAGTTATATATTATAAACTTATAGAAAGAGACCTTCTAAAAACGTTAAAATGTATTACTGGCACGCAAAACCTTAAATTACAGTGAATAAATGAAGACTCCGCACACCACTTCTGAAAGGTTGCCGACCCCTGGACTAGATGACCTCCTGAGGTCTCTTCCAGCCCTAATCTTCTATGATTCTACAAAGCCTCATACTCAGTGCCTAGATAGGGTGGAGCTCGGGGCATCAGAAACAGCCCTGAGTGCTTTGTGCAAAGTGTTATATGGATTTTGCCCCAGGTATGACTTGCTGAGTTGCAAATCAACCCCCAGTGATGAACCGCAGCAAGATTTTCAGAACACATGGCTCAAGTGTAGATTGAAGCCCAAAAATCAAAATTATTTTGCCTGTTTGTTTGGTAGGAAATTTACACACTGAGATATGGTGTTAGCTTCAGTCCATAAGAAGTCTTTGCTCACTGGAATAGAGAGAAATGACAGAAAAAGTTTCAGTTAGCAAGGTAGTCTGAATGCCTCTCCCTTTTTTCCTAGACTGCCCTAGAGAAAGCTGAGGAATACTCTATTGTTTATGCTGAAGAAAAATAATACAGAAAAATAATAATCAGGTTACAGCTGAAGATGCTTTTTGTAGGTTAAAAACTGTGTTTTTTGAGTAATACATCAGTGATAGTGTACTGATAGTGTATTATACTAATATATCATGAAAGCGATAGTGCTGGTATGATGTATTAGTGCAATACATCATCTGGGCATCATTGCTCTGATGATCTATTGCTCAAAACCACATTGCAAGCTGAAAGTTGCTCGTTGGTACCACTGGGCCTTCAATTTTACATTTGGAAAATTAAGGATTTTCAAGAAAAAGAAGAGAATGGAGCTTAAAAGGTTGTGCTGGAAATTTCACCAGACCAGAAAGCTTTTGGGGTGCTCCTTCGATTTAAAATGTACACTATATTCTGTAAATAACCTGCCATTCAGTTCCTCTCCTTCTGGAACACACAAGTCTTTACCTGACACAGGAATGTTTGAATGCATTTCTGTCCATTTGTCTAGAGCCTTATATTAGCTAGCTAGTGGTAGATGAAGACAAACCGAGCTATTTTTAATAGTCGTTTTCATTTCTATGGAAAAGTGTCCCAAGGTATATTTGGGATAGGTACTATATATGACAGAGACAGACAATCTGGGCAATTCAAGTAGGAACATGACCCAAACCCTACTGAAGTCAATGGGAAGGCGCTATTGATTTCAATGGACATGGACTCAGGCTCTACGACTGAAAAAAGCAGTAAGATACAGTGCACGCGGACTTGCACTGTAAATGTTTCCTAATGTGACCCTCTATCCAAGAAGGCTGCCTGCGATTAGAATTAAAAAGGAGAAACACAAAAGATACGCCAATTGTATTAAAAAAACCAACCCCCGCCCACGTTTATACCAGCATCTGGGCCACTTAAAAGCAGTAGGACAATTTCATGGTTTGTTCCCCTTTACTATTTGCATTACGTTTTTATGGAACGCGATATGTTGTAGAACAAAATCTACCTATGCTATTTAAAAACCAAGGGGGTTGCTTTTCGGATGAGGTAACCATGACCAAGTAAGAAAGCAGGTGGTTTGACTGCAGATATCCCAGATACTTTTTTTTAATACTCTGAAAAGAACATAGAGGACACTGAATTCTCCCTACTGTTTGTGTAATAGAGTCGAGCAGGAGCTGCGAGGTGCAATTACATCTGAAGTGATTTCCTTCTCTTCTGCTTTCCTGAAAAATAAGGGGATAAAATAGCAGCATGGATCTGGAGGTGCCATGTGGTGAGAAACATCTGGGACAGGGAACTTACACCTTCTTTCATTTGCCTTCCAATTTAACAGCCTTCGGGGTGGGTTTTTTGTGTGGGTTTTTTTTGGTTCTTCATTAATTTTTTCTTCCACTAAGGCCTTGATCCAGCAAGGCCCTTAAGTACGGGCTCAACTGCCGCATGTGAATAGAACCATTAGGTCGATTGATTCAAGGGGACAATTCACATGCTGGAAATTATGCATGTGCTTTAGTGCGTTGCTGGATAGGGGTCTACGTTTGGTTCTCAGACGCCACCTGACGGCCAAAGTCTATGCGCCAGATCCTCCTGTGTGCTCTGGCTGCTCTGAGACGCTCCAATGGCACAGAACATCCCTACAATATGCGTAAGAGCCATCTGAAAATTCCCCCGGCCACAAAGACAGCGTGGGCCTGTGTATAGAGCACTCAACGGGGACCCTGTCCTATTCCAGTCAGGCTCCTGCTGCTTACATTGGGCAAGTCACTTAACATCTCCATACCTCAGTTTCCCCTCCCACCCTTCATCAATCTTGTCTCTTTAAATCACAAGTTCTTCATGGCAGGAAGTGTTTCTGTACACTGCCTAGCACAAAACAACCCTGATTTCATTTGGGGCCTCTAGGCACCCCGTACTAGAAATAATAAATAATAATAGCAGCTCATGCACCTCCCTCCTATCTCCATCCTGGGGCAAGGGCTATGGCCAGTGGCATCCCTATGGCTGGGATCCCGGAACTGCACTGTAGGGGAGATGGCATAACATAAAGCAGCCCTGAGGTTGCTCTACTTTACACCGGTAAAAATGGCCAACTGGCTTCCCGAATAGGGAGGGAAGATGAGATGAGAGGGTGGAAAGGTGGCTTTTAACTTCCTTCCTGACCTGCCCTGAGCTGCAGCTGAGCTATGCTCAGGAGCTGGGCCTATGTTTTCTTTGCCTATAAAACATGACGATCTGTCAGAGTAGATTCCTTGCTGACCTCCGAGCCTCTTAGCAGCTTCCCAATGTTCTCTTCCGGGGAATTCAGCTCGGGAGAGAGGTAACAGATCGACAGCCCTTGGAAGCTGAGGTCCAATCCGAATTCATAGAAAAAGTGCAGTAGGGGGAGCCATCGTGTTAATGCTCCTCCCGCCCACCCCAGCGTAATTAATGTGTCCCACCCTTTTTTTGGAAGGACCACAATTAGCGAAGAGAACAGGCCAATCTCTAGCTCCCACGCCCTTCAGCCCCGCCCCACTCCACCGAACAGCTTTCAATCGCTGCTGAGTTGTATCTTCTTTTTCTTAAGAAGTGCTCTTTGGTTTCCCATGATTTTGATACAACAATCCATGGTACTGACATCAGGACAGAGAGGTGTGAACATACACCTGCAGGGCTTTGTGTGTTTAGCTATTGTTTGTGTTTCTGTTCGGATTTGGCACAGGGAACCCTAACCACGTTCCAAACACCAGTGTGTGCCAGTCACAGAAGAAATCCCCCAAATGCTCTTGTCCACGACCTTCAGAAAGTAATGCCTTTTAGACGGCAAGCTCTCTAGGGCAGGGACTGCCCCCTCTCCCCTTTAAAAGGTGCCTACCACATTTGAAGAATATGAAGAATGATCAATAAACAGCAATTGCTAATGGGGAGATTGATCAGGCTGCAGGACAGGAAGCAGTGACAGCCCCATCACTTGACAACCCAGAATGCCCTGAAAGAAGCAAACCTGCACGGGCCAAGAGATCCAGAGATCTTTGCCATCTCCAACATTCGTGTTTCAATGAAGGAATCTTAGGCTCAAGACTATGCAAAATTTTCAATGTGACTTTGGAGGTGGCAGGCTGCCTAGGTCATTCAAGAGTGCACTAATCTCTCTAATATTGACATCTGGCAAAGAGGCAGGCGTTTGTGGAAATTATACCTCTAAAGTCGAGTTCCAGTGAGCATGAGCTGCAAAATACTTGCAAAAATCTTAGCCAAGAAAACTGGAGCCTGTTTTCCTAGAGATAATCCATCCTGCTCAGGTGAGTTTTGTTTTAATATTATAGGCCATTCACAGAGTGATGCCTATAGCTAAGGTGGTGTATATATATATATAGAATCATGTTTGAATAGCCGATCAGTCCCCTTGCACTAGTTATAGAAATGTCTGTTGATAGGCTCGGAATAGCTTGCAGAAGTGGATGTTGAAGGTGATTTTGGCAACAGATGGAATGCTAAAGACAGGTGTTGAATCAGCCATCATTAACATATGGCACCGTGAAGGATATAGAAGATCCCTGTACTATTTTATGACTATTATGTGTGCCGTTTGCCTCGTTGTTATACTGCTTGTTGCAGGGTTACAAGGATAACTTCCAACAGGAAAGGAAACAATAGCCCAGCTAAGAGTTTGTCAGCACTCATCTGGGGCTATTAACTGTAATAAGTTACATCCAACCACCAATGGTGGGATGCATAAACTGGTTCAGGAGCCCCAGAACAAGGAACTGGGGGCCCTGAAGACAGAGAGGGAAACACAAGGGTGGCATGGGGCATACCCAGAAGCGGGGGTGTCTGGATGAGCTAAGCCTATCTAAATTTCAGTAAAACAAAGTGTGAAAGGTAATCGCCTTTATTGGACCAATTTCCGTTGGTGAGAGAGACGAGCTCTCGAGCCCCACCGAGCGGTGAAGCTGGGAGCACCTTTCCCAGACGTGAAGAAGAGCTCTGTGGGGCTCGAAAGCTCGTCTCTTTCACCAACAGAAATTGGTCCAATAAAGGATATTCCTTCGCTCACCGCCTCTCTCTAATATCCTGGGACTGACATGGCTACAACTACACTGCATATCGGTTAGACAACTGCTCACAGGCCCTCTGTGTTTTTAATCCTTTTCTCTTGTTACGCTTTGATTCCTTCTGGTTTGTCTCACTGTATTCTCACATCGGTCACAGGCCCCAAAGGGAAGTCTTATAGGGCAGCCAAATCCACTCAGGCCTGCTCTGCAATCATAGCTGGTATACAGGGTTTGCAGTCAAGGACCCAGTCTGGAGTGAGAGAAAGGTGAGATTCCACCCAGGGAGGTGAAGGCTCAGAGCCTGTCACCTGTGCAGACTGCACTCGGGGGGGGGTCAGAGGTACGGCTAGCTCTGCTCTGTGACAAGCATTACAACCTTCCTGGCAGATAAAGGCACTGATCGGGACAAGCCACTTTCCCACTTGTTACCGAGCTGTGCTCTGCGACCTGCGGCGATATGCCCCAGGCACAACGTTACAATCAAAGGGACTGTGGTTGGGAAAAGAGCAGAGTTTTGCTGACAGCACTTTCTTGTTTGCTTGAGAACTTCTGCCGTCCATTCCAAAGACACTGGATTTTACAGGAGAAAAAGCTTCTCACGACAAGATTCACAGCAAGAATTCCAGAATAATATCCACCCTCGGAGTAAGACTGAGAGTGGGTGACAAAGGGTAACACGCACACTACTTAGATAGCAATATGAAAAATAGGGCAATTCTCCTTTCTTGTAAATTGGTCTTCCCATAGCACATCCATTTGTTATTCTTGATTAACTACTTGATTAGTTGGCCCTGTAACAAAAGCACTCTGTAAAAGAAAGGTCTGAACACCTGTAGGTAGTTAGTTACTAGAAAAAGCTCTCTCTATTGGCCCATAAAGATATGTAGCATTATCTGTAAGGGTACGTCTACACTTACCGGAGGGTCCGGCGGCAGGCAATCGATGTTCTGGGATCGATTTATCGCGTCTGGTTTAGATGCGATAAATCGATCCCAGATCGATCCCAGAAGTGCTCGCCGTCGACACCAGTACTCCAGCTCGGCGAGAGGAGTACGCGGCATCGACGGGGGAGCCTCCCTGCCGCGTCTGGACCCGCGGTAAGTTCGGACTAAGGTACTTCGAATTCAGCTACGTTAATAACGTAGCTGAATTTGCATACCTTAGTCCAAAGTGGGGGGTTAGTGGGGACCAGGCCAAGTTAGTAGGTTCAATAAAGTTGTTGTTGTTGTTATGCTATGCAAACAACTTCAAAGGTGCAGCCCTTCCCATTCATCAGTTTCTAGCAAGCCCCACCTAGACAGGTCTAGAGACCAGGCATCTACAAATTCTTGGTTGGTCTTGGATTCCATCTAGCTGGTATGGAGAGCCCCCTCCCAAGTCCTCGCTAACCCTGCATCTCCTACAGAGGCTTCCCTGGTCCCTCTGCTTGGGAGCACTGGAGAGCTTTCACCAAGCTGCCTTCTTCTCAGCAAGATCCTTGAACCCTCCCTGGCTGCCCTTGTATTCCCCAGCAGACCTGGGTCCTGGTCACAGGCTCCCATCACAGAGGGCCGGCACGGAGAAGCAGAATCAGCACTAGCGGCTCACCTGTAATGGAGGAGGTTACAGGCATGGGTTGCAGGGAGGACAGTGGTGCTTTCAGAGAGTGCAGGGGAGAGAGGGAAAGCTTGGAGGGGAAGATACTGAATCTAGTATTGGTCATTTAGGTGTAAGATGATGGTGAGACATGCAGGAGATGTCAGAGATGCGGGGGGATTGGATTAAGGGAGACAGGCTGGGAGTTGAAAGATAGAGTTTGTGAGTTATCCGAACAGAGATGGCAGCTGAAGCTTTGTGAGCGGATGGGATCACCTAGAGACAGGGTACAGAGACAGAAGAGGACCAGGGAAACAACCCTGTGGGAGAATGGGGGAGATCTCCAGGCAAATCACATGATGCTTTTGCTTTTTCCTTGTTTCCAAGGGCTAAACTGCAGGGTTGCACTCAGACAGCTAACCTGAGCAGCCACTCACGCTGCTGTGGCCACACCGCTAGTTTTAGCACGCTAGCTAGATCAGAGCTAACGTGTGTGCACATCTGCCCGAGCTGGGAATGCCACCTCCCAGTGCCAGCCTAGCCAGACCCTTAGTGGAGTATATTTTCAAACAGCTCCCAACTCAGAGATCCAGCATCCTCGGTAAACGACTTATCTGTCGACAACTAGGAAATGTTACAAAGAGGAGCTGTGGGTGGGCTGGAACAAAGACCTCTGACACCATAATGATAGGAATGGAAGGGAAAACTACGCAAGAACCTTTTCAAACCCACTCAAGAGCTGAGGTTAAAACTTATACAGCACAGGGGAACGTTGAGCGTTTACTGGAGAGCAGCCAAAAAGCAGGAAACCTGGCATGAATCACGATAATTAGCCCATGGAACAGCACCATTCGCGTCAATGTGGGTCCTATGGCACTGTCTTTCTGAGAGGTAACGAGGGACTGAGTGAAAGTGAACCGGGCCTGCAGCAATGCCGCTGAGCTGAAAGCAGACTCCTTGCCCCTCACCCACGGCCCGAGGCTCTGCACGTGGGAATAACTCTGTGGAAGTCAACAAAGTTCCACTGACGTAAAGCTGGGACGAGAGGAGAATCCGGCCCATGGATTCTTGCCGTCTACCTCTCACTTCCCTGCATGGGCCATCCTATCGCGCCGTTCTGTCTCTGCAAGCTCTGCGGACTATTCTAGGATCATTTAAACAATCCAGGAGATACGGCTGGGACTGGGAATCCAGGCACTCAACTACCACTGAAATGCCACAGAAACTGGTTATTTAATTCCCTTCAGCTCCTTTCAAAATCCCTGCTTCCGAGGGCAGAGCCTCTCCTTTCGATGGGCTGAATGTTGCAATCCAGACCCCTGCAGCACTCCCCTTAACTCAATGCCCTGGGTGAGGAGGGCAGGGTTTGGCCCAATGAGAGGTATGTCCTGGCGTTCATTTTAACCAGAGGTACTCTCCCGTATGTGCATGCAGAGTGAACGACTATGTCCTTTACGTGAGCAAGGGCTGCAGCCAAAGGACATTGATTTCAGCAGGTTTCCCTCCCCATCAGAGCCAGAAAATGCAGGGACTGTCTGTCCTGTCATTCAGCTCCTGTGCGCCACTACAGGGGTGCAAAGGGGCTGGATTCTGGCTGCAAATACCCAGCACAGAATGTTCAACAGAGGGGGAAGTCCCTGCTGGTGCATCTGAGCCCTGCACCTCTGTCCCCCCAGGAGCCGTTTTAAGAATTGTTAGGGCCAGGGGCTTACCCTGAGGGTCAGGAAGCCGAACCAATTCCTGTCCACATCCTGCATGGTGCCAATTGGAGCTGTGGTACAGCACTGCCCCATTGTGTTTACTTTGTTGTCGAGCAGTAACAACGCTGTAGAATTTACATAGTATCTTCTACCCAAGGATCTCAAACCATTCTCCAAATAGCAGTGAATTGAAAACCTTGCTGTACCCATGTGAAACATCATCTCCATTTTACAGATAAGGCACAGAAAGGTGAAGTGACTTTCCCAATGTCCCACAGGAAGCCTGTGGCAGACTCCAGAACAGATCCTGGAACACCTGGCTCTCAGTCCTATCCCTTGCCCTAGATTAGCCTTTCTCCTTAATATCCGTATCTGCCGCAAAGCATTGGGATGCAAATTTAAACGGTGACTGCATATTCTCCCCCAAGTCTTTCCTTACGCCGTGATGAATGCATATTGCCTTAACACTTGCCATACACATAATTACAGTTCTTTAATTTGTTTCAATAACATGTATTATAATAAACATTTACTGCTCCACGAATAAACATTGAAATGAAGCTCCTAATGGGGGTTATGTGTTTCGAAGCCATTCATGGCGTCGGTAAAGTCTCTCTCTACACTTAATGAAAGCCATTTCCATAATCTGTGCATTATTGCTTAAGCCTCCCTTTAGGAATATTTTACAAAGTAAAATTTCTGTGAAATATTATCAGCCCAAAGAGAAAATGTTAAGAGGATTATCAAATTGTCCTGTTAAAGGGACAGCGCACGCTTTCATGTCCCTCCAGAGATGCTAACACACTAATTATGGGCAATGTGCTGGCTAATTATCTCACTGGTCCAGTGCATTATGACTGTGCTTTTCACTTCAGAGACCTCGTTTAATGAAAAGAATGGGAGCCCTCTAAAAGGTCAGATACAAAGGGCAATAAAATGCTAATTTATTTTCTAGCGCTAATCAGATACATTTCAGACCCCGAAAAATCTTGTAAGGTTCAGCAGGCTCCAAGAGGTAAAGGTAGAATCAAGAAATGAACGAGAAATATTCCTGTCCAGAGAGTCTGATGCAGCTTAACTCAATCTAACTCATACCGTCCTATAACTAATATCCAGGGGCTGATCCTCACCTCACTGAAATGAGTGTGAGTTTGACCATTGGCTCTGATAACAGATGGACTTGGTACCTGAAATGAGATCTAAAGACCATTGATGTCACTGGAAAGACTCCAGAGGACTTTCAGGTCCCTAGAGAATTAATAATGATCTCTCTCTCTCTCTCTCACACACAGACACACACACACAGACACAGAGTATTTCTCCACATGCATGGGGACAGCTGAAATATTCCTTGTCTCCACTAGAAGGAAATAAGAGCATCCAAAATAGTTCCAATAGTCCAACCTCTCTTGAGGACAGGAGCGGGGATGGTAAAGATGGAGGGCCATCAGAGAAATTCAATTGTAAAAGGATTTACACTGGAGACAAAACAATGACTTGCTTATTTGGGGTGGGGACGACGACGACACTAGTATCTCGTGTGGATGGTTATCTGTTACACAATTGTTGCAAGTATGATCTAGAGGGACAGGGTTAGTTTCTGAGGGACTGAAGTATTGTTCATGTTTCCTTCCTGGCTCCTCTTCCATTCATTAGAGCCATTCAAAGAGGGGCCACTGCAAGGAGAAGGTAAAGATTTTCAGTGACGGTCCCTAAACCAAGCCCCACAACTCTGGGTGAATGATGAAATATCATTCAAGCTGCACTGCTTGTCATCACAGGATCGGTCAGTCTGTTGGCCCAAACTCCCCAAGCTTTGTGTCAGTCATGAGTTCTCTCCCGTCCCTGAGAGCCACATCACCTTAGAACTGGGAATATCTCTGTGCCTAGGTGCAACAAGCTCAAGACCAAATAGTGTTATTTATATACAAAAACTACACCAAGCAGCCATCGCTCCCTGAGTGTAGGAATATTTTTCTGTTTTATTGCCAAGTCTGCACATTCATCTGAGCGCTTTCGCTGCTTCAGTGAAATCTTTTACATGTAAAATGATCTTCTGCTATAAAAAGCTGATTGTAGGCGATTTAGTATTTCAAAGATGGCAATTTATGTGACTGGAACAAAAAAAAGTTCAACAGAAACAGAATTTTACTTAATCAGAAATTCTTTAATGTTTCAGTGTGGTTTTCTCGTCATATTTTTCTTCCCACGGTACCGGCCTCTATCTTTCATTTAGCTTGAAATAGAAGAACTTAGCTAAATCATGATTTTTATCTATTTGCGTATATGTCATTTTCCAATCTATTCTTCACCTTGTATTTAAGGTGTTCTTAGAGTCATCATATTGTCAAGGTGCCGATCCTGCAATCGCTTGGACATATCCTCACCTTTAAGCTCCTGAAGTCAATGGAACTGCTCATACGCTTTCAAGTAAAGCACATTTGCAAATTTGTGAGTGTTTGCAGGATCAGAGCCTATGTTTTCAAAAGGGCCGAGGCCCCGCCATCCCTTTTTACTAACACAGTTTGTATCCACAAAGGGCAAAACTCCTCTTTGCTTCAATGGTGCAGAATCAGGCTCAAAATGAACTGCAATTGCAAATCTCAGTACTTGCACCTCTTGCCACCTGAGTTACATCTGCAGGGAGGGTGTTCGAGACTTGGGCAATCCGATTTATCCCCGCAGTTCAACTCTGGGTGCCAAATGCTGGCACAAATGACATCTGCCAAAGGGAGCATAGATCCTTTAAGTCGGTCATCTCGGGCCTGATTCAAAGCTCACTGAAATGAATGGAAAGACTCATTGACTTTAGTGGGCTTTGGATCAGCCCCAGAAGAACAGCAGGGTGGCACCACCAATGTTACCTCAGGTTTGTGGTGTTGTTTTGTTTCTTTCTTTGTTTTTTTTATAAAACTCAAGGGCAAGCCCACTGAAAGGTCTCGAAAAATCAGTCTCTACACATTACTGAGTGACTAGCAGCAATGAGCGTTACCATCCAGAGAAGGAAGGATCTCATCTCCCAAACTCATGGTGCAAATGCTCATTCATTCTTGTGCTGCTCTAGCAGCAGGTGATTTCTTCTTACGCTTCTTCAGATTTGGCCTGAATCTACTCCATTAAAGTCAGCGGCAAAACTCCCATTAACTTCAATGGTGCAGAATCAGGTCCTTTCTGAGTTAAAGAAAGATGACATCAGAGCTGGTCAAAAATGTGGAAGAATAATTACAAAAATTGTCCCAACATTTGGGGAGGGGGGCTAATCCCAATTTAAAAACAGCTTTTTCCCCCAGGTAGCACTTTGCAATCAGATGTAAACACATTTCGTTTTTCTTTACCTTGTTTATATTACACTCTAAACTCTTTTGGACCGGGACTGCAATTTACTAAATATCTGTACAGCACCTTGCACAAAACGACCCTGAGTCGGTCTAGGCCATTATGCACTGCTACAATAACAATAATAATCAATACAAAGAAAGACATCATTCATTAGTAATTGGCGAAAAACAACACAGCCGTTTCACTTTGCAGATTTAATTAAGGAAATGTATATCTATTCAACCCTTCTGTATATTCATGAGCCATTTACAGGCAAATGGTACACTTAGTAACAGAGCTCGTCTGGTGCACCCTAACCTTGATCCACATGAATTACCCCTAATTGGGAAAAGAGTTATTTCAAAATCATTTACGTCTGAGAAGTGCTTTAAACCTTAGAACTTTGTAAGATTTCTAATAGACACTGCAGTTTGCCAGGCTCCCAGCTGAGACTGCCAGACCTGCTGTACTGGAGAACTTGCACCAGGCATTTGGTCCAAAATGTCCATTGATTGCTGTGATGAAGGCCACATGGGCAGGAGGTCGGTAAACGTGTGCAGTTTATGATTATGTCCCTAAGTCATTTAACCTTCCGAATTAACATTGTGTGCACCTTGTCACCCAACAGGGGGCTGTACAAGCAGGTGAAAAGATAGATGTATATTCCTAATGACTGCTTCGGAAACCGCTGAGCTTTGGTCGGTGCCCATGTTGGTTCAGTTCATTAATGTAATTAACCAACAATCAATCTTTTTAAATTAGTTACACAAAAACAGCCCTGCCAGATCAACTGACATGAAAGTGAGGTCACGCTCCGTTTCTGCACGATTTAACACTCACTCTGGAACAGAGTACCGGGCGTTAGAAGCATGGCAAACTGGAGCCAAATTCATTTTGAAGCTCTACAACTTAATTACAGGGTACAAAATCTGTGCAGCTGGCTTGGTGTTATTTTGCACGGACTGCCATGTTTGCAGGAAAACACCTTGGCGATCCAAAGAGTTCAAAGACGTAAAGAATAGCAACATCTGCTCTCAAATACATATGGTTAATCAGAAGATGATAGAAAACTGTTTCTTGTTAATAAAACAGAAAGTTGGCCCAAGCAGACGGCTTCACAGTTGCCCGGTGTTAGCACATGAGACACACCACCACAGAGTTCTGATTGGCATCACCGAACTCAGAAAGAACCCTGACAAGTGGAAGAAAGTGACACCAAGAAAGCAACTCCCTCGCTCAACCTGCTGTTAGCGCCTGGCCTCTTCATTTGGGCTCAAAGGAAAACGACAGGACAAATAAGACAGAAAATGGCTTTCACTGAACAAAAAGTGATCTGTAAAAAGCTAAATTATGGCTCTGAGCAAGGGACAAGGGCAGAGCAGGAGCAGACAGACTCCGAGAATCATGCCGTACACCTGCTTGTTGCCTCCAGCTCTGGGGCTGAGGGGTGGGGAAGGCCTCTGCTAGGCCTACACCTGGTGCAACATATATCCCCCCTGGGGAGCAGACTGGCATGTTGCCAAGGTGACCAAGTCTCCACCCATTTCCCCAGCTCCCAGTGCGTGCACGGGGGATGAGGCGGTTGTAGCTAACCATGGTATGAATGGGCCAAACTGAGCGCTGGGCTCAGAGGAACCAGGAAACCCATCCCCCCACTTTCCATTTGCAGCCCTCTCTCTGTGCCCACTCCGATGAACACACAAATCCTTGCACCAAGTGGAATGCACATACTCCCATTCTGCAAGGTGCAAGGCAGGTAACGGGTTATTATTTTCCGGATGCAAAACATCTGCACCCCTGCGGGTGGGTGCGCCAGCAGGCTCATTTGAGGCTATAGGCAGTTTGCTTTTTAACCCTTACAACTGAACCTGCGCTACGCTGCTCTTCACTTCTCCCAGCAGCCTGGGTTTGGGATTCATCCTCACGTTTCCCCAGTAAGCCAGCATCTGGCTCGTCTTCATCCCTCACACTGACTGAGCGGATCCGATTGCTTCCACTGGGTCAGGGCACCCACAAGTCCCCCCGAAATCAATGGAAGCTGCAGGTGAGAAAGTTGAGAGAAGGAATTGAGGGGGGAGGGCTGGTTCTTGGGGCTGGGGAAGGAGATGTGGGTAAACAGTCATCGAATTTAAGGCCAGACGGGACCAGCAGATCATCCTGTCTGACCGCCTGTATCTCACAGGCCAGCAACACCCACACACCAAGCCCCCAAGAGGGACGGCGAACCTTCGTTCTATTTTTAAAATGGTGCGTACGTTAGCATGAGAACTGGGGATGTGATCTGCTTCTGGGAAGGAAAAGAGCTATGTGAGAACTGTCTCTTTAAGTAACCCCCATCCTCTGCGATGCTGCTTCCGTAAAACCCCACAGCAGGCGCCTCTGGAAACAGGACTGAGGCAGACGTAGGCGAGTTTAGAATGAATAGCAGTGAGTCCCGGTAATGAAAGTCGCCTTGGCCAGTCAGAGCAGCTTTCGCCCAGTAGGATTTTCTAAGCTTTCACACGCAAAAGAAAAAGCACACTCAAGAAATCCACAGAAGCAAGAGGCAGCATATCATCAGCTTATGCTGCCTTATGAAAATGCTCTGACTCTGACCTCCACCAGCAAAAAGATGCGGGGTTTACCCTGAGAACAGCTGATTAGTTAGCACATAGCTACTTCATCGCACTAGCCTTCTGGTAGATGGAACTGCAGTGGTGTGTCATAGGCCCTATACGGCTAATCACAAATGGAGTTTGTCCTTGAAGGCTCAGGACCTGTGCTTTTCAAGCAGGAGGGTTTGAGTTCTAGCCTCACTGTTAACATGAATTTGCTAGGTGGGTTTGCATCTGCTGTAATACGGTATAAATCAAACACCACGAGGGCCTAATCTGCATTGTTTTAGCACCCAAACTTCCGCCGAAGTCAATAGGAGTTTGCGATGCAAAAGGAATATGCAGAACAGGGGGTCCAAAGTGTATGTGACAGCCTCATAAATGTAATTAATCTACTAATGCCGAAAGAATTACTAATCAGAACAGAAAAAACTCCAGAAGTGTTCATATTAATTCTTCTTTGCTACTAGACGCCCAGCAAGCACCATGAAACATTGCCATTTACAGAGGGATAGCTCTTTATTTATGCAACCTATTGCTCACATTTAACTAATTAGGCAGCCTGGTACATTTTAGAACTTGTGATCTATGTGCTATATTTGCATAAGTGCAGCATATTTAATGTAAGTACAATTGTTTTAGCACCACTAGCAGCATATTAAAGACTTCATATAATTAGAAGAGTTATTGACTCCAACTTTAATACAAGTTATGTGTTTAAAAAAAGCCTATTAGTTAAGTTGAATTAAAGGAACATTTACTCTAGAGATGCATCTGGAGCCTCACAAGTTTTGTAATAAAGGACACAAGGGATCAGAATGTGCTGTTTGGGAACCGGCAAGCCAGTTCAGATAAAATAAGAATTGACCCAAACCTTCTACCAACCTCTTTGCAGTCTGAATGCTTTCTAAAATGTGTCCTTCCCCCACCCCCACCCCCCATTTCTTGGTACACACCAGACCAAGGGCCTGATCCTGAGAGGTGCTGAAAATCTGAGACTCCCAATAAGGTCAACAATAGCTGTAGATGCTCAGATTCATAGATTCCAAGGCCAGATGGGACCATTGGGATCATCTAGTCTGATCTCCTGCATCGCACAGGCCCATGAATTCCCCCACAATAATTCCTACAGCAGATCTGTTAGCAAACCATCCAATCCTGATTTTAAAATGTCCAGTGTTGGAGAATCCACCGTGACCCATGGTCAATTGTTCTAATGGGCAATTACCCTCACTGTTAAAAAAAATTATGCCTTATTTCCAGGCTGAATCAGGTCCAGAAAAGTGGCAATGCCAAAATGTCCCCGGAGAGACTATACTGACCAGAAACCCGAAGTACTGCAAGTCTCACACGGTCCATCTACACTGAAAACGAAGGTGTAATTATAGCAAGGGGAGCTTTAATCTAGCTAGTGCAGATAACAACCGTAGGGAAAACGTGGCGGCACAGGATTCAGTGCATGGGTGCCGGAACAGGTGGGGTCAGGGGGCCACGGCCCCATCACTTTTGAAAGTTGGAGGGTTCTGACTGCCTAATTTTTATTGGCCGTACTGGCTAGTGATGGGGGGAGAGAGTGGAGAGGCATGAGTGGGGGGCGGGGTTTTGGGGGGAAGGAGCAGCTCAGGGGAAGGGGCAATGGTGGGGCAGAGGTTCAGGGAAGGGAGCAGTGGGGGGGGGCACAGTTCAGGTGCTAGAGGTCCCCTCACACTTCTAGGGTAGGGTTACCATATTTCCACAATCAAAAAAGAGGACACTGGGGGGTGGGGGGGTGGAAGCCCTGCCCTATCCCTGTCCCCGCCCCGCCCCCATCCACTCCCTCCCACTTCCCACCCCCTGACTGCCCCCCTCAGAACCCCAACCCCCCCTGTTTCTTGTCCCCTGACTGCCCCCTGCTGAGAATCCCCCACCCTAACTGTCCCCCTAGGACCCTACCTGTCCCCTGACTGCCCCAACCCTTATCCACTTGCATGGGTGGCAGGGTTGTAGAAATTTTGGTGGTGCCCAGAACCCCCACCCACCTGCCTAAGGCTCTGGGAGGGGGGTTGGGTGGGGGGAGGAGGTCTGGGGTGCAGGTCCTGGGCTGGGGATTAGGGTGCAGGGTGCAGGTTCTGGGATAGAGTTTGGGTGTTTGGGTGCTGGGTGCAGGCTCCGGGCTGGGGCAGGGGGTGGGTGTGCAGGAGGGGGTGAGGGGTGCAGGCTCTGGGATGGAGTTTGGGGGTGGGAGGCGGTGCAAAGGGAGGGGGTGCAGGCTTTGGGAGGGAGTTTGAGGGCAGGAGGGGGTGTGTGGGAAGGGGGAGGGGATTTGGGAGGGAGTTTGGGGATAGGAGCGGCTGCAAGGGTGAGGGCTGTGGGTTTGAGGATGAGGGGTTCATGATGCAGGAGGGGGCTCAGGGCTGGGGCAGAGGATTAGGGTGTGGGGGATGAGGGCTCAGGGCTGGGGCAGAGGATTAGGGTGTGGGGGATGAGGGCTCAGGGCTGGGGCAGAGGATTAGGGTGTGGGGGATGAGGGCTCTGGCTGGGGCTGGGAATGAGGGGTTCATGCTGTAGGAGGAGGCTCAGGGCTGGGGCAGAGGATTAGGGTGAGGGGGGATGAGGGCTGGGGCTGAGGGGTTGGGGCATTGGAGAGGCTCAGGGCTAGGGTGGAAGGGCAGGGTAAGGGCAGCCTGTCTTCCCAGTAGTGGATGGGGGACGCTAGGATCCGGGGGCAGCAGGCAGCAGTTGCTGCTGGCTCTGGCAGTACAAGCAGGCAAGGGAGAGGCAGGCAGAGGGGGGGATCAAGGGGGGGAGATGCGCAGAGGGGGGATGGTAGGTGGAGGTCGGGGACCCATCCAACCCTCCCCCGCTCCCTGACTGCCCCCCCCGGACTCCCCTTACCATTCTGGCTCCACGTGTTTGCAAAACACGCTGCCCGGTGGGTCGGTTTGTGTGTTACACAGGGCTGCAGACAGAGGGAGGGGGGAGCAGGGGAGGACTCTGGCTGCTGGAGGCCAATGGGAGTGGCTCAATTGGCCCAGCCGCCCAATCAGCAGCCACACTCTGCATGGAAGGGAGGGAGGGAGGCGAGGGAGAAAAAAACCCTGAACATTTTAACCTTGTTACCAATTCCTCCCGGGCGGCTATTTAGAGACGCAAAAGCCGGACATGTCCAGGGAAATACGGACGGATGGTAGCCCTATTCTAGGGACTTTCTGCTGCTCCTGGTTGAGTGCAGGCTAGCTGCCCCAGGACAAGCCCGCTGGGGACCAAGGGTGTGTACTCCGCTTGCTAGTCTGTGCTATAGTCCATGCTGCCACATCTTCACTATTACCGTCACCCATGCTAGCCAGCTTAAAGCTACAATGCACTGAATCTAAATCATATCAATGCCGCCATTTGAATCAGGCTCATTAAAACGAAGGGGAGAATCTTGCCGTGTTTTTCTCGATACATTTAAACAAACAAGATTGCTCCTTCTCCCGTCCTTCCAGAAGTGGCCGAGCTACTGTGTTTATGCTCCATTCCCAGCCCAGGGCTAGACTGTGGCCCATCCTATAGACCCACCCAAGAGAGTAGGGGCAGCAAGGCACAGCGGGGAGAGCAGCCACCATGGGGCCGTGCTGTCCCTTCCCCTCTATGTGGAATAGGTATGGAAGGAGCAGGGAATGGGTGGATGGAGCCTGGGCTCTGCTTCAGCATGCCAGGGGAAGAAACGGCACCAGGACCAGGTACAGGGCTGGGATAGGATATTTCCTCTGCTGGAGCAGGAGAATAACCAAGAAGCCCTTGACAATCTGCTCCTAGGGCAGCACAGCTGGGTCATGCATGGGGCTTTTTGCAAACTCATAAATAACTGACCCCTCATTCTGAATCCAAATCAGCATAAGCATGAAACAAACGTTCACAATATGCTGGGAAGCTTTCCATTTCTGCTTTGCAATCAGCACTTTCCCCATCCACAAACACACGCAAACCACCAGCGTATATTTCTGAAATGTTATTCAGGCCAGAATCAGCTGGTCAGAGAAAGAGTAGCCTGGAACCAGCTGCGGGAAGGAGAAAGGGCAAAATAAATAAATAAATAAAAGATCAGAACCTGAACAGAATCTGAAACTAGAGTTTAAATGCATGTGTTAGACTGTACTTAAAATACAATAATGACGTGCTCCTTGCCAGGGCCGGCTTTAGGCCAATTCAACCAATTCCCCTGAATTGGGCCGCGCCCCTAAGAGGGCCCCGCACCCAAGCCCCGGTACAGTGTACCGGCGTGGCCCAGCTTTCCCAGGGGGCAATTTAAAGGGCCTGGGGCTCCCAACAGGGGCTGGAGCCCCAGGCCCTTTAAATAGCCCCAGAGCCCTGGGCTGCTGCTACTACCCCACTGGGGGAGGGAGGAGGAGGGGGTACTTACCGTACAGGGTAATCTGTACCCGCACCCTCTGCCCGCACCAGCCCCGCACCCCCTGCCCTACCCGCAGCCAGCCCCTGTCTTCAGCCAGCCCTGCACCTCCTGCCCGCAGCCAGCCCCTGCCGCACCCCCTGCCCTGCCTGCACCAGCCCCTCCGCCCTGCCGCTGCCTGCAGCCAGCCCCACACCCCCTGCCCACAGCCAGTCCCTGCCGCACCCCCTGCCCTGTCTCCAGCCAACCCCTGCCGCACCCCCCTGCGGCCCTGCCTGAAGCCAGCCAGCCCCACACACACCCCTGCCTGCACTAGCCCTGAACCCCCTGCCCTGCCTGTAGCCAGCCCCACAGCCCCAGCCCTGCCTGTAGCCAGCCCCTGCCGCACCCCCCTGCCTGAAGCACTCCTCTGTCTCCAGCCCTGCCAACCCATGCCGCACCCCCCATGCGGCCCTGCCTGAAGCCAGCCAGCCCACCCCACACCCCCCTGTCTCCAGCCAGCCCCGCACCCCTTGCCCTGCCTGCAGCCAGACCCTACCTGCAGTCAGCCCCTGCCCGGCCTCCAGCCAGCCCCATGTCTACTGGTGCCCTGCAGTTCCCAGGGCAGTAACCCTGCACACCTGCTTCAATGAGGGGGGCAGGGAGCAGCTGGGACCCACACATGTGCACCCCCCCCCCAGGGAGTGGCGGGGACCCACACATGTGAAACTGAGCGCATTTCTAGTTCAGGCCCATCTTTTTAAAAAAGAACTTTAGGTAGGGTTAACATACATCCATATTTTCCCGGACACGTCAGGCTTTTTGGTTCTTAAATCACTGTCCGGACCTATGGTAACCCTATTGGTACAAAACATACATACTGTGGCACATCCCTTAAATCAGAACTTTTTATAGGGAACCGGTTGCTAAGAAATGAAAGACTTTTTTTTACACTTTTTTTTTTTTAGTCATCCCTGCCGGAGCTCCGCCGAAAATGTTCGAATTGGGCCCCGCACTTCCTAAAGCCGGCCCTGCTCCTCGCTTCTCGTTTTTGCTGGTTTCTTGTCTTTCCCATTTTGATAATGAATTATATCAGGATGCAGGGGAAGTGGAGCAGGTTTTCAGCATTAGCAGTCAGTATAAGGAGGAGATCATGGCAAGACAAAGGCATTTTAGGCTCTGAGTTATTATATTTTTTTAGAAGACCTCCACCTTGTGAATACAAATCTTTGAAAGATCACTTTGCTGATGGATTTGCTTCTTTGGCCAATTGCCTGTGTAACTATCCAGATGTGTACATGCCACTGCTGCTAGTTTGTCCAATATTTGTCCTCCTGTTACATGACTCGGTTACGAAATCAGTTAATGAGACTGAGCCATTACACAGATGAAAGGTTATTAAGAATGGATGTCCAACTGCATAACCTTCATCTGACGCCAGGTGTGCTACAAGGGAATGAAATGCGTCAAACCTTAGCAGGAGTGTAACACCACACTGGGCTGTCTTACGTGGTGATTCTGCTCCCCATGAATTCTGGTGGTTTTTTTTTAAAAAAGCCCTGTTGGTTAGCATATTTCTTAAAAAGACAGGCCATGGGATTTTACCCATGATCTCGTAAAATAAGATTATATGATTGTTTGGGAAGGTTTTTAGTCAAACCAATTAACAGCTTCCCGTAAATAAATAAATAAAAGAACGAGGCTGTTCCACTGAGATGTGAGATGAGAATAATTTAAGAAATTATGGAATAGCACTTGAAAGATCAGGTACATAGTTATCCCCCATGTAAATTATTAAACCAAGAGAAATTCTCTGAATGATTGTTGGGGGTAGACCTGGGTTGAAAAAAGTTTACCATCCTATAAAAATGGAGACTTTGAAAATGTTTTCTATCCCAAACCTGCACAAAAAGTCAAATTCTCAAAAAATGTTCTGAACTGAAAAATCTGAAAAAAAAGTTGGCGTAGGTCAATCAAAACACTTTGTTTTGATCATTTTGAAATGTTTAACTTAGAGTTTGGCTGTTTTTAAAAAATATATAACTATAAATAGCTGAAATTTTGAAACAAAAATAGTTTCCTACCAGAAGAATGGAACTTTTCATTTTGAAAATATTTCAACTATTTCAAAGCTTTTCCAAATTGTTTTAGTCAAAAATTTGATCAAAATCGACCCCTTCTCACAGAAAGTTTCAGTTTGATCAATCAGCATTTTCCAACAAAGTAATACTGCATAGAACAATTCCTGACCAGCTCTAGCTGTCAGCAAGCTATTTTTATGAAGAGAGGTAGAATTTGTTATAGTGATTTTCTAATATTTTCCACTCACAGTAAGGAAGCAGAAGAGATCCAATATACTGATGTTAAAACAGCGTGATCGGAGAGTGTGATCTATATTACATGACAATGTCATTATGCACCAGGGGGATAGATTTTCTTACAATGAATGCCTAAAGTCACTGTAAGAAGGTGCTGGTGTTGGTATCTGTGCTGGTTTCCCTGTCCACTTTTCCAAGGATCAGCCCTTTGGTATGTCTACACTGCATCTGGGAGTGAGCCTTCAAACCTGGGTCCACAGACTTGTGCTAGCGGGGCTCGCACTAGTGCACTAAAAATACCTGTGTAGACATTGTGGCTAAGGCTTTCAAGCCAGGGACAGGGAGGCGAGTTTGAGAGCCCAAACTCCAGAGCCAAAGCAAAGTCTGTATGGCTATTTTTAGCTTGTTAGTGTGAGCTCTGCTATTGTGAGTCTCTGGCCCCAGACTGGGAATGAGGAGACGGTTTGGGGAGCGAATGACAGAGGTGATGTGACTGCACCTGCTATAAATAGACTGCCTAGACCAAGAGACCCAGGGTCAGGGAAGGCGTTCTCGTGGCAGCCAGGAATTGCTACCAAACAGGGACAGGGTGGGTCCTTTCCCCTTGCCGGCTGGTAGAAAGCAGGGAAATATTTCTTACTATCACTTGGAGCCTTTTGCTCCACCCATTATTTAATAAAACCTGCCCCGAGGGAAAGGCTATGGTACCGGGTTCAAGCACTGGACATTCCTGGGGCTGCCCCGGCTGGTGAGTTTGCCATCTGGCTACGGCATCCCACCTTTAACTGTTATTGGGTCCTAGCAGGCTCCCTTTGTACCCTGCTCCCGTCCGGCTGGGAGCATCGCTGACAGCAGGCTGGGAGGCTGTCTGGATTTAGATGCAGTGAAAGAGGGCAGGATAGTTCTGGAATAGCTGATAAAGGAGCCAGAGGTTTCTGTTTCTTTTTACACTTGTCATGCCCTGCCTCCCTTCTGTTTGACAGAAATAACCTGTGCTATTTGGGGAGCCAGGGACCACGTGCCAGGGGAGTCGGGTGCCGAACACGCTTTGGTTCCACTGAAAATCCTAACCACAGAAAACACACCAGAGAGTGGCTAAGAGTTCCCCCAGGCCTCGGAAAATCTACCCTCATTCATTCAGTGTCAATGTAAGTTTTCATTAACGTACATCCTGAGTGGCTGCTTTTGCTGCTGATGGCTGGGATCTAATGGGTGATGGCAAGATGGGACGTGAGTTTTCTTTGCTACTAGGAACGTTCAAAGCGACTCAGCATTGATCGGCCCTGTGGTGGAAGTGACCTTGCCCCAAATGGGGAAGAAGTGATAGTGAAAGAATTTGTTACCGCAGGAGATAATTATCAAAGCCGGGTGCCTGGAGTGAGGCACCTCCATCTATATTTAGGTACCTAACTGAGTGGTCTCTTTTTCAGAGGTGATGAATGCCTGCAGCTCCCATTGACTTCAGGTACCCACGTTTGAACTGTTTGGCCTTTCGTCTCCAAACCCCAGCTAATTTAAGGATTTAACATTTCAAAGCTAAGGATTTTACCCAGTCAAAAGTTCCACACAGCAGTAGCACCTAGGGATGAGAGAGCTGACACCCGGGCCAGGCAAAGCAGGAGAAGAGAGATGATTATTTGTAGCAGCACATACACTTGAAAGACAGGCTAATGAGTTCTAAAATGACATAATTTAATCCCAAGGCTTTTCAAATACAACGCTAGAGCTTTCCTTTCCCTAGTCATTACAAAGCACACAAGGAATCTTTAAATATGCTCCTCCTGCCCTTTGAAATGGAGGAAGAATGGGCAAAACAGCTGGTTCCTCCAGGACCAGTTTCCTATTTTAAGTTCTCTTCAAACAGGAATTTTTCTCTCACACATGTGGACTGAACTCATCTCTCCTACCAGCACAGCACGGCCCAGCTATACAATGCAACTATCTTTGTGTAGCATCTTCCTCCTGCGCTCGATAGAATTACATGATTCGGGCATTTGGAAATGCATTTGGATTTCTATCAGGATAGGCAGGGGTGGATCTAGGCATCCCTGACGCTAGCTGAACCTTTTTCAAAGACGTATGCTCTAGAACCATTAGACGTGATGGGCTTGCCCGCAGGAATCGTGGGGTGAAATTCACTGCTCTTTGCCCCCGCTCCTAGGCCCTGCTGAGTTCTCTTACGCTGCTTCCTCCCAGCAGGTTTCCCCACTGCCTCCCCCCCCCCCCCCCAGGACTCTGGCTGTTCCCCCAGAAACCTCCCTGCTTCTTACAGGCCCAATCTCAGGGCCTCCCGCAGGAGCCTGGCCTGCTCCCTGATGTTCTTTCCAGCCTGCCTTCACCAGGCCTGTTCACCAGGCTCCTCTCCCCTGGGTCTTCTTCCCAGCCTGAGGTCTCTTCCCTCTCTGCGTAGCCACAGCTGGGGTCACTAAGGGTAACTGAGTCCATATCAGACCCAGCGGGGGGCTAACTGCTAGGTCCCCCCTTAAAGGGCCAGCCTGCCAGCCTGCAGAAGTCTGACTATGTGCACTGAAAGAGGCATGGGACCGCAGGAAGGGAAATCGTTAAGTTATGGATCAAGCTGCGGCGAAGGCAAATGAATGACAGCTTGCAGACCTATCCCTGCCTCTGCCACTGCGTAACTATTGATGGGCAAGTCACTTAAACCAAAGCTTTACACAGCTGTCCACTAACTGTGCATTAGTCACTTTTTGGGACCCAGCTTGTAACACTTGGGGCCTGATTTCCAGAAGGGCTGAGCAGTCAACTGCCTCGGCAGTCGAGGGGAACTCTGCTGTGAACATGTAACGCACTATATAATGCTAAGCACTCTGCAATCAGCCCTTAGCTATCTCAAGTCGGGCACCCAAAAATTAGCTAACACTTCTGACAGTTTAAGATCTAGGCATTGATGTGCTTGCGGCATTCTGGTGATGACTACAGTTGAAAAGCTCAAGAGGAAATTAATAACTGCAGAGTCCGGATGGTAAATAAGGATTGGGGCCACATGTGGAATGATGTGGCTTAAAAAAAAAAGTAGTATTAAGCTGCTGCTCGGCCAGTGAGTGTTGCCAGTCTGTGCACTGAAAGAGTTAGGGGTTCTATGGAAAATGTCGCTTGTGATCATGGAACTACGACTGTAATCAAGGTTGCAGAGGCAGTCTCAATGCTGCCATTTCCTAACTCCTAACAGCTTAACTTCGCAACCCTAACTTTCTTTTCACAATATATTTTTGCATGTAATTACTAGTACTAATTAGGGAAGCTCACTGATTCATACACAGTGTTCTGGGATAACAGTAGTTTCCATTATTATTTGCTCTTCATTTATGGTGAAATGATCCCATGAATCATATTTTTTTTTATTTAATTGTTCCATTTGTCACTTGTTTAATTGCTAAAACCGGAAATTTTGCTACAGTCAAAAATTTGGTTAATATTTAATAAGATTAACCTAAGTAATGCGGTAAGATTTAACTGACATTACTTGATAAATAAGAGTTTATGCTGTGATAGGTTCTAGCCCACTGTTAATCTGATTTAGGATATCAACATGAAATTCTTTGCTTTCAGCTTTATGCACTGGCTGATTTCATGCCGACTTTAAGATGCTGAGTTTAATAATGATCACATTGGTAGCATATTTATTTGTTTTTGTTTATTGCAGGGGAAGTTTTCTGAATAATTACACAGAAAAGTCCACAGAGTGGGCTGGATTGATTGGTAGGCCGGCTGGTTACACAAACTGAAACCAAGATGGGTGTGTAAATATTGTGAGATTAACTGTGTAGGAAACTTTTTTCTCAACTCAGCAGTGAGGGATTAGAAGAAGGATGGTCCTGGAGGGAAAACTCCCTGATACAAATGCAGGAGGTGTGGGCTCAGTTCCCATCCTGTCACAGACTTCCCATGTGACCCTGGACAAGTCTCTTTAATTTCTCTGTGCCTGGATCTATACAATAGGGATAGTAAATCTCCACAGCCATATAGGCAGCATAAATCCTTTAATATCAGATCCTGGAGTGATGGGGACCATAAAGGAACACAGATGGCTGGTTCGATGAGGGCCTTCCCCCACAAGCATCAGCATCCTGAATTACCACTCTCATAGATGAGTACATGTCTCTAGGCTTAAGGGGCTAAAACACTGGTCCATGGAACACCAATAGTCTAAGAGCCATCCCGATTGGCTGACAGAAGGAAATGTTTGGGAACCATGCTTAGTGGCGTGGGGTCGGAATGTTGTCAGAGAAGGTCAGTCCCCAGGGAAACGCTCTTAAATAGAGATTTGAAAAATGATACGGATGAAAAACCTATTGCACTTGGTCAGAGAGTCACAGACATTTCCCTCCTGCTATGGTGCTGCCGTAAGCATAGGAGTAGCCCAGAAACACAATCTAGGACTAGATCCTTCTGTCAGAGTTACAGCTGCTTTTCTCCGAGAAGTGCTCCATGCTGCATGTGCGTAATTATTATTTTAATTTATTCAGTTTATACCGTGACATTCACAAGCACCACAGAATTAACACACAGCAAACAATTACAAGCATCCGTTTCACAAGGGAGGGGTCTGACAAGTGCCCGGATCCGTTTTGCGAGAGAATGCACTAACTCTGTACAGTCTGAACGTGCAAATGAAAACACAATGTTCTGACCAGCAAGAAACTGAGACATGAACATCACAAACAGTCCGGGAAATACACAGAAACCAGAAGACATAGGTAGTAAATTTCCATTATCCTGTGGATATTAAAAGTCAGCAGCAGAATGTTAAAATTAAACCTGCATTTAATGGGCAGACAATGTAACTGAATAAATAACGCAGGGACTGTGTGAGTTGCATGAAAATAAGGGAGCAGCATGACATGAGGGGACCATTCAGGACAGATATAGAAAACAATGCATCTCCTGAGAGGAGTCTTGCAGTAGCCCTAGTGTGAAGCAATCATGCACAGTGACATTTTTCGTTGCAGGAGGAATTAAGCAATTGAGGATTTTAGAACAGTTAAACAGATGATATCGACAAGACCAGAGGACTGAGCTGGCTTCGGTAACCAGCTAGAAATCACAGCCACAGAGTTCCCAGGGCCCGTTCTACTAAGACAGAAGCAGGATGGGCCCTTAAGACACGAGAACATGGAAGGAGTCATGCTAACCAGCACCTAACTCACTGTGTAGTTTGTTTCACTCCCACTCTGACTCTGTAACGGGTAAACGTCAATAAAAGGACGGGGATTTTATCAGTGTGGAGCACCAGGAAGTTTTGCAACAGACAACACATGATATGGAACAACATGGGCATGACTTTAAACTGTGGGTGTTCCTATAAAACCCTACACCAGGCACATACAGAAGGTGCCTGTAGGAACATCTGCATGTGCAATTGTGGATACTTGAATAGGCAAAGCTGTAGCCAAAGTTCACTGAACTCATAAAAAGACTCCCGCTGACTGCAGTGGTCTTTGGATCATGCCACCAGTCCCCTGATTTGCACACTCAGAAGTGGGTTTTTGTAGGTACAGTAGATACATGGGTATTTTTTCAGCATCAGCCACTCCGCCCATCTTTTGTGACCCTAATTCATGCCGTGACTTAATCTTCTCAAGTACCTTTAAAATATCAACCTAAAATCTCCACACACAAAATGAGGTATATTTAGTTTACTTAATGACAAGACCCTGGCATTAATGCCAAATTAAACAGGTGCACCCTTGCTACCCAGAGGTTCAGGTATGCAGTGTGATAGGAATATAAAGGTATTAAGTACTATTCATGTATCTCTCCCTTGCCTTATGAACAGTAACAATGAGTCTATAAGCCATACAATACCACCTACTCCTTACCCAATGGCCATCAATCCCATAGTACACAAATAATACACCAGAAATGGTGTCAAGTATCAGAGGGGTAGCCGTGTTAGTCTGAATCTGTAAAAAGCAACAGAGGGTCCTGTGGCACCTTTGAGACTAACAGAAGTACTGGGAGCATAAGCTTTCGTGGGTAAGAAGTACTTGCATCTGAAGAAGTGAGGTTCTTACCCACGAAAGCTTATGCTCCCAGTACTTCTGTTAGTCTCAAAGGTGCCACAGGACCCTCTGTTGCTTTTTACACCAGAAATGGTTACAGCTTCAAAGCACAAATAATACCCAACTCAAAAACCTTACAGACTAGGAAGTGGAGAACCATCCCGCCATCCTTCAGGATACAGACTTAAAGTTGTCTGGGTATCCCTTTGGGGACTGTGATGGACAACTGTGTATTTACTTGGAGTAAGGGATTATGTGTACTTGTGAGTGGGTGTGGGTGGATGGGAAAGTAATTTCTGGAGTTGTGTTTGGCTTTATTCTGTATTTCCTGGTCTCTGCAGTTTGCATTGGGCATTATTTGTCCTTAGCAAACCTGACTCTTAACCAAGATTTTGTATGCCCGGATTACTATTTAACCCAGTTCTATATGGCTCTGTCCAAATACCATAGAAGTCAAGCGGCCTGGGATCATGCTCTCGACCATTAATAACAGTTTTGCAAACTAAATCCTTTCCATGTGAATAGTCTGGGGAAAGTGAACAGAAAGGGTCAGTAAGACACGACAATTGAAAACCAACAGATGAAAGTTTTCCCAGTTCTTAATTAGCTCTGTACATTTGGTTCGAGGAAGTATTCCGAACAAGATGGCAACATTTTTTTTTAATTTATTCCCAACTCATCCTCCCATGTGAAGTTCCTCTGCAACAGTATATGGGGAACTCAGACAATACAATTGCCTGGCAGGCTGTTTGACATACAGGAATATCTTATCATAGGAGAGATGCATATGCTTCTGATAAAGGTACACGGTAGGTCACGTGGCTGTTGAAAGCTTGATAATGCCCACTGTACTGAAGTGTCACTTAAGCCTTCTGTGCAGAAGTGATTAGTTTATGCCGGGTACACAGTAATTTACTTCTCTAAGAAGGATGTATATAGCCAATGCCCAGGGAATTATTCTACCATTGGACATGCTGATTTTGCTGCTTATGAAGAAGCTATTATCTAACAATGAGCTTCTATTGCAATCTTCTCTCCTTCACTAGAATTTTTTAATCACATTCTTCAATCTCATTCAATTCATTATTTGCAGTTACAATTACTCTGTGTCTTGCTTTGGTTTCTAATAAAGCCTGGTACATATGCATTTTTGTGGGTATCACCAATAAACCATTAAATTAACACATATTGTTATCATACGGAAAACTCATGATTGGAGTTAACATGTACCCTCTTGTCTGAATACTGCATAGAAATGCAGTATTGTTGTAGCCGTGTTGGTCCCAGGATATTAGAGGGACAAGGTGGAGGAGGTAATATCTTTTGTTGGACCAACTTTTGTTGGTGAGAAAGACAAGCTTCTGCACTTACACAGAGCTCTTGTTCAGGTCCGGGGAACTTTTTCAGGCCATATCTACACTAGAGAGCTCATAGCGGCACACCTGAACTGATGCAGCTGCGCCGCTGTAAGATATTCCATGTAGCCGCTCTATGCCAATGGGAGAGAGGTCTCCTGTCAACATGATTAAACCACCCCAACGAGCGGCAGTAGCTATCCACACCAGCGCTTCGGTCAATCTGGTTTTTTCACATCTCTGAGCAAGGTAACTTATACTGACAAAAGTGCTAATGTAGACATAGCATCTCACAGCTAAATAGAAGGTGGAATGGGTTGTTTAACATAAGTAGTTAACACATATTTGAAGGGGCCATTCAAGGTGAAGCGGCCAGTTAACACCCCTCCAGCCCTAGGAAGGAAAGGGAGAGGAGCGGGGAAAGCAACTGGGCAGAGGGGTTGTTAATGGATTACAGATTGTTGTAATAAACCTGTAACCGACTAACTTCTCCCCCCCCACACACACACAGCTGCTTCTCTCTCCTCCCCATGACTGGATTGGTATTAATGGGCCACTTCACCTTGAATGGTCCCTTGAAACTACTTATGCTAAACAATCTGTTCCACCTTGTATTTAGTGGTGACACTCTGGGTTAGTTCCCCAGACCTGAAGAAAAGAGTTCTGTGTAAGCTTGTCTCTCTCTCCAACAGAAGTCATATGCAATGTGGTTGTAGCCATGTTGGTCCCAGGATATCAGACAAACAAGATGGGTGAGGTAATATCTTTTATTGGGCCAAATTCTGTCGGTGAGAGACAAAGTTTGCCCACCTTGCCTTAGTGCATAAAAACGTATCTTGTTTGCTCTCTATTGCCATGAGCATGTTTCTGTGGGTCATAAAGGGCTGCATTTGCATCATCGACATGGAAGTAGTGGGAGTAGTTAAGCTGTTTCGTGTAATATGAGACCATTACCAACTCCATTTACAGCACTTTTGCACTTTCTCTGTACTGTTAACCTCAGAGGGGCCACTTCTTTTTCTTTCAGCAAAGCTGGCAAGAGTCTCTCTCAGTGGCATTCAGTTTAGTCTACTATTTCCATTTACACATAGAATCAAATGATTTACTTAAGGGATGCCAACATATTGTAGGAGTCTGCCACCTTTTACTCACACAGAGTAGTATATTACTCTGTCAACAGTCTTATTGGTTGCAATTGGACTACTCACGGAGTAAAATATTACTCAGCATGACTAAAGAGGGGGCGAATCTGGCTCTTAAAATGGAGCTTTGTAATATGTGTATTTATGATCAATTTGAGGAAATGTAAGTGCCCCATTTTTGCAAACTAAAAACCAACAGTTTGTCAACAGCTTTACCACAATCATTATTCAAGAAATTTGGCAGTTGGAACGTTTCATTCAAGTGCTACCTCTTTGTGGGTAGAAAGTAGAAAATTATTCAGTTTAAGATGGTAGAATTCACAGTATACAAAACGAACGCTATAAGAGAAAAGCAGGAAGGTAATTACAATCTTTGCAGCACAACACTATGTTCCTGTGTAGAGAACAGCTTTACCTAGTCTCAATCCACATAGATTTTCATTTAAATACAGTCCTTTGCTAATTCTACCACTCTGAAGTTTACTGCTGGGAGCATGACAAAGATGGTCTTTATGAACAGATGGTCTTTTCAAGGAAATCTAGTTACATTTAAATACAGACAAATGTACTGCACACTAATGGTCCTGTTAGAACGTAAGGTCTAAAAAAGGAAGAATGTGAGACCATACTATATGCTAGCCCTTAATTATGTAGGATTTTTTTCCTTCTAAAGACGAATTAATCACTAATGAAGCTTAATCAGTAGTAAACAGGTACCAGTGTACACTCACTCATGTACAAGCAGATGTGTATTGATTATATGTGACTCAGTACAAATTTGAGTGACTGTTGTTTAGGTGTTATTAGTACAGGGTGGGAAAATGCGTCTGTAACTCCTGCTTCCTTTTCCCTTCCATGACAAGTTGACAAATCTAGTTTGTCATGAACAGCTGCGTTCTAATTTAAAAAGGGCTGGATTACAACTAAGAAAGCAATTGGTGGCACCCTTTTGGTACCCAACATGCCATCTAGTAAGTCCAAATTTGATTCCGGGTGCAACTGGAGAGGTTTTTAATGGCGCTGCAATCCAAATGAGGAGCATATGCTTGATTCTCCCTTCTGTGAGTCACTCTGACATTGGTAAAGTTTTCATCTGTGTGCAGAGATCCTAAATTTTCACACAAGCTGTATGGTCTGGCAGTAACGCCGACTGCAATGAAATACCTCTAGGGACATCAAAATCTGTTCCTTTACAAAAGAGCCCCTCTCTCTTTTATATTCCAGAAGGGTTCACCTATCAAGCCACACACCTAACTGCACAGAAGAACAAACAAAGGCTGACACTGTGTGATACCTCTGAGCCTCGGCTACCTTCACATTGCAGCAGAATATCTGTGGAATCGGAAGATGTCTCGGCTGACGAATAGAATCAGGTCAGAGCAGACAGGCAGAGAAACTTAGAAATTAGGAATGAGGGTGAAATCTTCACTTGAACACCAGACTACCTTTTATTAATTCAAATGTTTCCCTCAGAAAGATTCCATGGCACTGTTAGCTAAAGTTCATAGTAATGCTGTTCAATCCTCAGCAAACTGAAGCCCATTTTAAAGTAGCCAGCTCTACAAATAACATACCGGAAAATGAAGGGAGAGAAAGAGCTTTCCACTCCCAGACCCACGGCGGGGGTAAAATTTGTATTAAAAACTTTTGAACCCAAGCAGCCAAAGATGTATTGTTCTTCAGTGTCTAATGAGAGCAGGAAGTCCCCAACCTTTCACCTCCCAGGAATATACCCTGGTACACCCTTTCCAACAGGCTCCCCTGCAGGAATGAGCAAAATCCATGAGAACCACTGATGGCCAGGATGAACCCCTGGTGGCATTCAGGGCAGAAGGCAGCAGAACAAAGGAGATGCCACTGCGCATGTGGATCAAAGCTTGGTGTCGTATTACCTGCCTGTGGATCCCCTCTGCTCCAGGGCTACCATTGTGCCAACTGCACAGAGACCCAGCCGATGGCACCATGTAATTCCTGCTGGAATCATGTGGCCAGAGGGGATGGGGTCTGGGGCTGTCCCTCCAAGACAACTCACAGCCTTGTGGTGATCTAGTAACCTCACATAGGAAGGAGCTCAGGGTCCACAAGCTACAACCGCCTAGCAGAGGGAGCAGGTCCAGGAGATCCTACAAGATAAACCTTACTGAATGTTTTGTTCCCTTCCCATTGGCTTTTTGAAGAGGAGGGGGGAAGCTTGGGAAGAAACAGAGGGAGGCCTTGTGGTGAAGGCACTGGACTATCACTTTAGTTCCCAGCTCTACCACAGACTTCCTCTGTGACCTTGGGCAAGCCCAGTAATCTCTCTCTGCCAAAGAGGATAACGATGCTGCCTTTGTCCGCCTTGTCTAGTTAGGCCCAGTCCTACACTGAGTACTGCAGAGATATACCCTTCACTCAAGTAGTTCACAATGCAAGATCAGGGCATTCGATTGCAAGCCATCTGGAGCCAACTTCTATACAGCAGCTGCCACAAAGGGGCTGCTCGCCGTTGCTTCTGTAATCTAGATATTAATAACAAATCCAGGGTGTATTTGAAGATAACAGTGATTTTAACAGGGATTAGAATTTCCCATTAGTTACAGTATTTATTTTTCCAGTCATTTAACGGATAGCGACACACGCATTTTAACGGGTCCTGGGGAGCATGAAAATATAACAGAAATTAATGGATAGGAAGCATCTCCAGCCAGAAAACTGGTGATTCCTTTATCAAATAAAAAAGGAAAAGCTAGAAGATATGTAGCAACACACACACATGCATCTAAGACAGGAGAAAGCCCGGAAAGTCAATTCTTCTGTCAATTTCTTCAACGGGCCTTCTCCCACTCTCCCAACTTGCCCCATCCCTTTCTGGAATCGAACGGTCTCGGCTGGAGAACAGTAGCACCACCCTTTCTTAATATGCTGAAACTTTTAGACTCTCACCTCTCCACCCTACTGAGCTGAATTGGATCGCATAACTAGAATTATGACTTGCCAAAATATGTAGCTATATCGAGTTCATGCCAAAAAAAATTTGTAGATGAAGCCACAGGAACTGTAACGTGTATGATAAAATAGGGAGACATATTTAATGCCAGTTTAAATATTAATTCTTATCCTCTTTCCTCTGACTGATATTTCACTTGCAAAGGCTTCAAGTTGTTGGACCAAATTCTGATCTGACCTTCTGGAAAGAGTGGTGAAAATCCAGAAGCCAATGGATTTAGTCTGGATTTACTCAGGTGTGCCTGAGAGCATAATGTGGCCAATTGCCTCATTCCCCATATATTTTTGGTCTTGAACACCACAGAAACTGCTTAACTGCATGTTGGAGACAAGGTGGGCGAGGGAATATATATTTTTGGACCAATACACTTGAAACAGGAGGTTAGCTACGCTGTGCACACAGGCAGTCTGTGCAAAAACATGTTCATCACATTGACACCTCCACCTACCTAACCGCCCCACAACAATAAATAAATGAAGAAACAAATCAACTTGCACAGAGAAACAAAACAGACCCAAGCAGAGTTCATACCCTGGAAAAAGAGGAGAGCCAGAAACTCCATGAAGACCAGCATGAACCTTGCTGTTGCTATTGATTTTAGGTGCTCAGTTACTACAGCGAGGGAAGGGCAGTATAAAACCTTAACATAGACAGACAGATCATTGCTACCTCATCCTTTCCTTCCGCTACTCACCCGTTTATCTGTCTCCTCCATACGTAGTATCTTTTCCTTCACTTAGGTCCCAAAACCTCAGTGCCTCCATCCACATGGAGCTCAGGGTCTCAGAATGTTGCCATCGGAGTCCCAGGGAGCTACCTGCGCCAAGGAGCTTGGAGACCCCAATGTCCTATGGACTGCAGCTTCAGGAAGCCTGGTAAGAAGTGGCCCAGGGAGGGGGAGTGAGTGGTATCTCCCACCCGTGTACGGTCACCGTGTTGCAGTTAGATTCCCTGCTGACTCAGTGGCGGACCATTCCTGGGTTGGGACTCAGTGGAGTCGGGTGGGCCCGGGTCCCTCTACCGCAGCCACCATCCTGTCTGGTGGCGGCCCTGGATCTGGCCAGTAGGCAACACAGCCCTGCACTAGCGAGCCACTGTATTGACTCTGGCTGCTAGGCCACACTGCCCTGCACTCAAATACTACTGTATTGACTCTGACCATTGGACCTCATCATGGTGAGGCCCAAGACAGTCTGGTAGACTGTAACCACAGTGTCTGCACACCCACTATCCACCCTGACAGGAGACAGGGTGTGCATACACCGCCGCACCATCTCTTATTTCTTGTTTTACGCATTTTCAATAGAGCCCATCCACTTGAAAAAACTTTGTCTGAAATGTTCTACCCACTAGAGTTACAAGTAACCCCAATGGCTACTATAGCTGAGAGAAGGTGTCTGATAAATATTTGTTGCTAATTTTATTTATTTACTCTGTGTGTCTGACAGATGCAGAGACATGCTGGGCTTGTCTACACTACCGCGTAAGTCAATGTAAGTTACATCACTCAGGGGGTTGGAAAAACCATTCCCCTGAGCAACATAACTTACATTGACTTAACATGGTGTCTACACCGTGCTATGTTGGCGGGAGACACTCTTCTGGCAACATAGCTTCTGCCTCTTGTTGAGGTGGATGAATTACGTTGACAGGAGAGCCCAGTGGTGATGATTTAGCACTGTAGTGAAGACAAGCCCTTTCACTCTTCACCCTGCATAGTTCAATCCGAAGATTTCTCCCTTACTGAAAATACTCGTATAACCATCAGGCAGGGAAGCAGGAAAAGAACAATGAAATCCTGTCCCCACTGAGGTCAATCCGTGTTTTACCATGGAGTCAGGAGTCACCCCTTTGGGTCACAAGTACTCTGTGGTAGCCTAATTCTGCTCCTGTTATGACCAGTCAGAATCTGATCATTAACACCAACAGGAGCAGAGTTGGGCCAATGTTGAGGACTTTTGAAATCCCACCCTTAATTTTCTGTTTAATGTAAACTCGTTTCAGAACATACTATTCAAAGGATGGCCTATGAAAAACTGATTTTTTTAATTGATCCATTTAAAAAAGAATCAAGTTGATAGTGTCCCTTTAGTTTTCCTTGTTCCCAACTTCTACCTCCAGGTACTGTATGGACTAGGTATGCTAGAGAACATTTAGAAATCTCTAGCAAGCGTCAAAATGTGCTTTCCCCCTTGGATTTCAATCTGATTCATGAATAACAACATTTACACTGCTTCTTTAAAATGTGACATCCAGTATTCCTGTGCAATTTTAAATTTACAGATTCCAGACATATTTGTATCTGGTCCTGTAGCAGAGCCAGAGATCAAAGGGATGATTAAAATCTAAGTTCTGGTGGAAGTTCAATCACTTCAAAGTCTGTATGCAGCAGCAGTACGATACAGACATACATAGTTTCTGAAAGTGTGTGGCTAAAATTGGAGCTTTCCACCAGAGGGAAATGAGTCAAGACTTATGTGCCAGCAGATGGCACTCACAAAGCTAGACCAAGGTTTGAGTGCCAAGTCCTCTTACACGATGAACAGGAGTCCTCAAGGGATGTCTTCCTCCCCAAACTTTGGATAATACGGCGGACAGAATTTCCAAACATGGAATACACAATGCCACATCAATACAGCACACAGAGCGATCTTCTATGTCAAAGTCACCCAGAATTAATCGGGTAAAAGTGATTTAAAAAAACCTCTTTTAAACCAAGAGACTCAGATACAGCTCTTCCTTTTTCCATTGTCTCCTTAGTCAATGGTACTTCCCCACGATGAAGGTATGGACGCAACCAGCTTAACTTTATCGTGATTATTTGGAGTTTGTGCTGCTGTTCAGAGGCTCCAAAGATGGGGCCCTGGTCTCAGCTGTAGTCACTGAAGGAACAAAGTGTTCGAGACAGTCCCTGTTCTGAAGGGCCATTCTCATTACAACGTCAATTGACAGATGTAAGGTAGGAGGTGAAAGAGAGAGGGGCAGTGACTTGCCCAAGGCCAAACTGTCCAGCTCTTCTCCCAGCGGGGACTCGTTTTTAATTGGGACCGGCCCACCCTCCGGGTGCAACCAGGTGCCCTAATTGAGCTCCCCAGCTCCAGTTAACTCTTTGAGAGTCAATGTGGGGTTTACACCCATCAGAGGAGCACACTATTAATTGTTCATCTTTGCTCAGTTTCTGCCTTTAGTTCAACTTCAGAGCATGCTGAGTGGGGGTGGGAGAAATAATAAACCACTATGGCTGGTCACAGACAGGATCCAGGATGGCCATCCAGATCTACCAGAATCTCAGCATGATTATTGTTATTCATTTGTTAAGTGTCTGAAGAGTTGCTGGTGCTGTAAAATATAGAGGGAAGAGAAGAACTCTGCCTTGAGGAGCTTAAACTAAGAGAGGAATCCTAAAACCCTTACTCATTTGCAGTCTTTCTTCACAGGACTGGGCCCTCTGACTTCAACGAGATTCCCTTCCGCTGAGCTTTCAGCTGCTTCCCATTTTTCTGAACCACTGCTAACATTTCACAACAACAACTAAACCAACATTTTGTATATACAGCCTTGGACAGAAGGCGGGTTACTGTGAGAACTCTGGGAAGAAATGCAGCAGAATCTCACCGCCTCTGGGAATATGTGCTTGTGAAATAGAAGCTGCACAGACTTCTTTGCTTTCAAAGAAATGCAGCACATTGGGAATCAAGTGTCAGGATTTCCAAGATGGAAGCATTTCACCAATATCTAGGTACACAGATAAAACAAAGAAGAAACAGACAGTCTAAGCTAGCCCAGAAAGGCCATGCTAAATGTATAAGTCTGTAAAGCACCACAGTTTTAGAACACATATAAATCACTAAGAAGCTTTGTAAACAGACATATTGTTGTTGATTTCAAATTACCCGTTACTCTGAGCAGTGTGTGTTATTTTGCAGGCTCAGCGAAATAAAAACCCGTGTTATTGATCTATAATTAAAAATGAGTTGACATGAGTCCTTTGTGAATCGGTACTCTACAGTACTGGAGATATGCTGGTTATAGATCTCTCCCAAGTGACAAGATGCAGAGATAAATTGACTATTCACATAAAGCTCTCTTCCATCATATTAGCTCTATAAATAGTGATACACTGGGAAACAAAAATCAAGCACTATGTTTGAATATTTAAAAAATGGGGCTTATAATTGATTTCATTGGAATTTCTAATACACCACCCAATTTCCATGCAGGTAATTTGGAAAGAAAAGACTTTGTCTTCTAATTGCTGCTTTTGGAAAACATTTCAAGATTTGGTTATTTAGTGTTTTCTGAGCAATACCTAGAAGAAACTGACTGAAAGTCTCCAAAATACTTTAGCAGGTCTAGCATACTAATTTGGCTACATTGTCATGCAGTATTTTTGCTAGGATTTTATTTTAAAATGATTTATGCTCTTTTTCGCTTTTGCTTTTGCAAACAGCTTTATGTTTCCTGTTCAGGTTTAGCAAAATTGAAAAGCATATTTTCTCTTGTAAAGCTAAGAACACATTTGTTTTGTTCGTCTTCTGACATACACTAGTGACAGCTTCTCTACAGAAAGTCCTTATGATACTATGAGATAAATGCTACACTCAGGGAGATTATTGTATTTAGCTACCCGCAGTCATTGGATCTCTATTCACGTGCCGAGCCGCAGAACTCTTAACACATTCTTCTGTGACAAACACATTTTCCCATGGTACAGATCTGCCTGTGTGAAGGGTTTTTAGATATGGAACAGCATACAGACAGTGTCTCTAATGACCTCGTCCTAACCAAAGCTCAGAACCACTACTCCATCCTCATTCTCCTTGACCTGTCAGCTGCCTTTGACAGTCAACCATATTTCTCTTGAAAATTTGGACTCTTGTCCTCTCCTGGTTCTCCTCCTACCTCTCTAACTGGTCCTTCAGACTGTCCTTTGGAGGTTCTCCTCATGACCCCTCCGTCCTTGGTCCCCTTCTCTTCTTTCTCTACACCTTATCCCTGGGTAATTTCATCAACAAAGACAAATTCAACCACCACCTCTCTACTGACGATCTACAAATCTACCTCTCTATTCCAGACCTGTCTCCTGTCCAAACTAAAATCTCTGCCTGTCTCTGCCAACTCCTTATGGATTCATAGATTCCAAAGCCAGACGGGGCCATTGTGATCATCTACTCTGACCTCCTGTAGAACACAGGCGAGAGAACTCCCCCAAAATAATTCCTGGAGCGGAGCTTTTACAAAAAACAGCCAATCTTGATTTAAAAATTGTCAGCAATGGAGAATCCCACCCTCCCGCCGACCCAGGATGCCAGTCTTGTTACATTTCCAAAGCAGCACCTTTGTGCTTTCTCACACAATACCCCCCATGCTTCGATGGAGTACCCGTACATAGCCACAAAGCTACTTCATTATGCACCTCAGATCCCTCCCTACAACCCTTCTTTACAGTGATGCCTACACAAAGCTGACAATGGGTAGGCCACGGTTCTCGGGGCACCCAGGATTGTGAGTCACCTTATTATTCTCTGCCCCCAGTGACAGAAAGACTTCTCCTTCACCTTGCAGGTCAACAGTAGGTGCTTCCCAGTCCCCTGGAAACATTCTCCTGTGAGATCCAGCACCTGACACTGGCTACCCACAGAAATCCCAGATCCTCTGCTCCCAAAGGAACAGTGTACCCCAGTTGACCAGTTTTACCTTAAATCACTGCTCCTATAAAATGCACAGCACTTGTGAGCACTTATAATAAAACAAATTAAGGTTTGGCGATTCCACTAGAATCAAGAGAGTGTGATGGAAACAAATAGTTACAATATAAAACACAATAATAAAATGGGAACCAGGACCTACTCTTTTTAACCGTTACCTGTCCTATCTAATAAAATAGGTTCCTCCCCACCCTAAATTCAGTCTGCTGCAGAGCTGGCTGGTTTCCCAGGAATCAGGATACAATTTTTCATGAAATATCCCTGCTGAACAAGAAGTCTCCTCAGTGACTGGACCCAGGGTGTCTTTCACCCTGTGAGATACTGAATCAGTCTTTTGTCTGCATTCAGAGGCAGGACAGGGCCGGCGCTTCCATTTAAGCAACCTAGGCGGTCGCCTAGGTCACCAAGATTTGTGGGGGGCGGCAATTCTGCGGCGGGGGGTCCTTCCGCACTCTGGGTCTTCAGCGGCAATTCTGCAGCGGGTCCTTCACTCGCTCCGGGACCCGCCGCCGAAGTGCCCCGAAGACCTGGAGCATGGAAGGACCCCCCGCCGCAGAATTGCTGACGATGACCAGGAGCGCGGAAGGACCCCCGCCTAGGGTGCCAAAAAGCCTGGTGCCGCTCCTGGACAGGACAATCCCCATTCTGTTTACCTCAAAGTGATTTTGATTGTTTGCAGTTGTGTCTGATGGTTTTCCATTGACTTCTCAGTGATGGGGCAAGGATAGACAACTGAGCCTTCCGTTACATCACCAGCTGACTGGGAAGGGGTGACAATAACCCCCCCACACACACTTGAATAGACCACCTGAGACATCAGATCCCCAGGTGACTAAATTTTATTCCAAGTCCATAAGCATAATTTTCAATGTAGTTATATTATTCCTCAGATATTACCTGTACACAATGATGATGAGTACTGATAACTTACAAGCTTTCAGTAGAGATCCCACATGCTACCCTACAGAGAGAAACACCATGAAAGTGGTGTCTTAGGAGTATGAGTTTGTCATGTCTGAGACAGGAGTATCATATAAAGGACAGTTCACCTTGGCCAGGGACACCAGAGGACCCCTGTGTCACAGTGTGCTGATACCACACCTATTATGCTGACCCGTATGGTCTCATTTCTGCTCCCCCATTGGTTTGTGTGTGTCCAGCTGCTAGATCTTATCTTATACCTAGATTGTCAGCTCTTTGGGGCCAGAACCATCTTGCTGACTGTGTCTGTACAGCACCCAGCACTGTGGAGTCCTGGGCCTTGACTGGGGCTCCTAGGGGCTATGGCAATACAAATAATAAGAATAAAAATTAGCCAGCAGCCCAGAACCTGGATCTACTCTTAAGTTTACTGGCCCAGATTCTCAGGCCAGCTCCATCACTAATGGCTCCTTGTGTTCTCATCGGCAGCTACTGGGTGTGGAGGACTTTTGAAATTCTGGGCCCAACTGTGGGCACCGTGTACTGTGAAAATTGACCCATCATGTTCATTCAGATGCCTTGTTCCGATTGCCAAACGCAAAACAGCCTTTCTATGCATGTTACCTGAAATTTTCAAAGCTGACGAGGGGATTTTGGCACACCATTCCAATTGAAATTAACAAATGGTGTGGCTAAATCCCCAAAGCAACTGTCAAAATAGCAAAGTGATCAGTATCATTTCAAGAAATGCTGGTTACTAATTTGGACTAGCATTTTCTGAATCCCATTTGGTGTCTGTTGAAAGATGAGGCTCCCAACAGCTAGAATGAAAAATTATCCAGTGACCCTGGTCAATATTAAATGCCAAGTACCACAAATTAGGTTGAAGATACTGTAATACTTTTGCTGGGTTATTCTTCAGATGATGTTTGCCATCTTCAAGTATTTGAAAAGAATGCAGTAGGCATTGCAACATTTTGTGGCATGCAGCACTTTCCTACCACATAGGGGTGTTGTGAAGGGTGTTTCATTACAGAGTGTGAGGCGCTCAGGTATTATCATGATGGGCTCCACATACGTACCTAAAATAGACAGACTGTATTATTTTGATATTATTTATTTAAAGAGACATACATGTATTTTACTCAAACTAATGTCTGCCACTATAGCTAAAAGACAAAATGTACAGAAGCAAGGCATACATACATTATATATATAGAGCAGACAAAATACTGCCATTCTTAGGCTACTTAATGTATATTACAGGGCATCTCTAGAACATATACATCGCCTACACAATTGCTATTTTACATTTGGTACAACTGCTATACAGCAAAATTTGGGGGGAAATGACATTTTTATATGGAAAATGTGTTTGTCTCAGTTACACAGAGCAGTTTTGTACACATTTAGCATAGTGTGAAACCATTCTTTTTCAGATACTATTTTTGCACCACTTTCCCGTCTGTTGTTAATTAAGTGGCTCAGGGTCAGATCCTCTTCTCTCACCAAAGTGCACTTGCCCCAAAAGCATAACAGAGGGCAAAGGTGGCATTAAGCTAGATTTTGGCGCCTACTGTAGTTCTGCCAGTAGATATGCCAAGCCAACACTGATCAGATAAAAGTGCAAGTAGTTCTATGGAAAAACCATGAACTTCTGAAATGAAAATCTGTTAAGCAATTTTCAGGTGATACAGGACAAATTGGATGAGTGATGTGCTGTGACAAGAATACTCCTTTTGACCAAATGACATTCCCTTTTGAAGCTCCACTATCTAAAATGTAGCAAACATGCAGATCTGACTTCAATCGAGTTAGGCACTTTTGGGCATATGGGAGAAACGTGAGGAGCATCATTCCAAACCACAACACACCTCACAAGTCATTTTTCAGAGAGAAACACATGCGGATCCCACAGAGTTTTTTGCCCTACGGTATGCATGGGGCTATGGACTGTAGGTGGTAGCCTAATTAAATTTTGCTGAGAGAGACTTTGCAAACATTTTCATTGTACATTCTGCTTGGGGTGCTAAGCTTAAGCATCATTAAATTGGCACAAACATGACTGCAAAATAAAGCTAAGACATTAGAGATGGGAAAGACCCCTCGTCCAGACTCCCTGCCAGTCCAGGATTGTTCCCCACGGTATATTCTCAAATGCTTTGTCCAGTCTTGTTTTACTTTTTTTTTTTTTTTGCTTCTTTTCTTATTCTTCTAATTCATCCATGATTAGAAGCTCGTTAACACTCCCACAAAACAACATCCAAGGCAAATGCCCCAGTCCCAGGCTGCAAGCTCATTTGGAGGCATTTGTTTTCATAAACCTAAACGAGGAATGAATGCCTCTGTACTCACTTCTTTTAATTAATGAAGAAAGCTTAATATGCACTTTTTTCATCAATCTGGCACGAAAATTGATAAATTGCTTTTGTAGCAATTTGAGGAAGAGTTTGGAGCTATTAGAAGAAAATTATGGTACGCTTTTCTCTCCATGGTCCACTTGTCTATTTCAAAACTAAGGGATGTTTCAAATAAAAAATAAATGAATTATTAGATGGAGAAAATATTAACATCAATTACATCCATATTTGTATTCAATCTTTCTGAAGGGAGTGACGGGGAACATTTTAATGCTACATAGAAATATAAGACCTTATTCCAATCTCAGTAACACCAGTGTAAATCGGGAGTGACTCTACTGAAGTCAATGTACCGTTAACAGTATAAAATTGTTGTGTGATTAGAATTACACCCATAGTCTGCAAAAGGCCTAAATTGTAGCTTTCTACCCTCATCTACAATAACTTGGGGTTTCTTGAAAGCAGAATATTTTTATACAGAAGCGTTGCACTGAGTCTCCGGGGAATGCATCTTGAGCTTTTAAATGAAAAGGTTTGAGTCTTTTGCTTCTGATATCTTTGAATCTCTCTAGAAGGACATGTTTGTTGTGTGCTGCATAAAGTCCTCTTTAGTTCCCTACTACCTGCAATTCACCTTGCCTGTTGCAACTCTATAAATTACCAAATTTTAAGGAAACAGAAAGTAATTGGATCACAAGTTTGGCTCCAGCTAAAAATTAGTGAGAGAGGGAAATACCCAAACTCATCAAAAATGGCTAGTTTTCTAATACAACTTTTTCATTCGGAGTCCCGGTGAACAGACGTAGCGTGGTGCTATTCATTCATGAAATTACAAAATAAAGCACAAATCTGATGAATCCCTTTACATTTTTAATTCACCAGTCTCTAACTACAGAACACAGAAATTACCACATCTTACAGGCAACTGGAAAGCCAACATGAACATTGAGGTAAGCCCAGGATTATGTGCTGAATACTGTTACCTACCAGGGTTTGGTGGTTTTAAGCGCAAATCTAAGTTTTTAACATGCTCTGAAGTCCTTTTTCCCTTCTGTGAAAACCTCTGGACCGCCCAGCCTCGCTTCCCCAACCCATTCATTGGAACTACACTAGCTCTTTTGCACCTGGAGCTCTGGAAGCATGATCAACACTTGCCCACCACTGAACAAAGGTTTAATTTGGGGTACAAATATAAACATTTCCAAGGATATCCCCATGAGAGGATATACTCCAGAGTTTTCTGTGTCCAGCCTGGAGAGACATCATCCTAATGCATCAGAATTTAATGTTGCTGGAGAAGACAAAAGTAAATTAAAGGCAACATTTCAAAGCAGTTTGGTACACTTCCACAATTCCTATTACACTTTTTATGGACTCCCATTCTCCTTTACTGTGGGTTTTCATTCCCTTTTCCCCTCTTACTGTATATTTTCATTGTATATAGTGATAGAAATGCAAAATTAATTAAAAAGAAATAATTCTGGGAAAATATCATTTCAAGTAATGACTAAAGAGCCATTTCCCCTAGAAATGTCCAGTGAGCAGATGAAGGAAATCAGCTTTAATTTACCAGAGTGAAATCCGTTTTAAGAAACTGCTTACCACTAAGCTTTACTCCTTAATTGGAGTATTTTGTCTTTGTGAACTTTTACTTATTACTGAATCATGAGATTTCTTGGCTAATACGCTATAAAGAGCTAATGAATAATAAGCCAGTCTAGCCAATGCAGATAGACCAAAGTGAAGAGAGAATTAGATATACATTATTAGGAAATAATGGTTACACTCTGAAAAACAACTAAAGGATTTTATTGACTAAACCAGTTTAACAAATGACACTTAAGTAATTCATTGGCAAGTTAGAACAATGGTGGGATTGGAAGCTTATTAAGTAATTTTTCTACCAGACATCACGCTGCATTGGCTATACATTTTTAGTATAATTAATTAATTAAGACTGAAATATTCCAGTGATTAATTCTTATGAAAAATTCATAAAATAGAATGGTGTTTAAAGAAGGAGATTAAGGTTGTCTGTGTTTATTGACTGGGCCATACAAATAATCTACTTCAAAATAAACACTCAAAGTTCAAACCCAGCACATGGAAAGCAGTTCTTATTTCAAACACCAATAAAACAAAGTGCTGATACTGTTCTTATTTTTTTCACGCATTTTATGGTAATTTTGCATCTGAGAACAACTTTTATCAGCCTTTATTTAGGGCTAAATTCCAAACTCAACTTAGATGCATGTAGCTTTCACTAGTTTCATCAGAGCACATCAACTCTTCATAAATATTTCGTTAAGAATGGTGGTGTACCCCCTCTGAATACCACTGCACCACCCAGGCCCAAAGGTACACACATACCTCCTATTCCAGCCAATCCTCTCCCCACAACCTCAGCCTTTAGGCTACCATTTTCATCCTTTCCAGGCCTCTCCCTCCATTCAGCGCCCTGCACCCTACCCACCCTCTCGACTGCTGAAATCAAGATACAGGAGGAGGTTAAAGATCTCTTCTGTACCACCTGAAACCAAATGACTCCTCTCAGCCTGGCCTGCTAAGGCCAAAGATACACTCCCTTTATCCTGCTTTTATATTAAGGCTCCAAGCCCGTGGCATGGATGTTTGATTGCGCGAAGCCACACAGGGCATTAATCTGTCTAGATGCAGTCTTACTTAATCAATGGGGCTCTTCATAGATTTTAAGGCCAGAAGGGACCGTTTGACCCTCTAGTCTGAGCTCATGTATATCACAGGCCATGATGTTTCACCCAGTTACCCCCTGTTGTGGAAAAAGTCACCCACGCATTGATTTTAGTTCACAGACTCAAGCCTGAGGCCATTTTATTGCAATACATACCAACGCGTTGGGGCAACCGTCCGAAAACTGCTACCCCTAGCCGCAGCGCGCAGGCTGCCTTTATTTCGTCAAACTGCAAGCATAGTGAAAATAAGAGTAGGGGTCTGTCCCCTTTTTCCCAGTAGCTTCCTCATTATTTACGAGAATTGGGTGCCTATTGGGTGGAGGGTTTCTTGGTGGTTTTGACATGGGTGGTACTTGGCACCAGTTGGGGTGTTATTCTTGTCAAGGTACATATTGTTTTTCCCGGGGGAGGGCATAGGGGTCTATGACAGGACGCCCAAAGATGATATATGATTGGCTGGAACTATAGGAGGAGCTGGCCTTTTCAAGAAGCAATTTCTTCATATAAGCCATTATCATGTTTTTTTTGCAAAGAAGCAGTTATCATGGTTTTCCATCTACAAGCGGTTATCATGTTGCTAAGGCCTTTCGCATGGCTTCCTTCCCCTCCCTCCTCTGGTCATGGCCCTTGACCATATTTGGCAGGGAATTGTACAGCTTAGCTTTGTTCAGGTTCTGGCCTGTACTGCTTTATGTAAAGGCCGTCTGTGCAGTCAGCTTCTGTCAGAGGGCCTCAATGTGGGCCTTCAGTGTTACTTTGGTTGTTATAAAGAAGGCCACCTAGTTCTTTTTCCCCACACCCCATACTGAGCGCTGCAAGTATCTGCCCACCAGTTCCAGGATCAGGGCCTGTTTTTTCAATCCCGTATGAAACAACAAAAAAGGGGCTAAAATTAAAATGACAGAAAAATCAAAACAAAAGTAATTTCTTGGCATTCTAGTCTTAGCTCTTATCGCTGCATGTAACATTTGACTATCTTCTGTGCAGTCTTAACATTTGCTGCACCTCAGATGGAAATGGACATGGCTGGGTGACAGCAAACATATCTGACCCCCCCCAAGGCTCTTCAACCTGCGTGGCTGTATCATTCATATTTATCTGTTGTCTGAATACATTCATTTATAATAAGCCTTTTCTTGAGGCTAAACAATAATGAGAGTTCTTGCGAGCTCAAAGCTCAGATTTCTGCATGCTCAATAGAAATTGTAATCATTATAAATGCTTTCTATAAAAAAAACTAATATTTTTTAATCCTTCCTTCTGTTCTGAATGAAAAGCCTGCTTCATATTTGATGTATTCTAACTGTATTAGTATTTGTTCTCTATGGATATCAACTCTCGATTATAGTTATTTGCATGGTAATGCTTAGTACATAGAAATGGACGTGAACAATATGTAGAAAGAAATTGTGAACTGCAAACACTTCAGACTCTCTCTTTAGGAAAAGGATCAAAAGGATTATTCCCAATGATTGTGGCCAAGCCTATAATTATCAAAGGGAAATCTAAGGTGAAACACATATGAAAATTGTAATTTAGTTTCACATAAAGGTTAGATGTTTAGGTTGGTTTAATTTTATGATGATTTGGATACAGAACAGAGCTACTTTTAATATCTCAAAGTGCCCTAGACATATAATGAGTTAAATACCTCTCATCGCACTGTCCTTGCTTCAGATCCCTCCCGCGAACTCCCCCATGCTGTGAGAGCTGCACCAATTCAGCAGTGCTTCGGCATTTGCTGTGCTGGGACCACTGCCCATCATGTCACTGTTGTCTTTTGCTTCCCCATCGGCCTGTTGTATGCCCCTCTTGTCTCTTGTTTTATAGTTAGATTGTAAACCCTTTGGGGGCAGGGACCAGCTCTTTGCATAGGGTTGTCGAGTGTCTAGAACAACAGGGCTGCAGCCACTAGGTCCTGCCATAGCACCACAAACACCCACCAGTGCAGCGGCTGTGCAGGCAATGGGATCAGCCACTGTTTAGCCAACAGCGACTCACAATCTGCCCTAAACACGACTTTGTTTTGCAGTGGGAGGGCTGATATTGACCACAATAACAAGGTTATCCCCCTGCTGCTTGTTTAAATAAAAAGCGCCATGGGACATTTCGCTTGCACCTGGACAGCTACCAAAAGACACGAGCTGGATTCTAACTTCTGAAGCACATAAACTCCAATGGCATTGTCCTGTCCTAAGACTGTCTATCAGCATTAGTGTTCATTCTAAAGGCAAATCTTATGTAAGACTTGAACCTAACACATTCCTGGCTGGGAAGAAAGAGTACTACCCATACTAGCACCTATATTACGACAAGATTTTTGTTTGTTTGTTTGAAAACTGAATTTAATTGCAGTTCCATTCATGATAATGACCTACATAACTTTCCATGACGGGTTACAATTTTTCATTTCTTAATGGGAAAAGAAATGGACATTAGCAAAGAGATAGGGTACTGGAAAACGCTTGGTTGGAAACCTCTTAATTAAAATATGCCCAAACACCATTTTGAGAACTGCAGCTACAGAACAAGATTCCAGTGAATAACTTTCTCCCCAAAAAAGATTCTATTCCTCTTTAGAGTTTACTACAATGTGATTAAAACCAACATGAAACAAAATAATAAAATGCCAGACTTATATCAAGACATAACATTTTCATTAGGGTTCCGTTACCTTCACTTCTCCTAAAGTAGAACATAACTCCACACACCTCTTCAATTTCTAAAAGTAATATCACCACCTACCATGCAAAAATGTGAGCATACATTTTAAACAAGGACAGTAAGGACTGATCTAAAGAGTTGCTGTACAACAGACAGCAGTGCGTTTGCATAACAAATGTTCTCATCAAGTCAATATACAAGGTGGTGATAGGGGACTAAGATATGTGGGAGAGTCTGTAGACCCCTTTTTCAGTGATGTGAATCAAGCAGTCATTCAGTCAACCAACATGTTAACCTCTGCACTGAAGGATAGAAAGTTGATGAACACATTTCTTTAAGGAGGGAAAGATCTCATTAGCCATCACAACTGCATGCCTGCAACTGAGTTTTAGGGATGGGTGAAAACCAGTCTTAAAAACTTGCATCTAAAGCCGCCTCCCCTGGAAGACTGAAGAAATGTCTGATGCCACAGACTACTATTGGAAAGGAGTCTGACTATAGCCGAGGGAACTCAAAGGGCTTGTCTACACTACTGCTGAACTCAATGTAATTTATGTTGCTCAAGGGTGTGAAAAAGCCACACACACCCCTGAGCGACGTGAGTTACATTGACTTCAAGCGGTGTCTCCACCGTGCTACGGCAGCGGGAGACACCCTCCAACCGACATCGCTTCCACCTATCACTGAAGTGGAGTAATTATGCTGACGGAAAAGCATTCTCCCATCGGTATAGCACGTCTTCACCAGATGCGCTTTAGCGCCACAGCTGCATTGGTGGAGCTGCGCCAATTATAGCGCAGCAGTGTAGACTAGCCCTAAGACTTCCTTCTGCATGGGTTTTTTAATATAAGGAATCTGCACTTTAGTGAATTTTTACCATTTATCTTTTTTTTTTAACAATGCATCAACAAAATGATTAAAGTCACTATTAAATGATATTGTAATTAAATTGTCATATTGTTAAATATTTATTTGGTTTCATTTATCTATTTTTGGCGCGGTACTACCAAATGACTATGTGTGACGTTACTACACAAATGCTGGTGTGATTGCATGCAAACGGTGCATTATTCCACAGCTCAGGTTTGTCAATGCTGCACTGAGAATTTCTCCCCTCCAACCATTTTATTTAATTATTTTTAATAAACCGATGAGCCCTGGAATGTAGGAAAATGTGTCTTAACTGAAAGAACCCCTGCGATCCCCCTCTGAATACTGAATACAATTGGTGAATCTAACAGGAAAGACGTTGGTTGTCTCACCTCAGCTCCCAACACGCTACACTCCATGGCATAGGGGTGTGGAACTAATCGTTTCACACGACTGGATATGCTGAGATAGCAGCTGACTTAGAGAGGCAGAGTGACCCAGTGGATACGGCACCAGACTGGAACTTAAGGGGCCTGGGTTTGATTCTTGGTTCTTCCACTGAATTCCTGGGTGGTCCTACACAAGCCACTTTTTTTCTCTTTGGGCCACAATATCCCCATCTGTATGATGGGGATAGTGATACTTTATTATATCTACCTCCAACGTCAGGTGCTTTGAGATCTATGGATTAAAAGCACAGTATAAAACCCAGTACTACTATCATGAGAATGTTTTCGTCCTTTAAAGTCCTGTTCAGGTGAAGAAATTTGCTGTGTGACATCTCAGTTGCCCTGTCTCACAAGAAAATATTTGATTTTTAAGACCCCCCCCCCTCCCCGGCCTCTCTCAAACAAACAAACAATGAAAGAATTAACTGCAAACACTTGGTATGGTGCGTGCCTTCTACAACAATATCAACAACATAGTTTTGATTATTTTGTGCCATTAAAAGAAGGATGTCCCTTTTAGCATCTTCTCCCAATCTATTTCCCTACCTGTATGATTCTTATTCTTGGGGGAGAGAGGGGGTTCAAGGAGAAATTCTTGCTGTTCTCCGCAAGGTGAGTATTTCCAGTTCTGATGCACCCTGCTTGATGTCACGCCATTATTTTTTAGCAGTCTGCCTTTCAGGCACGAAAAGGGCTGGAAATTCATTGCTTGATGCTTCCCATAGTAAATCTAACTGTGGAATATTAAGGGGTGTTAAATAAATTGGACAAAGAGTGGTTCGGGAGTAAAAGTGGCAGACACTGCCATGAATGAGCAATTAGATGTTCACAAACCAGCTTATCACAAATTCCATGCCTACAATATCTATTACTGTAATGACCTTGAGGGTTGACTCATTCTCCCTTAACCTAATGAGCATGCTGAGTATAATCAATTAGGTTTGCAATTAAAATTATAATTTGTCTAACAAACTCTTCTTAGCTTTCAGACATTTCTTAACAAAGCCGGTTACACACTGGTAGAAGATAAATATTAATTTTCTGTTGTGTCCTCATTTTTGCATTTAGACTGTGGCTAATTTACTAAAGCTTATATTATATTATATTATTATTATTATTATATTTTACTTTTCAGCAAAATTTTGTTCAGTTTCAGCATTGAATGGCAAGGGATAATTATGACCGTAAACAGCAAATTATCATTCCCCAATAGGGTTTGCAAGCTGCCATTGGCAGGCTGTGGAAATGTGTTAGTCTGGTCCACTGTACAATTATTAGAAGTGTGTGTTTGTGCATGCACACGTACACACAATTGGATTGGCTATTTCACTAAAGCAAACTGGAAGACGTTCGGCTTAATAAAGCTGAGAATATGTTTGTAAGCCTGGACCTGCTGAAGTCAAGCCAAACCAATGTAAGCAAGACGCACCCTTAACAGATAATACACTGTATGTCGTTGCACTTTACTCTTGCAATCGGCTGCTAATTATAGAGTCAATCAGGGAGGCAACTGTAGAATAACTTTTTAGCAAATGCACCCTGGTGCTCAGCGAATACTGGGAATTATTATTAAGCAGACACAGCAATGTGTTCATCAGAAAATGGGAAAGTCCGGGATGTTGTTTTTTTAAAAACCTTTTCCAATTTTCTTTAATAAAGCAGAATAAAGGCTAAATCCTGTCCTGCATAGACCAGTTTACAGGGGTCAAAGAGGAGACGTTAGAGATCTTCTTCCTATCACTCACCACCTCACATAAGCAGCAAGTCAGTGTATCACCATGATGCTCAAGAGAGTGCTAGGAGAATAAGCTTTAGCTTATACAATGTGGGCCTGGTCCAAAGGCCATGAAGTCAACAGGACTCTTTCCATGGACTTCAATGGGCCTTGGATCAGACCACATGTCCATAAGAGGGCATGGTCAGCAGATTTCTAACTCTCACCAGACACTGAATATGTTGCTGTTGGCAGCAAGTGGTACCCAGTGGCACATGCTGCTCATGTTGAGAGGAGCAAGCACCTGGCTGGCACTGAATGAGTCTGTATAGGCCACACAGCACCTCTGTCCCACTCACCACGAAGGACAAGGATGACGTTAGCCCTACGCCCTGGTCTACGCTTAAAATGGAGATTGACTCAGTTTAGCTGACCTAACCCCTGATGTAGACAGAGCTAGCCTGATGGAAGAATTGTCCCGTCGTCCTAATTACCGCCACTCCAGGAGGTGGCTTGCTTACATTGATGGAAAAACGGCTTCCGTCATTGTAAGCAGCATCTACGCTACTGGTGCTACAGTGGAATAGCTGCAGTGCTGCCACTGAAGCGCCTGTAGTGGAAACGTGCCCTAAAAGTGACATTAAACCAACGTAGCATTGTTCTGAGCCCTGGTCTACACTACGAGTTTAGATCGAATTTAGCAGTGTTAGATCGATTTAACCCTGCACCCGTCCACACCACAAAGCCATTTATGTCGATTTAAAGGGCTCTTAAAATCGATTTCTGTACTCCTCCCCGACGAGGGACTTAGCGCTGAAATTGACCTTGCTGGGTCGGATTTGGGTTAGTGTGGACGCAATTCGATGGTATTGGCCTCCAGGAGCTATCCCAGAGTGCTCCATTGTGACCGCTCTGGACAGCACTCTCAACTCAGATGCACTGGCCAGGTAGACAGGAAAAGCCCAGTGAACTTTTGTATTTCATTTCCTGTTTGGCCAGCGTGGGGAGCTCAGAGGTGACCGTGCAGATCTCATCAGCACAGGTGACCATGGAGTCCCAGAATCGCAAAAGAGCTCCAGCATGGACCGAACAGGAGGTACTGGATCTGATCACTGTATGGGGAGAGGATTCCGTGCTATCAGAACTCCGATCCAAAAGATGAAATGCCAAAATATTTGAAAAAAATCTCCAAGAGCATGAAGGACAGAGGCTATAACAGGGACCCTCAGCAGTGCCGCGTGAAACTTAAGGAGCTCAGGCAGGCCTATCTAAGAACCAGAGAGGCAAACGGCTGCTCCGGGTCAGAGCCCCAGACATGCTGCTTCTATGATGAGCTGCATGCCATTCTAGGGGGTGTCCCTAAAACTACCCCATCCCTGTGCTTCCCTCCTCCCCCACCCCTCCCGCGCTACCTTGGCAGTTATCCCCCCATTTATGTGACGAATTAATAAAAAATGCATGAATTTGAAACAACAATGACTTTATTGCCTCTGCAAGTGGAGATCAAAGGGGGGAGAGGAGGGTGGTTGGCTTACAGAGAAGTAGAGTGAACCAAGGGGGTGGGTTTTCATCAAGGAGAAACAAACAGAACTTTCACACCGTAGCCTGGCCAGTCATGAAACTGGTTTTCAAAGCTTCTCTGATGCACAGCGCACCCTGCTGTGCTCTTCTAATCGCCCTGGTGTCTGGCTGTGCGTAATCAGTGGTCAGGGGATTTGCCTCAACTTCCCACCCCACCATAAACGTCTCCCCCTTACTCTCTCAGACACAGCAAGCAGTAATAACGATGGGAATATTGGTTTTGCTGAGGTCTAACCGAGTCAGTAAACTGCGCCAGCGAGCTTTTAAACGTCCAAAAGCACATTCTACCACCATTCTGCACTTGCTCAGCTTATAGTTGAACTGCTCTTACTACTGTCCAGGCTTCATGAGCCATGGGAGCAAGGGGTAGGCTGGGGTAGGTGCGACCGCGCGGTGCTGCCGACTGGGAGAGCAGCCTGAGGCAGAAGCCTCCAGCTGGCATGATATTCCAGGCAGGACTGAATCTCCATTAGACGAAACTTAAAGAAGAGAATGACCTGGAATCATTCCCATTTTTGTCCAAGCGCCCCCGACTGACCTCACCAAGGCCAGCCAGGAGCACCCATGTCTGCCCAGGCGCCCCCGACCAACCTAACCGAGGTCGGCCAGGAGCACCCACTGGACGATGACGACGGTTAGCAGTCGTATTGCACCATCTGCCGTCCGCAAGGCAATGCAAGGGGATGCTGCTGTGTAGCACTGCAGTACCGCTTCTGCCAGTGGCACCCAGGAAACATATGGTGACAGTGAGCTGAGTGGGCTCCATGCTTGCCGTGGTATGTCATCTGCACGGGTAACCCAGGAAAAAAGGCGAGAAATGATTTTTTGCCATTGCTTTCACGGAGGGAGGGATGGGGGCCTGACGACATGTACCCAGAACCACCCACGACAATGTTTTTGCCCCATCAGGCATTGGGAGCTCAACCTAGAATTCCAATGGGCGGCGGAGACTGCGGGAACTGTGGAATAGCTACCACAGTGCAACTCTCCGAAAGTCGACGCTAGCCTCATTACTGTGGATGCACTCTGCTGACTTAATACGCTTAGTGGGGACACCCACAATCGACTGTATCAAATCGATTTCTAAAAAATCGACTTCTATTAAAGCAAACTGATTTCATAGTGTAGACATACCCTTAGATGCCAAATGTAGTGTGCAGAAGGGAATTAGAGGTAATAGTCAATGGGTTTTGTAAGCGATCTGTTTTCAAAATCGTAAACAAAGGACCCTTCCCAAGCAAGGGAAATAAAGCCTGAATGAAGAATACTGCTTGCTTAGTATGCCTCTCCAATGTCCCCTGTTTCAAGGAATGTCACGTGTTTTAATCCCAGAGGTCCCTATGCTCCACACAGCTTGAGCGCCATTTACCTCAGGAATAAAGAATCACAAAGCTGAATTATTTACACTGAAGGACAGAATCAGTTTCTTGGATGAACGAGTTGTGTCTCTCCCTCTTATTGGATCTTTGTCACATGGGTGCAGTCTACGCTTGGACCATAGCACGTTCCAAGGTAGGGATAACAGTACCAGGGAACACAGGATAAAAGAACAGAAAGCGAGCAGCAGTCACATCACATACAGCAATTCTGTCTTCTCAATACACTACAGCTAATGAATACACTGGCCAATATTTCCTATTTATTCCTGACAAGAAAATCTAATCCAAGTTCATTTTTTAGAAACTCAATAGGTATTCGAAATTAGATTACTCAGCAAATTAAATAATAAATTTCTCTACCTAGGCACTGCCTCTGCCTCCGTTGCTCCAAAACACAACTTTGCTCCCTCAAGCACTAAGAGTCTTAGCTTCAAAACTAGTTATGGATTTGATAATTTAATAACATGGAACAAGTAATTTTCAGGGGGATATTTATGATTTAATTAGATTCCACTGGTAATCAATAGTTATCCATTAATTCATTAATTTACATAGTCCTCATTTTTGTCCAAATACAGAAATTCTGTTTAAGTAGATTTTTTTCTATATTTGTGCTCATTCAGCTTTACTATGGAAGAAGGCTGTGATCAAGCTGTATATATTAAGTAGAGCAAATAAGTGAGCAGCAGGAGTACATGTATGCCCTACAGATCTGACTGTGGGATGAGATTTAATACTAAAACCAAGGAAAAGAAATAAAACAACGGGGCCTATTCTCCACGGGATGCATGCATAACTCTCATTAATGTTAATGGAAGATATTGAATGTGTGTGCACTGAGGGGAGTTTATTAGAATCTAATAAATTCTGTGATTTTTCCTTGGTGTCATTCCTATAGCTGCACATTGTGACAGAGCACTGCTTTGGGTGAAAAGAAAGATATATAAAGAAAGTAACTCCGTACCTCAAATTATGCTTTATGGACATCATGAAAATAATCTACTGTGCATATTTAGTTACTAAGAATACACAAGAAATTGTAATTGGGCATGCAAATAAACAGTTGTACATTTAGTTGGTTGTTTGCACACCCAAGGTCAAGTTCTTTGCTTTGTAAATAGGTGTCACTCCATTGAACCAGGAACGTCGCCATTTACACCAGCTGAGAATTGGACTCAAAGTCACAGAAGTTATGTGGGTAAGTGGGACTCAATGAATCAGAAATGGGATACAGAACTATTCACCATGAGGTCTCCATTTTGAATACAAACAAGGTTGGCCTTAACCAAAAGTCAAGGCCTGAATAACTAAGTTGGTGCTTCAGTTCTCTTCAGAGTTGACAAATATGAACAAAAACCACCACTAAAATTGGCACTAACTGGTTTGCTTGTTACTCTGGGCAAAGAGAGACCAAGAACTGAATGGCTTTGCAACTGATCTCACACCCTTGAAGTGACCTCTCCATAAAGGGCTCAGGCACCCTGTTGAGCCATTACGCAGAGCTGCCAATGCTGTACCGCCTCTCTGGGCAAACAGTCCTACGGCTGTCAAACCAGCGTTTAAAAGAGAACTAGATAAATTCATAGAGGTTAAGTCCATTAATGGCTATTAGCGAGGATGGGTAAGGAATGGTGTCCCTAGAGGGGAGGGATAGCTCAGTGGTTTGAGCATTGGCTTGCAAAACCCAGGGATGTGAGTTCAAGCCTTGAGGGGGGCCATTTAGGGATCTGGGGCAAAAATCTGTCTGGGGATTGGTCCTGCTTTGAGCAGGGGGTTGGACTAGATGACCTCCTGAGGTCCCTTCCAACCCTGATATTCTATGATTCTAGCCTCTGTTTGTCAGAGGGTGGAGATGGATGGCAGGAGAGAGATCACTTGATCATCCTGTTAGGTTCACTCCCTCTGGGGCACCTGGCATTGGCCACTGTTGGTAGACAGGACACTAGGCTAGATGGGCCTTTGGTCTGACCCAGTACGGCCGTTCTTATGTTATGTAAAATGAACTGCTCACAAGCATTCAATCCATTTTAAATACTACAAATACATCTACAATCTGCTGCTGACACCCATTTAAGGTTAGAATTTTAGCTGGTTTAACAAAGGCAGATGCTCAAGATCACGGGCATCAACGCACTGATACAGAGCTTGGATCTATGCCATGGGGTGAACAGGAAGCAATGAGTATTCATTGGGGCAGCTACCACAGAGGCACCTGGCCAGAGAACTAGCGAGAGGGAAGGAGATGAGAGAGGGTTGTAAAAGGGAGTGGAAAGAAGGAAAATAATACTAGAAAAAGAAAGTAACTAACACGATGGATTTCTAATATCACTTCACACATTTTGCTTGCCTGTCTTGCCTACGTACACTGTAAGCTCTTGAGGTGACAGCCTGTCTTTCTGTGTGTTTGTGCAGCACCTGGCATACTATAGTTGCTCAGCATTAAAGAGGAAAGGGGATGAAAAGTCGAATTCCTGAGCGGATTACCAAACAGCACACCCTTTTTCTCCATGGAAAGCTTCATTAGTGTAACACTGGATGTCTGTTCAACTTTTTATCCTAGAGGTTGCAGGCCTTGTTCCGGCCTACAATACATGCTTGATTTGCTACACTAGCAGGCAGAATTTATTCAGAGGAGACAGTAGTCAATATCCATCTGTGCATGCAGACGCAACATTTTGTGGGCTTCCACCCAGAAGTAAACAAATGACAAATTTCCCAGACTTTCAGTCTTGCACTGAGGTGCTCAATCTCTGTTCTCATTGAGGAGTTAGAGATTAACACACTATGGTTGTACTCAGTAACGACAGACTCTACCCACACCATAGTGCAGAGTGAAGCCAGGGCCGGCTCTGGCTTTTTTGCCGCCCTAAGCAAAAAAGCCACCCGCCGCCCCCCCTACTCCCCAGCGCGGCAGGGGAGGGTGCCGAGCCCTGCTGCGGGCCCACAATCCCCGACCGGCCGGAGCGCTGGGAGCAGGGCAGAGAGCCCGGCCGGGGCTCTCCGCTCTCCCCGACCGGCCAGAATGCCGGGGGGAGGGCAGTGAGCCCGGCCGGGGCTCCGCTCTCGGGCCGGAGCACCCCGCCGCGCCGTCCCCCTCCGGGCGCCGCCCCAAGCACATGCTTGGTGGGCTGGTGCCTGGAGCCGGCCCTGAGTGGAGCAGAAAAGCACGGGAAAGAGGTGCAGATGTCCTGAATCTGCATTAACCACCCCTCTCCATAGCCCCAATTTGCCCTTCAAAAGACCTTCCCTGCCACCTCCACGTGGCTCTTTGGGGAGAGGCGGTGGTGGGCTAAGGCAGGGAGCTCCTGCTCCATGCTGAATAGTCTGGAGGCAGAGTGATGTGCCAGGATAAAAACAAACAGCAACACAATCTTGCTTGGAGAGTTCACAAAGGACACACGCGACAGGGAGGAACGTGGGTTTTCAGGGAGCCATGCTTCCAGGAATGAGGGCAGTGGGAAGGGTTCCTGCACCAGGTTTCCAGAACAGATAGTGTCAGCATTCCTTAATGATCCACGCCTGCACTAACCCCACCCCAAAGGTAAAGATTATGATCGTTTCTATGATACCAGCACCAGAGACCCCAACACCAGCAACCCAGGATAAGCTGGAGATGGTACAACCAGGCACATGATGAGACGGGATGCAACGTGCCATCGGTTTCATAGCATGTCAATAGCAGAGACGGGAGTAGAGCCCAGGTCTCCCGGCTTCCAGTCCAACGCTTTACCCGCTGCACAACTCTGCCTCTCAGATAATGAGGGGCGAATAGTTCAGTCATTCTGTAAGTTCAGATGATTTCTGAGTACTTTATCTTTCCCATGAGTTATCCACTTGGAAGGGCTGAGTAGGCCCCTAATTCCAGCTCCTGCCCTGTTCTTACTGCATGTTAGGGCTTCCTTCAGCAGTTTAAGAAAAGAGGCTGGTTCAATCAGCCCTCAATAGTTATCATCTGCTAGAAACGTTCTGTTGATAAAAAATGAGCATGAGTCCTTCTGATCTGGGGCCAGGCATTGAAAACTCCTGCAAGGAACTGAGCATCTCAGAACGGTGTAGGATGAAGTCCCATCTAAGGAAGAGTAGGGATCATGGAAAAGAAATGGGAACAGGTAAGATTTAAGATTAATTTTGCTCACCCAGCCAGTTGTTATAGTTTAACTTTCTTTTCTGAGAACACATATTTTATCCCAAAATTGGACACAGATGTTACAGCTGGAAACCTACAACTCTGTGCTGACCTCGTCTGTCAAATGCTAATTGAAAGGATCACGTAAATTATTAAATCATTCAGTTGGTCTCCATTGATTCATTCCTTATTGCAGCATTAGTTCTGGACATTTGAAATAGCAAGACACAACGAAGTCAGGAATGCCTTTAGCTAGGAAATGAATTGCATGCGGGATTCTGAGAATCTGAACTGGAATGATTTTCCTTCAAAATCTGTGTGGGTATTGAGTGCTTATGTAATGAAATAAGAACAGCACCAGCTTAATGCAGACACAGTACAATATATGTAACATACCTTAATCCTGACCTGTAACACCTTCTATTTAAGTGGCATGTCTCTTTCTGAAGAGAGTCTGTCAATCATGCTGAACTGTATCAAACTCATTGGTGTCTTTTCTGGGATGCACAAACTGGGAGGAGGAGAAAACCACCAAATTAGTTGTTGGGCGTGACATAAGTTAGAATCTGTACTCGGGTCTCCAAGTGGAAAAAGGCCAGTGCACTAAATCAGGGGCAGAGTCTACTGTGAGATTCGTGACCATAAATCCAGCATAACTCCACTGAAGTGTGTGCAGTGATTTCTGCTCTGCTGACATAAACCCCAATTTGGGCCTCACTGAGGCTCAAGAGAATGCCACAGAGCCTCTTATGGTGAATTAAGAACCAGGTTTTGTTCTATTTTTCCCCTCTTTTCAAAGGCAGTTCTGTTTTACACATGATAAGGTAACATTTTCCTCCCTCTTCCTCTTGTCCCATCAAGAGCCGGGTGAGCCCTTTTGCATGAATGTTTTATCTGATACATTTAACCTTGGTTTTCTGTTTGTAAATCACACGCACACAGGGACTCTGTTTTCTACACACTTCTCCTCTGTGAGCTAATGTGGTGATGCAGAACATAGACTAAACTATGCACCAGTGGGACTGAGCACAATTAAAGGTCAAATCCCAGATGTATTTGTCATTTCAAAAGATCAGAAGATGGCCTAAATGTCTAATCTTTCAAGTGAGAAAATCTGTCTGCCTTACATTTTTTAGCATAAAATTTACTCAAGCAGTGCTGGGTTTTTATGGGTTTTTTATGGACAGCCCTTCATCCTCTGCAGTTGATGTAACTTGCATTGAAAAATATGGGGCCAGATTTACTCTTTTATTTATTACATGAATTTATAAGGCAGCCATCACTCTGGTAAACGGGTGCCCTTTGTCTGGCTTAAATTGGGTCATTAATATTCCAAATAAGAAGAGCAAAACACTATGATCCTCTGATGCCACAAGAGACACAGGATGGAGTGGGAACCAGGCAGACAGCTGAGACACCAAAGTTTCACAGCTCAGTCAGCTGCGAATGGCTTTGGGCTAAAAGATGCAACAATTTCTAAAAGTGGCCAAGTTTGTGCTTGCAGGAAGCATGTTTCTGTCTCTCACTAACACATATGCATAAGTGAGAGAGAGGCTGGTTATGTCCATGAGCTGCTGTGCATCCTTTCTTACCCGTGTTCCCTTTGTATGGGCAGTTCCTTAGAAGGACGAGGGCCCCACCAATGAGGTAAGAATGTGGTCACAAAATAACAGCAAAATCATAAAAGGTCGGAATTTTGGCCTGTGATATTTTGCTATAAAGTGAAACATAATACTAGGAACAAAGCTATTCAGAAAACCCTATTCAAACTGGATTCGAGCTTTGCAGCACTTGTTTAATAAATGATGTACACCCCATCCAGAGGATAGCATAGTGTCAAGTCCAACCGGTGGGTTAAATGGCAACACTTTCATACATAAGGCGTTGCATGTGTCTCAGAAAGAACGTGATTCTGCCCTGGAACAGAAGGTTGTTTAACACAAACACGGCATTTGCTGAAACGTGGTGAGAAAAGGTTTAAAAGATGTTTGGATGACAAGTTAAGAGGTAGTATAACAGAGATGAAGCCAGGAAAGAGCGCCAGAAAATTAATCAGGCAGTTTTGATGGCTGGACCTTAGACACTGTCTGGGATTCATAGAAGATCTGTCTTTACAGTACAGTGGACGGTGTTGTAGGACCTACACTCAGAGCGGGATTTGACTATATAAACTCATTCACACCGAGACTGGTTTAACCATAGCGCTGTAATGAGGAGCGAGTATAACGAACATTGAAATGAAGGGTTCTTTCCAATTCAGGTGCAAGAACTTGAGTCTGATCTCAGTGACCCTGGTGCAGATCAGGGGTCATAGCTAGAGCTGGATGGGAATTTTTCATCAGAAGACGCCCATTGGCTGAAACCAAACCTGTCGCCGGAAGGGACGGGTTTCGACACACATCCATTTTGAGAATTTGACATTTTCAAACCAAAGAAATCTGGGGGTTTGGGGTCAAAATGGCTTTTTGCTTGGACATGTAAGTTATCTTTCCTACTATAAATTATTAAAAAGTTCACAATCAAAATGAAACTTTTCAAAAATTATCAAAACAAAATTGGGGGGAGGGATAGCTCAGTGGTTTGAGCATTGGCTGCTAAACCTAGGGTTATGAGTTCAATCCTTGAGGGGACCACTTAGGGATATAAAGCAAAAATCAGTACTTGATCCTGCTAGTGAAGGCAGGGGGCTGGACTCAATGACCTTTCAAGGTCCTGTCCTGTTCTAGGAGATAGGATATCTCCAATAATTCATTTAATTTATAAAACATTTGGAATGACCCAATCTGCATTTTCCCCCCCCCAATTTTTGATTCATGAAAATTGTCAAGATTTTAACTTGTTGTCCCAGTTCAGGATGGAGAAAAAATGTCAACCTCTCGAGAATTCTCACAGGACGGGAAAACCATTTCCCATCCAGCTACAGCAAATCCACTGAGGCAATGGAGTTCCACTAGTATAAATCCAGAGTAGCTGAGAATCTAGCACTGTCTTTTTTTAATAAGGAAGCAAAATGATTTTCCAGATTGCTTAGAGGAGACTGGCATGTTTCTTGCCCAAAGCCTCTTCGGAAAAAAACAAAGTGGATAAATATTTAAATTGACTTCCTCAAACTAGGCCTGTAGCTTTCTAGTGCTCTGGATGAAGAAGGGAACCTGGTGCCCTTCACACTGAGGGTAATTATATTTTCAATAAGCAGTGTGTGTCCAGTGCTGCTCGGTGTCCCAGCAGGGACCATGCCCTCACAGGGGCGTGCTATGGCTTGAGCTTAGGAAGGGACTGACTGGTAGCTACGTTATTCACGTAGCTGAAGTTGCGTAACTTAGATCGATCTCCCCCCGTAGTGTAGACAAGGCCTCAGCCTCGGTGCAGATGTTCGTTTCGGTGCTGAAGCTTTGGCTGGGTATGGAGTGCTTGTTGCGAATTGGGCAGGCACATTGCTGCTGTCAGAAGCAGCCGACGAACCTCACACACGTGCTCCAAATGAAGCGGGTGAAAGCCTTTGTGGGAGCGAGGCCTACGGTGCGCCAAGATCATTACTGCTTGTCCGGCCTGTTGGCCTCTCTGCCGCCAGTTTCAAGTCTCCTGCTTGTCTGCCACTGGAGCTGCTGGTACAGTGCCAAACAGCTGGGACAGAGGCTATGGGTGTAGCCAATGGCATTTTATACCAGTTAATATCTACATGGGAATGTGGATCATTAAGTTGAGTATTTAGGCCCATTCACTCGCAACAACCTGATATATTCTTTGGGGAGTTTTTGAGGAGAGGCCGCTCACAGTTAAACCAAGGAAAAGGGAGACTTTTCTAAGAAAGCAAATAGCCTGGGAAAGAAAGAGTGCATTCTTAGCAGAGAACGAGAGAGGCTTTCGTTCCATTAGGCTGGCTCGGACAATGCCCTTTGTAATTTCCAGTTTACTTTCCCCATTTATAACTATAATAAATGGATTGCACAATTTTTTCTTTTTCTTACTTTACAGGCCAGTCCATGCAGAGCCTGTTTCGGGTCTGTCTAGGGATGTAATACGATATTACTCTGCAAGTAAGTCTGGGATCCAACACCAGGACATTCTGTAGTGGGAATACAAAATCATCCAACTCCATCAGAATTCACTGCAAAAGAGACTCTCTCAATGTCTCCTGTCTCCATACTTTCAGGGAGCCACACAACCTGGTATTTCTACATCACACTTCGTTATCCAAGTCATCATTTCCATTTAGGAGTGCCCCAGCCTTTGGTGTTCTCAGAATGGTGTCACATCCATCACTCAATGGGGAGTCTCCATGTTCTCAATACGCCTGTGTCTCCTGCATCCTTCAAACAAAGCATTCTGATTTGGCAGGTAGTGCAGCCACAATCTTGCCTGTCCTCTCATCAATGTCTGCTGAGTCCTAATTACAGAAAACGACCTGTATTGATTGTGTGCACCATGAGAGATGTCTAGCATCTTCCTTCAACTTCCTGCATGTTATGATGATGTATGTTACAGTAGTGCCTAAAGAACCCCTTGAAGATCAGTGCCCCATTGTGCTAGCTGCCTGAAGGGCTCACAATCCAATTGAAAACAAAATGCGGCAAGTGAGCGTGACAAACCGATGGAGTGAACGGAGGCAGAGGGTAAAAGAAATGAGCTTCTGTGGATACAGTTAAGCACGGGAACAAATTGCCCAGGGAGGTTGTGGAACCTCCCTCATTGGTGGTTTTTAAGAGCAGGTTGGACAAACCCCTGTCAGGGATGGTCTAGATAATCCTTAGTCCTGCCTTAGTTCAGGGGACTGGACTCAGGGACCTCTCGAGGTCCCTTCTTTCCCCCATTTCTATTATACGTAGGTTAGCTATTGCAAAACTTGATGGTGCAAAATAATTCATTTAAAAAAATAAATTTTAAAAGCCCCAGCTCTCTCTGGCTATTTTAACCAAATAGCCATAATTGCTTGGCTGATTTCCTGTTGGCAGCCCTGAGATAGGTCTTGATAAGGGATCTGAAGGAGAAAAAGGCAGTGAATTATTATGGAGGGGCAGAATTATGAAGTGCCTGGAAGGCAAGGACAAGAAGCTTGAATTTAATGTAGTGGAAAATAAGGAGCCAGTGGAGGGCTTCAAAATGAGGGGTGACAAGGTCTGAAATGTCCAACTGGAGCAGCCAATACTTAGAGACACTGCCCCTTTACGATGCAGCATATTCCTAGCTTTAAACAGATTTCTCATAAAAAACACAAAACCCAAATGTTGTTTAAAAATGGAAGGAAAGTTATGAGCTGAAAGTAGCCACTGCTGTCCTGAGGCTACTGGATTTGCAGTACCAATTATATAGCTGCAGTCTGACATATTCTACATCAAAGCACCATCAGTGTGTTTCGAAAAGCAATAAGTGAGGCTACTGTACTTTGTCAAACCATTTTTTGCACATCTTACAGGCTTTCAAGAGAGGCAAAGGCAAACAGACCATTTGGTCTCAGGTTTCATAGTGCATTTCTACGTTTCAAAACCGGTTTGCTTTTCTTACTTGTTTGTTCACTTGGAATTTTAAATGTGTTTATAAACAAGTACAATGTGTTGCATTTTGCACTTTTCTTCTGAGTCATCCTTGTGTTGCTCTCTATTAAGAGAGCAAAAGCTGGTTTTCAATGTGTTATATTAAATAAGGATTCACATCTGCAGAGAAACTCTGTTGCCATATCAAAGTGTTGTGGTTAATCATTTTAATCCTTCTGATACAATCAGTGTGTGATGTGATGTAATTAATCTGAGTAGTGAAACCCCAAGTCCAGCGCATTAGGCAGATGGGATGAAAATGTTTGCAGTAGGTGTAAAGAAACGCTGCACTCTTCACTTCAGGTTAAGATTCCTAAAGAATGCAAACCGGATGGATTGATTTAGTGCAGCATTAAAAAAGCATCTGTGAAAGAAAAACATGCACATCAAAAAATAATGGAGAAGCAATCTTCTCAGTGTAGAATAATTAGTGGAATATGTGACACCCAAAATAAATTTCTGCATACATACTCACACTGCCCGCATCGGCCTGGCTTTCTTCTTTCTTTACGTGAACCTAAAACTGGCGAGCTGGCAGGCAGTTGTGAACATTGCTGAGAGGACTGAGATTTTGACACTGTTGCAGAATGAGATGTGTGTTAATAGGTGTTTGTGCAACAGACACTTGCTGTGCAATATTATCTTGTCTCTAGAGATAAATTAGCTGCATCATACCCACGCCAGCATGATTTGTGTAGCCTTTCGAGAGTACAGAATGCCTGGTGTTTCTCAGGATGGTTGCAATCCCACATAAAAGGCCCGGCTTAGGGTTTATTCCCTAGTAAGCTCTATGCCCACAAAGTCAGGATACACATTTATTGACTTGGTCTTACAAAGAAGGCTGCAAATTACACAAGGGTAGATTTTCAAATGCTGCTCACTTGACATACACTTAAAAGCCCTGTGTTAAGCCACTGAGCGGATTTTCCTGCTCCAGTGCAAGGATTTGGATGGTCCAGGTGCACACAGACCAAACCACCACCTTCCATTCCAAATACAAGGGGCAATACACAGACCTGCCCTACACTAGAGAAAACTGAGCACAGACTGCAGAAGTAAAAATGCTTTACATGAGAGTCTACAAGCAGTTTTCCCCCTGTGGAGAGGAAGAAAGAAACAAGGAAAAAACTGCATGTGAGTCATGTCCATTAAGGCACTACTGGAAGGCAACTGCACACCACAATGATGGGCCCAGTAGAAAAACCTCACCAGAATAAAACAGAAAGGATACAAATATACGTGCACAATTCTGAATGACAGTGTCTGCTTCTTTTACACATGAGTGGGGAATGGGCAGAACCCACCTCCTGGATGCACAATCAAATCATTGCCCCAGACTTGAGAGTGGATTGTATCTCCCACAAGCCTGCTTGGAAGTGGGGGAGGGAGAGGTCAGCCATCCCTGTAGAATTGCCCCTCCATTTCCAGGCCCTTCCTGGAGCCCAGGTTGGGGGGTAGAAGAGGGGCCCTGCAAAGAATCTGTGTCAGAGGTCTTAAAACAACACCCTGCTCCCTTTTACTCTGCGCTCTAGGATTCTGCAGGATTTCCTGGCCAGGCAGATGTGTTGAGTCGTGTTGCCTGACAGCCAGGGTGGAGAGGGAGCAGGAGACCCCTGAGCAAGTGAAGATCATTCATGGGGTTTGGGATGGACTCATTGCTTCTTGCATGGAAAGATCTCTCTCCCCCCCACACAAACGGGAGTATTTAGAAGTAGCACCATGAAGCTGCCTAGAACTTGCAACTGCATGAGGGAGTGGGTGTACTCGCCGTCTGAGCAACCTCAACTCTGGGCATTTGAGCTTAGGTGACAGACACTCATGATCACGAAAGACAGTATTAAATTGAATGAAACATAACAGACATGGCTCTAACCATCCACATTAGCTGCTACAATACCTCTAGGTGGATGTATTTGAAGATCTTGGTTCTACTCTGCAACAAGCCACCATTCAAGTGTCCCAGTAGAAAAGAGAAATCCAGAAACAGTGTAAGCACGACAGCATAAAGGACCATCCAGCCGGTCATTTGATATCATGGCATTGGCTAGCTAGCACTAGGCTCTGGATTGGCACTGCATAAAACTATATAGGATATCTGGGTAAAACCTAAACACCTCATGTAAACACCATGGAATCACAGCTGCCATCAAGAGATACACTAAAACCAAAAGAATCATCTCATTGACCATCAAGGTCTGTTCTATATACAGTGTAATGTGCACACACACACACACCGAACAGTTATAATTAGAGATGGATCCACAGTGAAGGATAAGCTGCAATTTATACTTAAAATAGGATTCGACTTCTTTCTTATGCAAGAAAAAGACAGCCTAACTTCTCCAAAATTACAGCACATCCTCGTGGCGCACAAGAAAGAATTGACATAACTCGGCTCATTGGTTTATTAGTTGTAAGCATTTTAGAACAGCCCCCTGCTAAAAAAGATCCTTGTTGTTTCCTACCTTCTTTTGCAGACCTCACTAGCAAACAAATTGCTAATTTTTCAGACTGACTCGCTCATGCACTGAAGCAAACTCTACAACACAGGCTACTGTTTAATTTGATTGAATGGCGACTTTCAGTCTTCTCCAGTGTTCATTGAGGGTGACACGGTTGTTAAAAGTAGGTAGGCTATCGGCCCCGATCTGGCAGACACTTGTGCAGGTACTTCATTTTAAGTCTGAGGGTTTGCAGGATTCGAGCCTTACTGTGACGGTGGGGATGAGCATCCGGATGATAGCAGGCTGGGACTGCACCGGGTAGAAAGGTTCATGTAGGACTGCTGTGGTTGTGCTTTTTTGAGTGTGAGTGGCTGTTGTGAGGAATTAAACTGAAGCAGCTTTAGCTTTGTATCTAGCCCGCTAGATCTTTGGCAAGCCTCTTAGGGTATGTCTTCCCTGCACAGTTAGCCCTAGCTGTTACCGGGGTGTTCTCCTAATACAAAAACCACCCACCCAAGGTTGGTGGCGTTTTCAACCCAGGTTAGCTGGCTAGCCCTGGGGTACAGGGCGACACTCAAGTGCTGCTTTCACATGGGCTGATAATTTCTCTCCCCCCCACACACACTTTGCAGTGGGGATGCAGGACAAACCAAGTGAGTGCAGATAGTCCTCCAATGCTTTCCCACAATTCCCCCCACTTGCCCAGAAGGACAGACAAGTTCTTCCACAATTCACTGGGAAAGAATCAGAGGACGGTGTAGCTTATTGCAGCACTAAGAGCCGGGGATTGGCCCCAGATGTCCTAGACACCCCCGTGGAGCACAGCACAGGGGACACAGTCGGTGAAGTAGGGCTTTGTTTGCAGCATTGCTGCTCACCCTGGGGAAGGCTAATCTGGCTGCTCTGACCCAAGTTGACTCTGCAGCACACACATAGCCTTACTGACCTCAGCGGCAGATGTGCTGTAGAGGGAGGAGAACGCTAAATATATGCTCTGGTCCACTGTCCCTAATTAAAAATGAAATGCAGTCCCTTCCATAGAATGAATTTGACACCCTTGAGGTGAGTTAATAACATTTTCTGTACGGGATTATATAACTGTGCATTTCTTATATATAAATAACCAACACACTACATATTTGATGTAAGATGTCTAAATTATTCATAAAAAGAGCAGGAGTACTTGTGGCACCTTAGAAACTAACACATTTATTTCAGCATAAGCTTTCGTGGACTACAGCCCACTTCTTCAGATGCATAGGTGTCACTCTATGCATCTGAAGAAGTGGGCTGTAGCCCACGAAAGCTTATGCTGAAATAAATGTGTTAGTCTCTAAGGTGCCACAAGTACTCCTGTTCTTTTTGCGGTTACAGACTAACACGGCTGCTACTTTGAAACCTAAATTATTCATGTATCAAGTAAGTGGCTTCAGACTTCATGATCCCCAGCCACCTGGGAGGAACACAGCTATTAAATTACCCATCCCCACTGCACTATTTTCCTTAAACAAGATTCAGATCATAGTAATCTGAGGTAGGTTCTGAAAATTCCTAATTCTCTGAACACAATCATTGTTTGCATTTTCAGGTGAGATGCAGCATCAGAATGATGACAATAAACTATAGCTTTGTCCAATGATGCAGAAAAGTGGAAAAATGCAACCTGCTAACTTCCTATTTGTGAAAACACACACACTCTTTCTGAGTGCAGGGGCTGATCAGTGGGTCATTACCCTCTCATTACACTTGTTAGAAGTGCGGGACAGGGGCATTCCGCGGGACCGCATGCCTACATATTTTCACAATTCATTGGCTGGACACATGCACAGTTCACTTTGTACAAATAGAAAATTAGGAATGTTTACCTGCCTTTTTTCTTGCATCTTTTAAAGCCTAAACATATATTAGTCACTGTCCTCAATCAAGGAAGATATGCAAATTTTTCACTTCTAATTTTGATCATTAGCACTAATGTTTTTCTCACTTTTTAAAATAGCTTCTCGGGAACCTCTCATGGAAAAGATAATATGTACCTGACAACAGAAAGAAATATTGTGTCTTGCTTCCAAAATCATGTTGGGTTTTAATGTCAAAGCCTTCATTTTTTAAAGAAAACTAGGCTGAAAATAATCATTTTCACCCATCACCATCCTGTTCCCAGTGCAATCCAGCAGCCTAGCACGGGAGCTACAGAATCTGTTTTGTTGCAGCACTGCAGTAAGTTGTGTTTCAGTGCTATACATCCCATAAGCTTCCCAGTGGTCTGGAGATTGTCTTATTTCCCTGCTGCTCTCTGTTAGATATTCATAGCAAGCAATAAAAGCAATATCAATGGTAAGGTCCACACGCCAAATTGGAAGTAAGTGAATTGTTTCTATTTGCCATCATTTGGTTGTCGGAGTTATCTTAATCAACCTAAGCAGCTTCTTCAAGACATATAATCTGATTTTGCAAAGTGCTAAACCATAATCATATTTTGATCTTCCTTTGATTCCAAGTATAAAAAAATAGCCCTTATTTAATGCTGAGGCATATAATCTAACTACATCTGTGTTTGCATTTGCACAATGGGGGAGTGAAACATGGCCAGAGAACCATCTTGGATTTTATCTATTTTATTACTCAAATGGAGAATATAATAGGGGTTTTTTTTTTGCACTAGCATGGCTTAAAAATTGTTTTTAAGCTTCGCTGGCTCCTTTAGATTTGAACTTTGCTAACAAGAATGTGATGAGAGAAAGCGTGGATAAAAAGAAGTATGCTTTTCTAATGTAGTTCAGTTTAGCTGGTCCTTTCATCAGCCTCAACTCATTCAGGAATAAATAGGAAAGGCAAAGAAATTATGAAGGAAAATGCAATATTTTCACTGTCTAAACAACAACAAAAATGGCTTTCCCTCTGTAGCTTTCTATGCATGTGAAATAAACGAGGTACAGCCAATTATCATCTGAGAGCCTCTCTCTGTACCAAGGACAGAGATGGTATTTTCACAGCTGAACATTTTTGCCTAGTAAAGAAGAGAAATGTAAACACAGTTCCATGCAAATTCAATCCAAGTATTGACAGGCAGAACAGACCCAGAATTTCTCTAACCTTAAGGATAAGAAAATGATACAGCAATGTTCTGCAGATGACTAGTTTTGATCTTTTATTAGTTCTCATAATTGTCTCTTGTTAATTTGTATCCTGCATAATAAGCATAAGCACTCACCTTCACAGTTTGCCCAGCTTCAGGACCATCCTGTAAGCAAAAAATAGAAGAGTTAGATAAGTGGGGCTAACAAGGATCTCCTGGGGATTCAGAAATATTACCCATTAATAATTTAAATCCAATTTCATTGTGTGTTAATTTATAGTATTCTCCTGGGTCCCATTCAGCACAAAGCATGTGAGACCAGATGCTTTTACATTTCAGGTCATGATTAAGGGAGAAATAATATGTGAAAAGGAAATAAATACTGGCACGGTTGTTATTTTTCATGATCTCAGATCCCAGTTTTTAATTGCTAGCAATAACGTTTCTGTTATTCGTGGACGTAAAATACAGAACTGTAAGCGCTGCTTTAAATCACAGCCTGTTTATTTAAATTCTTGTTATGTCAAAAATGGGGTTAACCTCCAGATTTGCTTTAAACAAAAGGATTCGTTATTTTGTATAAGACCACTGGGTCAATCTAGTTCAATGTGACACCCCAAAGAATACTTCAGGTAATAAACCTACATAACACACTAGCCAACTACTGGGCAAGGTTGCCTGTGGAGAGAAATTCTGGCCTGCAGGCAATGAGTTTGCTCCTTCAATCATGGGCTGCGAATACCCTCATTAAGAGCCGTGCCCTGCAAACACTTTCTACTAGGAGTAGTATTTACTAGAAACCAATGGATCTTCTCACGGTAGGAAGCACTACACCTGGTGGTGTTTGCAAGGAAAGGCACAACTTTAGCTGTCATTAATTATCCAGACTCTTCTTTGAATCCAGATACAGTATTTGATTGTTAATCTCCATCAGCTGTGAATGCCACAGGTTATGCTATGCTGAGTAAAGCAAAACTTAACTTCCTTATATTTGTTGAGTATTTCCTGCTCCTTTGGTTTGAGCAGTGGGTTATGGAACAGAGTAAAAAGCTCCATAAAACACTAACAGGAAACAAAAGCCTTTGGAGCCAATTAGTTTACAAACCTGAATCGAAATGGTGAGTGAAGAGCCACAGAAATGTTTCTCCACCACATTTCCAACCATTTGTGTCGTTTGAAATAAATCAGCCACTTCTTCAGGACGCAGATCGCGGAAACGCTCCACGGGCCGGAGTGGGCAAACAAGGACATCTGAAGTGGAAGTCGTTAAGGCAGAAGTGCAAATCCAGGTATTCCAGAACAACAGTTTGTTCATTCCCCCTCCCTCCCCCCGCCATAACAATAGGTGCTCATCCTGAAGTGAATTTCCCCTTTATTGTTAAACTCGCCTTGATTTGAGGATCACTACGAAAGCAACGGAAAGGAAAGGGTTTAGGGTGAAAACACAGCAATCGCATTGTGGGTTCCTCAAAAACCTTCCCCATTTCCTCACACATATGACTTCTGAGCCAACATTTTCACACCTTGGTGTCTAAGTTTAAGCCCCTAAATAGATTTTGCAATGGAAAGTGTCCTGAACACTCACAGCCTATCGCTATTGTAGGCACCTTTTACTAGAAGGGCCTCTGAACTGAATTGGGCATGTTCCAGTTGGGAAGACCCTGACTACAACTCCCATGATACCTTGGGGGAGAGAGAGGGAATGCAAGGAGAGCATGTTGTGGGCTCCATTTTTGGAGAGGAGGTGAGATTGCTTGATGCAGCTCTGTACTTACGAGGAGCTGCTGCTAAACTGCTTGTGGGAAGTCAGAAGCTGCTGCTGAGAACCTGCTGGGACTTTGACCAAGCAGGGAGCCTCAGAGGCTGTTGGGGGCTTCACTGGAGCCAGGACAGAGACCGTTGCTGTGCCCAGAACTGACTGAGCTGGGTCTGCAGTGATTATGATGACCAGTGAGCTACTGGCTCTTGGTAGAGACCTCCTTTGGTAAACCATCATGCAGATATCTGACCCATGGATCCCTGTAAGTCACCATGCACATCCTGTGCCTTCTGCCAGTTGACAACAACTGGTCCCTGGGTCACAGTTGGCATGTAGCACCTCTGAAAATCAGGCTGCATTTCTATAGGTGCCTAAAAATGGATGGAGGGTGTGGAAGCAGAGAAAGAACTGACTGGAAGGGGATGCAATGCATGACAGTTCGTTAGCAAGAGTCAGGCTAACTGTAACCCTGATAACGCGAGATTTGTAGAAGCGAGGGTTGTGTGAGGCGGGTGAGAAAGAACTGTGTAAGAAGTCATTATGACCTGGTATAGATAAGGTGTAGAAGACCTTGTGTAGATAAGGTATAGAAAATATTGTATGTTGGCAAGAGTCAAAACAAGTGAGGAAATGAGATATCAGGATGGCCTATGTATAAACAAAATGCAACTGTTGCTCATTATTGTCTGTAACAAAAGGTATAAATGCTTGCTGTAATTGTTTACCTGTTGAGAGACCTGCTTAGCTCTCTCCCTCTGCGCAATTGTGAGAGTTAATAAAGCATCTGACTTGCTATACCTAAACAAATAGTGAGAACTCTGTTTTTCTCCGACAAGGGTAAGTGATTAGTGATTTGGACATCCAACCTCAGACAGCTTAAAGGGGCCTGATATTCAGAGGGTGGGTGCTCAAGCAAAATGGCCTTTCAAACAGGGCACCTAAAACTGCTGGTCACTTTTGAAACTCTTGGGTGTAAAGCCCTAACTTTAGGCATTCAAGTTTAAGAATCTGGAACTATATCAATAATACCGTGGTCATTACTTCAGCAACACTGCAGTTGCAAAGCACTAGAAATGCTCATCTATTATTAACATTATGTATTTGTGTAAGTATAGTTAGTTAATTAGAGCTGTTTCCTTTTAAGCCTCAGGTCCAGAATGCTGAAAACACATTTTTGCTTATTGTACCTCCACTCAGAGCACTTGATGAGTCAGCAGAATGTACCATCAAGTAAACAATGAACGTGTACGGCGACAATTCACATAGGTCTTGCTTAGAACACAACTGCCCCGCCTATCCTACCACTACATACAATCCAAACAGTACTAGAATTCCTAATCTGGGATCCTGCAAACACTGATAAGAACAGATAGTAGATCATGTTTTCGCCCCTCAGCTCATACAAAGCATAAGCGTTTCTTAGTGTGAGTACAGTTGGGCTGGTCAAAGCAGTGACCACTTCAGGCTTGATGCTCAACTAGTTCTACATCGGTGGCACTCTGTGGATTTCAGTGGAGCTGCTCCTGATTTACACTAGTATGACTGCAGAATGAGGCCCTTAAATAGCAACTGTAACTCCACGTAAACATGGATGGACATATGGTACGGTTCAGCATTAAAGCAAGAGCGCTAAGAACGGTTTGGAGAAAATGAAGCGACATGACATTGTAATACAGAAGTGCTGTTTACTGTAAATTTAGTCCCACAAATGTAATAGGTTTTGGAAAAGGAATATGCTGACATCAAGATAGTAGTTTTTGCCCCTTTCTGTACCTCAGCTTATCTCGACAGAGTTTAGTCTTTTCAGGACTTTGATTTTATATATATAAAATCACCTTCAGGAGGAGCTCCCCAAGTTTGAGAACTTGCTACTATCTCCGGTTTAAATGCAAAAAAATTATGTGCAATATACATACAGACACCCAGTAGGAGGATTTATCCTTGTGTGTGTGTGGAATGGGGACCAGCTCCACTATAGGTCATGCAAGCTCCTTGAAGTCTAGGAAACAAGTGGCAGTCCCACAGTCTCCTTCAAAACCCTTTTGAGTCTCTGAAATGTCAGTCTGACATTTGCATAGCCTGCAGCAATGCTGCTCCTCTTCTCCAGCAGGGTGAGGGAGCCTGTAGTCTAGGTCCAACAAACTAGCAAAGTCCCAGGAACACAGTCCTTACAACTAACCCTTCTGGCCCTTGTGCTGCTCTAAAGCGGAGTCCTCCAGTCTGGCTCCCACTCCTCCTTTTATAAACTCCTCTCCCTTCCCTTGAGTTCCCATTAGTTCCATTCTTAGAAAGTGACACAGGGTGTGTCCCAGCAGGCTGCTTGCCCACAGTGGAAATCGCCTAATAAGTAGCTTCAAATGGCTAATGAGCACACCTAGTGCCCACCACACCAAATTTTTGGATGATTCTGGCCCATCTAGCCGAGTCACTTCACCCAGCCCTGGGAAGTCTGCAGACATACAGAGTCCCCAAACGAAAACAAGAACTGTGTATATCCTCCCCATTGTTTCTTCCCTTATTTAACCCCCGATCAGTGGGTTACACAGATAATCACTGTATCAATTGTACTGTATACTACTCCAGCTGTAACCAGCAGATAGGCTGAAGTTAAGAGGTTCACGGAAAGGATATGTCAGGCTGAGTTTCAAAAACCCCAGGCGATATTAGTGACGTCTCATTTCAGATAAGTGCAAAGGAGCGTTTACTTACATAAACAAGGACACAATTCATTCACAAAGCTTATCAAAGCGAAATACAATTGCAATTCTGCTTTGAGAAAATGGAAGTTTCCTGGCGGTTCTGTTTTGATCACTTTTCAGAATCAGAATGGTGATAGACAATATGGGAGCGGATAGCTGCCTAACTGGGACTAGTTTTTTCAAAAGAGCTCCCCACCTAGAAGCTCCCATTGTTCTCAAAGGAACAAGAGAAATCTAGTGCCAACTGTGGGCGCTAAGCACTTTTGAAAACCTATTATGTAACAGAATAGCAGAGACATTCACTAATTTTTTTACTATAATTCCTCCTATTAAAATATTTTGAAAAAGAAGAAATATGTAGTGATGTGTGTTTAGCTAGCTGGAATTAGAAAACAGAGACCATGAGGGCTTTTGGTTCTAAGATGCTATATCACTACCTTGAGCTAATGCAGCTATAGGGCGTAATAAAGCTCCAATAATTTATCTGCTAGTCGTCCAAGCATACGGAACAAAGCACCTTCCTAGAGGATGCTATTGGTTGAACTTAGAGCCCAAGGGGAAAGTTGAAAACTGGCTGTGCAGCCCTGATATCCAGAGCAGGAATAAAGGAATAGAAAAACTAATTAATTTTACTCATAAAAAGGAAATTCATGTCAACAGTAAAACAGGAAAAAGGACATTTGTTTAATCTGAGTTCATTTTTCAAAAGGAAAGAAGGAAAGCCTTTGCCCTTAGGACATCTGATACTTAAATAGATAATTATCCTTCTTCTGCCGCACTGCTTTGTTATCATGGGTCAATGAACCATTCATAAATGAAAAATTTCCCTTCACTTACCTCTAGCAAAACTGCTGCTTATATTAAGCTACTTGCCGTTGTCTCCTGTTAAGAGTTTTTTCCAGTTTTTCCCTCACAAACCTCCTGACTTCCCAGATCAGTTGTTTGGTCCCCAGCTGGCTTGTGGCAAAGGTCTCTGTAGTGAAGTGAGACTCACCGGCGCGGCGCCTCCTGCTGGTGATCCTGGGAATTAGCTCAACTTCACCCGGCGCGCCCTCCGCAGGCCAGTGGTTCACCTGCCTCAGGCCCTGTGTCCCGCCTGGACCCCAGTGCCCCTTACCCTGGGGTTATGCCCCTCCAGTACCCCTGCTCTGAGTCTCCCCTCCCAGGGGAAACCCAACCCCCTATCCCCTCTTTGCCTCAGTGGCTACTGCCAGTCATCACCTCACCCCCACTCACTGGGACAGGCTGCAGTCTGTAAAGCACTCATCACCAGCTGCCTCTGCCTAACCCCAGGCTGCACCTCTGCAAACCCAGTACCTACTTTGGGCCTTTAACAAAACCTCAGCCTGGGGAGTTGCCAGGCTGGAGCTCCCCAGCTCCTCTGGCCTTTCCCCAGCCCTGCTCTGCCTCAGGTACCCTGCTCAGCTCCCAGGCAGCCAGGTCCTTCTCTCGCCACAGCTAGAGAGAGACTCCTCCAGCTTCTGGCCCACAGCCCCCTTATCAGCTGCCCCACTACAGCCTCACACATAAATTGCTGCACTAACCATAGGTTCTACAACAATGGAGTAACATGTGTTACTTGCCACACGGCTGCATTGTGCAAAAGAAAGGCCCAAACTGGCTCGGGCCAGTTTGTGTTTTTAGAACACGAAGCACAAGTGAAGACGGATGTAATGGATGGTACACTGGACTGACAGAGGAGACCTGCATTCTATTCTTAGCTCTGCCACGGACTAGCTCTTGGTTTTTGGCAAGACATTTCATCTTTCCGTTCTTCCCTTTCCCCTCCCACATTTTACCGGGTCTTGTCTACTTAGACTGTATTAGCTCTTTGCAGCAAGGTCTGTCTCGTATTAGAGCTGATTGGGATTTTTTTGTTGAACTGTTTTTTTCACTGAAAAAATGATGATTTGCCAGAACCAAATCGGTTCACAAAACAAGTTCAGTTTCAGCGAACCTCCCGACTTGATGCTTTTTTGGAAAAAAGTTTTGAAATAGCCGGTTAGGGCTTGAATGTTTTTTAAATTAAAAGCTTTGGTTTTTTTGAGTCAAAACAACTTTTTATTTTTACATTTTAGTAAATATAGGGTAAAAAAGTCAAAGTCAAGATTAAAACTTTGTTTCGAAATGATTGAAACAAAATACTGATTGATCGAAATTTTTCTTGGTTTGGGAGTTCACAACTTTTTTTGCGATTTTGACTTTCTGGCCTGCTTAGTGACAGAACAAATTCTGAAAACTCACAAATTTTCACAGTACGGGAAAATGGTTTTCTATCCAGCCCTATTATGTGATTATTCAATGAGGCCCTGAACTCAGCTGGGACATGGAGGTGCTACTACAGTAGAAATTAATATAATAATATAAACTATAACATTCTATTAAGGGACCCTTCCACCCACCCGTTTAAGTTACTGAGACTTCTTTACAAGCTAAAATACATTTTAACCCCATTTTTGGCTGTGTAAATGATAAATAATTCAAAGGCACACTCACAGACTGGAGTGTCTGCACTGAAACTTTCCATCATTTCAAAAATAATTCTGTGATAACTACAAAGAATAATGATGGAAATTGTGAGTCAGAGCTAAATGAACATAAGAATGTAATTAGGGCAAGATTGTAATTAGGACAAGGTATCAAGCAGAGTGCCCCAGGGGTCTGTCCTGGGGCCAGTTTTGTTCAACATCTTCATTAATGATCTAGATGATGGGATGGATTGCACCCTCAGTAAGTTCGCAGATGACACTAAGCTGGGGGGAAGAGGTAGATATGCTGGAGGGGAGGGATAGGGTCCAGAGTGACCTAGGCAAATTGGAGGATTGAGCCAAAAGAAATCTGATGAGGTTCAACAAGGACAAGTGCAGAGTCCTGCACGTAGGACGGAAGAATCCCATGCACTGCTACAGTCTGGGGACCGACTGGCTAAGCAGCAGTTCAGCAGAAAAGCACCTGGGGATTACAGTGGATGAGGAGCTGGATATGAGTCAACAGTGTGCCCTTGTTGCCAAGAAGGCTAACGGCATGTGGGGCTGCATTAGTAGGAGCATTGCCAGCAGATCGAAGGAAGTGATTATTCCCCTCTGTTCGGTACTGGTGAGGCCACACCTGGAGTATTGCATCTAGTTTTGGGCCCCCCACCACAGAAAGGATGTGGACAAATTGGAGAGAGTCCAGCAGAGGGCAATGAAAATGATTAGGGGGCTGGGGCACATGACTTAAGAAGAGGCTGAGGGAACTGGGGTTATTTAGTCTGCAGAAGAGAAGAGTGAGGGGGGATTTGATAGCGGCCTTTAACTACCTGAAGGTGGGTTCCAAAGAGGATGGAGCTCAGCTGTTCTCAGTGGTGGCAGATGACAGAAAAAGGAGTAATGGTCTCAAGTTGCAGTGGGGAAGGTCTAGGTTGGATATTAGGAAACACTATTTCACTAGGAGGATGGTGAAGCACTGGAATGGGTTACTTAGGGAGGTGGTGGAATCTCCATCCTTAGAGGTTTTTAAGGCCCAGCTTGACAAAGCCCTGTCTGGGATGATTTAGTGGGGTTGGTCCTGCTTTGAGCAGGGGGTTGGACTAGATGATCTCCTGAGGTGTCTTCCAACCCTAATCTTCTATGATTCTATGATTGAAGTATGTGTATATAAAAAGGCAAATGCCAAAATGAATCCATTATGAGATGTCACCATTAAAAAACCAAAACAACTTTACATAAGAGTAGGACAGTTTAAAACAATCTTTTGGTCAAATTCTTATCTGGGCAAATCTATTTACCTTGAATTTCCCCTGGAGTTTAAAATTAGATAAAGTATTCCTCACTTCCTGTTGTAATCCATTGCATAGAATTGCTATCTGCTGTTGAAAAGCTGATGTGCTTCACCCCAGAGCCGTTCGATGATGGGTGAAGTGACTATTTCCTAAATAGTGAGGGACTGTAAAGAGCATTGGGATCCTTTTGGATCAAATAAACCTAAATCATCCTTCAATTATCATAGTGTCTAAGCACATTTTTCCGCTATATTTTTAAATCCTGCAAAGTTGTTCATGCATCCTTCTGCAAAAGAATGTGGATTTATTTTAAATTTACTAGATAAGGCAACTTCACATAAAAGAAGAAAGGTGCGTTGCACCTCTCAGAAATGTAACAAGACACCATTTACATTTTTGTAGTGATTGTTCTACTGTAGAACATGTTTGAACTTTCATATTTCCATTTTCTAAGCACCGGAATCAATAATTTCATGACTTCTTTATTCATTGTAAATTGCCATTGAATAAGTAATTTTGTATTTTTAAGCTTTGTGCGCAGCTACATATTTCCTTCAAATTCTTCTGAGTCAGTCCATGCCATTAAAGTAGAATACATGCAATTTAATAAGCTAACTTCTTTGTTCTAAGTAGTAAGACAACTTGTTAGACTTTATTATAACTTACAACTGTATGGTCCTCTATGTAAATCTGGTAGAGGTCTCTCAAAGGCCATTTCTTCTCTCTAACACATGTGCGGCTATGCTGTATGTGCTTGTATTGATTTAGTAAATAAAATGGGAATCGCTAAACTTTCCAGAAACTATAAACACCCCCCCCCTTTTATTACTCTACTGAGCTCCAGTTCTATGCCATAGGAGGAGAGCAGGGCGAAGCAGACCCAGTATTTACAAACTAATGTCACTGAGAAGCATTTCCTTCAAAGTGAACATTTGCCAGAAGACTTCCCATACTCACAAAACTTTGTTTTTAAAGGCTTTTGAAATGCCACTTATTGATCAATCCATTCCAAACCACCAAAGCCATACATAGAGTGGTTAAGGCCCTGGACTGGAACTCAGGAGATCTGGGTGCAGTTCCCAGCTCCCCCAGACAGACTCCCTGCGTTATTTTTCTCTTTTAAGATGCGGAACATTGGCATGTAACAGTTACATCATTTTTATTGAAAACCCTATGTAAGACAGCAACGACCGCCTGCTGTGTGAGCCAGCTACTGTCTGTTCTGCCCAGGACAGTACAGAACCCCATCTTCCAACATCAAGGGTAACCTTTGGTCTCTGCAACTGTACTCTCACCCTTGGACAATGATAGCTATCCCACAACCTCCCTTCGTGATCCTGGACAAGTCACTTCACTCATCAGTGCCTCATACCCAGTCTGTGGACTAGGGTTGGCAATCCTTCCTTTCTCCCACCGATGGTCTATTTAGCTTTTAAGCTGTTTGTAGCAAGGGCTGTCACTCAGCACGTATATTGAGCAGACCTGGCACAATGGGACACTAATATTGCTTGGGGAATGTAGGCACTGCTGTAACGCCAAATATAACAAGTGATACATATGAATTTGATTCTATTTTGCCATGTCTGAGTGTAAATCCCCAACATGTGCATAGATCATAGAATCATAGAATATCAGAGTTGGAAGGGACCTCAAGAGGTCATCTAGTCCAACCCCCTGCTCAAAGCAGGACCAATTCCCAGCTAAATCATCCCAGCCAGGGCTTTGTCAAGCCGGGATATTTGGGAACATGCATGCAGAGTACAGTAGGGTGACCAGACGTCCCGATTTTATCGGGACTGTCCCGATATTTCCTTGTTTGTCCCGCGTCCCGACCGACATGCGGTCGGGACACTGGACAAACAAGGAAATGCCCCGAGCCTGGAGCCCGGAAGTGCTCGCACCCCCCCCCCCCGCCCCGACTCCGCCCCCTCCTCCCCCGATTGGCTCCCTCCCCGAATCCCCGCCTCTTCCCCGGGCTCACCATTCCCCCTCCCTCCGCAAGCACTGGAGGGAGGCCCGGGAGACTCAGAGGAAGCGCGGGGCCGGGGTGAGTAACAGTCCGGCCTGGCTGTAGGGCGAGGAGGGGGGCGGCCCGCGGGGCCAGGCGGCGGCTGCTCTCCCCCCCGGGCAGCGGGACTCGGGAGCAGCCGCTGCTGCAGCTCCCACTGCCGCGGGGGAGGAAGCGGCCATGGCGCTCCGCGGCTGCGGCGCCCCTGAACCCCCCGAGCCGGGGCCTGCTGCGGGGACCCAGCAGCGCGTACGCTGGGCCCAGCCCCTGGCTAGGCACGTCTGGGCTGCCCAGCTGGTGCTATCCCGCGGCGGCCCCGGGGCGGAGGCATCGGCAGCCCAGCCCCGTTCGTTCCCCTGCGGGATGGGGGGGGCTGGGGCCTGCTGCCCCCACTCCGGGGCCGCCGCGGGATAGCACCAGCTGGGCAGCAGCCCAGATGTGCCTGGCCAGGGGCTGGGCGCAGCGTACGCGCTGCTGGGTCCCCGCAGCAGGCCCCGGCTCGGGGGGGTTCGGGGGCGCCGCAGCCGCCGAGCGCCATGGCCGCTTCCTGCCCCCGCGGCAGTGGGAGCTGCAGCAGCGGCTGCTCCCGAGTCCCGCTGCCCGGGGGGGAGAACAGCCGCCGCCTGGCCCCGCGGGCCGCCCCCCTCCTCGCCCTACCTCCCAACTGAGTCCTGCCTGCTCGGGGCCAGGCCGGACTGTTACTCACCCCGGCCCCGCGCTTCCCCTGAGTCTCCTGGGCCTCCCTCCAGCACTTGCGGAGGAAGTTTTTTTTTTTTTTTTTTTGGCCCCGCCCCCCGCCACGCGCCCCCCCCCCCCCCCCCGCGTCCCGATATTTGTCTTGGGTGATCTGGTCACCCTAGAGTACAGTGATCACTAGTGAAAACAGATCATTTGCCAAAATATACTACATGGTTATTTCCTGTTTTGTTCTGTAGGGGGAAAATCTAATCTCAGCTACCACTGATCTGTAACTGTTGATAGATAAATCAGACATTTACATGTTGACAATTACAGGTGGAAGTTTCCACCCTACAAATGTGCATGACATTTTGGGCTGAAAATCAGAGCCAGTCACACTTTTAATTCACTTCATTTGACATTGGAATTTGAAGCCCAAATTATTAGAATTGCACATCTGGAGCTTACTGCAAACTCTAGTGAAGTCAATGGGGCATGGGCTTTGAATCAGACCCTCGGTTTCCTGATGTACTCAGTGCAAATTCCTGTACAAATGCCCAGCTCAACATCTAAACTGTCCATTAAGCATGCAAAAGTGCAGGCATTTCTGTATGTGCTGCTCTAAAAATCTGTGCTGATATATAATTTTAATAAGAAAATGTTAGAATATTCTCTGATAAAATCAAAGGGGTGAAAATCCCACTATCTGAAAACTTTAGACTGGGAATGGGCTTTTTTCTGTTTAAACCTATTTATCTGTGGTATACAGCACACTCTGCATTTTGGTGTTTGTTTTGTTTTTTCAATCTGCGCTTCAACCAAAGCTTTATAAAGACAAAAATGAAATATTTTCTATGTAGTGACATCCAGACAGTAAGGAACACGTACCTCTAACGAGGGGGCAATGCACTAACAATTTAGTTCTACAAATTACTTGATGTTTAAAAGAACAAGAGATCCCACATCTTTTTGGTCTTCTACAAATGAAACTGAAACATTACTTGCCTTTTTACAATACCTGTAGCTCTTTTAAATCACCTGTGTTTGATCGTTACCATCTCTATTAATATTGCTTTAATAGTTTGCTTCCAAAAGCTTCATTTTGATGGAGAAGAAAAAACAGGTACCTACACAGACTGAATACTCTGATATTTCTTCATGTATTTCATGAGTCTTTGTTAACATCTTACAAGAGAGTGTTTGTTAATTTGCACTCCTGTCTCTGATTATCCCTTGCGGCTGAATGTATATCACCCATTTACAAAATGACTCTCAGCATGGTATCTCTTGTCTTTGAGATTAAGGCCTGGCTCATCTTATGTCTTATAGCTCCATATTGTTGTATGAATAGCAGGATTAATTCTTCATTCCGCACATGCAGATTGCACAACCTGTTATGATGCTAGCTGCGGGTATTGCTACAATATCTTTCTAATGGGAGGAAATACACAAGAGATATGCAGGGATGAGCCCCAGTGGGTGTGAGACTTTCAACTTCCTACTAGTCGGTTTGACCCTACCTGGGAAGAGAATGAGGTCTATTAGCATGGCTGGCTGGAGGCAGAACTGCTAGTTTCATGGTGATGTAGTGGATCCGTTTATTTTATAAGTTAGTATGAAAATAAAATAATCTTTCGGACCACATATATGACATCTGATGAGAATGAACACATAGCAGGGACAAGAAGCTAGTCTTTTCTTCAAGCGCTATCCTGTATGATCTTTGATCGTGTGGTTTAGAGCACATGGAATCTAGTGAGCGTTCAAGAATTAGAGGTATCCAACATCTTATCCTTGGGATTCAGCTGGAGCATTGTGGCTGGGGGCAGACCATTTGTCAAGGCTTGTAAACATGACTTCTCCTAAAACCTTTATCCTAATAAAAAAGAATCCCAGATCTCAAAGAAAGTGGGAGAATGCAGCGCTAACAAACCAATACCTTCAGAAAACAACTGCTGGTCATTTATGCTTTCTCTGCCCCTGCATAGGTCCCCACTCTTGCTGGCCCTCTGCACTGGGGTGGATTTCATTCAATAAGGACAGAAGCAGATCTACAGAGGCTGCTGGAAAAAAGAGTGAAGATCTAGGCAGGAATATATAGTGCTAGAGGAATATTCTTTGGGGGTGGAGGGATGGCTTGTAGGCCTGGATTTTCAATGCATGTAAGAAAACCTGAAGTTAGGTTATTTAGAAAACAATTTTTAAAGCTTATTAATTTGTGGGGAAAATATATCGGAGAACTGTACAAATGATATCCTGGTGTGCCAACAGAAATGCCTTGTAATAGAAACTGAAAAATTGCTTCGGATTATTCAGCCACACACAATGTATGTTTCTGTTCCTAATCTACTCTGCCACTTCTTGGTGTTCATAAAAAAATCATTAAGATAAATCAAATTATCTGAACATCGTCCATCAAGATAAGGCAGCTTTGTACATGTTTACATGAATACAGAGGGCCAGACTTAAGCAGTAAAACTGAGAATTAGCAGTTGCAGTGGAACAAAAGGAAATCAATATAAATCTGACAGATCTGTGTGCACTGCGATGATAAGAACAAAGCTTTAAACCTACAGGGCTGCTTTTTACAGCTGTTGTTCAATCTATTATTTACTATAACCAATCTTCTAACCCCATTGAAGCTGCTTAAAATAATTCTTAATGCCACTGAAAAATGCAACACCTCCAAAACACGGACAAGAACTTTTTTTGTTTGTTTGTTTTAGCAGAAAACTCCATGTATTTGATTTAAATACAGAAGTTGTACAATCTGAATCATAGTAGGTGGCATCAAAGTAATCTGTTACTCACAACTTAAGTGATTCCAGTGACTGGAAATGGAAACATAAGGCAGGAAAAGCTAGATGCTCTACCATCATCTTCTCCTCATCTCCAGTCATGCCTTCCTTCCTCTAATACACTTGGTACATGACTTCAGGATATGTGGACCGTGTCAATAAGAGCCTGACTCGCCCTCACGGTGAGCAGTCCTTCACTTCAGGGATGGTCTCATAAGGCTCGATAGTCACTTCAGGTGCAGCCCTGAGCAGTGGCGGGGACATAAGATGCACCAACCTGGGGTGCACTGTGCCTCAGAGACACATTTCTGTCCCACAAGTCTTCTCCTGCTCCGGGGGTAGTAATTTACTGCAAGCTTAACCCAGCAGTGCTAAAAATATGATTTTGACAGTTATATAGTACCTTGCATCCCAAAGCTATATCTTTCTATACACACATATACTCTCTATGCATAGCTCTGCATACATACAAACTACATACATCTGCTACCGCTGAAATGCAGCCACCTCTGGGATAGAAAGTAGAAACCAACAAGTCCGTAGGATACAAGAGTGGGAGGGGATATCTTGGCTAGGACACGGGGGGATGAAGAGTACCATGGGATCGAACAGGTCCATGCAGAACAGCCAGCAGCTCTGTCTTAAATGTTTCATCCAAATGACCTGCACCACAGGAAACGGCACTGAATTCAGTTTATTAGCCAGGCCCTGGTGGTATCTGCACATGACATGGAGAGACTCATTTCAAACCTGGGGCTTGGGCTCACCATTCAGCCCCTCCAGCTGGAAATTCCAATCAATTGTGAGCAAAGGTTTCAGAATACAGTTTTCATTACATTTGGGGGGAATTGCTGTACAAAGAAAACCGGATTGGATCCACTATATTTTTGTATTATCTCCCAAGTTTAGAAAGTGTAACAATTAATTATCAAATATTAGGGCTGTGATAAATCTATTTTCTTCAGATTTACTGGATACCAGATTTCAGGCATTAAACTTAATTGGGTGCCAGTTTTAGCTTGATAGTAATGAATCATGTCATTTGTTGGAAAGACAGTTCCATAAGCCAGTATATAGACAACCAGCATTGTCTACCTTCAATGTGGCATTTGATCTTTCTCCCAGCTCTGACCCTATGATGGAAGAACCTCTGGGTAAATCAGTCTGTGTAGCTCAAACTAAGCCTGGGCAACTTGCCTGAACTCCACAGAAGTAGGTGGCTTTGAAAACATAGGGTTTAATTGCTTTGTTTTAGTTTTTTAAGGGGTTTTCTTCATTAGACAATTTAGTTCCTCCCTCCTACTTTGTCTTCTCAGGAGTTCAAGTTTTAGAGGGAGATTCTGCTGGATCTGTGATTGAGGCTGGTTCACCTAGCGCCCGCTAGTGACGGGAACTAGTGGGAGCTCTACCAAGAGGAGGACATTAAGGGCTGTGATGGGTGGTTTGTGAACCACCATAATAGGTAGCTATCCTTTTTATGTGCGGTTTGTTAACTCTGCAGTACTGAACAGTTAGTAACTATGAGGACAGCAAGCATCTAACCATCTGTATTTTCCTTTGGTGTCAGACCAGTGGAGCAGCAGCCTGAGGGATATCATAGAAGCTCAATTATCAGAGTATCACAAGGGAGGCACAGTAAGTTTGGATAATCACGGTTTCAGATGATGACGGTAATTTTGAAAGTAATTGGTAGATAATGAGGGACATGATCCTGTTTAGATAACAGGAAGTTTCAGAAAATGGAGGTGGGATAAATGAGGTTGTACTGTAGTGAGTGCATTTGTTCACAGGTATTAAACTAGGGAAGGATTTTCAGAAATGTTTAATGGAATAAGGCACCCAACTCCCATTAATTTTGCAATGGCAGCTGAGCACCATAGATGTCTGAAAATCCGCTTGCTAAAACCTTAGGGAATGATCCAACTGCTATTAAAGATTGTTAGGTAAAAGGAGCACATGGTGAACCCGCTATAGGCAAGATATCCACTGATGTCATTCCATTGACTCCCACAGAACTCTTGCAATTGCAAATTCCAGTGACACAGACATTGGCCCAGAATGTTTACTGTATGGGCTAATATACTATTCTAATGAACACAGCTTGAAAACAGGGACACGTAGCAGAAACAAATGATCCACAAGAAAAGAAGCAAAGGAGTCCACTGTCATTTTCCCAGATGCTGTTTCTTCTCTCCCTCTTAGGAGAATCTTTTGAAAACAAGATTAACACCTTTTATTTTAGCATTAAAATGGCAGGAGATTGAATGTAGTTGTCCATGGTGCTGAAAGGCTAAAGAACGCGCCCCAAGAAGCAGGAGAGATGGAAGGCAGCCCTTAACCAGTCAATAGCGGTAGGGTGCAGAAATGGGAAGTAAGTGAAATGTAATTTGGGACTGATAGAGATACTTTAGGATCATGAGGAAAGGAGCGATAGACTATTCTGCAGCGTATGTACCTGGGGATTAAGATAACTACTTAGACAATCTAGTGAATCAGCTTTCACTTCACTGCAGAAGGGGGGGATGGAAAGTGCTGAAGAATCCACATGGTTTATAAGTGGAGTTCAAGACACATGCTACCGTGCCAATAAGTTAAATTATTTAAAGCCATTCTACTGTGAATATCTTATTTTGACAATATATTTCATACCCAATTTAACATAAAACCTTGATATTTAAGACAATGTTCAGGAAGTAACTCCACATATGTTATGGTGTAGGGCTCCCAGAGATACATTTTCATGCACCTGCCCAAGGTAACCAAGACATAACTAAACATCAGTCCCATTTAAGAATCAGGGAATTGCATGATTAGTGAGGAGCATGTCTTGCAGGCTGCATTTAATCACACTCCCTGTATTAATATAAAATAAAACCCAAACACAGATGCTAAAATAATATTGACTATTTGTCCAAGTCTTTGAAAACTGTGGAGAAGGGGGAAATCAGAATTCAGGTCTCACTTGTTCTTTTCTATAGATTATAAGCTATTTAGGGTATGGACAATGGGGTGCTGATCCCTGTTTGAGCTCCTTAGGCACTACCCTATTATTATTGTTAATTCTCAACTCTCCTTCTTGTGCCAAGGCATTTCAGCATGCATAGTACAGAAATCCATACACTCTAAGACCCCTGCAATCCTCTGGCATAAGAGGATGAAACAAAGACAAGCTGCAGTTAACTCTGAGTAACTTTATTTCTATGTGTGTCATCTGAAAATATTATTTTACCATGATTTTCTGTTTTATTATTTCCTTTCTGTGGCTTTGGAATAAAGACAGTATCAAGACTTTCTGAGACACAGTCACTGAAATGATAATGGACCTTCCACTGAAATCAACCGAGATCTAATCTGTAAATCAAGTTGGACTACCAGGGCTGAGGAGGAACCAATGCTCTTTGTCATGTCATTACATAGGCCGATCTGCCATTTCTCGTGGGTTACTGGGAGAACAGGCTGTGCAGGTCTCTTTACATAATATGGGAGTTTCTAATGCACAGATTACTGGTTTAATGGGGTTTTATCATGTCATCATGTGCCAGGGGATCCCTTAAGCCTTGCTTTCCTGACATGATGTATTATGATGGCTCTTTTCTATTATCACAGTCTGTCATTTTAATGGGGATTTGTATATTAAGAGCCCGATTGTGCCCAGCCCCCGCATGGCGGTGCAAATGGAAGGGGAGGGAAGGAGGCTTCTTCTTCCCTCTTTCCTTTGTGTACCACCATGCAGAGGCCAACCACAAGGAGAGCCCTTGCGCCCAAGAAATTCAATCCCAACCTGTGCAGAACAACAGCATCGCTGTGCCCTCTTAAACCTAATTTGAGGCCCCTAGGGCGTTATTTCAAAACATAAGAGGGAGTTAAGGGGTGGACTGTTGGCTCCCTGCACAGGGGGCAATGTCATCCAGGAAGCCTTGTGCCACTACTAACCTCTACGAAGGGGGCAGGACTTTGGTCCTGCCCCACTGCCCTGTACAGAGGCTAGTCCCGCCAGTTGGGGGCAGACAGGAGTTGAACCTGCCCCTCCTTCTAAGGAGCAGCCCAACAGCCATTCTTGAGTGGTCCCTGGAGTTCCCACTGGGACGTGGCACCTCTGCACTGCGGCTACATACACAATCAAACCCCAGGAACACTCCGCAGCAGTAGATGTGGTCCGCAGAATGATGTATTGTGCATTAAGAGCTCCTTGTAAAACCTCCTTGCGGCTGTCTGTTTTATGGATACTATTAACATTAGCCAAAGAAGCCCCTTTCCTTCTACAGAGTCACAAAACAGAACGCTTGAAATCAAAATTGGCTGCACGATATAAACAGGGAGGAAAAAATCGGAAAGTCCTTGTGTAGCTTAAAGTAGCAAAATCAATTGATTGCAAGAGAGAAAACAAAAGTGAAAAAAATGCTTCCATTGTGTGCCTCTCTCCAGACAAACCGTGGCTTTCTACACAATAAAGCGTGCCCAGCCTGCTTGCTTCACCCTCCCTACGTCCTCCTGTGACCCCCCATTTGATTCACTCATCTGTTACAGCTTGTCATGAGCCAAGGCCCAGGCCTACGCTAAGCTGCATGCTGGTGCAGCCCTGTGCCCGCACAGCACGACACTGCAGTAAGCAAATGGAGGCAGCTTCATGAAGCTCGGTGCAGGATTAGGGCCCCAACTGTTTCAGGGCCTGATCCCACACAGCAAGGAGCTCTATCTATCCATGAACTTGCCTGGCCCTCATTACCCTGGTGTCGGAGCACTTCTTCCACACGCTAAGCTCATCAAATGGGGTCCACTCTACGACTCTACTCTTCCTCCAAAGTGCTCTGTTCAGTATCAAATCCTCCATCACACCATGAGTTAACATGTCTCCCTTTCTGACATCCCACCACTTTTCTTGGGCCCACCTCTCGGTCCTTTTTCCTTCAGTCTTGATCTGTTGGACTCTCTTACCCATGCCGTTGTCAGTTCGTCACAATTTATATGACCAAACTATCTGGGCCTGCACACCCTCATTTTTTTCGTTTATGGGCATTACTTTGAGTATGTCTCTAACATACACATTCCTCGCCAGGTCTTTCTTGCTTACACTGCAAAGCAAGTTTCTCTATCTATCCATGAACTTGTCTGACCCTCGTCAACATGGGGTCTCAATACCTCATGGATTTTATCCTCATGATATCCCCGTGAGCCAGCATGGACTATTCTCATTGTACAGGTTGAGGAAACAGAGCTATGGGGTGGATGAAGCGACGCCCTGCCCACGAGATCACAGTTGAATGTTGTTCATGTCCTTAAAATGAAACACATCTGAGTGTCTTGCTGAGTAAAGTACTGACTTCGTCTTCACCATGTCTGCACAGAGGTACCACAATGGTGCTGTGACCCGATTTGGACCTCTCAGGGTAGGTCTACAGTTACCCGGTAGTTCGGCGGCAAGCAAATCGAACTTCTGGGTTTGACTTATCGCGTCTTGTCTGGACGAGATAAGTCGAACCCGGAAGTGCTCGCCGTCGACTGCGGTACTCCAGCTCGGCAAGAGGAGTACGCGAAGTCAACAGGGGAGCCTGCCTGCCGTGTCTGGACCGAGGTAAGTTCGAACTAAGGTACTTCGAACTTCAGCTACATTATTCACGTAGCTGAAGTTGCGTACCTTAGTTCGAATTGGGGGGTTAGTGTAGACCTGCCCTCAGTGCTATTAATAACAATACATGCCTGTGGTCATTAGCACACCCTTACCTAGAAACATTACACTATAACAGTATGCTACCAACATTAAAAAAACATCAGTGACTGTCACCCAGTAAAGTTATGTGAGCGGCACTGGCCCAACCTCATCCCATTGTGATTTCAATTGAGCTAACACCAGTAATGGAGTTGGACAAGCAAGCATCTTTCCACAAACAAATTGCTACAGCTCTGTGCTTCTCCCTTAAATTATGACCACACAGCACTTCTCTAGTGTCCATGGTCACCCTCACAGCATTCTTGCTGAGAAAGGTGGATGTGCTTCTTCTTCCAGAGGTGACAAACTGTGTAATCCCATGGCGGCTTCAGGAGCAGAGCCATCTGGTGTCCCTCCAAATGAATGCATTGCCACTGTCATTTGTTCAGCCTCCTCCGGATTCAATTACTGGATCTGAGTCATCCAACTGACCTGGACCCATGCCAAGGAGTAGCTAAGCATGTTGCTATAAAACCCAGCCTTGTACAAGTGACCAGAACCGTGAGTGCTCCAGAAATTAAATGCATTCTCTCTACAGAAACCCTTTGAACCTGCCTGTCCGCATTTCAGACAGAACTTTGTGCACTACCGAAACTTGCTTCTGGTGGGAAAGACACTTGTGATTCATTTTTCCTGGGCTCTGTGTGACTACCAAACCATCTCAGAAATGAGTGATGCAGTCCTGCCTGGCGCAGTGCCACTGATACAGAGCAGGAGACACAAGAGATACCTAAGCTGAGCAAACACACAAACAGCAGCAGTAACTACGGAAACGGACAGAAAGCATTTCCTTTCACTTGTTTATAGCAACTTCAAAGTTCTTCTCAGTTATAAATCATGTTGAGCTATCAGCCTGCCTAAGGATGGCTGCACAGATGAAGGTGAAAACAGGAAGATTAGACCTTAGGTGGATAATAAGAATGTTGGTTCAATTACAGCCTGTAGATTGCTAAGGTGATAAAATGGGAACCAGGAATATCTTTCAAAATCCAGTTCATCGCCCCCCATATGGAGCCTGATCCGCCTCTAATTGGAGTCAATGGCAAATCTCTCAGGCCACGTCTGCATTAGGAAGTTTCTTACCCCACTTCGGCAACGTTGCAGCTTTGCCCAGTACTACCAATGTAGATTGGGCCTAGGCATTTTTACCATTCAGCTAGAAACTTCAGTGGAAGAGTACAAAGGTCCTTGTAAGTTGCTTCTTTTTCAGAAAATAAAACAGTGATTAAGAACTAAAAAGCGGAGGCTATGCCACAAGAATACCAAGAAAACAAAAGGACTGTTAGTTAAAAAATAACCAAACAAAAATTTCATTTAAAACCGATAATGACCAATTTAAAAAAAGAAAGCTACAACCAAGCAGCTAAATGTGTACTTCTGTTTGTTACAGCCGTTCATAAGTGCAGGACAGGCAACATGATCATGAGGGAGGAAAACTCCAGGAATTACAGAATGAAAGTGCAGTAACAAATGATGCTCAATATATTCCCAAAGAGGAACCAAAGACAATTTAACGTCACTCCAAACTCTTCCGCAATAGAATAACCTAATCAGGCTGTCAATGAAAACAAAAGGACTGATTCATAAAAGTTGCAGGGACAAACTCCATTTTGAAAGTTTCAGAAATCAGCCTTTTCTAGGAAGAAAGTGATTTGTATGCAAATAAAGCCCAACCTTTGTCACAAAACCTAGAAGATTTTGAAGTGGAAAAAGCCACTGCTCTGATAAAATCAAATGCTCCCTGCTGGGCTGTCACAGGCTCTTTTAATGCCAGTGTAAAGACGAGGAAAACACAGAACTAGCCAACACCATAAACAAGAAACGGAGAACCTGGGCTTGGCAAGACTTTGGCACCTAATCAGCCTATGTCAGCGTGACTGACATCCAGCTGAGATTGCTAGTGGATTCCTAAGGAGAACTTGGCTTTGTTGTTGGGGCTCTTTGTTTGGTTTTAAACACACTAGTAGAGGCTTCAGCAAAGTGAAGTGCTGGAGTCGGCAGCAGTTTGAAGGACTTGAAAAAACAACGAGGAGTCCTTGTGGCACCTTAGAGACTATCAAATATATTTGGGCATAAGCTTTCCTGGGCTAGAGCCCACTTCATCAGATGCATGAAATGAAAAATACAGGAGCAGGTATAAATACATGAAAGGATGGGGGTTGCTCTACCAAGTGTGAGGTCAGTCTAACGAGATAAATCAATTAACAGCAGGATACCAAAGGAGGAAACATAACTTTCAAAGTGGTAATGAGAGTAGCCCATTTTAGACAGTTGACAAGAAGGTGTGAGTAACAGTAGGGAGAAATTAGTATTGGGGAAATTAAGTTTAGGTTGCATATATTTTTATACTTATTTCAGTTTTGTACAAAAGAGATATGGGGCCCTTGGCAAATATTTGGCTCTAGCAATTTGAGCTAATCACATAAACAATACAAAACCCACCAGCTCTCAGTCCTTCCCTTCTCCAAACACTCCAGAGGACAGACGAGATGTGCAGCATGCTTTAACGATTAACAGATGTGAGCTAGTTCAGACCGAAGCCACACTGCACCGGTTTAAGATTATAGATATCAAAGTCCATTGAATCTTGAAGCCTGTTTCACGGTTTAGAACCATGATATCATAACATCCTTAATCTCATAAAGTGTCTGTAGGGCAGGCTAGAGGACAAAAGAAGCTTAAGAAGTCCTTCTAGATCCATGAAGCTGGCCTGTACACTAAAACCTTTTTCCTAGGGACTTACCAAATGGCGCTTTCTGCTTCATACCCCTTTAAAACGCTGTATAGTCATTCCTGCATTGGGTCCTTTATCTGCCTAACAAATGTTCTTCAGAGTAGCAATCCTAAATTTCTGACTGGTTGCCATTGCAATCTGACCTGTCTCAGTACTCCCCAATACGTGTAGGAGAACTCTCACCTGAAGTCCCCCCCACAGAAAGACACCAACACACCATGCCTGAACGGTTCAAGCCAAAAACCATCACCCACCCTCCCCAGCATGCAACACCTAGCAGGAGGCGGCAGCAAAGAGCGAGTACATCCTACATCTTTGGTACAGGTGCAGCAAGTAGCCTTGCTTGGCATGCTCATTCAACACGCCAGGAGATATTATTCCTTGCTTCAGCATAATGCTTCCTTCAACCATTCAGGTGGTACAGTTACTTACCACCATTAGGCAACCCCCTAGGAAAAACGTATGACTAACCAGGCGTGGGAGGCGTTGTAAATTCGGAAGAGGATAGGGATATCCTGCAGGGAGACTTGAATGAGCTTGTGAATTGGAGTGTCAGAAATAGGATGAAATTTAATAGTGAAAAGTGTAAGGTGATGCATTTGGGGATGACCAATAACAATTTTAGTTACAAGATGGGGACGCATTGGTTAGAAGTAACGGAAGAGGAGAAGGACCTAGGGGTCCTTGTAGACCGCAGGATGACTATGAGTCGACAGTGTGACGTGGCGGTGAAAAAAGCCATTGCTGTCTTGGGATGCATTAGGCGAGGTATATCTAGTAGGGATAAGGAGGTCCTGCTTCCGTTGTACAAGGCGCTGGTGAGACCTCATTTGGAGTACTGTGTGCAGTTCTGGTCTCCCATGTTTAAAAAAGATGAACTCAAACTGGAACGGGTGCAGAGAAGGGCCACTAGGATGATCAGAGGAATGGAAAACCTGTCGTATGAAAGGAGACTAGAGGAGCTTGGGTTGTTTAGTCTGACCAAGCGAAGGCTGAGGGGTGATATGATTGCTATCTTTAAATATATTAGAGGGATTAATACAAGGGAGGGAGATGAATTATTCCAGCTTAGTACTAACGTGGATACGAGAACGAATGGATATAAACTGGCCGTGGGGAAGTTCAGGCTTGAAATTAGACGAAGGTTTCTGACCGTTAGAGGGGTGAAATATTGGAACGGCCTTCCGAGGGAAACGGTGGGGGCGAGGGACTTGTCTGGCTTTAAGATTAAGTTAGATAAGTTTATGGAGGGAATGGTTTAATGGTAAAACATAGTTGTCAAGGAAAACCAAGCAATGGTAGGTAAATAGCATAATGGCTAAAAGGGGTCAGGATGGAGACTCTTGCCTATATGCTCGGGGTCTTACTGATCGCCATATTTGGGGTCGGGAAGGAATTTTCCTCCAGGGCAGATTGGCTGAGCCTCTGGAGGTTTTTCGCCTTCCTCCGCAGCATGGGGCAGGGATCTCTAGCAGGAGGGTCTCTGCCGATTGAGGTCACTAATAACAGGATTGGGGACTTCAGCAGCAGAGTCCAGGGAAGGGGCGGGGATGGTTTTATGGCCTGCAGCGTGCAGGGGGTCAGACCAGATGATCATAATGGTCCCTTCTGACCTTAAAGTCTATGAGTCTATGAGTCTATGAGTCTAATCTTTCACTATATAAATAGGCGTGTATACCTAACAAGCCCCTTCATGGGTTGTCACTGGGGTATGAACTCTGGAGCCTTCACCACCTCTTCCACGTTAGGTAAGAGACAAACGCCTGTAAGCTGGGAGCAGTAGTAGGCTGGTGTCCCCAAGCAGAACAGCCCTTGTGTTACATATACACCCTTTAGCACAAAAAAATGGTGTTGAGATTGTACCTTATGTGACATTCTGACCACTCAGAAATTCCAATCCTTGAGATAAATGGGGATTGAGCAAAGGTTTATAACAGAAAATATACCAACGATTTTTAGCCAATGGGATGTAAAAACGAGGGCTTTGCCCATCCTGCTTCCATTCTTTATAATCCCCAACAGGCTTTATGCAATAAAGAAGAGATTATTATTTAATATTTTTGCCTTACATAATTTATTACAGCACCAAATCTTTTAACCCCTTCATTTTTCCTGTCTGAGTATGCACAGAAAACTTGTCAGTGCGTTTTCTCTCTAAGGATGTAGGGCTTACAAAATAATAAGTTAGGGTTCATTTCCTCTTCCCACACTAAAATCTCAGGAAGAATTCTTAAAATTAAAAGATGCAAACAGGAAGAATCTAAAATTGAAGAAGAAATCAAGAGCTAGATTTTCAACAAAGGTCAAAAAAGATGGATTTACCCAAAAGAGATACTTCTCCTCTCCTCAAATTGTACATATAGCCCACCTTTTGTGGTGTCTTTTTAAATTTCACATCGGAAGCCACAAAAAAGCATTGTGAAGTCATGCAATGTAAACACGCAGTTAGGTGTCCAATTACTTAAACTTTAAACATGAGTGCTACTGCGTAGAGTGGGTGTGCACACATTTTTGTAGATACAACTGATATATTGAGCTTTGCAATGTAGCCCTCATGTAACTGTTGTCATTGCACTAAAAAGTATATATGCAAAAGCCATATCATTGCCATTGTGCTGTGTAGTGTCCAGCTTTGACTTTGAAAGTAAATGATCCATCTATATGGCTGAAGAAAATGTCCTTTTTCTTTTGAACTAGAAGAATGCAAATTGCGAAAGGTTCATTTCTTTGTAAAGAGAAATGCTCTCAATGAGGTTAAGTGAAACTGCATACATCTTAAAATGTTCGAAACACAATACACAACATCACTACTAGATTTACAAGCAAAAAATGTCTCTGGTATAGCTTTGTCAACACATTTCATAGCCTCCATCCAAATTACAGAACATGAAGCTGTTGTAAAGTATGTCTTCCCACATTACATCATTTTGAAAGAAATATTAGTGACCTTATCCAGTATGACTGTTATACCAGTAATAAAATTGAACCTTGGAAGATTACGCTTCTGGTCAAAGTAGTAAAATGTGACCTTATTCTATTCCACACTGACATTTATTATATTCATTCAGGCACAAATACTGCATTACAATGATGTTGAGGGTCTGACCCCAAAACCACAACACCCTGGAAATTCACAGCTCTGAGTGAAACTTCCTCACTTAACTCCCCACTTCACTTCTACCCATTGCACCAAGTCTGAGGCACAATTCTGTTCCTGGATCTGCTTGGTGGATCTTACCTTTGCTATTCTGTATTCTGTACTGCTCTTAGCTCAGCCAGGTGGGTCACTGTGGAACGGCATGCGGCGCTGCATACATAATGTTAACACACCTTGCTTGCTTCAGGATCAAGGGGCTAGACCCTGGAAATGAACCTAGCTCCTCAAGTGACAAGACAGAGTGCTACCCCAAAACACCGGAGCAGCTCAAGCGTGTCATTTTCTTGTTCATTTTTTTTTTATCTCCCCAGAAGCTAGTCCACTGTATGGACTAATGACATTTTTTCACTTTCATACAAAGGACAAAATTCTGCTCTCAGATCAACAAGGAGAATCTTGACTCTGTCATTCTGTTACCCCACATACTCCCACTGACTTCATCAAGAATATGGGGCTTGTAGAGAGAGCAGAATATCAAAGCAGAAGTCCATCATGTGCAGATCAAAACAGAATTAAGTCCGAAGTTCTTTTGGGATATAGGAAAGTGAAAAAGAGTCTAAGATCTAAGAACTTCTAATGTTTAGAACTCTCAATTAAAAGAAGGACATAACTCCATTCCAGTGCTGCCATGCTGTGAACTTCAACACCACGTTTCAACCAGAAAGCAAAAAAGTTTTTACAGCCAAGTCATATCAACCCTAAACAACAAAAGTATGTGGAAGATGAAATCCGATGTGCTCAATTTTCACAGACCTCAGCATTAGCAGTGCACCGAGCTTTAACAGAAACAATGAGATTTTGGGAGAGGGAAGTACCTCGTCTACTTTATTATGATGTTGTAGTAGACTATGTTTGACTGCATTTACAACCAAGGGACTAAGTTGTAGCTGTGATAGGGAGTCACGTCTCTCCAGAAGGAGGTGTTGGAAACACTCTGCTCCTGGCATCAGCATCATCCCTGTTCTACACTTTGAAAGCGGGTAGCAAGCACCCTCTCCTTCCAGCCACTCCACATTGGCTCACCCGGAAGCACGTGCTATGTGTGAGAGACAGGGGCAGGTCTGCGGTCGTGGCCTCAGCTTTCCTGCTTCCCGAGTGGAGACTAGTGCCAGTGCGCAGCGGGGGAGGACTGACAGAGCGGTGGTAAGGGTGCTAGCCTAGAGACCCAGGTTCAAATCCCTTCCCCTGCCACAGACTCCCTATATGACTTAGGGTAAATCAGTTAGCCTCTCCGTGCCTCAGTTTCCCCATCTTGAAATGGGAAACAATAGCATTTCCCTAACTCACAGCAGTGTTATGAGGATAAAGGCTGTGAAGGGGTCAGCTACTGCAATATTAGGGGCCATGTAAATACAAAAGATCTGGATAAATAGAATGTCACCTTGGGCCCACAGCATACAAGGTCTGTTACTGTGACCAGCTTCTTTTCAATCTCCCCCTGCCCTATGCACGGGCTAGTCATAATCCACTCCACGGCGTAGCCTCATCCTCAGCGTGTCCCTCTAACAGTGGCCCATGCCCACCTGCTGAAGATACCGAGTGCTCTTCACTCGGGCAGCATAACCATGATCTCCACACTATCTTTTCTAGCACATTACTGGGATCCAGTTAGCTCCAGTTATTGATCTGGGAATGCAAAATGCAACCTGGTTTTCCTGCTCTGAGAGGAAAAGAACGTGACTGTTCAGGCATGTTAACAACTGCTGTAATTAATTCACAGAGACTCTACCAAGCCTGCCTGAGCCAGACTAATTACAACTCTATTCTGACTGGTCAGATCATGCTGACCTCAGAAATCTAAACTGCTGTTGACAGTGGACCAGGATGTGAGTGAAAAACATTCATATGGAGAAGTATTCATAGAGCATTGCCACTGAGGCTTCAGGAGTGGGAGTTTATGGACCCAGTGACTAGTACATGCATTTTAAATCGGAAAGCCTTCTCAATATGCATGAAATGTACCAGAGTTCAATAGTTGTTTTCATGAGTTGTGCTTTCATTAGGTGAACAACATTAAACACCTGGGATACTGTGCAAACTAGTCCTCAGGGGCAAATTTTTGTGACAAATGAGCAGAGATAAATTTTACACCTGAAAAAAAAAAATCTCGATTTTGCAATGACAAATTTACTACCTGTTCCAGAGAAATTACATAAAGCAACAAAGACACAAAGTTAATATTAATATATTATGGTTATGAAATCCCTACAGAAAAGCTCCCAAGCGGCTGCAAAAACAAGAGCAAAGCCAAAAACCTGAGGGAGAGTAAATATTTATGGACGTATGTGCTTTGATCATACTAAGGTTAGTGTGATTAATTCCCTAACTAACACCCTTGTTTTATTATAATGAAGTCTAATACCCATGTGGCTAAGGGTCTCTTGTGAATTCCATTAAAACTCTATTTGCCTGAGGTTTGTAACTTGCCTGTTTTAACACATACTTCAGGTAACATGGCATTGAAGATAGTAACAGAAAGTTCATTTTTATTTGCTTGCCACCTAACAAAAAATCCAAAATCTTAGTTTGAATAAAAGAAGTTGCTCTCTTGGTGTTTCTTTCTTCATTACCATTACGTCTGAGCACCTTGCAAATTCCAAAATTAAACCGAGTAAGGAATACTGGATCTCTTTCTGTTCCCCCAGATGATGCATTTCACAATGGCAGGAGTTTGGTGGTTTCTTCGCTTTTAGAACCACTTGCATTGGCTGCAAAATGTGCTATCTGACAAACTGAAATTTGGCACTAACTCTTTGCGCAGACTGGTGTCTTTGGAAATTAAAACAAACAACCAAAAAGTGTCTGTGTGATACAAGATGTAAAAGCTGCCACTGTCTCTGTGCAGTTACATGTCATGATGTATTTATCTACACCAACAAGGTCAATGACACCACATTGCACTGATCTCTCAACAGATCCTTTGGAGTCATGTCTAGAGGATACTGCGTGCACCTGTCACCTCTCCCACATTAATGGAAGGTGGGTTCTTCCTATGATGGAAATGCTTTATCCAGACATACAGCGAGAGTCAATATGGCTCAATCAATATGGTGGCATCTTCACTTCCTCTAAAGCCACCCTTACTTACACTGAGTAGTGCCTTAAACTGTGAGTAGGCCTATTAATTTCTATCACACTTTGTGCAGAGTAGGGGGCTATTCAGCTTGAGAAAAAGATGGAAGATATGGTACCTTAACAAACATTGCCATACAGAGGTCAGCATTATGATCAACACCTCCCTGTGCTATTTGAGAGACTGCAGTGATCTCTGTGCTTAAAACATGAAATCACTGAGCTGTAAAAGTTACTGTTTGGGCAGGGCAGTTCTCAAATAGTAAGTTCTGGTTGTCTCCATCGGGCATTTTCTGAGTAGTCCCTTAGTAGACCCCACTGATTAGGAACTAGCCACATGACTTCTCCTATAGGGTGGTTTTGTGGAGAAATACAGGGGGTCTACAAGTTACTCTAGGTAAGTTGCCCCTTCTGGAGGCTTTCTATCAGACTTGCCCAGGTTCTGTCATCCTCACCCATGCTGACAACTAGGTCCGTGACTCTCCCTCCAATTTAGCTCTGTGGAGGCAACGTTAGGAAGGAGAATGCTTTGTACATATGTTTCTCGCTCTTCCTCATTCACCGCTGATCCTGCCCGAAAAGATTTGCAGTTTTGTTGCTCACTGAATTTGAAAACCAATTCAAACAGGAGGCTAGATAGCTCAGAGGACTGTGGGGTGGAATCCTTTACTCCTATATCAATGCTTCTAACAAGTCCTAGCTCAGTCATGACCAAATGGCTCTCAGGATGTATGTGAAATCAGTTGGTGATCTCAGTGCAGTACCACATGGAGAGACGTCCACACCAATCAGCCGCCTCTGCAGAGATGCAAGGATGAAGTGGACACGGAGACACAATTACATTTCCAGTCCTTTCAGAGAACCTTCCAGCTGATGTGAGGTGCATAGGTTGAGGCAGGGGAGCAAAGTGGTGGGCGCATACCCTGGCATTGTTTATGCTACAGCTATGCTCTGGTATGCAGAAGCCTTCAGTTTGCAGTACTGGCACGCTCAAATGAAACCTTCTAACAAGCATCACAGTCGTTTCAACAGGAAAAAATCTGTCTAAGAAAATCATTCCAACAAACATTAATATTTCCATATGCATTTTTCTTCCATACACAATTCACAGTTGGTTCCTTCTCCACGACACCCTCCCAGAAAGAAAATAACCCTTTCTGGGTAATATATTGAAATGCATGAACAATTTTAATATGGTAGAAAAAAAAATCTCAAAACATTGGCTTGTGTTTCTTTGCAATGGCTTCCGGAATTAACAGCCCCTACCACACCCACCTCCCTAGTCCATCCAGCTCCCCCCTGAATAGACATGGAGCCTTCCTCACCTACGCAAAACGTATCTGAATATTAACATTACCCATCTTCCTGTATATTATTCTGTGGTCCTAGCTCCTGGTCTTAGCCCATCCTCCTTGCACACAGTCTCCCCATATAGAGACACAGTCTCCCCATATAACCCTTTGTGCCTTATCAGCTGTCAAGCACTGAGGGGCAGGACACCCGATACTCTGCAACCTATTTTCTTATAAGCATCGGGGAGCGCAGATCTGACAACAAAATATATATCTTCGGGGCAATATACCATCTTGGGATTCCAATGAGGGATTCCATCAGAGACCAGGCTGTGGTGGTCATGCCTAGTGGTTAGAGCAGGGCCAGGAATAGGAGCCCAGAGTCAGAGGCCAGAGCCCAGAGTCAGGAATCGGAGCTGAGGGTCAGAGATGGGTTACCTGGAGCGAGGAGAGGCAATGCGGGAGCAGGGCTGGGTCCGAGGCTGGAACAAGCAGGCACAGAAGCTCACACAGCCATGGGCAAATGCTTTGAGCAGCCAGCAAACCGCGGCTGGGTTTAAGAGCTGATCAGCTGATTCTTCCCACCAATCCTGCGGTGTTGCCATTCAGGCTGCCTACTACAGGCCAGCTGCGCTTGTTAGGTGTCCCAGAGACAGGGGCAGCTCTATGTATTTTGCCGCCCCGAGCAGGGCAGTCAGGCAGCCTTCTGCGGCATGCCTGCGGGAGGTCCGCTGGTAACGTGGATTCGGCGGCATGCCTGCGGGAGGTCCGCCAATCCCGGGGCTTCAGCATACCCGCCGCTGAATTGCCGCCAAAGCCGCAGGACCGGCGGACCTCCCGCAGGCATGCCGCCAAAGGCTGCCTGACTGTCGCCCTCATGGCGACCAGTAGGCCGCCCCCCACGGCTTGCCGCCCCAGGCACGTGCTTGGTGCACTGGTGCCTGGAGCCACCCCTGCCCAGAGAGTGGCTCTGCTGCAAGTCCTGATCTTGACAGCGCCTCCCGGAGTCTGAGTCCTGACTCTCATCTGACAGTCCCGGCCTCGCCCCATTCCAGCTGGACAGCACTGCTCCTAAACACAACTAAGGGCCTGACTGCACATGATCCTCAGGACCTCCTGCAATGCGTTGAGCACCCTCACACCCCACCGCCTCCCACTGAAACACTCTCCTTTCTTGTGGAGAGGGAGCAGCGTAACCGCCGTTGTTGAAAAAGAGAAAAACAAAACATGCTTTTATTTTTTTCCCCTGCCCAGTACAGACACTTTTGGGAGAGGGTTGTGAGGGACGGATGAGGTAGACACCTTGGAGGTTCTGGAAGCACGCAGGTTCCTACCTCCTTTCTAGAACTGGACCTGAGCTGTGAAGTTTGTATCCGGATTTGAATCTGAACTCAAACTTCCCCTAGTTCAGCGGGAGAAGAAATGGCTCATTATGATTATTGCATTACTAATATTGACATTATATTGCACTAGCTCCTCGAGACCCCAGCCAACACTGGGGCCAAAGTTAGGGTTGCTAGGCTGGAACGCCGGTCGAAAAGGGACCGTGACAGCTCCAGTCAGCACCGTTGACCATGACATTAATGGTCCGATCGGCAGCGCAGCGGGGCTAAGGCTCCCTGACCGCCCTGGCTCCGCACAGCTCCCGGAAGCAGCGGCATGTCCCTGCGGCCCCTAAGCCTAGGCCAGGCCAGGGATGCTCCACACGCTGCCCCCGCCCTGAGTGCTGGCTCCGCAGCTCCCATTGGCCAGGAACCACGGCTAATGGGAGCTGCAGGGGTGGCACCTGCAGGTGAAGGGAGCGTGTGGAGCCTCCTGGCCGCACCTCCAGCTAGGAGCCAGTGGGACATACAGGTCACTTCCAGGAGCTGCCTGAGGTAAGCACCTCCAGGAGCCCGCACCCCAATTCCCCACCTGCACTGCAACCCCCTGCCCCAGCCCTGAGCCCCCTCCTGCACCCAAACTCCCACCCGCAATCCAAACCCCTCGGCGCCACCCCAGAGCCCGCACCCTCAGCCAGAGCTCTCACCTTCTCCCGCACCCTAACCCCTTGGCCCAGCTCGGTGAAAATGAGCAAGTGAGTGAGGGTGGGGGAGGGGGAACTACATAGAGAGGGGGGATGGAGTGAGCAGGGGGCAGGGCCTTGGAGAAAGGGTGGGCAGGGCGGGTCCTTGGCAAGGGGTGGGGCAGAGGGCAGAACAAGGGTGTTCGGTTTTCTACAGTCAGAAAGTTGGCAACCTTACCCAAAGTGCTAGGTGCTGTACACACATACAATGAGCTTACAATCTAAAACAATGGTTCTCAACCCGTTTACCATTGTGAGCCGCATATGTGGCCCACAACGTGTTATGTGGGCCACATCCAATAATACCTGTATGGCCCTAAGGATGTCACATGGGCCGCAGCTCTGTGCTGATTGGGCTGCAAGCAGCCCGTGGGCCGCAGGTTGAGAATCACTGATCTAAACAGAAAAGACAGACCAGGGGTGGGATGTAAAACAGCCACAGAGAGGTGAAGTGGCCAAGTTCACACAGAATCTCAATGCCAGAGCAGGGGACAGAACCCAGAGCTCCTGATTCCTAATCCAGTACCTTAGTCATTCAGATGTAGGTTTTCAGCTAGTGCCATGTCTATTCTGGACTATTATACACTTGCATTAAATCCTTAAGCACTGACGTCAATACAAATACCTTCACAATGTCAGTGGAACACACTAGCCCCTAAAACCCTGCAGCAACACAAACATAACAGCCCCTTTAACCCTGAATTTCCTTGCTGTAGTCAATTAGAGTTACTCTTGTAACACTCATTTTATACAGTCCTTTCTGTGTAATTAAGAAAGCTGATAATGATTTAAAGCAGGGGTTCTCAAACCGGGGGTCGGGACCCCGCAGTGGGTCACGAGATTATTACAAGGGGGGTCGCGAGCTATCAGCCTCCACCCCAAACCCTGCTTTGCCTCCAGGATTTATAATGGTGTTAAATATATTAAAAAAGTGTTTTTAATTTATAATGGGGGGGGGGTCGCACTCAGAGGCTAGCTATGTGAAAGGGGTCACCAGTACAAAACTTTAAGAACCACTGATGTAAAGCCACATGCTGATTAATAGAAAGAAGAAAACAGACACTTGTACCAAAAAGACGAATGCAATGTGTATGTTTGGTTTAATATTATAGCAGTGTGAACTTCCCATACCTATTTCATAATAGACTCTTGACACATGCTATTCCTTTAATAGCAGAGGCTGTATTTATGAAGAGTAAACCTATAACTCTCTGCCTCTGCTCTGGAATAAAAACAAACCTGTCATATGCTAAGCTTAGCAAAATGGGCCCTAGACAACTGAACAGTAATCCATGTGCCAAAAACCCTGATGGTGTTCGCAATTCATAGATATGGCCAGAAGGAACCACTGGGATCATCTGTTCTAATCTGACATCCTGAATAACACCCAGCGATCGTCCCTGAATTAATTCCTGTTTGCACTAGAGCAAGATCTCCTAGAAACCCAGCCAGACTTGATTTAACAATTGCCAGCAATGGAGATTTCAGAGTAGCAGCCGTGTTAGTCTGTATCCGCAAAAAGAACAGGAGTACTTGTGGCACCTTAGAAACTAACACATTTATTAGAGCATAAGCTTTCGTGGACTACAGCCCACTTCTTCGGATGCATACAGAGTGGAATAAATATTGAGGAGATATATATACACACATATAGAGAGCATGAACAGGTGGGAGTTGTCTTACCAACTCTGAGAGGCCAATTAAGTAAGAGAAAAAAAAACTTTTGAAGTGATAATCAAGACAGTTTGATAAGAAGTGTGAGAATACTTACAAGGGGAGATAGATTCAATGTTTGTAATGGCTCAGCCATTCCCAGTCCCTATTCAAGCCTAAGTTGATTGTATCTAGTTTGCATATCAATTCCAGCTCAGCAGTGTTCTCCTACTGGTTTTTGAGTGTTATGATTCCTGATGTCAGATTTGTGTCCATTAATTCTTTTGCGTAGAGAAGCAATGGAGAATCCACCACAACTCTTGGTAAATTGTTCCAATAGTTTATTACCCTCAATTTAAAAATTAATACCTTATTTCCAGTCTGAATTTGTCTAGACTCACCTTCCCATTACTGCTTTTGTTATACCTTTGTCTGCTAGATTGAAGAGCCCATTATCAAATTTTTGTACCTCATGTAGGTACTTAATTTAATCAAGTCACCCCTTAACCTTTCTCCTTGAAAAACTCGGACCGTGCATGCCCATTTAAACAGTAAAATAATTCTGCAAATGTAGTTGTTTTAAAATAACAGAAATGAGCCTTTTACATTGACTAACACTGCCAGCAACATTTTATATTACTAGCTTAGCTATTTGATCCAAAGATGCACAAGAAAGACACTTGAAAATGGTGACTTCCATATTTATTCCTAATTTTAAAAAGTCATGTTCTTTTAAAATGTATTTATTCTAAAATGTTCACTCCTGGGTTGATTTCTAAGGCAAATTTTGGCTCAAAACTATTCTTTACAACAATTACTCAGACAATGAGAGAAAGCACTTCTGCACCTGCTTAATTCCCATGACTTCACCTGCATTTAGGCACATGCTTAACTTTAACCAGGTGCTTAAGAACTTTCCTGAATCGTGCCTACATTCTCAGTTCTGCCCATAGATCTACAAATGCCTGCAGTCAGCACCTACATGCCTATTTGGCAGCTCAGAGTAGAATCTGGGTGTCCAGTACTGGTCAGATTAAATTCACCCCTCGGGTATCTCCCAAATGAAGTTCACTCCTGGAATAACTCCATTAAAGTTACACCAACAATGAATCTGGCCTAATATCCCTCTGCCCACACTCCCACTCAGAACTATGGCCCTGTCTACACTTGGAGCTGGGGCACTAAAATGAAGAGTGCAGCCAGGGTAGATGGGGCCGCGGTAGGAGCTAGCTGTGCTAATGAGGCTCCACAGGGGTCAGGCGGGTTCGTACTCCGGGCGACTAGCCGGTGCTGCCATTCACCACTCCCCATGTTATCCCGGCTACGTTACTGTTTTGAGCACACTAGCTTGATAAGGGCTAGCACAAGTGTGTCTGCGCAAGCTGGGAATAATGATATGATATGCATGAATGGGAACTGGGGTGAGATGATCAGCCCTCGTCTCTGCTTTCTAGCCATGGTGGGATTTGAAGCTGGGGTGTCCAGATGTGAAAGACCAATTCACTTACTAATTTGCGTTTACACTACACAGCCTGTGCTTGCATCTTTCTTTCTTTCTTTCACAATTTTCCAGTTTGGCTCTGGATTATGAAAGATGCTGTCGGGTTTGTGAACATCTCTCCCGTCCTTCATGAAGTCTCACTAGAATGTTCAGCCTTAGCCCTAGTTGCCCTTAGAGCTGGGGGTGTTATTGTTCAAGATGGGTGCTAGACTCGTAAGGATGTGTTAAGACTCCATAAAATGCTTGTAAGTTGTTGCATGCATTAATCTTACTTGCAGTATCTGTATTACATGTTACAAAGGTGAAATGTACATTTGGTTTATAATTGCCAAAAAGGCCTGCTCTGAACTTGTGAATTCAGATGGGAAGAGTGGCTCCCCTCACCCCTCTAGGAGGATTATACCAATTAAGTGGGCCATCAAAGGACTGATTGCCCCATCTACCTATGGAGAAGTATGTGCAGAAGCCCTCGTCCCATCGGTTTGAGTGCTGGAAGGGGGAAATAAAAATAGTTGACATGAAGATTTTTCATCTCTTTACCACTTACAAGGGCTGGAACTGAGAAACGAAAAGCAGAGATCCCTGGGGTGAACCTACATCAGCCCTGAAAAGACATTCTGTGCTGACAGATTACTACATCTCTGTCACCTTTTGCAACCACAGGCTCAACTCATTTGAGCATTTATGTTGTCTGCTTTAACTTGTAAAGAACTCTCTCATTTCTTTTTCCTAGTTAATAAAGCTTTAATTAGCTTACTAGGATTGGCGACCAGCGTTGTCTTTGGTGTGATATCTAAGGCACAAATTGATCTGTGGTAAGTAACTGGTCTCTTGGGCCTGGGACCAACCTGAATATTTTGTGATTTTTGGTGTAAGTGACCATTTATCACTAAGAACAGCCCTCCTGGGGGGCAAGGCAGACTGGAGAGCCCAAGGGGACTGTCTGTAACTCCGTGGTAAGACTGTTGCATTGATGCAGGAGTTCCATTTGTTACTGCGTTGGTGAAATCTAATCAGAGACCACACCACCAGCTTGGGGTGTCTGTCCTGCCCTGAGATAGGCACTCATGGTCGTGAGCCACTCTGATAGCGTGGCAATCACCGTCCTCTTTATAACGATCTTTTACATATTTGAAAACTGTTATAATGTCCCCTTCCCCTTTTCTTCTCTAGGATAAACATGCTGAAACCTTTCAACCTTTCCTCCTAGGTTATGTTTTCTAAACCTCTTATCATTTGTGTGAATGCTTTTCAAACAGCTTCTCCATGACATGCCAGGTCTCTGGCACTGCTTTACGGCAGAGAAGAACGGTTTTAAATGATAGCTTATGACCTTGTTTATCTGATACTGTGGTGGGTTTTTTAAGACCAAGATATACCTGTGGGACCAGACCCTGGCTTCTGATAACGCTACTTTGTGCCACTCCAGCAGCTCTGACCTGCACTAACGGGATAGCTACAGAATGCCTTGGCACAGGGAATCCTTAACTGGTGTAGAGATGGTGTAGCCCTTATGCGTAAAAGGCATGTCAGGCCCGTGATCTGAGTACATGGCTCTCTGGTGATCCCTGATTGCAGAGTGGCCCTTTGAGAGCCATTGCCACTGGATGTAATTAAGAGCAGCCTTGAGGATGATCTAAATCAGGGGTTCTCAAACTGAGGGCAGCCAGAGGAGTGCAAAGGTGACTTTCAGCTTAAATCTTTGTCCCCTCCCCCCTTAGCTGCACCAAGCAAAGCCAGGTAACAAAACGGTCAGCGACTAGGAAAATTGAGTTCATAAACAGGAATGATATGAGTAGACCCATTTCATTGCAGCCTGTGCCATGCGAAGGGGGCTAGCCTCGCATTTCAAAGAGTGGCGTTTTCACTACAATACTTGGGAGTTAAAAATGCATTACCAGTAACTTTCCATCTATCAAAAGCAGGAGGCAAGAAGCAACATTTGTCTGGTGAAGTCTGAGCACACTATGAAATGTGCCTGGGGCTAGACTCTGCCCTTTTTATGATCCATTTGCATAAGTAGAACATTTTCACAGAAGCCTGCATGGCTTGAGGGCAGCATAATTTGTTATGCTGCCATTTCTTCTGGAGGCTGGTGCACCTGGCTGTGCCTTGGATTTCTATCACCATCCCCAAACCAAACACACCAATTTTTAAGCTTACACTTTTGTCCATATACAATACTTTAATTCACTAGATACATTCCTAAAACGTGCCTTGTGCTGAATTTCCTATTCAAAACAGCAGGTAGCCATGTCCTGCTGCTAATGAGACCTGAACGCTCCATCTGAGCTAACATGGACCTTCACCACAGTCTAGGGCATTTCTACGAGCAGACAACCCAACCCATCCTGTGAGTTTTTTTCTTTGATCATAAGAACCTCTGGAGCAGTTTTGCAGTGCCTTTTTCCACACAGGGCAGAGATTATTTGACTGCCTCACTACTGCATAAGAAGAACATAAGAACAGCCATACTGGGTCCGACCAAAGGTTCATTTAGCCCAGTATCCTGTCTTCTGACAGTGGCTAACACCAGGTGCCCCAGAGGGAATGAACAGAACAGGTAATCATCAAGTGATCCATCCCCTCTCGCCCATTCCCAGCTTCTGGCAAACAGAGGCTAGGGACATCATCCCTGCCCATCTTGGCTAAAAAGCCATTGATGGACCTATCCTCCATGAACTTATCTATTTCTTTTTTGAACCTGTTATAGTCTTGGCCTTCACAACATCCTCTGGCAAGGAGTTCCACAGGTCGACTGTGGAGTGTGTGAAAAAATACTTCCTTTAGTTTGTTTTAAACCTGCTGCCTATTAATTTCATTTCGTGACCTCTAGTTCTTCTATTATGAGAAGGAGTAAATAGGAGTCAGCATTGGCTTTCTCACTTTAACCAACAAACATACACAGAAGAATATGAAATCACTTCACTTCCTGTGGGCTACAAAAAGCCCCACTAGTCCAGGCTGTGAAGGCTCATTACAAAAGGCCAACGGCTGGTAGCCAAAACACCTTGCATGGTAGAGGTGGTTTATCAGTCCAGAGCTGCCCGAGCTCTGTTTTGAGGGTGTTCAGTGGTTCTATCACAAGTCTGCTTTCATGGCTTGGCGGCAAGCTTTCGTACTCTCAGTTTCTGCTTCCCAGCCTCTAGTATCCCATGATATACAATGCACTTTGTTAATGTTTATCTGCATATTTTAAAAGACTTTATGAAACTTCAAAGGAGCCTCTTCAAAGTTTTGGAAGGCCTGAGCCAGCCTCATGCATGCCTGACCCACACTCCATGGGTGACTGAGTAAAAGTCCCTGGTGTAATGAGTTCTTTTGGTATTCGACTGAGCGTTCCTGTACAGAAAGCCTGCAGCGTCTGTACACGGTGACTTTATAACAAATTGCACAGGGATCAGAATACATTATAAATAAGTTGTAAGTGCAGTTCAGTCATAGAGTTTAAGGCCAGAAGGAACCTCCAAATCATCTATTCTGACGTGCGTATCAGGGGCCACCAACACCACCCAGCACCCACACACTAGACCCAACAATGGAAATGAGACTAAAGTATTGCAGCTCACAGGAGCCTAGACTATTACGTGCCACAGGCAGAGAACAGGAGGGACCAAGATACACCAGTGGCCCCCACAACAAAGCCCCCCACAGTTGCAGGGGAGTGGCTTGTCACAGGGTTTCTTGGTTATTTCTTTATTTGACGTTTCACTAACCATTGTATTAGCTATGACTCTGATCCTGCAAACCCTTAAGCACATGTATAGCTTTATTCACGGGAGTAGTTCCATTGGAATAAAGTTGCACCTGGGGTTAGCTATTTGAAGGAGCCAGGCCTAATTATTATCAGAATAAAATAATTATTCAGCCAACTCTTCTGGGTTCCAGTGGGTAATCCTAAACCACATTATCTGACAGTGAATTCTACACACGATTTGAAATCAACACGCAACTTTCGGAATCTAGGACAAAAATATCCTTTATGCCTTGTTTATAACTCTCTGTTGGGTAATATTCTTTAGGAATTGCTATTGGCATCTGTGAAGTCAGGGAACCTAGATTCCTCTTCTGAAAATGCCGCTCTCCACAGTTAGTAAGACAATCAAGTGCTATTGTAAATAAGTTCTGCCTGGTCTAGTAACACCAGAAAGGCAAACACATGCATTTTAAGAGATGTATTTTTAAACATCTGTTCTATCAAACAAAGAACATGTGAGCCAACCACATACCTCCCTGCTGGCAAAAGTTCTGAAGAGGCACAAAAGTACAGAGCAATTGCTCCTGCCCCTAAATCCGGAAGTCTCTTTTGGGTGAGGAAAAGGAAATGACTTCCCGCCTCTTAAATATGACAGTCAGAGAAGGGTAACGGCTTCTAAGGCAGGGGGAGAAATCTACAGCCCGTGGGCTGGATCTGGCCCCTTGCTTAATTTCATCTGACCCGCAGCGCCCCACCGCACGGGGCTGAAGCCGTAAGCACCAGCTCACACCGCCACGGGGGGAGGAGGGGGAAGTCCCGAGCCTCCATGCAGAGGCACAGGAACTAGGAGTGCGGGGGGTGCTGTAGCACCTCCAGGTTTTGCGCGGGGTCCTGGCCACTGGCCCCATATGTGGGGTCCCGGCTGCTGCCAGACCCCCATCTGGGGCTCTGCTCCCGCCCCCAGCTGTGGTCCCAGCCTCAGCCCCCTTACCCCTGTCCACGCCCTCCCACCCCCGCCCCTGGAGCCACAGCCCAGTCTTGGCCCCAGCTCTGGGGAGAGGGGACATAGACAAGGGTAAAGGGGTGTGAGGTAAAAAGTTTGGGGACCACCAGCTTTCAGCAACCCCACTGCAAAAACTGTTCCAGTGCCACTGCCTTTGGCCCCACCCCCCAGCAGGTGAGTGGCCCAGGATTGATTTTTGCTGTGGGTCAATGGCCCAGGACAGAAAAGAGGTTCCCCACACCTGTCCTAAGGGACCAAATATGGATCCCAATGAAGTAAATGGGAGTAAATCAATGTGAGCTCTGTAGCTAAGGAATCCCTGGGCTTCTGCTATGAACCAACTATTAGAGACTCTGCCATATCCCAGTGAAGGCATGGTTGCTAGGGAACCCCACTTCACACTAGGCATCCCCCGCCACCACAGGAGAGAATTCCCCATCCCTGCAGCTCTCAGACAGAGACGGGAACGTCTGCTTCCGGCTTTGACAGAGCCAACTGGCCAAAACATGGCAGACTCCCCGGACCAAGAAAACAGAAGTCTAGCCAACTCTTGCCATCTGAAAACCTTTGTGCGGGGAACTCAGGAAGCAAAGGGATAAGGGTGTGATGCCACTGGCTTTGCCTCAGACATCTAATGTCCGGGGCTTTGAGCAGCAGCTGGATGAGGAGGGAAATAGTACAGAGGGAGGACACGGGGAGGATTCAGGGAGTTGGTTTTCAATATCAAGCCCTGGATGGTTTGGGACCTGGTTACCTGAGGCATGCCTCTCTCTCCAGGTCACATTGCCACTGCTGCACAATGGAGACGCTCAAGCTGGATTCCCTTTGCTACAAAGAGGTGGAAGCAACTGGCAGGACATTGTCTAGTAGGGACTCTCCACTATGGAGTTCACACCTGCCTTGGCCAGCGGAGGCTGAAGTTGTTGACCTGCCCCCAGGCATTTCTCCATGCTGTTGGGAAAGGGTGGGCTGCGGATTGGAAGGGTTTGTTATGTGGGGTTATGAGTCTAGTGTTTATGCTCTGAAGTTTGATCGGATATTATAGCATATTGTGGGTGTTGATCCATGTAATGGCTACCACGGCCACAGAGTAGGTGACTGCTCATTTTTTCTGAACTAAAAAATTAATTAATGAAGTAATAAAAGACCCAGAAAGAGCTGGCCACCAAAGAGACCTTTGTCCCTTCTGAAGGTTGGTATTACTGCCCCATTTTACAGATGGGAAAATTGAGCTACAGCCAAGGTGAGTGACTTGCTCAGTGTTCGATCCAGTCAAAACACGGGAAACATTTTTGCAAAAGTTTTCATGAAAAATGTGTCTTGTTTGTTGAAATTCAAAATAGCGGGGGGGAAACTGGCAACATTTCAAAAGTTATTTTTTCTTTTTGAAGGAACTGTATAGTTGGTCAAAAATGGGATGAAAAATTTGCTGTCAACATTTTTGTGAAAAATTAATTCTTTGCCAAAATTCAAAATATCTACAAAAAATTCATCAAAATATCAAAACTCAGACCATTTCAACCAGTTCTACTCAGCAGAAAAGATGGACATGGACTGACTCCTGACTTCCAGGTCCAGCTCTGATCACTACAGTACTCAGCCTAGAAGAGAGAGCCTAAAAATGAAGAACGTATCGGTGGGAGCTGGATACACACAAGTGAGGAATTTATCTGGGTGCGTATGTATATATCTGCTTCTATAGATATCTAGAGAGTAAACAGAGTGCAACAGTAATTGTAAATATAATAGAAATAGCAATAATTACTTTCTAAAATTAGTCTGATTTTTGAGGTGTTGATATTCATTTTCTATGACAAAATATGTATTCTAAACACAAAAAAATCGAAGTATTTACAATACTTGTATATTATTAATTGGAAGACTCACAGCTGATTAAATGTCATAAGATGGAGTATTCCAATTATCAGCAAAGGAGATAAAAGGAAGTGGATTAAATATTCTGGAAAGCAAAATAGAAAGGGTCTTGTTGTCCCCTGTGTGCAGTAGAAATCACCTTAGTTTATGTAGCACGTATTAAATGTTACTCTAGAATGGAATTCTCAGTGGGTCAGAGCTCAGGCATATTGTATTGTTACTGAGCCACCCTTGTATATTTAATTGTCAGTTAAGCAACTCCCTGTAATTTTAGGGAATGAGGGCTATTAGTAACCATTTACGGCACAGGGGTTTTATATAATTGTACATCTCTCTCAACACTAGTCTATGCTTTGATCCTGCACACAATTGTGTCCACCAAGACACCTAGTGTGCATAAAGTTGTCTGTGTGTTTGTGTAACATACTGGCAAAAGTGTGTGTCATGCTTCAGATTCATTAGAGGATAACAACTTACTACTTCTACCTGCTCATGGAGATACTCTTTCAGCTCAAGTGGTAGATGTCTGTGCTGTAGTGCTAAGGATCAACCCTGCTGATGAAGGCAGTGGGTTCATATGCAGGGTCTTGGCCTGTGGGATGGTTGTGGCTGGCCTCACCACATGTAAGGCTAGGTCTACACTACAGGGGGGGGGTCAACCTAAGATATGCCACTTCAGCTACGTGAATAACGTAGCTGAAGTGGCGTATTTTAGGTCGACTTATCTGGCTGTGAGGACGGCGGCGAGTCGACCGCTGCCGTGCCGCCGTCGACTCCGCTTCCGCCTCTTGCCGCAGTGGATTTCCGGAGTCGACAGAAGAGCCATCGGGGATCGATTTTATCGCGTCTTCACTAGATGCGATAAGTCAATCCCCAATAGATCGACTGCTACCCGCCGATTCAGAGTGTCAGCTAGTAACAGATAAAGGTGATGTTTCTTAGGCCTGGTCAACAGCAGGGGTTAACAGATTTATTTGGGCATAAGCTTTCGTGAGTAAAAACCTCACTTGAAGTGAGGTTTTTACTCACGAAAGCTTATGCCCAAATAAATCTGTTAGTCTTTAAGGTGCTACCAGACTCCTTGTTGTTTTTGTAGATACAGACTAACACGGCTACCCCCTGATACTTGACAGCAGGGGTTAGGTCACTATAGCGATGTCTCCCAGGGGTGGGAAACATCCACACCCCTGGGAGATCCGGAGCTCCAGTGATCTAATCCCAGGTGTAGACAGCACTAGTTCGACCGAAGAATTCTTCCATCGACTTAACTACCACCTCCCGGGGAGGTGGCTTAACTACACCAACGGGTGAAGCCCTCCCATCGGCATAGATCGTGTCCACACTGAAGTGCTGCAGCAGCGTAGCATTTTAAGTGTAGACATACCCTTCATTAACGTGGTCAAAGCCTCTGGGTTTGGAACAGATGATGCTGGTTTGTTACACTTAGAGGTGATGCAAATCTCTTTACAGTATCTTGATTCACAGGCTACTACAAATACATCTCTCTACTCTGATTGGCCATGACTTACAGATCTCTCCACCCACAACAACAGGATCTTATGTGAACAGCTAACACTTCTCCCGACCCCGTTGAATCTAATGAAGGGGGGGGGGGAACTCAGCATTCCCCAGGAGGCAAGGAGGATCTAGGAATGAGGGGCCTGGATCGGTTTCCTGCTCCATGCCAGCCAGTGGAGACAGCAACCTTTGCACCCTGCCCAGTGAATTCAGAGCCTAAGTGAGGCGGAGGGCCCTTGTGCTGCCACTCTGCATTGGAGTGAATTGCACTCAGGAAGCATTATTATTAATTTATGATTGCCAGCACTAGGTTTGCAGAGCAGTTCAGTTTTCTCTCTAGCTCCAAATAGTAAGTTTGCAAGGAAGTATTTAGCAGTAATACGAGCACTGAAAAAAGATATTAGAAGAAGGAATCTGGGGCATGTTTTCCTCTTTCCGTCCCTCCGAGCTGTTAAGTGACTGTAAATCAGATGTCTCCATAGGCTGTTATTTATTTGTTGTATTGACTTGCTAAACAATGTAGCTGAGGAGTGTTTCTCCAAGGTCCTGCCAAGGTGTACAATAGGTAATCATGCTGTCAGATTACGAAGAAACTAATATATACCCCGAAGACAAAATGGGTGACAGCTAACCTACACTTAGAGATGCATCCTTACTAATTGGAAATTACAACTGCCATGATAGAATTGTACAGAGGTAACTTCCATGTTTCATTTGGTACACAAGCCCTTGGTTTTGAATGTTATCAATGCAGTATCTCTATTTATCATAGGACTGAGCTCAGAAAGCTATTAACTATCTTTACAGATATGTGTTATCTCCTAAAGAGAGAACATTTAGGAAGAGATAGAAAGGATTATTCCTGCATTGCTTATTGTTCCAAGTGAAGTGTGGAAAACAGTTATTATTACACCCAAAGTGTCACAATTAACAAGTGGAAGGGAGTAAAGCAGTGATAGGAACAGTATTATAAACATGTAGCCCCATCAACAGTTAGGGGGAAATCGACCTTGCTGCTCTATTACTTCTATGACATATACTGTATTTGCCCAGCATTCAATCACATTGTTTACTGATGCCAATTACATCACAGTGATAAGGGACATGTATTTTTTTTAAATAAAGAAGAAAGAAAGCCCAGGGGTCTGCTTCCCACTGCTGCACCCTCAAAATGTCCATTAATCCTAAATTAGAGTCGTGTGTGCATAGCGAGGGGGAAAACAGACCCCCTAAATGTGGAACAGCTGCACAGCACAGCAGTAAAAAGAGCAGTAAGATCTGAATGTCATGTCATAATAGGATTCTCTACAGAAACAAAATACTTTATGAATAATAGAATATTCCCATTCAGAATTATAGTCTCATTCTTCTGTGTTTCTTTAACCTCTTTTCTTATGTGATAAGGAAGTTACCCTTGACTGCTTTGCATTTGTATCCTCTTGAAGCTGAAATGCACTGGCACATCATCTCTGTGACACAGAAGAGACTTCATTAGCAATTCCAGGTTCAGGATGCTATGAACTGACATCTCTAGTGTGCATCTCCTTGTCACTTTACCCTTCCTTGGCACACAAAAAAATGCCTGTCAAATACTATTCTAGACACACAAGTCTCAGAGTGAAAAGTAGTGCTTAATACCAAGTCCTCTAACTAGCAAAGGCAATGAGATACCCAGTTGTTAATACAGAGTGATAACATTCCTTGTTGATTAGCAGCTATCAGACCCAGCACTATTATTATGAGGTTTCTTTTCTGTTCCAGAAGTATTCAGACTTGCTGCTTAGCTTCTCTGAGGACTAAAGAGCTAGAAGGTTGCCCAGGGTAATCGGAGTATTCATGAAAAATAAAACTTTGTGAGGAAACAGTTAAGATTGAACGTGTGTATCAATGGCATCCACAACCGCCAGAAAATGGAGTATCATTTCCTCAGTAAGTAGGATAGTCTGGGAATTAACAGTTATAGCGCACAGTTCAGTGAGCAGATATGTTCAGTGCTGTGTTCTTCACTCTATGGCAAGGAGAGCTTGTGTTAACTGCATTCTTCTTCGCTTTACTTCCATCTAAGAGCGACACGACCGAGAACCTGCTCGAGCTGTAGCGGGCAGCTCTCTGGTCTGAGCAGTATCATAGGGTGCCCTGCTGGGTGAAGAGCGGCCATTTGAATTCCCCAGCCCCCACACTTACCTAGCAGTAGCTGCGCCTCACAGTGCCCCCCACAATGAGGCTGGGCCTTTGGGTGCTGCCAGGCTAGAAATATTGAAATAATAATCCGAGCTGGTCAGAAAATGGAACATCCCTCCTATGGGAATTTGGATATTTTAACGTTTGCCGTCATCCTGAGACGAAATGCAAAGTTAAAATATCAAAATGTTGATTCAGAAACGACAAAACAAAACATTTCAAAACTTCCGAATAAAATACAACTTTTTATTTTGAATCAGCCGTTCAGCACAACACAGTCAATTCTGTAAAAAGCAACAGAGGGTCCTGTGGCACCTTTAAGACTAAGACTCTGTTAGTCTTAAAGGTGCCACAGGCCCCTCTGTTGCTTTTTACAGATTCAGACTAACACGGCTACCCTTCTGACCATTAATTCTGACATTCCTGATGAAAAAATATAATCAAAACTGATATTTCCCAGTGGGAAATTTCTTTCTGATCAAATCACATTTTCCAATATGAAAAAAATTGGGTTGAAAAATTTTGACCAGAAATAACCAGAACAGCAGCAATAACAATACATTCATCAGATGCAGCCACGTCAGTCACACCATAGAGTCCACCTTCACTCATTACCCCAAGCAACTTTACACCTCTCCAACGTTACGCAGACGTGCTGCACTTCTTCACCACCCGGAGAGCAAACGCTCATTTACAACCTTTTTCTTTTATTTCTATAAGTGAGATTAGGGCACAAATCTTAATAGTTGGGATTCATCTACAAAGTGCTGGGTGAACATGAATTGCTCAATCCTCACTGCTCCCCGTGAAGCAGGTATTAGTGAACCCATTTGGCTGATGGGCAAACAGAGACACAAGGCCACCAAGTGGCAGAAATGAAATGTGGACTCAGGATTTCCTGAATTCCATCCCAGCCCCAATTAAGTCCATCCACTCAATAAAACTGTCTCAGGTGCACGCTGAATTCTTCCGAGGGCTCCCTCCCGGAACGTTTTAGACTATCCGAAATGTAGGGTTGCTCCATTTCTGGGCACTTTTGTTTAATTCCAGGCTGAAAAGGTTGAAGCCCAAACAATTCTCTTCACTTGCAGTGCTGTGCAAATGGAAGAGAAGGAATCCCTCCCCCCTCACCACCCACTCTTTTATTTCAAGGACAGAAAATGCACGAGGCTGCCAAAGCAAGCTAGTGCATCATTCCAGGAGGGAGAGATCCCAGTTCAGACGGCTGTGCAGGGAGATGTTTTTCTCTGTTGTTTTTCCAGCCAGACCTCTTGCCAGCTGCTGAAATTATGCAACCGCCTGTCTCCCTGGCATGCAGATTTTACATCTAGACGAGGGAGGCAGAGCCATCTTTCACAAACTTTTCACTGGCACAGCAAGACGACACTGTTTTACCGTTCTCTATCAGACTGAGATTATGCAAAAAGAAACTTGCAAAGAATTCAGGAGTGACACCACTCACCTGACCCTGGCAAAGACATTCTCACTCCAAAAAGCCTGGGGTGGCCCCATGAAAAGTCCTCAGCAATAGGCTAACTCCTCTCCCGCTGACCTCAGTGGGAATTTTACCATCGGCTTCAGTGGGAGGCGAATTAGGCCACCATCAAGGGGCTTTGGAAAATCCAGCCTCTGAGTTTAACTTTCTCTCCCAACAAGCCTGGAGTGGAGTGAGTGACTGCCACACTCAGGCAGCAGCATCTCCGGGTGTTTGAGTAACCGCTAGGGAGACAAGAACACCACTCAGCCTATCTGCATCTCCACCTCTGCTTCATCCTAGGAAGGCAGGGGAGGCCTCCCCATCCCCACTGCATTGATGAGGCTGGCTTCCCACCACGACAGCACCTTGCTCACTACCTCCCGGGCATAAGGAGCATTCTCCTTCCAGGGGCAGTGAGCTGGGCTGGGAGCCTGTCTTGCTGGTTCTCTCTCACTGCCCATCCAAGCTGCACCAGCAGTCCCGCCTCAAAGCTGGAAGTGGGGACATGGCTGTAAAATACAAAGCAGATCCCAAATTATACCATTGGAGTGGAAATTTAAACAACTGCAGGCTAAGCAGAAAAAGACCTGGGGATTACAGTGGACGAGAAGCTGGATACGAGTCAGCAGTGTGCCCTTGTTGCCAAGAAGGCCAATGGTATATTGGGCTGTGTTAGTAGGAGCATTGCCAACAGATTGAGGGAAGTGATTATTTCCCTCTATTTGGCACTGGTAAGGCCACACCTGGAGTACTGCATCCAATTTTGGTCTCCCCACTACAGAAAGGATGTGGACAAATTGGAAAGAGTCCAGCGGAGGGCAACAAAAATGATTAGGGGGCTGGAGCACATGACTTATGAGGAGAGGCTGAGGGAACTGGGGTCATTTAGTCTCCAGAAGAGAAGAATGAGGGGGGATTTGATAGCTGCTTTCAACTACCTGAAGGGGGGTTCCAAAGAGGATGGAGCTCGGCTGTTCTCAGTGGGGGCAGGTGACAGAACAAGGAGCAATGGTCTCAAGTTGCAATGGGGGAGATCTAGGTTGGATATTAGGAAACACTATTTCACTAGGAGGGTGATGAAGCACTGCAATGGGTTACCTAGGGAGGTGGTGGAATCTCCATCCTTAGAGGTTTTTAAGGCCTGGCTTGACAAAGCCCTGGCTGGGATGATTTAGTTGGGGTTGGTCCTTCTTTGAGCAGGGGGTTGGACTAGATGACCTCCTGAGTTCTCTTCCAACCCTGATATTCTATGATTCTAATAGGTCTGAATTTTCACACTGTGGAAAATAATTGGTAGAGGGCTGAAAAATCAACTAACCCAGCACTCAGACCTGACTCCAGCAGCACTCTGGATTCCCACACTGCTCGATTTTGTAATGAGTAGAAAGACAGGCATCGGATTTCCTCACAGTAACATTCATATTGACAGGCAGGTGTCCAGGAACTGGCCTTGTTCATCTTTAAGCCAGCACAGTACAGCCTCGGGTGACTGAAAGTCACACTGGGTTCAGTCATCTGTAACTCCATCTAGTCAAAGAGTGTGTTCAGCTTTGTGTTGTGAATGGGAGGAGAAGGGCACTGGACTTTATCAGGTTCAAAGAAGAAAACACACTGTTGTTCTACTATTGGCTACCGCAAAAACAACAGATCGTCGTCATCGCTAACTGAGCAATAGTACCACCCCGCGGTATCTCAGACACTGCATTTATTTCCTATTCTAAGCACGGCGCCTGTGGGAAGCATCGTACTGACTATTAGCAGCACAGAAACCATTGGTAAATGGCATCAGTTTACATTGATCACTGTCTCTTTGAACAGTGGTCAAAAAGCTCTGAACAGGGTTTGGATTGCAACATGCCCAGCTTGTTTGGTCATGTGTAGCTGCAGAAGGCAGCTAATCACTGAAGGCATCCTGCACAGCAGCATTTGAAAAGATTATCCATTTGTTTATTGCTGTCGCGGGCCAATCCTCTTTGTTGCTAGGCCATGATGTGAGATCAAGAAGCAACCCCAAGAGGCGACTGTTGCAGTCGAGATAACCGGAAACCACACCCTCAATGGCAGCTCCAGCCTTGAGTTTTTCAAGGTTTGACAACAAATGCCTATTTGTTTTTAACTCATTCCCTTCCAGGAACTCATCTGGAAGGATATGTTTCAGGATGATCAAATGTGCTAATGGTATTCATTGCCAACGCGTGGCAGGGTTTTGAATTGTACTCTAAAGGTGCTACATTTCCTGAAACCTGCTCCAGAAGTGCAAGTACTATTTTGCTTTGTGCTTTCAGGACAGCACATATACAGATGGCCATGTACACTCTTCCCAAAGAGCACTGGGGATGCAGCAGAATGAGTGGAGCCAGAAGATGACAATGGAGAAATAAAAAGCTGGTCAGCTAAACTACCCATTTCTTCTGCCATTTTGACATGTTTCCATGGATATGGAGGCAAAGGCCAATTTTTATCTTGAGGAACTGTACAATCAATGCACTGAGCATGAGGTCAGCTGTGAAGTGGACAATGAGCAATTACATGTCACTTGTCCAGAGTGGGTTAGTTTTGTTGTGCTGGACGGCCAGATAATTGCAGTCTTTTTTAACTTGCTCAAACCATACCAGTGGGAACCCTACAGACATAGCCCAGTGCAGGTATCTTAATCTGACTATTAACCATTGCTGGTATCCCCAGAGTCTGCCTCTGTTTTAGTATCTTGGATTATGGACTATTGCAATGTAGTTTCTTTTATTGTTAAAATTTTCTCTAAGGAGCTAATCATCTTCCTAAGAGCTGGATTCAAAGTCCAGTAAAGTCAGTGCAAACATTCTCACTGATTTCCCTGGGCTCTGGATCAGGCCCTAAGATGATTTTCAATTGAAGAAAGCTGTAGTATATTGAAAATCCAGGCTCCAAGCAGCAATTAAGTAACAGACAGGGATATGTTTATTATAATCAGCTGTTTGTTTTGTCCAGTGGCTTCTAGACACAGGAAAACATCTTGAATTGTTATTTACATTGTGTTATTTTACAGGATAGCTGTTTATAATACGACATAAGATGGGCAATAAGGGATGTAACATTCAGTTTCAGTTACTCCCTATCTGTCCTGCAGCAATAGTTTGTTCTGGATTATTCTTGGGTAAAATTGGTATAACTGGTAAAAAGAAAATATAATTTAGGCAAAATGTTTTCTAGACAGGCTAATTAAAAATATATGGTCCATTTCCTCACATGCTGTTGACAATATGTCAATAATAAAAATAGCAACATAATATACACCAATGATGAATAATTTTATGTTTCAGATAACAAAATTCCAAGCATTTTGTGAGAAAGTTGTTGGCCATCTCCACTAAGGAAATAAAGTAAGTACATCACATGTTAGGTAGGACCAAAATTACTATGACTTCAAATATACTTCTAAATCATAGAAATGTCAGGCTGAAAGAGACCTTGAAAAGTCACTAGTCCAGCCCCCGGCGCTGAGGCAGGACCAACTATACCTAGATGAAACCGACAGGTGTTTGTCTAACATGGTCTTAAAAACGACCAATGATGGGGAGTCCACAACTTCCTTTGGAAGCCTAGTCCAGTGTTTAACTACTCTCATAGTTAGGAAGTTTTCCTAATATCTAACCTAAATCTCCCTTGCTACAGATTATGCCCACTACTTCTTGTCCTACCTTCAGTAGACATGGAGAACAACTGATCACTGACCTCTTATAACAGCTCTTACCACATTTGAAGACTGTTATCAGGTCCCCCCTCAGTCTTCTTTTCCCAAGACTAAATAGGCCCTGTTATTTTAATATATATTTCTTCGTCAGTCAAGTTTTCTAAATATTTGATCATTTTTGTTGAACTTCTCTGGCCTCTCTCCAACTGGTCCACATCCTTGTTAAAGTGTGGCACCCAGAACTGGAGACAGTACTCCAGATGAGACATCTCCAGTGCCGAGTAGAGCGGGATGATTACCTCCCTTTTCTTATACACAATACTCCTGTTAATACACTCCAGAACGATATTAGCCTTTTTTGCTACTGTATCACATTATTGGCTCCTATTCAGTTTGTGATCCACTATAACCCCCAGATCCTGATCAGCAGTACTACCACCGAGCCAGTTATTCCTCATTTTTGTAGTTTTGCATTTGATTTTTTCCTTCCTAAGAGAACACTTGTCTTTATTGAATTGCATCTTGTTGATTTCAGACTAACTCTTCAATTTTTCAAAGTTGTTTTGAATTCTAATCCTGTCCTCCAAAGTCCTTGCAAACCCTTCCAACTCAGAGTCATCCTCAAATTTTAGAAGCATGCTCCCCACTCCAGTATCCAAGTCACTAATGGAAATATTGAATAGTACAGTATCCAAGACTGATCCCTGCGGGATACCAATAGATAGGCCCTCTCAGTCTGACAGCAAAGCACTGATAACTACTTTTTGAGTGTCGGACTGCATCGAAAGCCTTACTACAATCAAGATGTGGTTACAGCTTCGCCCCATCCACTAGGCCAGTAAGCCTGTCAAAGAAGGAAATTGGGTTGTTTTAACATGATTTGTTCTTGACAATTCCGTACAACCCTGTTATCCTGTAGGTGCTTACAAATTGATTGTTTAATCATTTGTTCCAGGTATCGAAGTTAGGGTGGCTGGCAGGTCTATAATTCCTCTTTGCTCCCCTTATTAAAGATAGGTACTAGGTTTGCCCTTCTCCAGTCCTCTGGGACCTCATCTGTCCTCCATGCGTTCACAAAGATAATCGCTAATGGTTCTGAGATTGCTTTAACTAGTTCCTTAAGTACCCTAGGATGAATTTCATCAAGCCCTGCCAGGTTGAATACATTTAATGTATCTAAATGTTCTTTAACCTGTTAAATGTATGTGTCCAAAAAGTCAGTGCCTGAAGGCATGTTGGCCTTGTCCTGCTGCCCAGTATGGATATCACAGATGCTATCCAACATGGAAAGTTGGGTGCTTGTATATATGTGCTGTTGACCAAGATCAGTGGGATTTGTTAGAAAAAAACAAAAACCTCAACTGTAGCGTATATTGTGCCCATGCAGCAATCAATGCTGGATCAGGACCTACCTGTGTAAATTTTATTGCTGTAGCCATGAACCCCATCCTTCCTCTCTCAATCACAACTTATTTTTTCTTGACATCTTTGTTCCATTATTGCCTGAAATTAGAATCTAAGCTCACTGGGAGTGGAAAACTATGTCTGCTCCATGAGGCACCTAGTAACCTACCGGGCACTATAAAATAATGAACTCTAATTATATTATAACTTAAATATATGTAAAGTGAAATCCAGTCATTTAGCTTTGATTGGTTTTCCCATGGGCCTAAGAAGACTCAGTAATTCCTTTCACTATACTCAGTTTGTCAGAATATGCCAGTTCTCTGTTCTGGATGAAAGCTGTGTCTCAGAGGTCTCACTCTTCTACTACAGTTGAATACACGATTATGAGGACCAAGATGTTCAAAAGCAACTAGTGATTTTGGGTGTCTAACTTGCACACATTTTGGTGGACCCAGATGTTTAGAACCACCCGTCCCCTTCAAAGCCTCTCAATTTGGGTACCTAAAAATCACCGCGCCCAATCACTAGTCATTTTTTAAAATCTTGGCCAAAACCTTTCCCATAGTGAAAAATATTTTGGTTCCCCCAAACCTTGTGGTCTTATACTTATTTTTACTGGTATGAATCTTACTTTATATGTTCAAGCCTAGATTTCAAAAGACCTCAATCAGCACCCAACATATACCATTGTTCTCAATGGGGCCTGCTGAGTTCTGGGCACTTTCAAAAATCTGGTCTCAATTGCGTGTGCAGAGTGTTTTTAAAACCGGGCCCAGCATCTTTCTTTTTTTGAAAAAAAAAAATTAACCATAAAACTTGTGATCTCTTCATTTTGTGCACAGTAAACAAAAAACAAAACCCACACCACTATACAGAAACTGTATTTAAGAAATACACATCCTTACTGAGACTTTTTAAACTTTGCCTTCCACTGGTGTCCGGTAAGTGAGAGTTCATAGCCAAAGATGTACTTCATAATACTGTCCTACACAGTGTTAAATTGGTATTCTCTGCTCCAGTGGGCAACCCATCTAGATGTGTAAAGAAAGATCAGAACACTCACAATTATTTATGGTTGACAGACAATCTGGCAATAAGAAACAGCTACATAACCCTGGGAACATCTATATCTTGCTGGACTCATAAGAAGAACAACAGAGCATTCAGAAGTGAATACGTTATTACCATTTTTTTTAAAAAAACACCCAACCATACTAGACAAGTGCCACTTAAACTCCCTGAGTCACTTGATGTATCTTTACTGCAAACATTATTATTAATATAACAAATAAAGAGACACCTAGGCTTCAAAGAACTGCACTCCAGGATAACCTGAGAAAAATCAACTTAGAATGAATTTAGATCACAGAATCAATATCTGGGGATTAACTAACTAACTAAATCCTTCATTATTGATTGACCAAAACACTGTCTTTTTAATATGCATCACACAAGTCTTACTCATTTTTATGAACTTAAAAAAAGAATCAACACACTGTTTGTGTACTGATTAACACTCAGTGTTAAATGTGCGACGTGGGGAATGAATGTTATCTAGCACAGTGGTTTTCAAATTACTTGAACTTGGCAGTTCCTTATTGTTCCAAAATTCATGGGCTCCTGTAAAATGCAGCTCTGAAGTGTAATCAAAATGCATACTTCTCCAACTGAATCCACATCTCTCTCGTCAATCTTTTTGGGGCTCTAATGCTAGTTGCCCTTTCTGGGGGGCAGATAACAAGTGCCCTGCTTACCCAATCCACCTGGCACCTTCCCCCAAGCAAAGCAATACATTTCTAGAACATAAGTTGGTCATAGAAAGTCTCACTATGTTCTTATAATTTCCGGAGCAGATTTCAAGCATGTTTTGTTTTGTTTTACTTTAAAAAAAAAGAAAAATGCAAACAGAGTATATTGTAGTTGTGCATTTCTACCTCCTATTTTATCAAGGGCTACATATAAAACTGCCGTTGTTAGGAGATTTGGTCAAACTAGGATTTTTTTTCCTCCCATGTTTTACATCATAACATGTTAAAATACTAAATTGTGTAAGTCTAGTAAACAGAAACATTTCCTTGCGCCGAACATTGAATTTAAACAGCTCTTTCACCATTAGCTAGATCTCACACTATGAAACACAATGTCTTTTCCTTGGCCCACTCCTGCAATGAGAGCTATAAGGTCCAACTCAAAAACACGTGCGTACATTTTAAGCACATAGTAGTCAGGGACCACCTCTGTGCCTAAAGTGAAGCGCACACTTAAGTACTTTCATAAATGGGGGCTGTAGTGAGTAAATTATCTTGATGGGAAAGAACAGAAAAAGAGATTCACATAAGAGTCAGGTCACTGATGTCACTAAACATTATTTAGCAAGCAGGATGGCTTTATGGGAGCAGAGCGAGATTGATGTAACAGTGTCTATTATCCTTGCATGCTTGGACTCTCCATAGTACCTGCAATGTCAGTGCTGGCAACTATCTACTCTAAGGTTTTGGAGTAGCAGCCATGTTAGTCTGTATCCGCAAAAAGAACAGGAGTACTTGTGGCACCTTAGAGACTAACTAAAATTTGTTAGTCTCTAAGGTGCCACAAGTACTCCTGTTCTTTTTTCTATCTACTCTAAGTGTGCATAGAATCAGAGAATATCAGGGTTTGAAGGGACCTCAGCAGGTCATCTAGTCCAACCCCCTGCTCAAAGCAGGACCAATCCCCAGACAAATTTTTGCCTCAGATCCCTGAATGGCCCTCTCAAGGATCGAACTCATAACCCTGAAAGTCTCCCAAATTTGGCTGGAACACTGAAAACATAGGCCAGATCCTCAGCTGGTATAAAACTGGCAGAGCTCCACAGTAGGTCGCCGTTGTACACAAAAGTGACACCCCAGGCTGCCTGGGGTGGGGCTATGGTCAAAAGGGGCAGTTTGCCCTGGGCCTGCTGTTTGAGAGTGACCCCAAACCGAGCAGCGTTGTGATCTGGTGCACAGCACCGCTCAGGTTTGGCCTAGCAGCCCCTCCGCCATGACAGAGGGTTGGTCTGAACGCACAGGCCAACGGCAATGCACTTTGCTGGGAGCCAGGCCCAGCTGTGTCAGGCTGCAGTCACACTGCTGCCGCGGGTGAGCGTGATGCGGGCTTGGTCTTCAACGCCCCATTTCCGCCACCCAGGGCCTCCCTCTCCTCCCTGGTAATTTTTTTGGAATGGTGGGGGAGGCGCCATTGTTTCAGCTTTTAGCCCTGGCTCCCAACAACCTCTGTGCAGCCCTGGTGACATCATTTCTCCACTCTTGCTCAGTATTCCCCTAGGTGTGCCCAAACACCGTGTTAACCCTTTGAGTCCTAGCGTAGTGCTGGGAGCTCATGTTCACATGGTTATCTTCAGTAACTCCTATGTCCTACAGAGTCACAGGTAAAATGTTCAAAAGCACCTGTCACTTAGGAGCCTAAGTCCCATTCATTTTTATTTTTCCTAAATATATTTCTTATTACTTCAAAGGGTCCGCAGTCTGGAATGCAGGAGAAAGCTTGTGCACCTACTTTTTTGAATATGGAAATTTTCATATGCCGAAACACACATCAGTGTACACAAACTGTATTTGCATGCAAAAAATAGACATATGTTAACTACCAGGTTTGTGCTAGCAACTCCATTTAGGACACGCAAGAACCTGTGTGAAAAACTGAGCATACAATACTTAAATGAGCAAAGCTGGTTCCTGCATTATCAATAAATAGTCTTAGCACAGCTGTAAAGGTTTCAGGTTTGCTATAGTTTACAACCACATACTAAAATTAGACACCAAGGAAGAGCGTTAGAAAGAGCACCTCCTGAAGAATTTGCAGGTGACAGTTTTCAACAATTATTTGTGGGAAAGGAAAGAATTGGGAAATGTGCAAAATAATAATAATCCACTACACATGAATCACAGAATGAAAGAAATATATTGTTAATTTAAAAAACCTGGTAAGTCAATTTCATTCAGCTCAAGAAAGCAAATCTTCCCACAGGCCTGTTAAATTCCTTAACTTACGTCCAAACATCAGTCTCTAAAGCTTATCAAATGCCACCTTGTGAGACGCAGTCCCTCATGGGGTCCTATAAATACAGCCCACTTGACAAGCACTCCACTCAGATAAAAAAAGCTGTGGCGTTCTAAGTAAATTTAATTTCTAAAATTTCATTCGATAGCACAGTCCCTCCATCTTTGCAACTCTGGAAATAAAACAAAGGAAAAATAAATCATTATGTGGAGGCAATAAAACACTATGGCTTATAATTTTCCTTTTTCTGACCTTTGAATGTGTGCAGTTATATTTGAACTTACTTCAGTGCGCTGTGCAATGGCTGGCATTTTTCAATTTGAAGCAGTAATGAAGGAATGTAACTATGACTAATGTGCCACAGTTGCTTTGCTCTGGTCTGTCATTTCCTTCCTCTCTAAACGGTAATATCTACCATGCATTTTTAAAAGTACACAATGCAGCCTTTCAACTCTATATGCCGCCGCACCGCTGATTTCAATCTTGCTTCAAACGACCATTATTTCCTGCACTACCTCAAACGATGTTTCGTGGGAAACAGATGAGACGGCAGGCTAGTGTCACGTGACCAGGTGGCTGGAGCAGGAGTCAGGCCTCGTGGTCAGAGCAGGAGTTGGTAGCCTGGGATTGGAGCCCAAGGTCAATGCCACAGTCGGAGGCTAGGTGTCAGAGCTGAGGGTCAGAGCTGAAGTCAGGAGTCTGACCCGAGCTCAGAACCAGAATATCTGGAGTGAGGCAAGGCTGGGGCCAAGGCAGGAGCAGGACTAGAACAAGTTGGGAGCAAAGCTGGGAACAAGCAGGTGCAGAAGCTATCGCAGCTGAGGGCACATGCTTTGAGCAGCCACTGAACTGCTGCTGGTGGGCTCAAGAGCCGGTCTGCTGCTTCTCCCAACCAACACGGTGGCCTACTACAGACTAGCTGTGCTCGCTAGGCTTCCTGGAGCCTGCCTCTGCTGCAGGCCCTGGTTCCTGCAGCCTACCGTCTGAGGAAAGGAACTGATGCCTGACGGAGGAGCAAAGCCGCAGTGAGTTTTCAGTGACTGAAGATGAAGTCGGTTAACATAAAAAACTGATGAATTAAACCCGGTGGTGGTTTGTGTGTGTTGTGATGAAGATGGCGAAGATGCTGTTTTCCATGTCAGTTTTCTCGGGGGGACAGGAGTGAGATCCCCCGCTGATACAAACCAGAGGAGTTCCACTGAAACCAGGTTCCAGAGGGGTAGCCGTGTTAGTCTGTATCAGCAAAAACAACGAAAGGGCACCTTAGAGACTAACAAAATAAACGTGTTAGTCTCTAAGGTGCCACAAGGATTCCTCGTTGTTTTTACCTAAGCCAGGGGAGCTCCTCCAGTTTACACCCAGAAGAGGATCTAGCCCAATAAATGAATTCAGCCTCTAGTTTGTATTTGCTGTCTACGAAGCTGAGTTGAGTTAATTGCATCATGTAAACTGGTTCTTCTGGATTCCTACCTGAAGCTCCTCTCTCCTGGGGAAGCTGTGAATTTAGCCCCAAATCCTCCTGAGCCCTGGCAGGCCTCCTAATGGAGCCTTGTGTCATCTTCCTCGTCTGGAAGGACCAGACGGGCTGCAGCATGGGCTGTTCGAGACGAAGGGTGGGTTAAAGCAGGATAAAATAGAGGGATCCTGTCCAGGCTCCACCACAGTAGCCCCTAGAATCACAGTATTATTCTTCATCCAATGCCCTGGTGATAAGGCAATCTCCAATTCAGGAGTATTGCACTCTAGCTCTCAATTCCACTGAAATCAATTGAATCACATCTTATTAAACAAGTATGCCTTAGATCCGAAGAGACGGTGTACTGCATTTCAAAACAGACTAGAGTCCTTCTCCCAGGGAAGCTTTGTGCGGTGAAATTCTTATTTTCAAGGTCTGCAAAGCCAGTTTATGTTTGGAAGTACTGTCCTTAAATATTTTTTAAACTGCAGTATAATTATATCTAATATATTTTCTGTGCAATTAGAGCTCTAACTTTCCTTTGTATTATAACATCCCAACGTGATTACATTCATATCGATTACCTATTCCTAAAGCATTATGAATGCACTTTCAGAAAGTTTTCTATAGAGAAAGATGCCCCAGTCTCTTCCCCTTTAGAGCAGTGTGAAAAATTAGCACCATCAGGAAAATCATCAAACTTTGCCTTTTTGGAAGTGTCACACAAAATACTAAACACAAAACAAAACAAAAACACACACCACGCCGTACCACACAGCCAGACCCTCCCCAAGGATCTGTTAATCTCCAAAGGGTAGTTTGTTTTCCCTCAAACTATCTTTTGATTATCATCATTCTATTATTCAGTCCTAGTTAGAGATGTACAAATATAAGTTCCTGTCTCACCATAGTTATGATAAATATGTCGAATCTCTTTCTTTGGCTGAGCAGAAGAGAAGTAGCAACGTTTCCCCGTTTTGAACAGTAAATCGTGTTTGTAATTGTTTTGTGATCTGCCTCTTGAGTGTGTATTACAGATAAGAAATGTCATTGATCATTTTATTATGGAGTATTTGTTTGTGGCAGCATCCACAACATGCTAGGTGCTTTCCAAACATTCAGGAGTGGATGATAACCGCTCCAAGGAGCTCCCAGTCTAAGGACAGACAGGTAGACATGGTAGGGGAAGGGGAAGAACAATAGGCAATTTCTGTACAAGAGAACTCAGTTCTCTCTAAGCAGCACAACTGAAGTGGGTCTTTTAGAGGGATGTTAATGTATCTAGGATAAGGGGCCTTTGCAGATGAACTCCTCCCATGAACTGGGGCTGATGGGCAAGAAGCAGATAAACACTTGAGTATATAGCGATGGCTGCAGCAGTGCTGGGAAACTTGTAGATTCTACAGTAAAACACTTAAAAAAGGAATCGTTTACATTCTCCGAGCAAACGGAAGGTGGTGTGTGAGGAGGCAACATGCCCGCTGTAATATTTCTTCTTCTGAGAAAAGAATGCATCTGCCTGCATGAGCCCTGGAAGCTGAAGTCTCTCTCTAATTAAGTGTGTCAGAAAAGAAAGGGACACCCTGGTTCCCTCTGTGGTTTCCCTTGAAATGACACAAGTCTGAAAGAAATGTCTAAAAACTGGAATCATTAATCATATTTGTCAAGGAGCCTGCAGTGTCGGGCAAACATCTGGCAGGTTGTTCAGTGATATTTGTTTGCCTGTCTTGAAGGCTGGCTTGTAAAGGTGAGGCTACTTACAGCCTGATTTTACTGCTATCACATCTTGTGCCGCAGCCTTTGAGCCAAGAGCCTCATGCCTGCCTTTTCCAGGACTCTCCGACACCTTTAAGCATATTGGAAGCTCTTTGGCCCACCAGGTGGTGCTGGCCTGGACTCAGCCAGCTGTGTCAGCTGTATCTTCAGCCACTTTGGCTATGGCTACACTGGGGCTTTACAGCGCTGCAACTTTCTCGCTCAGGGGTGTGAAAAAACACCCCCGAGTGCAGCAAGTTACAGCGCTGTAAAGCACCCGTGTAAACAGTGCCCCAGCGCTGTAAGCAAATCCCCTCGGGGAGGTGGAGTACCTGCAGCGCTGGGAGAGCTCTCTCCCAGCGCTGGCACGCGACCACACTTGCACTTCAAAGCGCTGCCGCGGGAACGCTCCCACAGCAGCGCTTTGGAGTTTCGAGTGTAGCCACGGCCTTAATTGGAGACTGTAAAATACCCTTTACTCAAGTAGGGAGGATATTAGAGGCTATAATGCTGATGACCACAAGAGTTTTAACTCTTTCCCATAATGAGTATCTTTATCTTGCTGGCGTGCAGAGACCACTGCCTGGCATGCTGACCAATATTGTCTCATTGTTTCCTTATATTTCACCATCTGTATTTATGTTGGGGATTAGGTCCTGCTTTGAGCAGGGGATTGGACTAGATGACCTCCTGAGGTCCCTTCCAACCCTGATATTCTATGATTCTATGTGTTGTCTCTTGTCTCTTCCTTAAGTGGTGAGCTCTTTGGGCAGGGACTGTCTTTGTGTTCTCTGTTTGTACAGCACCTGACACAATAGGGTCATATTATCCCACTACACTAAATACAACTAATAAATAATCAGCAAGTCATGTATGTTTCTCAGTTATTCATTCTATAGCTAGCGCATGAACTGCTGCCATGAGAGGCAGAATTATATTGCCAAATCTGGAGGATGTACGACCCTTTGGAACTGCTCTCACAATGCCTGGTTTGTTTAAATGCAGAGTGGACAGCCGAGTCGGAATCTGAACAAGTGAAGTAAGATGATGCTAATTAAATGGAGAAAGACATCCGTAGGAAGGTCAGCATGGCAACGCTGGGAGGATGGCCTGGTGGACTCAGGAAACGGGGGTTTCAATCGCAGCTCTACCACAAGCTCCCTACATGAACTTTCTCTCTCTGTGCACCACTGATAATTACCCTTTCAGATCTCACATACATAGTGATCAAATGCTCCGATACTAGGGGGATGTAGATAGATGGTTTGCAGGTCCTGCTCAGTCAGGAATTTTGAGAATCGCCATATGGCCCTGTTGTGAACATGAGAACAGCCAGACTGGGTCAGACCAAAGGTCCATCTAGCCCAGTGTCCTATCATCTGAAAGTGGCCAATGCCAAGTGCCCCAGAGGGAATGAACAGAACAGGTAATCATCAAGTGATCCATCCCCTGTCACCCATTCCCAGCCTCTGGCAAACACAGGCTAGGGACACCATCCCTGCCCATCCTGGCTAATAGCCATTGATGGACCTATCCTCCATGAACGTATCTAGTTCTTTTTTGAACCCTGTTATAGTCTTGGTTGTCACAACATCCTCTAGCAAGGAATTCCACAGGTTGACTGTGCACTGTGTGAAAAAATACTTCCTTTTGTTTGTTTTGTTTTGCTGCCTATTAATTTCATTTGGTGACTCCTAGTTCCTGTGTTATGAGAAGAAGTAAATAACACTTCCTTATTTCCTTTCTCCACACCAGTGATGATTTTATAGACCTCTATCATACCCCCCTTAGTTGACTCTTTTCCAAGCTGAAAAGTCCCAGTCTTATTAATCTCTCCTCATATGGCAGCCATTCTATACCCCTATTCATTTTTGTTGCCCTTTTCTGAACCTTTTCCTATTCCAATATATCTTTTTGAGATGGGGCGACCACATCTGCATGCAGTATTCAAGATGTGGGCTTACCATGGATTTATAGAGAGGCAATATGATATCTTCTGTCTTATTTTCTATCCCTTTCTTAATGATTCCCAACATTCTCTTAGCTTTTTTAACTGCCGCTGCACATCGAGTGGATGTTTTCAGAGAACTATCCACAATGACTCCAAGATCTCTCTCTTGAGTGGTAACAGCTAATTTAGACCCCATCATTTTATATGTATAGTTGGGATTATGTTTTTCAATGTGCATTACTTTGCACTTATCAACACTGAATTTCATTTGCCATTTTGTTGCCCAGTCACCCAGTTTTGAGAGATCCTTTTGTAGCTCTTTGCAGTCTGCCAGGGAGTTAACTATCTTGAGTGGCTGTCCCGGTGCACTCCCTACTGGCCACGTGTGACACTTCAGATGCTCCCTGACATGGTCTCCTTCCCCTAGATGGATGTCCTCAGCTCTTCTCACACCAGTCTGTGCTGGAGATGTGACTTAGCCCTCCAGCCAAGTCACAAACAAAACTTAGCTCCTTCCGGGTTTGCAAAAGACCAACGAAAAGGTTCTAACAAACAAAAAGATTCTTTAGGAGCTTCTCTCCAGTCTGTCCACTGGGCCCTCTTCCCAGCCCCTTTCTGGGCCACCTTGGAGGGTCTTTATGGCCTTGGGATAGAGCCCTTGGCACCCAGTCTGGTTCCCTTGGAGTCCCCAGGCTCCTGCAGACCCTGGCTCAAAGCCAGCCAACCAGCCTAGCCACACACTGTGGCTCCACTCCACAGACTGATCTCTCTGTGTCCTTTAGTAAGACCTGGGAGTCCATTATACTGTCACCTGACACTCCTTAGTCCCACCCTCTCAGGCTGGGACGGACACAGGTATGGCTGTCCCCCTCTCCCTTAAGGGAGCCAGTCACCTGTGACAGGCCCAAGTCACATCTTGGCAATCGATGATCTTAACAATGCATCTAATTCTTGCTCCTCCATAACCAGCCCTCCTGCAACACTGAGAAAATACAGCTAGCCACACCGATTTCGACAATGGCTTCTCTTCTGTCATGTTTATGCTTGGAAGGACTTCTGGCTGGCACGCTGGGAGATATTTGGAGGAATAATAAATCGTAGGGGCTGGTGAGAAGGGCTCAGTACTAATGCAGATATCTTTTCTATGAGTGTCAGTTCTTTCTGCTCAGCACAAAGACCAATGGCCTATTGCTGCAGGCAAGAGCAGCTCATTAGCCTCTAATGACACCTGGAAAACACAATCCCTGCAGTGTACTGCATTGTGTTTCCTGTTGCATTTTTTCCAGGTGCCAATAGAGGCTCATGTGGCCAGAGCAGGGGACATATGTTACCTAGATCCATGGAAGAATATAGGAAGCTTGGAAGGAAGTCATTGTAACAACTAAAGGAGAGGTCCCACGCATGTATTTAATCTGCCCCGGCATAAAACATCAGATTAAGGGTAGACCACTTCTTCTGCACTTTAGGGAGGGAACTCCAGAAGATGAGGGCATTTAAACCTTTCTAGGAATCTCCGGGGATACTCTATCTGTACTAAGGGGTGAAAACATCAAAAAGAAGTTCCCTGTTTTTTGGGTCTCTGCTCAGCGTCTCCAGCAACCTAGACTGACTGACATTCATGCAGTCTGCAGACACGACAGAGAGAACCATCAGATGCTTCCGATGTTTGTGCCTGAGAAATAGCCTCAAGGTTCCAAAGCGCATAATTCCTTAGTCGACATTGTCTTTATTGGAGCTACAGAAGCACGGGAACTAGAAAGCACTACAATTAACCAAGGAAAGTACAACATTAAACAAGCCTACAGAGCAACTCCCATAACAAATCAGGACTGGCAGGGTTCTGGCCTGCAGCACCTGATGAGAAGAAGCTGCATTTAAAAGGAAGGGTTTTCTGTTTTCTACTCTGCAGCTTCCACAATGCAGACTGAAGGGCTATAAAGCCGACATCTGTGGTATTCTCATCTGATTGGAAAAATGTTATCTATATTTTTTTCAAACATCAGAAAAGGTGTCATTCCAATCCGGGATAAAGGTTCAAGATGGTGACTCATTGCTAACAGACAGACATTTACAAAGCAATAATTCTTTAAAAGGCATGGTGCAATTATGACTTTCATCCAAAGCAACACAAAGCCCTGGAAAAATCATAACTCTCTTTTCGTCCTATGACTGCAAAGGTGTTAACTGGCCACTTCATCACGAATTCTCTTTTATAATATGTAGACACACAATGTGGAGAGTAATATCTTTTATTGGACCAAGCTGGAGAAAGGGACAAGCGTTCAAGCTACACAGAGCTCTTCTTCACATCACAACATGTGTTAAGTACTTATGCGAAACAATCTGTTCCAACTTGTATTTAGCGGTGACACTTCAAATTCATTTCCCAGACCTGAAGAAGAGCTCTGTGTAAGCTCGAGAGTTTGCCTTTCACCAACAGAAGTTGGTCCAATAAAAGATATTACCTGTCCCACTTTGTCTTTCTAATAGTGTGATACCATCACAGCTACAACAATACTGAAGCCATGTTTTTTAAAGAAAAATAAGAACTCTCATCATATATGATCCGTATGCAGGAAAAACTGCAATATCAAAGTCTATACATCCACAGAAACAAACAAAAAATAAAAACCAACGTACAAATGGGTGGGTACCACAATGTGTTGGTGGAATCTCCATTTTTCATACCATTTACCACACCAACTAACCAGGAATGCTTTCACAGACTGAGACGTGATCAAATCACCATGCTATAGAACGATTACTACAGAGAAGCAAGTCCTTTTGCTGAACAGTTTTCATTAGAAGTGCTCTCCTCTGCTCATGTTAGCATGCTCTCTCTCTTTTATTTTAAACAGCAGTGATTTTATTTTCAAGTGACCTTTTGAAAAAATCCAAGCATGCTATAAATATTAAAATATTCTGAAACATAACTCTGTATTAATAAAACTGCAGATTAATTAAATAACTTCTGAATAGTTTTAAAAACCTTTATGCTTTTAATGTATTAAACCAACATGTTTGCAGTTGTCTTTGACTAGACTACTTAAAAAACAAAAAACCTACAAAAACCTGAACCATCATCACCCACATAATCTCAGTGTGTAGAAGCCGGGATATTAGCTTGAAGAGTCCAAATTTCAGGGACGGAAGGAGAAACTGTGACAGATCAGGAGATAAGATCGCACAATGTCACCTAGCTAACAGTGATCACTATGCTCTTGGACAGCAGAACAGCCATGACAATTTCCAACAGCAACATAATTATTTTTCAAATTAGTTTTCTGCCATGTGAAAGAGAAAATAAAAAGAAGCCTCTGATGTGATCAAAGTACAGGAAGAGAGCCGAGTAACACTTCTCATCCATTATTGTATATGAGAAATGAGGTCGTACAGTTTCAATTCATTTCTAAAGGTTCAGAGCATCTTGTTAGGAGCAACTAATTTTACCTTTAACCTAGGGAGCTGCATTGATTTGAATATAAATATGTATTCTTTTGTGCTAGGTACTTTTATCCTCACTGTTCTACTGAGCCATCAAAATAACTTCAACTAAACCGCAAATGCCCCAAATTGAAGGAAGTCACTTTGCAAAAGATATAACTGTGAAAACATGGTCCCCCTGCCCAGTGGCTATTTGGAGGTTCTGCATGTGGGCAAATGGGGCCTAGGAAAGATCTGAATTCTCTTGCTAGGGGGATGAGCATAGGCCCAGCATAGCATTGCCACATTTTATGTAAAACGACAGGCCCAGCCAGTTTTCAGGCACCTTCCCTGTGTCCTTCTGTACCACCAAGAAAGTCCAAAGGTACAAAAGGTGTCTGCAAGGGTGTTGCAATAAGTCAGTCGCTTCTAGGGAGAAGGAAAAGAGTCTCACGGGATCAGATCTTACTATTAGCTCATCCACAGATACTGAGGTTGGAACTGGGGGTGTGGAAGGGTTTGCCTGACTTTTTGGCTGGATGAATAACTGGCAAACCTCTTGTCCACATACATCTGGAAGAGACCACAGCTGTATGGAGGAGATGTTTGAAATAATGGGACCTTGAAGTCTGCGATCCTTGTTTAAGGAGATAGAGGCAGACTTCTCATGGCTATAGACAGTACTTAACTCCAGCTGTTTTTAAAGAGACACTGTCATAGAATTTTTCTAAAATTAACTAGTCAAGAAAACAGCACCAGAGAGAGTGCCTTTTAAGTGATAAACCTTGAATTAATTAATTTTTTAAAAATTCCTGTTGATTTTTAAAAGGCTTTCCTGCTCCCTTGTAGATGTTTATACATGTTTCTTCACTACAGAGAAAGCAACTAAATGACTATGCAAGGACAACCAAGAATCCATGTACAAAGGTCCTGATTCAGCAAGATACAGTTATGATGGAGGTTGGTTGAAACCTCATTGAAGCTAGGTGAGTGTAACAGCCACCCGTCATTCAGCTAGATACAAGGAGCAGCTAAGCAACTTTTTGAGCAAGATAGCTGAAACAATAGGAGATACCTACCCAAAACGCAGTCCGCATACAAGCCCAGTCCGAATTTGAGCTATATGGGTAGAGAGGTCTTGCTGTGCATTGTTTTGATGGAGGTGTGTGGGTCTGTGAGAAGAAGCGCCCAGAACCAGGTAGAGAATAGGCAAAGAAAAGCAGAGAAAACACAAAGCAGACAGTAAGAAAAACACTGGAAACACAACCCTGAGAGAAAGCAAAGAGACAGAGCTTTTGGGGCAGAGTACTGGCTGGCAAGAGGCTTGGAACCGTAAGCTAAGAAACTGTTATTTGATTCTACCGTGTTTTGAGTAAAACAACTTTGTACATTCTTTATAAACAAACTGGATGGCCTCAAAGAAAAGCCCACTCCATTGTCAGTTTCTCCTCCTATTGGAAACTAAACATAGGCTAACTGCTCATGCCAAATGGGGGAACGGCACTTTGGCGTGCACATAACTTTAAGCACTAACTTTAAGCACTAAAGGCAGGCATATGTTTATCAGCCTTGCTCAACTGGGTCAAAAGTGCACAAAATAAACAAACTGAAAGGATGAAAATATTTGTTCTGCTCGTTTCCTTCAGTTTCAGTAAACGGGTTGTTACTTGTAGCAACAGTAGAAATGCCATTTTCATACTCAAATGCGAGTTCTAAGTTGGCAGCGTCCCTTTAAATTTTACATCTTTAAAAATCAGAGGCAAACCCTGGTCCCATTGAAGTCACTGGGTTTGACCCATAGTTGTGAATGTTGTCACACAAAGAAGCTTTTCAAACAACAACTCAAGGCTGGCAGCTCGGATGCATCCTGGGGCTGAAGGACTTCATTTCATTTTATTTTTGAAACTTTTAAATAATACCCTGTCCTTTTCCTCTCTCTTCCTTCCCCTTCCACCCCTTTTCCTTCTTTCATTTGCTCCCTTTTCATCCCATCTCTGTCCATTCATGCCCCTTCACTCCATCCCATATCTATTCCGCCTCTTCTGCATCTAGCAGTTTCCCCCATCTTAGCCTCCACCCCATCACCCTGCTATTGCTTACTTTAAATAAACACTAATTCAAGGGCAACAAGGAAGGCCGGGGGAGGGTGGGAGAAAGAAGAAGCCAAATACTGCTGCTACTGCTGCTGCAGTTTCTCTCTGATTTCTATGGCCTTGGCTACACTGGCAGTGTACAGCACTGCAACTTGCTGCGCTCCGGGGTGTGAAAAAACACCCCCCTCTCCCGAGTGCAGTGAGTGCAGCGCTGTAAAGCACCAGTGTAATCAGAGCCTGCAGCGCTGCACGCTCGCTCGCAGCGCTGCAAGCTATTCCCCTCGGAGAGGTGGAGTACATACAGCGCTGCAAGAGTTCTCTCGCAGCGCTGGCGGCGCGACTACACTCGCACTTCACAGCGCCGCGGCAGCACTGCGAAGTCCCAACTGCAGCCAAGGCCTATGGCTCCCCTTGAATTCTGCAGCATTTTGGAGCCATCGAGGAATCAGAGTGAAGTACAATCTCTGATGATGAGGGTGGAGAAAGCAAGCCACACAGAGAAACAGATCATTCTCCTCTAATAGGAGTAAGACGGCTGTGACAGATTCTGGGAGGTAGGATCCCTGCTGGAATGTAGGACGGTGTTATACCAACTCATAAAGAATTACAAGAGGCATGTGCTAATTATATTTTTCCACTTCAGTGTGTTTTGAACATGGTAAACTATCATTTACTGCCATTATTTTAATGATATATTATGTTGATAATGCAATCTGGGTTAATTCCCAAATGTGTAATCTAGGAAACACAAACCCACCAACCAAAGATATTCCAATATGTTTAAATACAATTTTGCATTTACCCTGCAACAGTGACTAGAACAGTCCAACAGAATTACAGGAAAGAGACTCACATGGGCACCACTAACCTCATTCTGAATAAAATCTATCCCAGCTGACTTGAATCTCTGTGATTTTAGAAAAAAAAATCAAAAGACTAGATAAAACCAGTACTTTGTATACAGATGCCCATGATTAAGTGCTTTCTTTTTAGGTCTCTCTCATCTTCTGCTGAGGGAGGGCAAACTATCAGCAGTGGATTCAACTCTTCCCTGGCATGGAGAGAGACCGACAGAAAACAGATGTACTTTTTTATGCTTGTCTCAAAGGTGCAAGGACCTCAAAGCCCAGCACAATGAAAGCAAACTACATAATTCCAATCAAGCCTGCTCCCTCTCACTTTCAACAGTGTCAGACACTTGATATTCTGAATGGGGGGCGGAGGGTGGAGAGGGGAAGGGTTTGGCCAGACTGCGAGCCTGCAGGAGTTCAGAAAGTTACTCTTATCTCTGACATTGGACCTGCCCCTAAAGTGGGTATTTTCCTATCGGTTTAAAAGGGAAGTTAGTGTCTGTTACAGTGACATAGACAGTTCTGGAGATGCGTGTCCTCCATGCAGCCATGTGTATGATATACATACAAGCAAGCTGCGGTCATGGGTGACGCATGACTCTTCTATCTAGGGAGGCTGGGCACGCCCAGACCGTGGCCCCACCATATCTTATCAGGGAAAGCGGACGATAAATCCTTTATCTTTAGTAAGGGCCAAATTTTATTCTGTATTGCACCTGACAACATCGGTGTTTCAAAATAAACAAAAAGCTTATCAGTTAACTGCTCTAAGGTGGATCTTGTATTTAGTCTAAGTACATGCAGTCCCTGGCTCAGCCCTACAAAATGGCATCATCGTAACAGGAAAGAATGTTCACTAACATTTTGCAGCAAAATTTGCATCCAATAAAAGAAGGCTGTGACGTTGTGCAGTCTATATGGTTTTATAAAAACATGATAATAAGTGAATATAATGTAACTGGGATAGTTTTAGAAAAATATGGTAAAGAGTGAATATAACGTAACTGGGATATGCTTCATGCAAAAGGTCTCTTGTAAAGTATCATTACAAAGCTTATAATCTACTAAGTGTGATCATCTGATTTGTATAAATGTACCACTCTTGTATCTAAAACTAGAAATATAAAATATAACTCTGAGGGCCTATTGTAATTATGTAAAGTGTGGGCCATTAATGATGGTTTGGAATCTTGATGACTCCCATTGTCTGCAGATGGCTGTATTTACCTGTGAGTCTTCCTGTATATGTGTGTGCTGGCAAGTGAGTAATGAAGTCTTGCAGTGACATGTGATCATGTCACCTGAACTGGAATCCATCTTTAACCTGGTGCTTTTCCAGTGAGGGGGGTGGAAACCCAGAGGGACAAAGGGTTCCCGCCTTATGCAGAAGATATATAAAGGGGTGGAAGAGAACAAAGGGGAGAGAGGAGCCATCGTGAAGAATCCCCTAGCTATCACCTGAGCTGCAACAAGAGCTGTACCAGGGGAAATAATTCTGCCCAGGCCTGGAAGGTGTCCAGTCTGAGAAAAAACTTACTGAAGCATCTCTGAGGGTGAGATTATCTGTATTCAGTTTGATTAGGCATAGATTTGTGCATTTTATTTTATTTTGCTTGGTGACTTACTTTGTTCTGTTTGTTACTACTTGGAACCACTTAAATCCTACTGTCTGTATTTAATAAAATCACTTTTTATTTAGTAATTCACTCAGAGTATGTATTAATACCTGGGGGAGCAAACAACTGTGCATATCTCTCTATCAGTGTTATAGAGGGCGAACAATTTATGAGTTTGCCCTGCATAAGCTTTATACAGGGTAAAACGGATTTATCTGGGTTTAGACCCCAATGGGAGTTGGGCATCTGAGTGCTAAAGACAAGCACACGTCTGTGAGCTGTTTTCAGGTAAACTTGCGGCTTTGGGGCAAGTGATTCAGACCCTGGGTCTGTGTTGGGGCAGACAGGAGTGTCTGGCTCAGTAAGACAGGGTGCTGGAGTCCTGAGCTGGCAGGGAAAACAGGAGCAGAGGTAGTCTTTGGCACATCAGGTGGCAGCTCCCGAGGGGGTTTCTGTGATCCAACCCATCACAAAGGTATGCCAACTATATACGTTATCCACTATGTCCTGCAACTACATTATTTCTATAGCCCAGTTTAACCCTCACCAACCACACCGCTAAGCAACTGTGAAGCATTTGCATATCATCTACCATCTTCTAAAAAGTAAGTCTGAGGAGTCAATCTGCAATTTGTTTAGTAAAAAATTGTTATCCACTTTCATATCGCCATGGAAGAAACTGCTTTTCAAAGCTACTACGTCTCAGGCATACTAAATACACTCTAATGAGTTCGAAAATTTGTAATGACACTGTTAATTCTATGGCTAGCTTGGAATCAAGCCTGTCTCTTTTCTTCAAAGGAAAATAGGATTATCAAATGCACTAAGAGAATTTTCTTTACATGATTGATGGGAAGAAAGAGTAATCACCTTTGAAGTGCCACTACGTATGATATCTCGCTGGCGTTCTTTTTTCTCCTGCCATCCATGAGTAACTGAAAGTAAAGAAGCTCCTTAGTATGATCAATGAAGCCCAGATGACAATCTCTCCTACAACACCTACCAACTACTGTCGCATGACAACAACGTCATCTTTGATGCTCTAGAGCTGACACAAGACAACATATCTCTAATGGGCCAGATTTGATGGTCTGGCAGGTACCCCATTTGAGGGGGATGCTAGCATCTCAGAAACGATGTTGCTTCTTACATGTGGAGGATGTGGGGTGTATGGGAAGAAACAAAGCTGATAGCAGGGTGGAAAACCTGTTTTTATCTGTGTCACAGATTGGGCAAGCTCTTTGTTGGAGATGATCTTGCTGTCTCATAGTGCAGGCCATCTGCTGTTTATGGTGGAACTTCATGGTTTGACTTCCAAAGGTATCAAGCCCCTGAAGCTCCCATTGAATGAAACTGGATGAAATTCAATAAGGACAAATGCGAAGTACTCCACACAGGAAGGAACAATCAGTTGCACACATACTAAATGGGAAATGACTGCCTAGAAAGGAGTACAGCAGAAAGGGATCTGGGGGTCATAGTGGATCACAAGCTAAATATGAGTAAACAGTGTAATGCTGATGCAAAAAAAGCAAACATCATTCTGGGATGTATTAGCAGGAGTGTTGTAAGCACAACATGAGAAGTAATTCTTCCGCTCTACTCTGCGCTGATTAGGTCTCAGCTCGAGTATTGTGTCCAATTCTGGGCGCCACATTTCAGGGAAGATGTGGACAAATTGGGGAAAGTCCAGAGAAGAGCAACAAAAATGATCAAAGGTCTAGAAAACATGACCTATGGGGGAAGATTCAAAAAATTGGGTTTGTTTAGTCTGAAGAAGATAAGACCAAGAGGGGACATAATAGGGATCGTTTTCAAGTACATAAAACGTAGTTACAAGGAGGAGGCAGAAAAATTGTTCTCATTAACCTCTGAGGATAGGACAAGAAGCAATAGGCTTAAATTACAGCAAGGGCGGTTTAGGTTGGACATTAGGAAAAACTTCCTAACTGTCAGGGTGGTTAAGCACTGGAATAAATTGCCTAGGGAGGTTGTGGAATCTCCATCATTGTCTAACCTGCTCTTAAAAACCTCCAAACACCTGTGAGGGATGGTCTAGATAATATTTAGTCCTGCCATGAGTGCAGGGGACTAGACTAGATGACCTCTCGAGGTCCCTTCAGTTCTATGATTCTATGAATCTGCAGGAGCAGAACTTCAGAAACACTCTTCCAGAGGCTTTTTTCCTTCTGCTGCCTTGACATAGGTGGGAAGAACCAGCCAGTACCAACTTTCCCATAACGTGTGCTATAGATGGATGAGGACGAACTAGGGCCTGAACATTTATGAGTTCACTCAGCTCAGACTTCTGAGGGGATTGTACCTGCTAACCAATATTACCATCAACGCATTTGTATGGTAGCTTTTCACGTATCAGTGCAATGATCTCTAGCAGCTTTTATTGCTATTAGCAGCCTAGATTTTCTGATAAATTAAAAGACTATTAAGTGAGAAGGTAGCAAAACAAAAGCAACTTAGTCTTTTGCTGAATTCATTTTCAGATGACAGGCTTGTCTTAGCTGACTTCTCTGAGAAGCACTTCTCTCTGAGTTTGACTTACAAACACAGCAACTGTGAACAAGTTATACCCAGATTCCCTTCACCTGGGAGGGGGGGGGGGAAGCCTCTCCGCACAGTACATCTCCTATGAAAATTAAATTAAATACAACTATATCGAGGTTTCAGGCACTCAGATCAGATTCATTGTTTCGCAGTCGTCGGCACTGAAATTGAAGGTGGCACACCAAGGTTAAATCCCACTACAGACAGCATCTTGTGTCAGACACCTGTCAAAATGTAATAAGACACCTGTGAAAAGAAATAAGCTGCCAAAAGAACATCACAATGGAGATTTTCATTTTCATACATCACGATTCATAAGTTACAGAACCTGGATAGCCATGAAAACAAAGTGGCAGTTGCATGTCAACCTCTCCTGCTATACAGAAACTACGATAGGCCAAATCCCAAACTCTTTTCTGAGAACACGCTGGAGGGCTAAATAATCCCACGAGCAAGTAACCTACACAGGGCGGTGGAAAGACAGAAACTCTCTTCTGAATTCCTCTGCTTTGCTCAGCAGAGTTGGTGGGAAGGAAAGGGGTGATGGAGAGAATCCTGCGGTCCTACCAGTCCATCAGACGCCTGCTCTCTTACTCCCCCTCTGCCCCCCTCAACCTGCAAAGCCAGAACCCCAGGGTTCCACAAGGAGGGAGGAAAGGGGAACATGGCACTCAAGTGGCATTTCCGTCTTTCATTCCTCCTAGCGGCAAGCAGGCTCCCCTCTGCTTGCAGAACCAAGAGAAGTTGGATGGAGAGATCGATTGATCTTCACGACTTCACTTCTATAATTAAAGCCACTTGAATAGGTGTAAATGCTTCTTTATTTCAGGTCTCTGTCAGGTTCCCATCACCACTGTACCCTTCTAGTTGTGGGGGATTGTGAGTGGAAGAAGCCAGGGATTCAGCAACTTACAAGTGGGCATTCACCCACGAAAGCTTATGCTGCAATACTTCTGTTAGTCTTAAAGGTGCCACAGGACCCTCTGTTGCCTTTTAGCAACTTGCAAGTGGTTCTTTGCACACAGGCTGCCCCTGGTAAGAGACCCTCTCCCCCCAGGCAGCATTGTAGCATGGGTACCCTTTAAATACAGGGAATTATTGTAATAGCTGTTCTGCACAAGTAAGGTGAAGTGACTTTCAGGCAGATGAGAACTTAACATTATTCATGTTACCAAATGGCACCATTAGTTTTGCTGTGCAATTACACAAGGACACGAAAATAAACTCAGGTCCCAGGTACCTCAGTGAAGCGTTATCTGCTGCAAATCTGCTACAATGGGCCCTAATCCTTCTCACAATAGGTAACCGCTCAGCCCATTTCTTCTTTCCTGTGCATTAGTTATCTTTTGTGTGAGATTGCTGGCCTAAATTCTCTGCAAACTGCCTCCCCCAAATGGCACACACATTTACCATGACTGTACCTGTGAATTACTACTCACACGTAGGTAGTGGTACACATCTACCTGGTCATTTATACGTATGATTCCTTCAAATGCACGCAAAACATGGTAATTATACGTACAAATTAGGTGCACAACTGCCCATAGATTTTGCTGCACATGATTCCTAGAACTTCCAAGCCTATTTATTCCATGTATACATTACGGTCCAAGACCTAAGCTATCCTTCCCATATATGTTACATCCAAGTGTTACAGTACCCCACTGAGAGATGTCAGGAATGCTCATTATCCAGGTCCTCTTCCACTGCCATGCACTCGAGTTCACCTAGTTTTGTTTCTGAGCTGCACAAATTGCTATGGTGATATTTAGCCCCAAAGCCATTCCCAGGCCTGCCCTCTCTCTGGCCCAACAACTCTGTAACCTGCTGGGGAGGGCACTCCCTTAGGAGGTGGAAGACCCAGGATACAGCCCCCCTGCTCCACACGCTTAAAAAAATTATTTCTACACAGTTGAACAGCTTCAACAGGAGAGGCTGAGGGAGCCCCACATCACATCCCTGTGTCCAGTGGTTAGGGCAGAGCCCAGTTCAAATACCTTCTCCCCCTCCTGGGTGGGGCGCCTCCCACATCCCAGGTGAGTACCCTAGCCCTGGGCTATAAGTTAGGAGGGAAGCCAAAACAGGCAGGGATGGTGTCCCTAGCCTCTGCTTCCCTGTTCTGTTCATTCCCTCTGGGGCACCTGGCACTGGCCACTGTCGGAAGACAGGATACTGGGCTAGATGGACCTTTAGCCTGACCCAATATGGCCGGTCTTATAAGTCCTTATCCGTCCCATCTCTTTTCCCCCACCCCTGGCATTTTGTGTGAGTGCATCTATAGATGCCTGATCCAGTAGGCGTGCTCAGAGCACGCCTTTCAGACTGGGTCCCACAAACGCAGCCCTGGCATGGGGCTGCAGTGGGCATGCTCAGAGGCAGAAACACAGGCGTCTAGGAAACTTTTACTGCAAAAATGTAGGTGTCAAGCAAGTTAAGGCACCTACCGGGCTCAGCAGTGGCTGAGCAGGGGTTTTGTGAATCCCAGTGGGGCCTGATTCTGGGCCTTAGGCACCTATAGTGGCAGTTAGCCACCTACGTCCTTCAGTGAATCTAGCCCTGAGGGCCTAATAAAATGTAAGGGTCTCCTCTCTAGACTGTCTTTTAAGTTTCACAATGACTCTCTAAAGTTCACCCTGTCCAACAGCCTAATGCTAAGCTTTGGGCTCCTAAATCAATTAGGTTATTTTGAAACTTGTACCTAGGCTCTAATAATGACAGAGATTTCTGCTGAAATACAATGAAAAAGTGAGCAGAATAAGGGAATTCATTCTGTAGAAGAAATTTTCCTATCCGTGCAGACAAACAAGACCTCCCATGTTTTAGAACCTAGGTGGGTGTTTCTGTTTTGTTTTTACAGTTCCCTCCTCTTTGCTACACTGCCGTGTGTGGACAAAGCCGTGCCTAGGTTTGCCAGAAAGACTGCTTATTGAAGTTGATCTGTTTGCAACTGTGAATGATATTTATGGGTCTGCGCTCGACATTCTGTGCGTTAGCGATGCAACTCCCACTGGCATTAATGGGAGCGGCACAGCTGAAGCTTTGCATCAACAAACAGAAATTATATTCCTTAGCGATTATTGATTGCAGTCTATTTTTATGGGCCACCTGTCACTAAAGGTGACTTACAGAAAAAACCTTTGTGTGTGTGTGTGTGTGTGTGTGTGTGTAGTTTACCTGTTTTGCTACTAATTAATCTGCTTGCAGTGCAGACCAGCAAAAAACAACCTAAAAGCATTATTTACTAGGGTAAAATTAGGGCAAGACTGTGATGATTTAGCCTGATGAAAATAGAGGAAGTAAGAGTGGATTACCCTTTCTTCCTGAATACACTTCATTGCAGTGTAGACAACTAGTACAGCAAATATATCCTTTAACCCTCCTGACTGCAAGTCTTAAGAACATGGAGGCTATAAATAGTCAATCAACGTTAAGTCTGAATTTTCAGGAACTCCCCTTTATTCAGGCAAAACACCGACTGAAGTGAAAAACTGGGGGAGTCTGATTCCGCTCCAACAGAATTCAAAGGCAACCCTCACCCTGTCTGTTTGCTGTATGCACCTTGTTATGTCTTGTAATATAGTACAATTGTAGGCGCTTTCCTATGTGTGTTGTGATGGACCCAGACCAGAAGGCTATAAAAGAGCAGTGGAAGGCAAATACATCAGCCTCAGGATGAGAAGGTCCCTGTTCCCAAACAGAGGCTACTCCAGGCCAATCAAGTCACCTGACTCCAATTAAACCAGTTAAGGTCATTGAGCTAATGCAGGCCCCTGGCTCCAATTAACCAGCAAAGGGTCAGTTAAGGCTGTTAGGCTAATGGAGACAGCTGGAACTAATCAAGCTCTTATTCATACTGCTTAAAAGCTCTTCTTCCAGTTCCCTCAAGGAAGCCCTGGTGAAAGGCGCTGGAGGAGAGGATGCATCGCTGAGACCTGAGGTAAGGGTGAAGCTGGGAAAAGGGGATCCCGGGGAAGTGGCCCAGGGAATCAAAGCAGCGTCACTGGTGAAGGGGAAGCCGCCAACAGCTGCTACCATTAGGGTCCCTGGGCTGGAACCCGGAGTAGAGGGTAGGCCCGGGTTCCCTGCTCCCTTCTCCCCCTGCGTACTCTACAGAGATCCCCTTGAGAGAGGAAGCAGACTTTGGTCCAGGCAGGAGGCCAAACTGCGCCTACTGAGCTCTAAGGAGCAACAGAGATTGTGAGTATTCCACCTTCCCACCTCCCACACTGGCCTGTGATGAAAGTAGCTCAGTAAGCCGTGACCTTTGCCACTATACTGAGGAAGGGAGGTCACACTGAGGGCCTTGGCGAGCTTCTGAGACCACTGACTCCGCCTGGAAGCGCGGGACCCACCAATACAGGCTTGGAACTTTGTCACACTGTGTATACAGCACCGAGAACAATGGGGCATTGATCCGAGACGGTGCCCACGGGCACATCCACCATACAAATAATTAATATTAGAACTCTTATTGCCTTAATGGGGCCAAGAATATGCCCCCTGCATCACTATGCAGCATTCACTATTATGTACTGTAGTAAAGTATGACGTTGGTGGCATGTTTATATCTATCTCTATATCTCACCAAATTAATTGAATTTATTTAGTAATAAGCGTTGATATACTGACTTTGAAATTTTGGAAAAGGCACCAATGTAAGGTGAAGAATCTGGGCTTACAAAATATCGTATCTGACCTTTTGCTGCCGTGTATGTGTTTTCTTTATACCATGTTTTAATAAAGGAATAAACAAAAAAGGATCCAATCAATGTTAGGAAGATTTTCCAGACAGAAAAAAATCAGTTGAATATTTCTACATTAAAGGCCAGATTCCAATGTCCAAGAAGAGGTTCCGTTTCTCACATACTGCATGCTCATAAATCTAATGCACATATTTACAGGAGACCATTAGTAATTTTTTGTCAAGATATGCAGTAATGAAATACACCCCTGGATAGACGGCCAGCGTTAGGACTCAGCCATGCTTAGCCGGTAGGGGTGTGCAGACGAGATAAGTTTCTTACTATTAGTCATGAGTTACGGCACAAGCAAATTTAAAGGGACACTATCAATGCAATGCACATATTGAAAAGCAAATTCCCTGCCTTTGTTATTGACAGCACTTTAAAGGGTCAAAAGCAAAATAATTATTTATAATTACTTCATATTTGTATTGTGGTAGCTTCTAGAGGCCGCAATCGAGGATCGGTGCCCCACTGCGCTGAGCTCTGTACATATACATAATGAAAAGATTTTTTCCAACCAAATACCTCTTTGCAGTCACTGATTGGTTTTGCTGTTAATTACAGTCAGTTTTCACATCCTCTTTATTGTGCTCTAGCACAATGCTGTTTGGACTGACAATGCGGAAAAGGACTATTGGTTTTTTTAAAGATTTTTCACTGAAATGATATTACTGATATATAAACATGAATGCATTGCTAGTCATACAGCGCTCGGGGTGGCTTTTAAAGAAACTCTATACGTTCTCTCACCAAGGAGCTGACAGTGCCTGTTTCAATGAGCAAGCTGTTCTGCTCTTCAAGGAGATTTCTAATAGAATTTCCGTTGCCTCTCCCCCTACTGCAGCTCCGCTGGAGCATAAAGTTGTAGTCTGTGGTTACATTTGGTGGGGTAACGGGCAAATCACTTCTTAGCAACTCTTCATTTCCCTTCATGTTCTGAACTTCGCAGCTAGGCTTTTAGCCAATTCTTGCATTTCATATTGTAAGGGGACCGCTCTAATGTGACCTTTTTATGTCCCTTAGTGATCAGAGCCCAGGAAATGTGAACGGCTCTGACACTCAAAAGCTGTGTTTTGCTGCTCAGCTAATGGTAGCTACTGCATCTAGAAAAATCTCTTAATCAGAGTTATCCTAAGCCAGCTTCCAGTGCTCTGCCATGTATAATTAAATACTAGCCAGAGGAAATGGGAGATTAACCAGCATTCACAACATGCATTTTTAGCTGAAATGTACAGATAGAACCTCATTTTAAATGGAAAACATAACACCCCATTCCACTCCGTTCTGGAAATTCTACCCACCATAAGGGAACGTGCATGTTGGAAGGAATAATTTGAACTACTCAGATATATTGCTGGGTTCGGAGATGATGATGATAATAATGAGCTGTTTATTTCTATCATACATTACTGGCCTGAAAGGGAGCACTACGGTCATCTCATCTGACCTCCAGCAGAACACAGGCCAGAAGACTTCCTTGAATCAATTCCTGTTTGAACAGGAGGGCTAGAAGCCCTGACCACATAAGGGCTAGGCACTGTTCACACGTAATAAAACGACAGCCTCTGCCCTAACACGCTCACAATCTCTACAAGGAGGAGGCTGGGGGCTGGGGAGAGGGAAGTTGAGGACGAGAAGGGAGAGGTTGGGAGGGGGAGAAATGCAAATACAGACAGGTTCAGATAGTTAAGCAAGCTTTGGACAAGCAGCATCAGACCGTCGGTGGACATATCTGAGCCGAGCCTCTGAACCTATCGTTATCTAGGAGTGAAAGTAACTGAGAACCCTAAACACTAACAATGGCTTTCAACAAGACTATTCGAGGAGGCAGGGACACCCCAGTGCTATGTTGTCACAAATGGAAATGAATGGGGCAAAACTAGTACTACCCTCATACATCATTGCTTTCGGAACTGCTTATCTGAAACCATACAGGCTAAAGAGAGGCTGGAAAAGCACAACCCATTGCGCCCCACCATCTAACGAGGAGTCTCAGGGGATGCTACCAAGACCACCACCACCACCACCTCCCAACAGTCCTGACTCCCACATTGATCTCCAAAATTCCCTGTCCCGACTGAAGTAGAACATTTCCCACACTCAGTGGTGCCCGCAGCTGTCTGCACGTTACACACGGCAAGTACCATTGGCAGCGGCACGGCTAGGGAAGGCAGCTGCTCCTGGGCATGCTCGGTGACTGCATGGAAGCTGAGGGAGGGGGAGTGACACCGAGCTGGAAGACAGGGGCTCAGCATGGCGCGGACTCGGCAGGAAAGACACAGGGAACAGTGGGAGCGGAATGGCTCCACAGGGATTGGCAGTGACCAGTGGCGTCCCGATGTAACCACTTGAAACGCTGGGCGGTAGGCCAGTCTCTACACATTCTCTGCACCTTCCAAAGCGGTTTTAAAATCACTCCATTTTTACAAGCTGAGGCTGGGTAAATGCTCTGCAGGGGGGCTTGAAGTTGTTTTGAAAGTGGATCCTTAGAGGCCTTTCAGGGTTTGCTCGTGATCCCATCTCAGCTTCTCTTGCTCTCAGTTTAGCTAGAAGAAAGTGGTAGCTAAGAAGTGGTTTAACCAACAACAACAAAGAGAAGAAAAAGGCAGGTTGCTGACAGCGATCGTGCGCGAAACAGATGAGGACAAAACTGCTCAAGCTATTTATGTGGTACACAAATGGTGAAAGCCAAAGGACTGGGTTGTACACGAAGGCAGGGTCTACACTACAGTTAGGTCGACGTGAGGTAGCTTACAGCGTCCTAATTTAGTCAGTGTACAAACTCCAGCCTTGTTCCAGATGTAAGTGCCCTAATACACCGACATAACTCCACCTCGTCGAGAGGCGTAGGGCTTGTGTAGGTGTAGGCAGGGTGACGCAGTGTCTGTGTAGACACTGCGTTACTTACGTTGGCTGTCCTGTCAATTTCAGGGCTCCAGATGGCAGCTAGCGCCTGGCTGCCCCCGGCTTCCTTCTCCTCGCTGGGCTATGCCCGCCCGGCTCCCCGCTCTGTGGCTGGCCCCCGCTTAGGGTTGCCAACTTTCTGACTGAAGAAAACCGAACACCGTTGCTCCACCCTGTACTCCTACCCTGACCCGCCCCTTCTCCAAGGCCCCGCCCCTGCTTACTCCATTCCCCCCTCCCTGTTCACTTTCCCCTACCCTCGCTCACTCACTCATTTTCACCAGGCTGGGGCAAGGAATTGGCGTGTGGAAGGGGGTGAGGGCTCTGGAGTGGGGCCTGGGATGAGGGGTTAGGGGTGCAGGAAGGGGCTCCGAGCTGGGGATGAGGGATTTGGAGTGCGGGACGGGGCTCCAGGCTGGGGCTGAGGGGTTTTGAGTGCAGGAGGGGGTGCAGGGTGTGGGCTCTGGGAGGAAGATAGGATGTGGGAGGGGGCTCAGGGTAGGGGGTTGGGGTGCGGGCTCCAGGCAGCACTTGCCTTAGGCAGCTCCCAGAAGCGACTGGCATGTCCCTGCGGCCCCTAGGTGGAGGCACAGCCAGGTGGCAATGTGTGCTGCCCGCAGGCCCCGCCCCCACAGCTCCCATTGGCTGCGGTTCCTGGCCAACTGGAGCTGCGTAGCCGGTGGTCGGGGCACGGGCAATGCGCGGAGCATCCCAGACCATCCCTGCGCCGAGGGGTCACAGGGACATGACGGCTGCTTCCGGGAGCTGTGCAAAGCCAGGATAGGCAGGGAGCCTGCCTTAGCCCTGCTGCGCCACTGACCAGACTTCTAACGCCCCGGTGGTCCGGTCGAAAATGGGACGCCTGGCAACCTACCCCCGCTCCTAGTGGGGAGGCAAGAAGCCCGGGGGGCAGCTGGGCTCCCAGAGAGGAGCTGCTCTGAGCCCCAAAACTGCCTCCTTCAGTTGGTGGAAGCGCTCCTGGTGAGGACATGCACCACTGACAGAAGGAGGGTAGTGTGGACATCAGCCACTGCAGGAATCACTGCGGTGACTGCAAGTCGACCTAACATAAATCAACTTAAGTCTGTAGTGTAGACATGCCCTAAGTCCAGCATATAAGACATCTGCAGCTTCCCGACTTTAGTACCTAGGCATTAATGCTGTTCAAGTAGTCTTTTTTTTTTTTTTCTTCCACTCCCTAGTAATCCCACTTGGTCCCCTGATTCTTAAGTACTTGACAGTAGTACTCAGCTATCCAAGGCAGCAGATACGGCCACTCATATTGTTAGAGCCTTCTTATTCTAATAAGGGAGGTGTCATTTCTATATCATGTTCAGAAAATGCGTATTGATAATAAGCTATGAAAAAGGAGCATAGGACTTTACAAAGGAATGTTACACTCAGGTCACTTGGTTTAGACTTATGATTGTGAAACATGCCCGCCTTTCTAACTGGACAATGGCACTGTTGCATTTTTTAAATCACTTCATATATATTCTACCCACTGCCTCCAAATTAAGATGAGAAAAACAGGCTGCACATCCACGATTGCAAAATAGATATTGTCTGGAAAACAGTTATTTACATGCATATCATGCTTTCAGAAATATCGAAATAAAACGAGGCTCTCCCAGCATGTAAAGCAGGCCACCAAAATGAGATAATTAAAATACACAGCAGAAAGAGAAAATAAAACTACACAAAGGTGATGTTCCAGATGGACAGCATTCTTTAAGTGATTAAAATGAGCTGATTTCCCCATTCATGTTCAATGGAAGACTCCACCATTGAAATGTATTCTCATTTCTATTCTGTCAAGGTTTATTGTATAGGCACCCATCACAGTTCTTGGATTAGAGCACTGAGCCCCAGAATCCGCCCAGTCATGCAGATAGCTGAATACCCTCCACTCCCATTGGCTTTGCTGGGAGTTAAGGTTACTAGACCTCTCGCATGGACCAAGTCAGTTTTGCACCATTCCCAAGCTATATCCTAGGGAGCTTTATGATCCATAAAACAACCCAGAATGGCCAGGCATTATATCTTCCCACCATGCTCTACTACTCCGTGTTACTAGCACGGTTTTCCTTACAGACCCAGCTGCTGTAGTCTTTAAGGAAAAGACAGACAGGAGAATCTCAGCTTTCATTTAAAACAAAACTGAAAAGTTCCTAGCCCTCATGGGGGTGGAGATAATAAAAAGAACACAACATTTACTCTTTTTAAATCCCGCGATGTTTTTAAGCCATTTTTTGTTATTCTGGGGGCCTGACTCAGGATTTTGGAAGGCTTGAGGGTGGTGGCTCCACCTACTGGATTATTTAAATGATAGTTTAAAAGAGCTCTGGGTTTGCAAGGTATCCTCATTCCTGGGCTACAAAGCTAAGGAGGTTCTTGCCCTAGGACGTGGTTATTCCCAAGCCTGCGGATTATGATTATACAGAAACAGACTCTCCCCATTCTCATTTCCTGCACTTTGCTTGGTTCCTATCAATCCCTCTGCTGCAACTGGCCGCCGCCCCCACCACCGCACCAGAACAGCACCAACTTCCCCCAGGAGCAGTGATTGAAAACAGAGTTTTTATTTGTCTTTTACCTCTTTCAAATGTATTCCATCTTTACAAAAATCAAGCTCCCAGGCCTCTCCACAATATTGTAGCTTCCAGACACGCTACTACGAATCACTGCACTGCTAGAAGGGATTCTCCCAGACTCAGGGCTGTGGCACGCACACTGAATTGCACAGCTGAAATGAGGTCTGACTGAGACATGCCTTTTTACATATTCTGACAAGGTCTTCCCATTGAACCGGGCACATTCAAGGCAAGAGGGAAATGCTATTGAAACACAGAAGCCTGCCAGTTCTCACTACGGTTTGCCTCAAGTTCATCTTGCATGCTACCCCTGCAGACAACAGATATTCCACATACAAGAGAATGTAAGAACAAGCTAGCTCAGAAAGAAGCAAACACGCAAAAATGACCATACTGTACTGCAGCATCACCCTAGTCAAACGAATGGCCTGTGCAGCTCAGACAGTGCACAGCAGAAAGTGAACGGTTTCTTTCCCAAAAGAATGATGCAGCATATTGATTATTTAAAAGACTCTTCAGGATTAAGACTAGTGATAAGGGAAGGATAACAGGTACACAATTGCCACCGTGCAATTGCTCACTGGCAGGAGTATAGTGGAGAATTTTAGAATGAAGGAATTCCAAAAGCAACAGAGTCCTGTGGCACCTTACAGACTAACAGATGTATTGGAGCGTGAGCTTTCGTGGGTGAATACCCACTTCGTCAGACGCAGGATTTCCAAAGCAGCCCAGCGTGACTTTGGCCTCAGATATACTGTGCAGCCCTCCATGACGTTCTGATTCAGCAAAGCATTGATGCCTGTGCCTAAGTCTCTTTGTCTTCAACATATCTTAAGGCAGGATGTAGCCCTAAGACGAGCCTGGATCCTGCACCATGCTCTCACCAGGAGAAGTGTTTCCCACTGGAACAGGGCTAAGGCCCGCGGGCAGGACATAGGTGAAGCTTGTGGGGGCTGTTGGGATTTCATTAATAAGTAAAGGAAACATTAAGGTTGGAACTGAAGTTCATTCATCTCAGTCTGGGAAAGTGGACAAATTTAATTATAGTACAAAACTACTCACTGAAGTCAACAGCTGTTACTATTTAACCCTCTTTCTCTCTCGATACCTCCATCGAAAAAAGTTCTATGCCCCTGCAGGATGGAGAGGTGGCCTTGCACAGTTGCAGTCCATGCTGGGCTTGTTCTATGGCCTGTATGGAATGATTTATATACTTAATGGCTTCGTCCAGTTTTTCCCTCAGTTCTGCCTAAAACATTTTAATTTTCTCAAAAGTTAAAACAGAAAACGATAAGAGGTACATTAGCCAACATCGTGCAGAGGAAATTAAACTCCCAATTGGGATAGGAGTGTCTCCTTCCCCCAAAACCATCATGCATGCACACAATGTCTGGGGACTTTCTGTGGAAAATTCCCTGAAAAGACACTGAAGATAGAACTAAGCACCATGACTAGGTAGGAAAGAAAGCATTTGCTAGCTTAGTAGTAATTTTTGCACTTGTAGAGCACCTAGTGAGGATTTCAAAGAATACACGAATACCTATTAATTAAGTCTGACATCCCCGGGAGGTATTATTAGGGTGATTTCACAAATGGGTAAAATGAGGCATTTGGCTAAGGTCAGACACAGCAGATCATAATAGAATCCAGAAGTGCCAGTTCTCAGTGTCCTGATCTAAACCACACCACCTCACGAGAGGTCAGTGACACACGTTAAAATTATGAGTGATCTCGTGAGTGCTGAGAACTAATGTCATGTTAAAGATCTGGTGAACAGGGCAGTGGGTTCCAAGTTGGGCAGCCGAATGAGAATTTGAAATGAACATCGGATTTTAGTTAGTAGATCCCCCTGGCCAGAGTTAAGCTATGTCCCAGTCCTTAAATTAAAAAGTCCGCAAAAAGCTGTGCTGAATCCCAGATGTTAATTGCACAGGCTTACTGGATTAGAACTGGAGATAATTAATTGCTAAATTTTAATATGAGTTGAGCGAAATGGATGATAAGATTTCCAGTAGTTAGTTTGGTGGTCCAGAAGGGGAAGATTATTTCTGAATAGATGTGAGGACCCCGGAGGCCAAAGTCATTTAAAATGTCTGATTTTAGCAAAGGAGAGAATCGTGGGTGAATAGAGAAGGGGGCTAGGTGAAGAGCATTAATGCTTAGGTATATAGTGTGGAAGCTCAAGGGACCTCTTATGCTGCTAAGTAGTTTTTGGTAAGAAAGAGGAAGCTTTTACTGAGCCTTTAGAAATTGGCTTTCATTTTCTGCTGGGTCTACTGTAAGGTCAGCTACAGACAAAGAGCTCCACTAGATCTTGCTTTCAAAAATTATAGCACAGACCAGTATGGTACCATAACCTCATTTTCTAAGTCCTTCGGAATTCAGGTTATCAGCTAAATCTGATGGTTAAAACAATGAGAGCGCAAGCCGATTTTTCTTTCTCCCCTTTAATTTTAAGAGGGAAACCCATTTATTTAACCTAAACCCATTTATTCTTTTGTATTTGAATAGAGTAACAGCAAAAAAAGGACGACATATTCCAAGATGGTGAGAATTATTCTTATTATTAATATTACAGTAGCACCTTGAGGCCCAGCCAAGATCAGGACCCCATTGTGCTTGGTGCTGTCCACATGCATAATAAGGGACAGTCCCTGTACTAAAGAGTTTAAGTCTAAATAGACAAGACAGGGTGGGAAACTGAGGCACAGAGTTTACGTTACAGAGGAAACATGTACCAGATCTTGAAATTGAACCCTGGTATTCTGAGATGCACTCTGGTGCCTTAGCCATGAGACCACCCTTCCTTTTTTGGTTTTTAAATGTCTGGGTACAATGTGTTTGGAATTAAAAGATAAATGTATAATATCGAATTCTTTACCACAATGTCTGCAATATTTCACTTAGTTCCTGGTTTATAATACCTCAGCATACTCCAGGATTGCCCTATTCAATACAGCATCCCCGATGTTTCACTGACAGACTTAGGGGCAGGTATTTTTTTTATTGTGGTCAAGATGTTCTATGGTGCCTCGCCAAGCTAAATTCACAGGTCCAAGCTGTGCGTCTACATGGTTTTATTAGGTGTCCTGACTGAGAGGTGTAATTTCTGATATCATTGTTATGCTACTGACACAACAGCTTATTTTCCCATTACAGCTGACCCCAGAGAAGTAATTTCCTGTTTGATTAGGTGGCTACATGACATTTGGTCTTGGATGTGAGAAAAATTTCCTGCAGTTAAATTTAGAGAATGTTGAGCTGATTTTGGTTTGCCCCTATCACCTCTAGAACAATGCTTCATCCTTTGCAGCAACTTTGGGTGGAAATATAAGACAGCCTGCTTCTAAGGGTCACAACCTTGAGGTCAGCTTTGAGTCCAGCCCATCTTTTGATTACCAGTTTGGTTCCATCACAGAAACTTCTACATCTACAGAGCATAGTAAGGCTATGAGCAATGCTGTCTCACGAGGGTGCTAAATCTTTAATTCTTGCCTTCGTTACATCTCAGCTGGATTATTGAAACTCATTGGGCACGGGCCTTCTGGACCACTCACTTCAGAAATGACAATGTAGGCTGAATTCTGCAGCCGGAGAGCTCACTGAATGTCAGTGAACACAGCCCATAATACCGGTGTTGAGATCTTTAAGCTGACTTCCCATGAGGTTTTGAATTGATTTTTTTAATCCTTGCCCTCACCCCAGTTACAAAGCTATCTATGGTGGTACCCTAGCTGCATTACAGGACTGTATATTGATTTTCTTTCTACCCCTCTGACTATTTTCTGAGGAGTTCTAGGGCAGACAGATCTTTATGGCTTTTCCTCCCTATACAGCACAGCCAGTCAGATCTCTGGAATGGATCAATAGTCTCATCTGGGACAGAGAGATTGGGTAGAACAGTTCTTATACTATTCAAAAGCCCAGTTCTGCTCTTACTGAACCCAGTGGGAGCAAGACTGGCCTCTCAGTTGTACCTGTTGTCCCTTCCCATGTAGTAATTTAATCTGAAGGACAAAACAGTCTTAACCCTGATCAAATAAATGCCATTGCACTATGCGGTTATTTCATTAGTTCCCCTCTCTCCCCACCCCCACCCTTGTAGTAGTCTGTAATACAGATATATGGAGTCTGGTCACCTGTATTGATCTAACAGGGTTACCTCCATACAGTTCATCCAGGGGCAAACTACCCACCTTTGTTTCCTAGTGCTACAGCACAGAACCAGAGCTGTTCATGTGATATCCCGGAGTACACATAAGGCACTTAAACCAATACATTTACATTCAATACGGTCCAGCTAAAGGCCTCATGCCATATACAGAGGAGTGTGCCTAGAATGTACAACTGGGAAGTGAACTTCCTGGTGCAACTTTTGCTCCTTTAGACAAGATCTGCAGAGTTTACTCTCCATTGCTTCTCTCCCACGGCATCTTTTAGCACCAGCTCTTACCTTACCAGCTCCCTATGCACCCTACTCTGCAGGGTGACGTGGGCTCCTGGTACACAATATGAGCCATGGGGGCACCGACAAAGTGGTGGTGTAGCATTACTAGACTAGGCAGAATAAGTGGAAAATAACGCAGAATTCTTTTGCACACATTTTGAAGACAAAAAAGGAAGACGGCCCAAATATGACGCCAATGAAATGGGAGTTTCTAGGCTAACAGGATTAGGAGCACTGAAACATCCAGAAGTACATTTGTAGCTGAGGGATTGATATTAAAGGGAGTTAGTTATACCACTAAATCCTTGAACCTTGCACTAAAATTTTATCCCCGGGTATTTTAAAATCTAAACTAAATATATTTATTCAGCTGTTTATCCTCAGCGGCAGCTCAACTGTTTTGCCCTTTAATCATTACCTTAGCTTTCTGTAGTCCTTCACCTTTGTGATTCTCATATATATGAAGGGCACTAAGAAATTTACTGTATGTTGTAATTGTATTGGTATAATTACCAAATCTCATTAAGGAGGACTTTACTATTGATTTACTCGTTTTCTATTCATTAAATTTCACTATAAAAAGGATTATTACTTTTAAAGTCAGCATGCTTAAACACAAATGGAAATTACAGTAAGAGAAACAACATAAAATGGAGCGATTAATATTAAAACAGTTATAGTTTGAAGCTTATTCATTTAATAAATCTTTGTGATATTAGCAAGATTGATGAGAAGTAGTACAAATGAGGGGAACATGAGCGAGATGATCATTTATTATCATTACAGAGATATAAAGGATGATTCAGTGTTTCATAATGGATGTTAAATTTGATTTAACATATGGCTGACTCATTTGCTGAAAACTATCCTTAAAGACAAACTCATTGAAAAGTCAAGTCCACTGTCTTAATAATAGGCTTTGAATGATCTTTTGATAAGAAAATAACTACTATTGTACTGCAAGTCAAATGTATAAAAGAGGGTGGATATAAAGGGCAAAATTATGCCTCACCTGCAAGGGTGTGGTGGAGCAGGAAAGGAGCACAAGCAGCCTCTTCCCAGGCAGCAGGCAACATACACAATCTAGGTCAATCATAGGGACCCTAAGGGACATGTGCCAGAGTTTATGTCCACACAAGCTGTCTTAGCAGGGGCATATCTGAGTGTGGGCAAACCCACGCCCTACCCTCACATATCCCACCTTCCAGGAGGAAGCAGGGTCTCAAGAAAAGTTGTGGTGGCCTCAGAGTCCAGCCACCAACTCCTGCTGGTGGCCACTCGGACAATTTTTCCTAAAATATTGACTTAACTTTAGGAAAAGCAAATAAATATTGCACATATCCAGGTCCAAATCATTGTAATTTATTTATGTAGGATTTTATTGCAGACTCAATAATAAAAATAATGTCCAGTTGTCTCTATTCTTTACTGGACCTAAACAGAATAGAAACCAATAATGTGCTTTGCATGTTCTTGTCGTTTTGCTGTTGTTTCTTTTGCTTTTTTTAATAGATTTGCTAGCTAGTAAGTCTGTTTCTGTGATGTTTAACACTGCTTTGCTCCCCACCCCCGCACTGCCCGGGAGACTGTGGCTACAGGAAAAGTCCCTGGTGGGTGGCCACATTTGAGAAACCTGCAGCCCTTCTTTATGCACTCAGGGCGTGATCCAAAGCTCTCTAAAGTTAATCAGAGTCTGTCCATTGATTTCAATGGGCTTTTAATTAAGCCATCGCTCAGGAGACATGATACCTTTTTCAGTGGCTCAACAACTCCACCAGCATCCACTAGAATGGTGCTGCTGTTCTTACCCCTCTCAAGCGTTATAGTCCAGTATGCAGTGTATACAATGTGGTAAGAAAGCTGGCAATATGATGAGCACTGTGACAAAGGAACACAACCTAGGCATTACTGCAAAAGAGCTGTAGAATCAATAACACGTTCCTATAGCTAGACTGGAAGAATTTTGCAACTACATTCCAATTTCTGTACACTATCAATACTACTAATTCAGTTTTCATACTCCACAGTGAATAAAAACCGAGTTCTGTAAGTTTCCAAACCTAGTCAGAAACTACAGTTAAAATGCTGTAAAATCTATTACAGCATTCAGCTAAGGGTTTTTTTCCAAGTAACTTGAAGATATCAGAAACGATTACCATGTATTTACATCTTCAGGGCTGAATCAATCTATCGAACCAAGCTATCTAGGAGACACTACTGTTACAACTATTCCAGCAGATTAAAACGCCAGTTTAAAATTACACAGATGAAGTGGGTGAGTGGCATTTCCAGGTGATGAAGAGAACCACTACAGCACACCCAGGACTGTCAGAGTTTCTGGGAGTTCTTGTGAAAATTCTGCCCTCAAAGTTAAGGAAGGGTTTGTTATCAATTCTCTGTTTTGGTGGGAATCTCTTTGCAAAATAAGCCCTGTCATAGATCTCTGAGGCTCAAAGAACTTTATTTTTTTGGTCTTTGGACCAGAAAAAACAAAACAAAATATGTATTTTCCCAACCCTTCCCCCTCCCCCACTGAATGCAGTGCTGTACCTTCAGTAGATATGTCAGGAACAAAGTATAAACACTGTCAGCAAAGGGCAATTAACAGAAGTTTGTTTGACCAGTGATGCTGCCTCTCCTCCTCAGGTGGGGATTTTCATTGAAAGAGGAAAACTAATTGCATCAATATCCCACTCCCTCATGTCTCTACGGCACCCTTACCATCCCCGGAACACAATACTAAGGCCTGGTCTACACTACAGAGACACACACACACACACAATGTAATTACGGTGGCAGCTGTATGCCAATGTAAGATAGAAGAACAGGAGGACTTGTGGCACCTTAGAGACTAACAAATTTATTAGAGCATAAGCTTTCGTGGACTACAGCCCACTTCTTCGGATGCATATAGATAGGTCAACTTAACTTTGTAGTTTAGACATGCCCTAAGGGGAGGGTTATTTGGGGGAAGGTAATTCCTTGTTAAAACATTGGCAGCACAAATCCCAATAGTATTGTTATACTGGAATATTTACTGTTCTGGCCTACCAGTTGTCTACTTTGAAATCATCCTCATAGACAGACTCCGGTCTGTCCGATGTTTTAATTCCTCCCTCTGCCGAGTTTTACATGCGTCTGCCCTTTGTTATAAGCTTGTACTTAATGGGAAAGGATTGCTGTGCTGCTGTTATCCCTTCTTAGAAAATGATTTACATTTACAAGAGACAAAGCTTTATCTCCTTCTACAAATGAAAGGTCCACTCCTGCAGGGTGATTAGCACTTGGCAGGATTAGGCCTTTAAATAACAGGCATATGCTTCTGTGTGCATCTTCTCAAAGCAGAGAGTCATCTCATTAAAGTGAAAGGTGCCAGACTTACAGGTGTGAAAGACACTATTCATACCAGCTTCATCCCCATGTTGTTATAAATGTGGAATAAATCATGAATTTCATTAGTCATTTCTTCCACATATTTGCTCACTTATTTAGGCAGAAATGTAATCTGCACACTAATATTACCTCCTACCATAGATTCATTCACACACTGTCTGTTCTGCTTTTCTCAGATCTTTACTGTGAGAACTTGCTTTGCTGGATGCAGCACTATTGCATCAGGCTTCCCTGTTGTTAAATGCACTGAGCAGAGTATGAGAAGGAGATTGTGGCAGGATGAAAAGACGTCAGGACACTTGGCAATGGATGGGTCTGCAGATAGGCTAGTGAGGCAGAGATGATTTGTAATAAGAAAAGGCACATGTCTACACTCTTCTTTTTAATTTTACAGGCTGACAATGAATCTGAAAGCTCCCAGGAGAAGGCCAGTGTGGTTGAAATGTAGGATTTCTGGTAGGTACAAAGATGAAGAACTTGTGTTAAGTGAAATCTTTTGAAAATATATTCCCTTTTAGGTTTGCTGCAGTTCTTTTCTCTACTGCTAGTAATTCACTCCCGCTAGGTTACAATTAAGGAATAATGTTCATGGCAGAGGAGTATACAAGACAACAAACAGCTTTTGCAGATGATTAAATGTGAAAGCAAAGGTGAGATGTTAGCTAACAGCAAAAGCTGTTAATTGCAAATATACTCCAACATCAACAACTTTATTCTTGTTATACAAGAAAATTCTCCCTTCTCCCCAACAAAACACACCAGGAAAAGGATATCTGTATTATCTCGTGGAAGTTAGGACATTCTGGGCTGCAGTCTTGCTGGACTTTCTGCTGATATCATATTAGGACAAAACTTGCTATAGATGAATAATTGTCCAAGGGCAGATTCACATAGTGAGTGTTTGAGGTTGAAAATAAAAAGGAAGTCATTTTTCCAAGGAGAGACTAGGGCCTGGTCTACACTGGGGGCGTGGGGGATGATCAATCTACGTTACACAACTTCAGCTACATGAATAACGTAGCTGAAGTCGATGTACTTAGATCTACTCACCGCGGTGTCTTCACTGTGGTGAGTCGACTGCTGCCATTCCCCCTTCAACTCCGCCTGCGCCTCTCGCAGCGATGGAGTACAGGAGTCAACGGGAGAGCGTTCGGGGGGTCAATCTATCGTGTCTAGACTAGATGCAATAAATCGACCCCCGCTGGATCGATTGCTGCCTGCCGATCCAGCGGGTAGTATAGACATATCCTCACATGAGAAGGGAATTATCTGCTGGGGCTAATATAATATAAAGACTATTCAGTCTGGTGCTGAGAAGATAGCATTTGATTGTTTTCTAGGCTGTATGTCTCCTCCCATGACAACATGGTAAACAGTTGCAAACATGTTACATTACATTAAATACACATATACCAAATTCACACCTAGTGTCAGCCAATGAATGAATGCAGGAGGTTACACCAGGAATGAATTCTCCGGAGTATATAGAAAAATTGAACACATATATAACGTCAACACTAAATGATGATTGTAATGACTGTATGTAGTGGTGTTGTAGCCGTGTTGGTCTCAGGATGAGAGAGAGACAAGAAGGGTGAGGTAATATCTTTTATTGGACCAACTTCTGTTGGTGAGAGAGAAGCTTTTGAGCTGCACAGGCTCCTTCTTCACGTTTGGGAAATGTACTCAGAGTGTCACAGCGAAATAAAAGGTGGAACAGATTGTTTAGCATAAATAGTTAGCACATATTTCCAGGGACCTTTCAAGGTGAAGTGGCCAATTAACAATGCTCCAGTCATGGGGGGAAAAGACTGGTGGAGGGGATTTAGTGGGTTATAGATAGTTGTAAAAGCCATAAATTCCGGGTCTTTGGTCAGTCTATAATTTTTAGTGTCTAGCAAAGTTACGAATTTAACCTCCCAGGCTCGGTTTTTGAAAGTGTTGTGCAGGTTTCCTTTGAAGATAAGGTCTGAAAGATAAGAGAGGGAGATCTTTTGTGACACATGTTTGCAAGTGTTGGTCTTACAAACCCTGTGACATAATTGCTTCCAGACTTCATCACTGATCTATTCTACCACGTGTGCTCCATCTTCTGTCATTTTTAAGACTAACAGATTTATTTGGGCATAAGCTTTCGTGAGTAAAAACCTCACTTCTTCGGATGCGCATCCGAAGAAGTGAGGTTTTTACTCACGAAAGCTTATGCCCAAATAAATCTGTTAGTCTTTAAGGTGCCACCAGACTCTTTGTTGTTTTTGTAGATACAGACTAACACGGCTACCCCCTGATACTTGTCATTTTTAGTTTAGCTTCTTCAGAGTTTTCATGGGCTCCTTTACATTGGTTGGTTTGCTCTCTTCTCCTATTGTTTGTGCTTCTGACTTCATTGTGACAACAGGAATATTCTCTTCCAATGCTTTGTCTTCCAACTTCAGTGCTTTTGTTTCATCTTCTTGAGTGTTTGTACTCAGAATAGCCTGGCAGGTGTGACATGGGTTTTTGAAGCAAAAATGAAGACTGTTCTATATGATACCAACTTCAGAAATTCTAACAATTATAATTTACCTTTGATCCTTCTCTCCTTTGACCACGCTGACATACCTTTAATTGGCTTTCAACTGAGTTACATCCACTGTAACTTTTTCTTTCTTCCATGTTTGGGTTAAACGCGATCTGGGTGTTCTTCGTATGCATTCAAACTCCACCTTTATGGATCTTCCCTTTCAGCTATTTGATCATAGTTCCGGTGTGTTTAGAAGTTTCAGTGGATGGAAGTGTCCTCTGAAAACATTTAGTGGCTCAAATGGGCCCAAAGCCAGGGATTCTCAATTGCTAATCCCGACTAGTGATGCTGCTCTCTGTGGACCCTTGATGTGACCACTTAAACTCTCTGTGGGCTCAGCCTTGCGGGGTGGCAGGGTCCCAGAGCACAGGCTCCAGCCTGAGCCAGGAAGCTTACACTGCAATTAAACAGCCCCTTGGCTTGAGTTGGCTGCCATACCCCTAGAGATTAATGACACTGCTCAGGGTAAAGGGCTGCAGACTGGGCCTTGTGCCTCATTTTTCCCAAAGGTAAAGCACTAGGGGGTTGTGAGAACTAACCGCGTGGTCTGGAGAGGTGAAGCACAGAGGACTGTGAATGCTAAGAATTAATATTATTAATTTTGCCACTTCTTTCTCCCCTTCCTAGTTTCCAAAGAGCCTTCCAAGTAGGAAGTGGGGATTTAAGTGAGATGTAACTCCTTTTTTTGTAACTCCATTTTTGAACTTGATCTTTTCACTTTCTCGTAGCCAAACTTAAATGCCAGGCCGCTGATTTTCAGGATATGTGGCTTTTCTATTCCTTCCTCTTCTAGTGCGTCCAACACTGCTTCTATCATCATACACTCAGTCTTTTTTGTAGGCCAAAATAGCTATACCAAAGAGTTTGTGATAGTCAGTAGTTTTTTCCAGAACCTGATTCATAGTCTGTGGACCATCAATAAATCTTTAAAACCCTGCATGCTTTCACAGGTGATTAAAGTTCAAAAGTCCCTGATGGCTGATTAATCAATACTTTGGGAAGATCTTGTGTAATGCTCATTAAACTCTAACTCATATATATTTCTTTAAGTGCTACATGCGCTGCATTTAGCGCTCCCCTGCAGCAGTGCTTCGGCTGAAATAACAGTCACTCACCTGCACGGTAACTGTTGTTCTTTGAGATGCGTTGAGCCCATATATAGTCCATTGCAGGTGTGTGTGTGCCCAATGCACTGGTATCTGAGAGTTTACCATTAATACTACTAGGCGGCACATGCGCCACTGCTCTCCAACAGGGGCATCAAAGGGGCATGTCTGCCACCTCTGTTTCCGTTCCTTCACATCACAGTATGTAACGTCCAAAGTAGCAGGGGAGGTGAGAGGGTCATGGAATGTACATGTGCACAACATCTCTCAATGTAACTATACAGATAAGTAACCATTTTTTTTCTCCTTTGACAGAATGTGCACATAGATGTTCCACTGCAGGTGACTCATCAGCAGTTTCCTTCCAGTGGAGGCTTCAGGTCATCTGAACAGAGATGGTAAAACACTGATTTGCTGAAGTTGGCTGTGACATGTTGGACCCCCCTCCTGGGATGCCAGCTGATGTCCTGGGATTTCACTGAGCCTCCCCTGCTCAACCAGCCTGGGTTCCCTCTCCCTGCTCTGCTGAATTAGGCTCTCTGGCCTCTGGCAGCACACACAGACAGGTAGGGCCACACCCCGCCGAGGACAAAGACTGAAGTCAGCTCTGCGTGAGAGGACTCCCCCAGCACTCACGTGCACAGCCCTTTTGGGAGATAAACTGAAAATAATACTGTCTTGCCCTGTATAGAAAAATCTGCACAGCGCAAGCTCAGAAAAATCCGCCCTCTTCTTCAATGTGAAGAGAGATGAGCACGACTTCTCTCCCCACCCTGTTAGAAATTACATAAACTGGGTTTAATAATAAACAAAATAAGATTAACTACAAAAGGTAGATTTTAAGTGGTTAAAGGGATCGCAAACAGAACAAAGCAGATTACCTTAGTAAATAAACAAAACCTGCAAACTGAGTTTGACACACTAGCTAGGTAGGGTACAAATTAGCAAAATCTCACCCTGAGTGATAAACAGACTGGCAGATTCTAAAGGCACAAATTGCCTTGGCTTTCCCAGGTTTTCAGACATAGGCTAAAGATCTTAGCCTGGGATCATCATTTCTCACAGTTCAGTCTTTGTTCCTCAAGTGTTTTCAGGTGTGTTGTTGTAGTGAGACTGAGGCCCTCCCCATGTTGTCATTGTCTTTCTTTCATTGTCTTTCTTTTATCGCCAGAGGATGAAAGGTGGATCCTATCAGTCTGGAGAAGACTCAGTGAGATCTCATACAGGTACGGGGTCAGAATAAGAGGGCAAATAAACATTCCAAAAATCAGGAAACCAGAGGGACAGAGAAAACAAAAAAAAATCTGCTGGCAGATGTAGCACAGGTATGGAAGCCAGGTGGACAGTCAAGCAGGGGGACATGCACCACCTGGTGGTACTGGTGGCAAAAGTCTCACTCGAGTGCACTGGGCACACATACCACCTGCAATGGAATGTATATGTGCACAATCACTCGTAGAACAGCACGTTCCCCAGATTTATGCATCTTGGTGAGTTGTTTTCCATGCCAGTTTTTGATGATGCAGTTTAACATCTCCAACAAATCCTCTGCCCCAAATCCTCCCTCTCCCACAGAGTACCAACAAGGGACAAAGCACTTGAAAGGTGTAGCAGGTGTTAAATCATGGAGTTGCTGCCACATTCCCATCTCTGGAGAGAAGGAAATGCAGCCAGGAAGAGGCTGCAGAAAGCACAGCACAGAAACCCTCACAGAGACCTTTCCCCCATGGGAGAATCCAGTAGGGATTCTGTCTACAGAGACAGCCAACCCCTCCTCCCTGCTCTTTGGCTTCATCCAGGGGCCAGGCTCCAACGGCTGCCTCCTTCTGAACCGTACACTACCCCTGTCCTATTGGGAAAGAAAGACACAGGGGAGTTCATGCTGATCTGAAGAGCATTAATTTTCACTCAACCGTAAACCAGATCCCAAGCAGGGAAATGTTTCCTCTGTGCAGCGGGCCAGCAGAGGCCGATACACCATTAAAATATCCGATTTGGAGGATTTAAGTGGTGCATAGGTGCTGACCTGTGCTTCTGCACAGAGTTAAATTTCACCTTAAAAGAACATGGGAAACAGCTATTTCCCATCCAGCCCCACTGAGCCCTTAAGTCTAAGCTGGGTGCTCCTGAAGGCTTGTGTGGAGACGCAGCATGTCACATAGCTGCACCTTCCACTTTGCTGCATGTCTGGGCCCTTTGTCGTGTGTTTTTCCTCCACTGCTTTTCCCAGGCTTCTAACCAGAGGGGAGTGCTGGCCCCTATGCGCTACTTGAGGGTAATAAACAGTGCAGTGACCACAAAGTCACTATTCCTGGGTATAAACCAAAACTGTGGTCCATTTCAAAACATTTAAGTGGCATCCAACCCAATATCCTGCTTCGTTTTGTTTCCTGGTTAGATTATCACAGAGAAAATGAGCAATATTAAAAATGAACGAAACAATCCCTAAAGGAGCTGCTAACCAACCCCCCAAATCATTTCTGAAAATAAGACAAGTGATTCTATTGCTGTCGGGGAGAAAAGGATAATTAAAATGACTGAATCTGGGACTACTGGCTATTTACAGAAGCCAAGCAGAGATCTCCTGGTCTTTAACACTGTGATGGGCTGCTCTGTTCAAGGCAGTAAAGTGTCACCAGCATTAATCCTAGACCTGTACTTATTTTATCACCCGGGAGCTAAAATATCCCATGTGACCTATGTGTAAAAATACTGCAACTATTGTTATAGTTGGACTGTTTAAAAATAGCAGCTCATAGCATGAAAAAAGTAAAACACATTTTTTCATCATAGCTTGAAAACACGGTAGCATGACTGTCAATCAGTCTAAAGTCAGGCCTCATGACAGCAGCGACCCAGTGTCGCTATTACCCCCACAGCTTTACACATTACCTATTTTTTAAAACCTGATTTTATAGACATCAAGTAGTAATATACACAACAGGGTAAAGACTTCACAGTTTAAGTCAGGGTGCTGTTGGCTGTGGAAAGACATGTAATTAAAAAGCAGGTATAAAACTACTGTTCAGAAACGGATGCAACTGTTTTCAGATAAAATTAAGTTCAAATATTGTTCCCAGTGTTTGCCTGCTAGAGACAGATTCTGCCAAAGTCTTGGCTTAGGAGGGGGATCATAATGATGTTCAGAACATGAATTACACACAGAAATTCCTTTAAAACACCACAATGATTTTCCACTACATTTAATAAGTATTTACGTACTTTTCTTCCAAATGATGTTAAGAATTTGACTTTCAAACTATTAGAGGAGAAAAACTTAAGTAAAACATTGTTACCTTCTGTTGAAGGTACTTTAATATTCACACGTCCATACCTTATCTCATCCCAATTCTAATTAAGCCAGGTCCTCACCAATTTTGGAAGGATAAATCCAGACAGAAAGATCTACTATCGATCATTAATCATAAATCAGACAGGAATAGTGCACTAGGCAGACCTTCCTAATGAGAATTAGCATTGCAGAGGTGCCAGCCTTGGGACACGGGCTGAGCCTCACTTGGCGGATACTCTCACAACGGGCCCCTTGCTGAGTTACTCTCCAAAGTAGAACCGCAGTTTAACTCTTTAGAATTTCCCGAGGAGGTTAGTTCAGTTTTCTAACCACTAAATCTACAGATTCAACCTGTGATATGAGTGGCTGTGTTCTTTCTGGTTTCATCAATAAGAAAGATCCCGGGGGCCAAATTCTGCCCTCAGTTATACTGGTGATCCTGAATGCTAACTGGAATAAAAAGCAGTAAAAAGATGCTTTGGGGACTAAAGCCAGCACATGGGACTGAGAAAACACGGAGTGGACAGGCTCATTGAGAAAGAAAGTGCCATTTTTACAGTCTTTTTTCTGATCATAACCAGATTTTCAAGGAAGAGTCTCTAGAGAGCAGTGTGGCAGGGAGGAGAAAGGACTAGGGACAGATAATAAAGGATAAAGATAAAAAGGGACAGATAAGAAGACAGTAAATATCATAATGCCAGTATATAAATCCATGGGATGTGCACACCTTGAATACTGTGTGCAGTTCTGGTTGCCCCATCTCAAAAAAAGATATATTAAAACTGGAAATAATTAGGGGTATGGAACAGCTTCCATACAAGGAGAGATTAAAACGACTGGGACTGTTCAGCTTGAAAAAGAGAAGACGGGGCGGGGGGGAGGGTGTATGATAACAGTCTATAAAATCTTGACTGGTGTGAAGAAAGTGAACAAGGAAGTGTTATTTACTCCTTCACATAGCAGAAGAACCAGGGTTCACCTGATGAAATTAACAGGCAGCAGGTTTAAAACAAACAAAAGGAAGTACTTCTTCACATAACACACAGTCAACCTGAGGAACTCCTTGCCAGAGGATGTTGTGAAGGCCAAGACTATAACAGGGTTTAAAAAAATTAGATAAGTTCATGGGGGGATAGGTCCATCAATGGCTACTAGCAAATACGGTCAGGGATGTAACTCCATGCTCTAGGTGTCCCTAAGCCTCTGACTGCCAGATGCTGGGACTGGATGTCAGGTGATGGATCACTTGGTATTTGCCCTGTTCTGTTCATTCCCTTGGAAGCATCTTACACTGGCCACTGTCAGAAGACAGGATACTGAGAAAGACGGACTACTGGTCTGACGCAGTATGGCCGTTTCCATGAACCTTCAGAAGCTAAAAGCATAGACCAGGTTGGGAATTCTATATGGAGTCTGGCCTGTAACCTTCATTATCGCTGCTGGGAACTTTGTTTGTAAGTGGGATTCACAATCCCCAATTCTGTCTTATTTAGATATTTAGGTGCCTAACTGCCACTGATTTAAATGTTTCAGAGGGGTAGCAGTGTTAGTCTGTATCAGCGAAAACAATGAGGAGTCCTTGTGGCTCTTTAGAGACTAACACATTTATTTGGGCATAATCTTTTGTGGACTAGAAAGCTTATGCCCAAATAAATCAGATAGTGCATCTGACGAAGTGTGTTCTAGCCCACAAAAGCTTATGCCCAAATAAATTTGTTAGTTTCTAAGGTGACACAAGGACTCCTCGTTGTTTTTATTGATTTAAATGAGAGTTAGGCACATAAATGCTTTGGAGGATCTGGGTCTTTGTGTCTTTAGATCGCACACCCTTCAGAGCAGGTTTTCTCTGTACAGCCCCCAGCATGATGGGGACCAAGCCTTTATGCATAATACATATATTTACTGCTGCTGCAGCTGCTATCTTCTGAGCCTGCACGAGAGACTGGATACCTAGCAGTAGTACATAGTATCTATAACCTCTCATCATGAGGCTTAGAGCGTCTTATATTATGTCACATTTAGTTTATAATAGAAATGCAAATGATATCCAATATAGGCCATCTGAGAGAACACCTACAAACTGTACTGCTGTTCTCTAAACCAGAAAAACCTCCCTTTTTGGGAGGCAACCAACAGCTATCACCTGCATATCACCTAAAGAGCAATAACATTGTTAGTTACATTGTTTATTGAGTGACAAGTAGATGGGGGAAGCCTCATCCTTTAATTTCCTTTCAATCATGAGTTTTCATTTCACCTTCTTCATAGTCATCCATGGCTCAGAGCAGGTAGCCATCTTATTCCCTTTCTTCTGGAACATGTTTTATCATTAACATGGTGATCAATCTCCCGGTTTATAATCAGACAGAGATGAATAGACTTAGTTCTCAAGCCTGGGACCGATGCAGCTAGTTCTAAACTGTCATTGGTTTCAGCTTTGGAAGGACATTACAGTTTGCCTGGGTAATACCCATGAGTACAATTCTGAGAGCCAGCTCTCTGCTGTTCTCCTGGTATATTGCAAAAAAATCCCAAACGCTTCAATTTCTGACTGGGAAATAATTGCCATTGTTTAGACTATACAGCTTTTAAACAGCAGGGTGATTGAGCAAATTTCTCTCTCCCTCATACCGGTGTGCATCCTAAGTAACTCCGTTGATTTCAATGGAATTACTTCTGAATTTTTTTACCTGTGTAACTAGGGAGAATGTGACCCCTTGTCTTCATAACTGCCCATGAGGTACATAGCTAGTTGTTGGCACTAGACAAATTATAAATAATAATAAATACTAATCACATGGAGTAAATGAGTGGGAAATTTCACCCTAACATTGTCTGGAGGATAAAATTAATGACTTTCTCGAGTATTGCCAAAAGCAACGCAACTGGGAAACGACCCCCAATAGTTACACATAACTCTCTATACACTAGAGATTGGCCATGTGGACATGAGCCTCTCTAGAATCAGATTTAAGGTTTGGCCATCTCTGATACACAAGTGCTTCCAACACAGCTCCAAAGTGCCTAAACAGTGTCCCAACAACTCCATCAAAAGCTCCATTGGACTGTACAAATCTAAGTATGTTAATTTCCAATCACAGACCCAGTATCCTGTTTCAAGTCAGGTGGAATGAGCCCATCACTCTGTTCAATAGGATTATATCCATAACCATTGGCTTATTACTATAACTCCGAGCTTTTCCCCTGCTTCTTTCCATGACCTTCATGTCTCTTCAAGACAAGACTAAGAATTATCACCCAACCCAATTTCTATTATTGTTTTGATATTTTGTTTCTGAACGGCTTTAAGAATCTAGTGCTCCAAGCTATCAAAATCAGTGCTGTTGCGGTCTTGCAGAAATAGGAAATATGAACACAATTATTATTAGACAACAAGAAAGTTTACAACCATACATGCAAAAAAAAAAGTGGGGGGCAAGAACCCCCTCCCACACACACACACTGATACTCTTTTACCAAAGGTGCTATATATATATCTCTCTCTCACATTTTAATGTTTTGTCAATTTCACCATAGGCACTGACTCCGTGGGTGCTCCGGGGCTGGAACACCCATGGGGAAAAAATGGCAGTGCTGAGCACCCCCGGCAGCCCCCCCATCAGTTCCCTCCCTCCCCCGCAGCACCTCCCACTTGCAGATAGGCTATGCTGATCAGCACCTCTCCCTCCCTCCCTGCACCGCCGGCCTGCTGCCATCAGCTGTTTTGCAGCATGCAAGAGGCGCTGGGGGAGTTGCGGGAGCTAGGGCATGTCGTGCTTGGATAGGGGGGCAGAATGGGGTAGGAAAAGGCAGGGTGGGATGGAAAGAGGCAGAGTGGGGGCGGGGCCTGGGCCAGAGCCAAGGGTTAAGCACCCCTTGGCACATTGAAAAGTTGGCGCCTGTCAGTTTTACTCAGACACATTAATACTGAGGAAGGGGGAAACAACGTGTCTTTCTGGAATACTGCAAGCATCCCCCAGAGATCTCTATTATTTTAACAATTTCCTATTTTAAAGTACAAAGGTACTAACAACCGAGAAATTATTACATTTCCTTTAAATGCACTGAAACAACAAAGATAATTAACAGAGAACAGAAGTCTGCTTTCCATATGGTAATACACATCCCAAGGGCAAAATACTTTTCTTTTAAGGAATTCCCCACAGACTTCTTATCCACCTTGTAAGGATAATTAACAACGGTGAAATACAACTGAACTTGCTTAACAGTACAATATTCTGCAATGCATTACTTTTTAATGGAAAATGAATGTGATCAGTGGAAAAAAAGAGCACGGAACCTTGGAAGAACGAGGCCACATTTTCAGTATTGACGTTTATTAATGTAGAGTACGTGAGATTCATATTCTAGAAGCATATTTAAGCCAACATTTAAATGGAAGGTTATGTCCAAAGGGAAAGTTAAAATGGGAGGCATAATTCCAGACTTGACCACTGGGTAGAGTTCATTGTGTGGTGTTTTGAAACTGTTAAACAGGTGATCACTTTGAATTCTCTGGGGTTTTCCTGGTCCTGCTGGCAGGCAGAGGATTCTGTAGGGACACCTGCAATCCGAGTCAGTTCTGTAGATAGCTAGCCTAGAGTAAGGGTGGGTTGAGTTATTCCTCTCTGTTTTAGGGAGCAGCCTGCTTTGTCTCTCTCTTTTTAGATCTCATGTGTTATAATTCTGAATTTTAAGAAATAAAGCAGTGGTACACTGAAATCTTCCAGCAAGAGGATTTATTGTTTTTATCTAACTCCTCTATGTGCATAACAAATTGCATCTCCCACCTGGGCCATGTCTACACTAAGAAAAAAGTTTACTTTTAATACATGTTAAAATCATAGTGTAGACAACACAAGTTGTAGATTGAACACACATTAGCTGGCTGAGGTAGACACTAGTAGCAGGGAGCCTACAGTTTAGCTTGACAAGTTAACATGTATGAAAATGACAAATTGCCTTGTCTATCAAGATTTTAGAAGCTTTAACTAACCTGCCATTCTGCCTCATGAAGACAAAGTCTGGCAGTCCAGCAGCCTCACTCCAGGAAAAAAGGCAACAGAAGGAGACACAAAACTGGACCCAAGTGAGAAAAAGGGGGCTAGCCAGTGTGTGGCGATGCCCTTAATCATGCTTCATGACTTTGCCCCTTTACTGGATACACTGTGGGCTTGTCTTCACTACTGGGGTAAGTTGACCTAAGTTACGCTACTCCAGCTAGGTGAATAATGTAGCTGGAGTCGACGTAGCTTAGGTCGACTTACCCTGGTGTCTTCTCTGCACTGAGTTGATGGGAGACACTCTCTGGTCGACTTCCCTTATTCTTCTCGGGAAGATGGAATACTAGGGTTGACCAGAGAGCGCTCTGCCATCAATTTAGTGGGTCTTCACTGGACTTGCTAAATCAATCCGCGCTACATCAATTGCAGGAGCATCGATCTCCCCGTAGTGCAGACCAGCCCTGTGACAGAAACCTAGTCCAAAGAAGTTCAGAAAGGAAAACCCCACCCAGCGAAGTTCAGGAAGTACCAGAAGAAGTTACTGTGATTATGTCAGTCTAACACAAAAATGAGGAGGTTAGTGAAACAGAAATTAAAAGGTACAGTACCAAAAGTAAAATCCCTGCAAGCTGCGTGGAAACTTTTTAAAGACATAATAGAGGCTCAACTTAAATGTATACCCCAATTTAAAAAACATAGCAAGAGAACCAAAAAAGAGCCACCGTGGCTAAACGACAAAGTAAAAGAAGCTGTGAGAGGCAAAAAGGCATCCTTTAAAAAGTGGAAGATAAATTCTAACGAGGAAAATAGAAAGGAGCATAAACTCTGGCAAATGAAGTGTAAAAATATAATTAGAAAGACCAAAAAAGAATTTGAAGAACAGCTAGCCAAAGACTCCAAAAGAAATAGCAAAATTTTTTTACATACATCAGAAGCAGAAAGCCTGCTAAACAACCAGTGGGGCCACTGGACGATCGAGATGCTAAAGGAGCACTCAAAGACAATAAAGCCATTGCAGAGAAACTAAGTGAATTCTTTGCATCGGTCTTCACTATTGAGGATGTGAGGGAGATTCCCAAACCTGAGCCATTCTTTTTGGGTGACAGATCTGAGGAACTGTCCCAAATTGAGGTTCACTAGAGGAGGTTTGGAACAAATTGATAAACTAAACTGTAATAAGTCTCCAGGACCTGATGGTAGTCACCCAAGAGTTCTGAAGGAACTCAAATGTGAAATTGCAGGACGACTAGCTGTCATCTGTAACCTATCATTTAAATCAGCTTCTGTACCAAATGACTGGAGGATAGCTAATGTGACGCCAATTTTTAAAAAGGGCTACAGAGGTGACCCTGGGAACTACAGGCCTGTAAGCCTCACTTCAGTACCAGGCAAATCGGTTGAAACTATCATAAAGAACAAAATTGTCAGACACATAGATGAACATAATTTGTTGGGAAATAGTCAACATAGTTTTAGTAAAGGGAAATCATGCCTCACCAATCTACTAGAATTCTTTGAGGGGGTCATCAAGCATGCGGACAAAGGAGATCAAGTGGATATAGTGTATTTAGATTTTCAGAAAGCCTTTGACAAGGCCCCTCACCAAAGGCTCTTAAGCAAAATAAGCAGTCATGGGATAAGAAGGAAGGTTCTCTCACGGATTGGTAACTGGTTAAAAGACAGGAAACAAAGGGTAGGAATAAATGGTCAGTTTTCAGAATGGAGAGAGGTAAATAGTGATGTCCCCCAGGGATCTATATTGGGGGGAAATTTAATGTTGATAAATGCAAAGTAATGCACATTGGAAAACATAATCCTAACTATACATATACAATGGTGGGGTCGAAATTAGCTGTTAACACACAAGAAGAGATCTTGGAGTCATTGTGGATAGTTCTCTGAAATCATCCACTCAATGTGCAGTGACATTCAAAAAAGCAAACAGAATGTTGGGAATCATCAAGAAAGGGATAGAAAATAAGTCAGAAAATACCATATTGCCTCTACATAAATCCATGGTACGCCCACACCTTGAATACTGCATGCAGATATGATTGCCCCATCTCAAAAAAGATATATTTGAATTGGAAAAAGTTCAGAAAAGGACAACAAAAATGATTAGGGGTATAGAATGGCTTCTGTATGAGGAGAGATTAATAAGACTGGGACTTTTCAGCTTGGAAAAGAGGTGACTAAGGGGAGATATGATAGAGGTCTATAAAATCATGAGTGGTATAGAGAAAGTAAATAAAGAAGTGTTATTTACTCCTTCTCATAATACAAGAACAAGAGGCCACCAAATGAAATTAATAGGTAGCAGGTTTAAAACAAACACAAGAAAGTATTTTTTCATGCAATACTCTGTCAACCTCTTGGAACTCCTTGCCAGAGGGTGTTGTGAAGGCCAATACTATAACGGGGTTCAAAAGGGAGCTAGATAGATTCATGGAGGATAGGTCCATCAATGGCTATTAACCAGGATGGGCAGGAATGGTGTCCCTAGCTTCTGTTTGCCAGAAGCTGGGATTGGGTGACAGGGCATGGATCACTTGGTGATTACCTGTTCTGTTCATTCCCCAGGGGCACCTGGCATTGGTCACTGTCAGATGGACCTTTGGTCTGACCCAGTATGGCCGTTTTTATGTTCTTATGTCACTGCAATAATGCTCTGTTCAATGTCACAAGAGTGAGTGTCTGTGCCTATTTATTCCCCTCAATGCACTAGCTTGTGTTGGGTAACAGACTAGACTAGATAATTGTAGTGGGTCCTTCTGGTCTTAAAACCTATGAGTGAAATACTGGTTTCACTGAAGTCAATGGGAGTTTTGCCACTGACTTCAATGGAACCCTACAAATCTATGAAACCCTCCCTTCCACTGAGAATGCAACAAAGGACGCTAAACAAAGTGATAATGCCTTTTCACAGGAGTACTCTTAATATGTGTTAATTGCTGGAAGGTAGTTCTTGCAAGTAAAAAGCAAACCCACTTTGTTAAGTATGCTGGTGTTACTATTTTACTGCCCTCTCTTCAGCAAGGTGTTTGATTCACTACCATTCGTACAACATGGACTATTGTTCAAATACATCAGCATCTTCCATGGGAAAAAGGATGGAATGCACTGAACTACAAGAGGGTGAATGATTGACACAGGGAAGAAGTACTTTTTGCTTCAAGGCTCTGGCCTGTCATTTGTTGGAAAATCTATTTTATTAAATGCCATTCACACTTCCCCGATATGCCTTTGTGGGAGATGCCAGTTTCTTTCCAGAATACTACTTGATGCCCAGTGCTGATCACTGATGCAAACATGACATCTCTTTTGATGTTACTCAGCAAAGAAGTGTATAATTTCCCCAATGTACCAAGTATATAGAGGGTTAAAAATAGGGCAAATTAGCCATCATTATTCTCATTTGCAAGACAAAATAATTGTGTTTATTTCTATATACTGATTAGATGCACAGAACAGTTCAGAGAAATTGACCTACCTACTGTACATGAGATTTCACCTGGGAAGAGTGTGCCTTTCTCACACATTACTTTATTAAAACTAGGGCTGTCGATTAATCGTAATTATCTCACGCAATTAACTAAAAAAAGAATCATAATTTAAAAATTAATTGTGATTAATCGCACTTGTTAAACAATAGAATACCAATTGAAATTTATTAAATATTTTTGGATGTTTTCTACATTTTCAAATATATTAATTTCAATTACAACACAGAATACAAAGCGTACAGTGTTCACTTTATATTATTTTTATTACAAATATTAGCACTGTAAAATGATAAATATTTGTAATAAATAATAAACAAAGTGAGCACTGTACACTTTGCATTCTGTGTTGTAATTGAACTCACTAGATTTGAAAATGTAGAAAACATCCAAAAATATTTAAATAAATGGTATTCTATTATTAACAGTGCGATTAATCGGGATTAATTTTTTAAATCACACGATTAAACAGGACTAATTTTTTTAATCGTTTGACTGCCCTAATTAAAACACAAGTGGGTTTATCAGGAGAGTGGGAGCAGAAGGGAGTTCCTGCTGTTTATTATGTAATGATGTCGTAATGGTCCTGATTGTGAATTCCAATCTGCCCTTGCAATGCCTCTGTGACTTAATGGTCTATGCAGGAATCAGGCCTAAGATTGCATGGGTAGTTATGACACAGAAGGCCAAGTAAGATCATTGGAGTCAATAGGACTACTCACATGTTTCAATTTAGGCACATACTTAAGTACCTTGTTGAACTAAGGTTTCAGAGTAGCAGCCGTGTTATATAGGGGGGAGGAATAGCTCAGTGGTTTGAGCATTGGCCTGCTAAACCCAGGGTTGTGAGTTCAATCCTTGAGAGGGCCACTTGGGGATCTGGGGCAAAATCAGTACTTGGTCCTGCTAGTGAAGGCAGGGGGCTGGACTCGATGACCTTTCAAGGTCCCTTCCAGTTCTAGGAGGTGGGTGGGATATCTCCATAGTCTGTATCCGTAAAAAGAACATGAGTACTTGTGGCACCTTGTGATGCATCTGAAGAAGTGGGCTGTAGTCCATGAAAGCTTATGCTCTAATAAATTTGTTAGTCTCTAAGGTGCCACAAGTACTCCTGTTCTTTTTTGTTGAACTAAGGCCTTCATTTAATAGAATTAGCTTGTATTTGTCAAATGTGCCCATTGGCTTTAGTGATGTCACAAACATCCTTGGTTGCTTTCATTTCAACTGTATGTGTCAAAAGAAACTAAGAATATTCCAGCACCACACAGCGATCAGATAAACGATTCGCATGATGGTATCTTGGTTATTCAGAAGCGGCAGGAGGAGACATATAGAATTTATTTCTGCAGAGTCCACTTCACATGTCAGAAATGTAGGAAATAATTTCCAGACGAAGTTCTGTAAAGATTTCAGCTGCATGCTCACCACAGAGATTCCAGAATGCATTCTGATGAACTAATCATTTAACAAACAAGTGAGTGTTTGCAGAAGCCATAAAACAGATTTACCTCTAAAGAAGCAAAGACCAAGGACAAGACTGTCGAGTCTATGCAGAAAGAGCCCTTGTCATTTGAGATGGCCTTTTCCTGCAGCTCAAACTCTCACACAATTCCTAAAATCTGTCAATGTTCTAGTTTCTAAGTGATATGTCAACAAACATAGTCACTCAAAATACTTACAGTGCCTAGAGCCAATGTTTTATCAAAACAATTGAAAAGTCAACTGTTAAGTAAATAAAATAAGCTGGTGCAGTTTTCATGTCTCAGTTAGCTGAGAACTGCTATAGCAGAAGGCTGAAATATTGCTTTAGCCCTCTTTTATCCTTTGTCTGAAACACAGTGAAAAACAGCAAATCCATAGACACGTTACCAAAAAGGCTCACAACTAAGGCTAATGTATTATTCTAATGATTTTCGACAAAGGAGCATACTGTACATGATACTAACCAGCAACTGATCATTAACAATTAAATTCACAAACAGTGGAGACCGGAAATAAACATTTATAAGGCAAGCAAACAGCATTTTACCTCAAATGTCGCCCAGACTACAAAGTGAAGGACTGCCAGAGTTTCTAAAGATTCTGAATAAATGAAGCACCATAGAATTCTAAGTTTGTGATATGATCACACAGAATACTAATTATCACTTAATATCCAAGTGAAAATAACATAACACTTTTATCCAGCTCAAGGTATTGATTCATGGCAACTGCTATTAGGGATTTTCCTAATATTTTTGCAAATACAGCCCACATCTTTAGTCATTTCTATCACTTCTTAATAATTTCTTAGGACAAGAGTCTGATACCCTTAGTCATATTTTAGTGCACTGTTTGGAGAACCTTGTGGAGTAAGGTTCTACTCAACATGAGCAAGTGTCACAAATTGGCCCTTTCAATAAAGTTTATTTTTAAGATGAGCACCAAAAGAAACTGTGACATATAAAATATCCCCTCTCATTTCACAGCTCTGTAGCTTTCTGACACATTCACCTTCTGGGCTGAAAATTGGTCTCATACTTCAGGTGAATTTATCTGAAAAGCTTATGCTTGACCATGGTAAAGTAAGAATGGCAAAGCCAGCAGATCTTGTAAGGTGCATAAGACAAACAGTTGAGATGCAAGGAATTTAAAAATCTGCCCAGATTTGCTGAGCATCTTGTGAAGTGTAGAAGCAAACTACTGCCTCATTTTCTTTGTCTTTCTCCCTCTTTTTTAAAGTAAAAAGAAAAAATAGGCTATTCTATGCAAAATGGTTTACGATTGATGCAATATTATCACCAAACATTAGGAAATTCCAAAAAGTTCAGATTACTCAAACAACATTAACTGAGCCATATTGCACTTAAGTACTATTTTCTATTCATCTTGCTCTTGTTACAGGTAACCTTATCAAGGCTGGTGATTAACCGTAACTAGTTTGCTACTTGTTATGCCACAAAATATACAGGATCTACCTCATGGCCAAGTTAATATTTCCAGACCACCATAACTTTGCCTGACTTTAGAGTGTTTTTCTCGCTATCTCAACATGGCATTAATGCTACTTGGAAGCATTTGATCCAGTATTAACTCATGCCTGTTTCTGAGGAATACAGCTGTACAGTATTGCCTGGAGGAAAGAAAAAATAATACCTTGAAAATGAAATGTGTTCTAGTTTAGAGAATGTTGAAAGCCTTTTAGCTACGGACATTATTTCACAACCAAGGTACTGTAGTTTCTTTCTCCTAAGGGTCTGACTTTAGACAGCAGTTGTTTGAAGCAAAGCACAGCTTCTGTTTCCAGATTTTCCTTCCTCGCTACAAGGAATTTTGTGTTGGTGAAAGTTCATGGACTGGCAGGTTGGTGATCAAGGGATCTATATTAGCCAGCACAGGAGCAGTATGTGCAGCAGTAGCACAAGACTTCCCACACTGCCTCCTCCAAGCGTATATTAACTATGACCTCGGAGTCAGGACCGGCCCTAGGCACCAGCAAACCAAGCCCGTGCTTGGGGCGGCACACCTCCAGTGGCGGCACTCCAGGCACCTTTTTTGTTTGTTTGTTTGCTTCAGCAGTTGCACTCTCAGAGAGTTTGTTTTGTTACTTTTTGCTTGGGACGGCAAAAAACCTAGAGCCGGCCCTGCTCATAGTAAACTGGAGACGCTGGACCCGATTTGCAGATTGGGCAATTTAGTATGGCACTGTCACGGAGTATTGGGGGACTCAGGGCCCTGCACCCCCAGCTTCCTGCGATTCACCATGACTCTCAGCCAGCCCGTAAAGCAGAAGGTTTATTTGGATGACAGGAATACAGTCCAAGACAGGTCTTGCAGGCACAGACAACAGGGCCCCCCTCAGTTAGGTCCAGCTTGGGGTCCCAGGGCATCCCAGCCCACCCCCCTTTGGGGGGTCAGAGCCATCTCTGCCTCCCAGCCATCTCTCCAGCCTGCTTCCAGCACTCTCCTTCCGCGACCCCTCCCACAGCCTTTGTTCAGTTTCCCGGGCCCCGGAGTCACCTGGCCTCCAACCCCTTCCTGGGTTCTCATGTTACAAGCTCAGGTATGTTCCCTGGGGCAGACTCCCATCCCCCGATGCAGACCATCCTAGCCACACTCCCGTCAGCATTCACACACCACATTAAGAACAGGCCCAGTTCATCACAGGCACCATTAAATCAGTGGCGCTAGGGCGATTTATACCAACTGAGGCTCTGACCCACTCTCTTTGGGTGACAGAGATGCGCGGTCTCCAGCTCCAGTCCGTCCTTGGAATCTCGCTGACGAGGCCAGTTATGGTACTGGGGTTTGTTAGCATGACACTTGGAGTGAGATCACCAATAAGGTGACCGCATATTTTGTACTATTTTCGCATGGCAACTATTTCGGCCTCGGAGCCACTACCAACTTTTAACCCTCAACTGACCTCAACTAGATTAGAATTGGAGATCCAGAAATGAAAGTTTCCTTAACCCATTACCATTCTCTTTAGTGCGGTGCTGTTTGTGGAAAGCTTAGCATGGCTGAGTATGTCCAGTGATTGGTCTATGCACAAGACACATCTTTATAACTAAAAGTGAATAAACATTAGAATTAAAATTCAAGCCAATAAATGCATAATGCATTTCTGGACAGCCATTTTATTTAATTTTTCAGGTTCCCTTGTCCTGAAGAGGAAATTCATTGTATCTCATGAAGATCCAAAAGGTCTCTTGAAGAAATATGCCTTTCAAGAGCACTAAAGGTTGGAATAAACTACTCTATGCAGCATAAATAAACCTCAGTCTAGAAAGAAGCTGCCTTCAGCCATACATCCAAAAATGTGCAAACATATAATTGATGTATAAATTTATTAATGCAAACTCAGAAGCTTTAAACTCAGTAGTCAGTTTGACATATGATCTTTTCATTTTATTTTCCAATGAGAAGGGGGGAAAAGTAGTGCAGAACTGATAAAGCTGTTTGAGATTAAATTGGATTTCCCACTACAGAAAGCTGTTTGGAGACAGGTATTCCAACAGAGAGAGACAGCACAAGAAGTCTCTTGAAGCCTTAATGAGAAGGACAAGAGGGGAGGGGGAAGTGTCTCTGCTTTTTCAGATTATTACTCCAAACAGTGTTTTTGTCAGAAAATACTTCTATATCTGTGCAAAAACTATTTTCTTGTTGTCACTATAGTGCAGGATTTAGTTGAAAGGCTGGAACAAGAAAACAGCATTATGTAAAATATTTCTTATGTGTTATTCAAGCAAAAATATGACACTAGTTTTGGATGTCTAGGTAATAAGCTTATTACGCACTCAAATTCTGAGGTTTGAATGCAGCATAATGAACATGGTACATTTGGATTCAACTGACACTACTGATGGGGTTGGCACTATTATTATCAAGATGTATTATTACAGAATATAGTCAGTGAAGGATGATATGCCAGGGAAGAGCTGCTGGAATCCTTAACTATTCATTTCCCAATATTTCAACTTTTTCTCAAAAGCTGGAGAACTTTTCTAACAATTGCACAACATTCTTTTGGGTATTAACTATACTCTATTAAAACATACGTTCAACTTTTTTAACAAAGTTTTGTGTTTGTAAATGTCCCTGTTTTTTTTTTTTTTTTTTTTTTTTAATTAGAGTAGGTCTTCAGTAAGGGAGCCCAAGTCCACAAGAGTTTAGGAGTCTCTCCAAAGCAGATTTCCCCATCTCCCAGTACATTCTGGGTCTCTGTGTGGGTGAGATATAATAGTTGGGAAAGGGAATATTTAGAAAATAACTGCTTAAAGATGAACAAGATTAAATGAGTCCACTTTTCACCATCCTTCCCCCTAGTCCCTGTACGTAACTTTCATTTCCCACACCCTATGCCCTCAATCCCTTGCACCACTCAACATGCCTCTCTAGAGTAGCGCCAAAATTCATAAGCACGGTAACTTTTACATTTTTTTTTTATTCATCGGGGAAAAAAAAGCTACCCCTGGATTGAAATGTAGCATGTGAAATTTCAGGGAGAGTGGTTTGCTTTGGGGGAAGTGGGAGTTGAGGCAGGGTGTTGAAACTTGGGCTCATGACCCCATTTCAACAAAGGAGTTACAGTACATGCTGAACTCCATCACTATTCAACAAAGCACTTAACTCTGTGCCTAATGCTCATGCTTCACAGAACAGGGGTGCAATGCTGAATCAGGCCATATCAGAAGGCGCTAGCTTCAGGTTCAAATATGCAGCAGTTACTGCCACTCCATAATATTTGTAAAAGGTGATAAGGGCCGAGAAAGTTTCAAGTGGATCTAAAATGGCACTTAAAGCTGTATCATTGATGCCTCTTCTGCTCAATCCTTTCTGTAGCTATTAAAACCCTATCTACTGCAAGGAACCGTAAAACATCAAAGGTATGTGAAGTGGATTGATACAGACCAAAGCAGACAATGTTTGGCTTGGAAAACCTTTCTGCATTTCCATTTGATTGTCAGTAAATCCACTAAGAGATGTGGTGGTTGTGCAGATGCTTCTAAGGGTGCTGCAGGGTATCTGTCTTTCCAGTAGGATGACCAGACAGCAAGTGTGAAAAATTGGGACAGGGGGTGGGGGGTAATAGAAGCCTATATAAGAAAAAGACCCCAAAATTGGGACTGTCCCTATAAAATCAGGACATCTGGTCACCCTACTTTCCAGTGAAGAGTGTCTAGTGCAGAGGTATCAGGGAAATCTATGAAAAGGCATTGACTAAAATACTGCAGATGTGGAGAATAGGTGCCCAGGAGGTTTGCAGGCTGGTTAAGAAGTTCTGTTTGCGGTGTCATCCAGCAAAAAGTTCCCCATTAATATGTACACATGCATCAGCTTCTCCCAAGGTCATAAATAGAGAGTTGAAAGGATAGAGATTAATTGTGTCTGCTGTATGGTTAATGATTATGTGGGAATGACTGTATAGCAGCTTTTGGTTCTGATTGTCTGGGCGGCTCCATCTGTAATAAGATAAAGATTAACTAAGGTTACTAGTAAAATCTCTGTCTCAGCTTGCAGTCCTCAGAATGCACACATTCATACCTGTTCAGAAAACCGTTTACGTTTGACCTGGTCACCTTCAAAAGAATATTTGCAATACAGGGATTTTGGTAAACAGTCCTCATTCAGGCATTTATCTTCCTCTGTAGCCCTCAGCACCATTATTGAAGTAAATAGAATGTCACAGGTGACAAAAGCTAGACTGCATCCTGTGTGGCCCATGTTATCAGAATATCCACTTCAGTTTGCCCCCATACACAAACAGCTTCCATCTCACTCCTACCCAGTGAAAATGTTTGCCACCTTTAATAAAGACCTTTTCAGTCCAACTCTTTTAAAAGGCTGAATTGAATAGCATCAGAAAGAACTACCACATATTGCTATCAACATCTGAAAAACTTCTGGTTGGACTGCAATATACACATATTCTTTGAAAACGGCTTCTGCATGTTCAGAACCTTCCGGAAAGCAACACACAGGGCCAGCTTTAGGAACTGTGGGGCCCGATCCGAATACCCGGTGGCGGTCCGGGTCTTCCGCGGCACTGAAGGACCCCCTGCCGCCGAAATGCCGCCAAAGACCCTGAGCGGAACCTCTGCCACCGGATGAGTAAAAAAAAATTAAAAATTAAAAAGGTGCCTAAGGCACGGGGCCCTCTTAGGAGCGGGGCCCAATTCCGGGGAATTGGGGGAATCGGCCTAAAGCCGGCCCTGGCAACGCAAGTGGCGTGTCACTTCTTCCAGTGTTCAGAGACTAGGATATAAAGGGCCCATTCATATCCAACCACTTTGGTTCCATCCTTTCCAGTTGGCTGTGAGCACGGAGACTATTTCTCCATGCCCAGAGCCAGTCTAGGTTTTCCTGACTTTATTTCCTGCAGTTGTCCTCTAGTTAGTTAGTATCATGCAGATTTGTACCTGTTTATCTAAAAGTGGCCATTTGTACTGATTTAGTTGAACCGGGACAAAAAACTGTGTGGACACACTTATATCAGTTTAGACCAGTTATTTTGATTTAGCTTAAGTTGATTAGGAACAGGTTTAAGCTAAACCAAAACAAGCCACTCTTGAACAGAAAGCTCAGCGTCCACACAGGGGTTTGCATTAGCATAATTAAGCCAGGGAAAGTTGGTGTGTAGACAAGGCCTTAGTGTTTAAAAGAAAGGTTTTAGACTATTTCTTATGAAACTTCCTTGTGTGCCTGCAGCATCATGCTGTCAGGCTGCTTTGACCTCTTTCTAAGCACCAGGAGTGATATGGCTGCAATGCGCCTCAAAGATCCAGACAAAAATACGTTGTGTAACCTCAATGCCGAACGTTCAGCACTGAGCAAGTTGCCCTACCCGTCCCATTAAAAGACCCCGCTTTCAATTGCTTTTAACTTTGCCAAACTTTAACTAACTGGGCTGAAATGTTCCATGCTGGGTATCTAAGTCAGGCTGAAAGTTTTTAGAAATTTTCAGCTATTTCCAAGAAGAAAGATGAAGAAAATACTTTGTTGTGCTCATGTTGACTTCTGGTGACCTTTACTTGGAGAAGGTCTAGCACCCCCATGCTTTGCAGTGGGGATTTGAAATGCACAGTTGGTGGCCTTTGTACCAGGGATGTACCTTTTGTTGTCCACATGCAAATCTTCCCAAATGTGACCAAGCCATAAGCCTTTGAAAAATCACAGTTCCAACATGCTCAGTAGAGACTTGATAGAGCTTTGCAGTGTATTTCTCCAAGGATTCCGCTTATACTGAGCATGCTCCAAAATGGGCCTGCAGGGGGCGGTGCAAGACTTTCATGCAGTTGCAGTTACTGGCTGTTCTGGGTCATGCCGGGTCTGTGGTCAGGAACTGAGAGACGGAAGCCCGTCTCGCCTGTGCTCTCAGTGCCTTCTCTGCTGGTACCCAGGAAGTGAGGAGAAGAAAACCACATGAATCAATTGCACAGGCTCAGACCCTTTGAGAGCAGGGTTGTTTCTTTACAAAAACCCACAAGAAAGCAATTATACTATAATCTAACACACACATATACAGACATACACACTGTTGGCATTTTAAAAGTGTGGATCCTTGCATTATCAGAACTGGGAATTGGAGTGTTATGCTGGAAAGTGTTAAGTGCTGCCATCAAGTGGGTCTTCAGTCATTAGACAGTCACTGACCAAGCAGCTTTCATTCAGGCTAAATGAAAGGAGCAGTTAAGCCCTTTTTATGCAGTGATAGCTGGAAGTGATAGAAGCCACTGCCCAAGGTACAGGGCTGTTTGCTGAGATCTGAGCAAGAAGTGACTCAGGGAGAATAGGAGGGGGTTTCCCTGGGACTGGTTGAAAATGCAGGGTGTAAAGGACTGTTTGGCAAAGTGTGTGTGGGTGTGGGTAGGTGTAGGTGTAGCAGTTGTGAGGATGGCCCTGAGAGGAAACAGAGAGAGAGATCTCTTTGGGCACACAATATGCTGGTAAAACAGACTTGGAGATTATTGACCAAAGAAACTGCCTACTGTTGTTTCTTTCTTTCTCCTGTGCTCAAGGAAACAGGACTCTGGGTACATTCTTTGTAAATAAACAGGCTTACACCAGAGATTATACCCAAGGCTACGTTTATGTCATGGAGGTCATGCAAGTCACGGAATCCGTGACATTCTCTGCTTCAGCCCAGGGGCTGCAGGACTCGGGACCTAACAGCCAGTGGGGCCTTAGCAGGGTTCCAGCGACAGGTGACAGACTCCGGAGGGCATCCTCCTGAGGGTTCCACAACAGGCGACAGCCTCCCGGGGGGCGGCGTTGGGTGAGCGGCTGGGGTGTCCCATCTTCTCTTTGGGAAATATGGTCACCCTGCAGCTCCCAGCTGCCGTGGGCAGAGGGGGAACCCCTCAGCTCCCAGCCACCTCGGTGGTGGGAGAAACCATGGAACCACAGCAGCAAAAGTCACAGACAGATCACGGCTTCTGTGAATTTAGATTTATTGCCCGTGACCTGTCCATGACTTTTACTAAAAATAACCATGACAAAATCTTAGCCTTAATTCTATCTCACTCATAGAATCAATTTCTCCTCCTAACAGAAACAAACCAGCAAGGCTCCGAATACTGGCTAACTGCTTGAGACAATGTGAAGAACCAGATACTTGAGGGGAAACAAACTATTGAGAGCAGGGAGGAGAAAATAACAACAACAATAAAAAGCACAAGAATTTAGGAAGGAGAAAAGATCTTTCCACAGGAAAAAGCAGAACTATTTTAAAAAAGGAATCTAAAATTGTTTGTGGGAGCAGCTTCAAAGTCCCATCAATTTAAGAGACAGAGAGAGAGAACCATACACTTTCTTAGTAAAGCTAATATTAATGCATACAAACCACATCATAAATAATATAAAACATGGTAAATAGTATTTTGGAATACTGTGAATAGCTTTTAAACCAAGCTATTAGATGGTAAATCTACTGGAGTTCCTCATACAGGCTACCTCTCCCCTCCCCGCCACCTTGTGTTTCTGTTACAAAACATAGCGGTGTGACTGCTTATTGCCTCTCAAGCACGCCGCCATGGTCAGAGGTCACTCTACAGCACAGTCTGATCTTCCCATCTCTTCAGGGGCTCATTAAGAAGTCACCATTCACAAGGTGATGCAAACCACCCCCAGAAGGGATCCCTGTCCTGTATTTATAACCTGTCCCTCCTTGTGCTCTGATTGGCTCAGACCTCAGAGTGCAACCTGCCAGCTGCGGAGCCAACAATGAAAACAGCTACGGAGCATGTCAGGTAAGCACACACCCTGTTCTGGTAGTCGCAATTCCTTCCGAGTTGCCCTGCCTGGCTCTCTGTGCATGCACAGAGACACAGAATACTGCTTCTCTTCCCCTCCCTGGGAAAACAAACTCAAGTGCTGCACTATAAAGCAAGTGGGCTACAGTAGCTCTAACGCATTAGCGTACTAATTCTTTGATTTTGCCCTTCATTTGATGGCTATCCACAGATACGACAGAGATCCACCAAAATACAAGCTGCAGCAAATGGAACCCTTTTAGAATAAAGAGAGCTATGGCGTGGTGTTTCATAAGGCTTTCAGAACAAACTCATCTTAATTGTTTGATTTTATACAGTCGATTCTCAGAAAAATATTATGGAAAGAAACCACTCCTCAATGTCAAGACCTGCAGTTTACTGGAAATCTCAAGCATAGCAATATAAGAAGGAATTCAAAATGCCATTGAAATCCACCCCAGCTTCTTAAAATTAAACTTCCTCACATTCCAAGATTTTAGGACAGGATTTCCCAATATAACACCACTGGGCTCAGGACAAACTCACATTAACTGCAGTTGGGAGTTTTGCCTAAGTACTGCAAGACTCAATTCTGATCTAATTTTTAATATAGTTTAAAAATATGAGCTCAGATTTTTAAAAGTTTGCATCCATGACTTGTGAGCATGCAAACACATGCGCTCACATAATTTAGGATGAAATTCTGGCCCCACTGAAGTGAATGAGTTTTGCCACTGACTTCAGTGAAGCCAGAATTTCAGCCTTTGACTTTGCAGTTTTCTTGAAGTCATCTCACAGTCCATAAAGTTAAACACACGAACAATTATTTGATGAACTGGAGGGGGGGGGGGGGGAAATTTGCCCACCTCTACTGCTAAAACGATGTTGCAGAATTTTTTACAGCTGTCATGGAATTTAAAGGTATTACAAGAGCTAAATGCAGTAAATCTTTCATGTGCTCAAAATCTCACAATAATAAAATGTCAATAATCCCATGTAACCAAGTTTAATTACTTATCTTTGATGTAACCAGTTATATGTATTATCAGGAAAAAATAAGGAATATTTTAGTGTCTCATTTATACATTGTGAACTAGATGTCCTTTGATTATGAGGTAAATTTGCTTTTTGATATTCTCTGATTTCAGAGCAAAATCTGATAATTTTTTAAATGATCAATATGTTACAAGCTGGACAATTTTCTATGCAGTAAACAGTAGCTTTAAAAAACGTTAGAAATTTCATTTTAATTGTTGCCTAGTAACAGTTGCAGGAGTTGTCCTCCAGACTAAAAATGAAAACAATTTTTTTTAAAAAAAAGCTAGTGATGCATTATTTATACATCAAAAATACAAAGTTGTTTTAAAACTGCCCCAAGTTGTCATTTGTAAGGGCTCATTTTATCATGCTCCTATTGGAGGTTCTAGTTTGTTCATTTTTCTTGAAAACAAGCATTTATCATGTGTAAATCGGGACAAAGATGCTCTTTTGTGTGTACAAAACATAAGGACACACATTTCCGTGAGCACAAGTATTTGGACATGCATTTTGTTGGTGAAAAATTGGAGTCCATGATGAGCCTGGATGAAAATGTAATCCTCGTTGTAAAATTCTTTAGTTCAAAAGGTAATACACACATTAAATGACCGATTTATATTAACTAAGAGGTTGAAGTGCTGCTAAAACAGCATGGTATTGCATGTGTAATAATGATAAGGAAACCACATTTTTTTCTGCCACTGCTTAATATGTCTTAATACTTGAGATGTAGATGCTCTTAAATCCGACAAGAGAATTTTGGGGTCCCTTCCTAGCATCCACCAAACTGAGAGGTATGCTTTCCATAGCAGAGAGCTTCCATATGGGAGCCTTTTTATTATCACTAAATACCCAAGGTATTCTATCCTGAAAATCAGTGCCCTATTTTCAGGTCAATTCCCCTGTTTAGGAAGCTCAGTTTTAATTGAAGCAGTAAGTTAGCTGATTTTACACATTTGGATGGAATAGGAAAATGGCTTTTGTGATGAGCATCTGCTGTTTTGTTAAAAATGTGGTTAAAGACATTAACAAAAGTGACACTACCAGCTGTTGTAATGTCAAACAGCTTAGTAAAACTGTTTTTTGTCAAATGACAACATATGACACCAAAATAAATTCCAAACCAATAACACACAGTTAGTTGCAAAACAGGCTGCAATGTTGGGGGGGGGGGAGGGGGGAAGAATATTAATTACAGTACAAATTATACTTTTTTTTTGCTACAAAAACAGAGTATCAGATTTCTTAATAAAAACTCAACCTCTTTTTAGTTAATAAAGGGAAAATATCATCTGCACTAAGTTCTCTGACAAATAAATACCACTTTCACTCCTATAATATACTCATAATAGGAATAGGACATGACAGGCTGTGCATTTCAGGGCAATTAAAGCATCCCTCAGGTGGTTAAAGTGACTTGGCCTTTGGCCTCAAGCCTTATAATACCCCCAAGGTGTGCTGTAATCATCAAGCAATGTAATGCCTGTTGTGTGTTATTGCTTCACTACCCTGTTCTTGTATTCCCCTCATTTATAATTATCGGATGATTAGGACGTGACACATTAGCAGCATTGTCAATGATGGTATCCTTATGGAATGAAGATTATGGTTGCAGTTAATATGAATGCCACTGTATTAGTTAACACACTTATAAAACCCGCTTCAAAAAAGCTATCGGCAATAAATGAAACTGGAAAACGCATCACTGACTTTCCAATGAGGTCACTAAGACTTTGGATCGGGGCAGCTAGTCTATTTAGTTGAATATGGACATTTTCAATCTCTGAACTGACCTGAAAAAAACAAATATTACGCATGGTGTGAAATCCGAACTATCTGTTATTGCACAGCACTTATTTAGAGGGGCCCCCTAATTTCTGGAATTAAAACAGGCAATGTAAGTTGGACAGGTTTGGGGACAATACATTTGCCTTTGCCTTTCAGAAGTAAACTACATGAGCAGAGAGACTCAAGCTAAGGTTAGTCATAAGAGACACCCGTATTGCCAAAAAGTGCTTTGGGGGAAGTAAGCAAATAGATGTGCCTCCTTGCTTATTAAATAAAGGACAAAAGATTTAAGTCAACAGCAATATATGCACATCCATGAAAAACCTGTGGGTTGGAATAATGTCTTAAGGTGGGAATTCCAAAAGCACTGACGTGACTTAGGCTCACAAGTCTCATTGACTGTCGGTGCGCTATCCCAAGTCAAGCACTCTTGAAAGTCCAACTCCAATATTGGGCACTATGGGAAATGTTAGTTTTTTGACAAAATCCCCCCAAATGTAAATGAAAAGGAATTGTTTCCCTGAACATTTAGAAAAGCCATTTCCCATTGAAAAGAATGTTTCAGTGGGAAAATGTCGACCGGCTCTAATAAAGAAAGGGACTAGTACAGCAGCATTTATTTTTGCCCCGCTGCCCTCACTATGTATAATCAGGGAATTACACGCACTTACGTTGTGGTGGCTGCTGCTCTCCAGAAGCCAGCTGTTGCAGAAGAACCCGAGGCACATGTTCTTTCAAATCTGTAAAGCACCTGCTTATTTAAACACACAGATGCCAATAATCCCCAGGTCTGGAGAACTGGGTAAGCCATTTTAAATCATTGATTAGCTCTGCTCCAGCAATTTTTCAAACACACCCAAGGGGGCGGGGAAACCGACGACGCTGTATTTGTGAAAGCAGTTACAGCTAGATGTAACCTGGTGCTGGTGGCGCTTCCTCAGCTCATCAGACAGCTGGGTCCGTGTGCTTCTCCGCTCCCCTGGGTCTGCTCAGTCTCCAGCCACAGTCTGCGGTTCTGGCCGCACATCCTGGGCACGTATTCTATGTTTGGTACCATTTTTTAGGGAATTGGGACGCTGTGGTCCAGCTGCCCTGGGCCCTCAGGACCAGAGTGAACCCTCCCAAGACCAGCCAGTCAAGCACCCGCTCCCAGAGCGCCACCCTCATGGGCACTCCAGTTTATAGTTCAACCCTTCAGGGACCTGTGGCAGTTGAAGCAAGTAACATACAGAGACGTCATAAATGAATTTCTAAACCAATTACTCTTTACTCATAGACAAAGCACAGGAGACCCCACTCCCTCTGTCTTCCCTTCATATCTCACTACCTCCAGCTCTGGCTCTCTCAGAGACCTGTGTCTCTTCATCCATCACTGCCTCTGTAGCCACCCTCTCTTATGGAGGGCGCTCTCTCTCTCACACTCGCCATCATGGTCTGACCATGGTGGGAGTTTTGGGCTTCTCCTTTCCCATTCCTGCCAACAGCCCCTTTCTCCTCCCCCTTCCACTCTTCTGAGCACCACAACATCTGACTCTTTTCTCCTTTCCTGCTCCACATTGCTGTCATCTACCATCAACCCAACGCCTTCCCCTTCACCCATCCACTCTGATCTCAACTGCTGGCTCTCCTCCTCCTAAGAGCACATACCACCAGATGATAACTTCTGGTCCATACCTACCGGGTTATCTACAGAGAAAAGGCTCCATAGCCCATCCCTTAAGTCATGTAGTTTTCCCTACTAAATAAAAACTGAGCTGGGGTTTGTTTTTTAAACCAAAAGAGCCGTAGTCACAAATAACATAGAAAACAGCTGTGCTGCATTTTAGCAATGCTTTTAGTAGAGCTGCTGGAAAAAAAGAAGAAAACACCTGAGTATGAACCAGCTGCAACCATCCCCTCTCTCCCCCCCCAAAAAGAGATCAGTCAAAAGGCAGATCCCCAGAAACACCTCCCATTTAAAGCACAGAGTTGCCTGTATTTTAAAACTCTGCGATGATGTACATTATGGCTGGGATATAACCTTGTAATAATGCGCAAATACATACAACAGCAACCGCTGAAGATCTGTGGCATCTCTCCCTAGCTGTGCAGTGGCATATTCCACTGTGAAAATAAGGTCATCTCTGCTGACAAATTTATTAAGACATAGAAGACATTACAAAGGACCTCTTGACATTACAATCTCTAACTTGATTAGGGGTAGAAACCTACTTGCCATCATTATTGAAAGCAACTGATCAAAAAAAAGTGCACAATCTTGTAAAAACGGTCAAGTTAATTATTTGGGATATAGGTATATTTAGCACTCTGGGTTTCAACCACATAAACTGATGCATCCCATATGTACTTTTGTAGCTTCCAGTGATCAAAATGAAAGAGCCAATAAAAAAAAAGTCCACTTAGATCTGGTTCCATTAGTTTGGCTAGTTTTATTTATTACAGTAGCACTGCTCATGCCAGCATGCAGTAGTTAAGGTCATGTTACCATTATAAACCCCAATTTTCAAGGATTTATAACTCAACTATAAAAATGTGCTCCAGCCTGGAACTTGGCACAGAAGGTCTCAACACAAGAGCCATTTTTTATAAACCAAATTGGGTATTAATGGTCTTGTCTGATTTTATGGTACAAAAGTATAAGAGAAGAAGAGAGGTTTAATGGTTTCAGATTACTTTACGGGCTCTTATAACTCAAAATGTACGCTAGTGTCTGAGTATTTTAGAAAAAATATGTGGGAGACTAAATGCATCAGGGAATTGGTAACAGGATACCAAGAGCCTGCCCTTTCCAGTTACTGGTTCAGATCGAGCTCAGATCAGAAGTCGCTGAAAGACATTGCCACCTGACAGCTGTTGGAAGCTGATCTCAGTCCCATCCCCAACAAACAGCTGTTCACATCGCAAATGGCACCAGCTGTCATCTTTGCTGGCAAACAAGCAAAGAAACCATTAATTTTATGGGCAAGGACACTGGACAACCCTCATGATGGTCCCTCAAATCAGACACTGTTTGGAGACTTTGGCGGAAGTTTTCACTGCCACTACTGGTCTCTTTGTTTTGTGGTTAAACAGAGTAAACTTTACCCACCAGTGCTCTTACTCCAAATATTTCAAAAGTTCTGTAACATTTGACAAGACTGACAGTCAGATTTTCAAGAGTGCTCATTGTGACACTTATGGCCAGGTTTTCAAAAATGCTCATACAACGTGCACGAGATATGGGTGCTGAGTCTTTCTGAAAATGTTGGTCATAGAGGACCAGTGATTTTATTTAGAACAGTGGAATTAACAACTGATTTCACTGGGTGAGCAAATGAACGACTGACCAAAAGTTGCTAATGAGCCATTATGGTCTGAGAGATTTATAAACAGAAAACTGAAGATTTCAAAGCAACTGTTTTTGCTCCTAGCTCAAAATTTAACGTCTTAAATGTGTCGCTGCATGCTTGAAAACAAGGGCTCTTCTGGAGTTTACTACACTCAACTGGTAAAAGTACCAAGTGTGCATAATGTGCACACTATAATATAGCTATAATCATGTAAACAGTATGAGTATGACGTGGTAGTTCCTTCATTGCTCTAAGACAGAATATACCCACATTGTAGAAATTCCAAACTTCCCTCCCTCAGGTAACAAACCAACATCGACTCAACAACTTCAGCTTCAGCCAAAACATTGCCCCAGAGATTGGCTGTTTCTAGGGCTTTTCTGCAGGATTTCTTCTTCAGAGCTTACTTCCCACTGCTTCTGAAAGAGGCTGGTTGGAGCCATGGAATCTGCTGGCTAGAATGGCCCAGCAGTAATTCCACCGTGCCCTCAGGCAGGGTTCGAGTGCCTGAGAAGTTGATGTTTCAACAGAAGAGTGCCATGTCCCAATACAGGGGAGCGGAGCTCCTTAATGCATATTTATATGAACCAAAATAAGAGCCTGATTCAGTAACCGTCCTGCCCCACTTCCTCAGCAGGCAAACCTGCAGCAGACCACTGAACATGGACTTTGGCCTGTGAGTTTATTTAGGCCAGGAGGTAGTTATAAATTCATAAAGTGGAAGTCTCATCAAGTTATCACTGAAATACCATGGAGGCCTGACTTATGCAATGCTGAATTTCCTAGTTTCTGCTCAATTACATTGCAAGTACTTATCTGTTCATTTAATAAAAAGGAACCTCTAAAAGACATGAGTCTATATCAAGTTAAGCAGTCTCTACAATTATTAAGTGCTCAATCTGCTTAAAAGACATTTACAAACATACTGGGGCATATGAATCAGACAACTTTAGTGTAGTTGCAGAAGAGACCTCATAAACTTCTGTTTTATAGAGATTATAGCACACATCAATAGTTTTGCTACCTGGGTATCCGATAGATGATTTGGCAAGCATGGGAATGCATATGTAAGGGGAGTCTTTTTATTTTGCTTGTAGGGGGCTTAATTTGAAGAGTGCTGTGAAGACGTCTAATTGAAGGTCAGATTGGTACCTCGCTTACAGTCAGTACGCCAGTACCTACCTGAGAGTCAACAGTGAATAAGCATGTTGTCTCCTGACCTACAGCCTCCCTGGTAAAAGCTGAAATAAATCAAGCTTTCCCCCCACAGGATGATTGCCTTTCATTTTAATTTCCATATGTTGAGAAGATGGGATCTTGTTTAGTTTCCTCTCTTTTCTACCTGCCATTTTCTTTAATTAGAATGCCAACCTAAAGGATAATCAAAGCAGAAGAGGGGAAAAGAGTTTATGAAACCATTTCTGATCTTACTGATTTAATTAATAATTTAATTCATAATTAATAAAAAATAATATTTACAGCCAGTTACATTTATTGGAAAAATCGTGTTGTCATCTTTGATTTTAAACTGTTGGAAAGGTGGCTCTTTCTGGATCTCTAGACATCACCCAAAAGTATGAACTTTTCACAGTTCACAATCTGCACTTAAAAAGTCCAAGGATTGAATTAGTTGAATGACTAATGTATCCTCACCATCCCTGGGGAGTTACCTCTCAGTCACTGTACAGCAGTTAGATTAATTAAATCACTAACACACTGAGCAGGTTTTGCCATGCAGTTCCAAGTACATCGTCTATTATCAGCTTCCATGAACACACAGATTATGTAAGGTATTTTCTATAACAGATCCATGCCAATGTCAACTACTGAACCAATGATATGTTTGCCATTTCCAAAGTGAAGGGTCATCCCCTCATTTGTCTTTTTAGCACTCACAGCTGATTCCCATCTGATAACCACATCACTTAAAGAATTATAACAGCCTCCTTCTCCCTGAGTCCAGTGCATCGATCTCCTTAAAACACAGTCTGTTAATTAATATTGGTTGTAATTATTGACCTAACTATTAATAAACGTCTGAATAACAAGGGCCGATAACATAAAATAAAATAGTTGTGCATATTATTCTGTTTTCTACCGAAGGAAGTTTTGTATGTTCAGCATCTGTATAACTATATCCCTTAGCTTGTCAATGGAATGGTACATAAAGCTGTTTGAAGCTTAAAGGTTAAAGGTTGTTTCTGTAACAATTGATACTGTCTCCAAGAAAACACTTGAGCCTTAACCGTCCTCTCTTTGCTTTTGTGAGTGCTGTCTTAAAACTCCCAAGGAACAGCAGCAAAAGCCCAGCCGAAATCAAACTAGAAAGACCAACTTGACATATTGAGATTCATGATGCAAGCTCCCTCAATGTCTTCAAGCACTTTCAGGCGTGCTTGAAACTAAATTCAAGGATGCTTCGTAACACACAGTGAAAGCCTATGTCGGATCCAAAATGGCAAATGTTCCTAGTGGCCACAGTTGAAAAAAAATACTTTGTCCACTGGTTGATGATAGACATTATTTTTAAGAAAGAAAGGGGTGAGAAATAATAGAGAAAATAGCCTGTATAAGGAATGAATGTCATTTTCTCAGTACTACGAGGTTAGAGTCCCTATGCAAGATGGAGATGTTTGAGACATTGTTCAATTAACCATTGTGGCATTTAAACCTGCTTGACTTAGCCTATACTATCTAAGCCTGCAAAATGTGATACAAAGCTCCCACAAAACAAACTGTACCCAGGGCGAAGAGCGAGCTTCCGGGTCCCTAACTACAGGGTATAGCTTGCTCTGTACAGTGCTTACCTGGGGAGGAGGAGTTGGATGTGTGAGGTTTATGAAAGGAAGCTCAGTCAATCAAATGTGACCATTTATTTTTCCAATTTGTTTTTTTATACCCCAAAGCGATTCAGTTCACACCCCAGTGGCGGTAAAGCGGCTGAGCTGTTTAGAAATGTCACATACCATGAGGTACAGAAATAATCCAGAACAGGCCTAGTGTGTCCCATGAGGCTGGTCACTCAAGTCAGTGCAAACGGCAAGGGCTAGGCGGATAGGAAGTATACTGTATTGTTAGCAGAGCTAACCAAGGAGAGACAATCGTAGTAAATAATCTCATAAATGAGGCATTAAATAAGACAAAAAGGTAGCCATAATAATGAGAAACTGTATTAATTTTTATAAGCCTGTTTAGAGTGGTGTTTATTAGAATACTGTCTAATAGCTACATAGCACCTTTCGCTCCAAACATTTTACACGTTATCCATTCAGGGACAATATACCCACAGTTGAATGCAGCCAACTTCAGGGTTGAAAACAGCAACTGTTTAAGAGCAGAATCTGGTCAATAGGAGTTGAAGGTGCTCAAGACCTTGTAGCACTGGGCTCAGGTACTAACTCTATGCAAGAGTTTAAGCCAGGAAGCAAAGAAAAATACGCCTTCTAAATGAACCTGCAGGAGGAACGTCAGGTTTAACAACCACTGTTCACTAAGCCTTGCAAAAAGAGTACACGAGGATGACCAAAAGAACCCAGGAGCTTGGTGTTAGGTCTCATCCAAATATTGATACTTTCAAACCCACAGTGACCCTACTGCCATACGGGGTCACTAGCTCACCGCAAAGAGCACCTGATCCTCACAGCATCAGGCCCTGAATCTTGAGTCTGGAGGGGGCATCCAGTTTTGAGACCATGCAACACTAGTGCTCCAAGAGCCAGCCAACTGTGGGGTAGGAACATCCCACGCTGACCTTTCGGCAGTTGAGAAGGCTGCAAGAAAGTCAAGGAAAGTGTGGACCCCTTACTGAATGAGGGAGGCAACCTAGTGACAGAGGATGTGGAAAAAGCTAATGTACTCAATGCTTTTTTTGCCTCTGTCTTCACGAACAAGGTCAGCTCCCAGACTCCTGCACTGGGCAGCACAGCATGGGGAGGAGGTGAGCAGCCCTCTTTGGAGAAAGAAGTGGTTCAGGATTTTTTAGAAAATCTGGACAAGCACAAGTCCATGGGGCCGGATGCGCTGCATCCGAGGGTGCTAAAGGAGTTGGCGGATGTGATTGCAGAGCCACTGGCCATTATCTTTGAAAACTTGCGGCAGTCGAGGGAGGTCCCAGATGACTGGAAAAAGGCTAATGTAGTGCCCATCTTTAAAAAAGGGAAGGAGGAGGATCCGGGGAACTACAGGCCTGTTAGCCTCACCTCAGTCCCTGGAAAAATCTTGGAGCAGGTTCTCAAAGAATCAATTCGGATGCACTTAGAGAAGAGGAAAGTGATCAGGAACAGTCAGCATGGATTCACCAAGGGCAGTCATGCCTGAGTAACCTAATTGCCTTCTATGAGGAGATAACTGGCTCTGTGGATGAGGGGAAAGCAGTGGACATGTTATTCCTTGACTTTAGCAAAACTTTTGATATGGTTTCCCACAGTATTATTGCTGGAAAGTTAAAGAAGTATGGGCTGGATGAATGGACTATAAGATGGATAGAAAGCTGGCTAGATCATCGGGCTCAATTTGTGATCAATGGCTCCATGTCTAGTCGGCAGCCGGTATCAAGCAGAGTGCCCCAAGGGTTGGTCCTGGGGCCGGTTTTGTTCGATATCTTCATTAATGATCTGGAGGATCATAGAATCATAGAATATCAGGTTGGAAGGGAGCTCAGGAGGTCATCTAGTCCAAACCCCTGCTCAAAGCAGGACCAATTCCCAACTAAATCATCCCAGCCAGGGCTTTGTCAAGCCTGACCTTAAAAACCTCTAAGGAAGGAGATTCCACCACCTCCCTAGGTAACCCATTCCAGTGCTTCACCACCCTCCTAGTGAAAAAGTTTTTCCTAATATCCAACCTAAACCTCAACCCACTGCAACTTGAGACCATTACTCCTTGTTCTGTCATCTGCTACCACTGAGAACAGTCTAGATCCATTCTCTTTGGAACCCCCTTTCAGATAGTTGACAGCAGCTATCAAATTCCCCCTCATTCTTCTCTTCTGCAGACTAAACAATCCCAGTTCCCTCAGCCTCTCCTCCTAAGTCACGTGCTCCAGCCCCCTAATCATTTTTGTTGCCCTCCGCTGGACTCTTTCCAATTTTTCCACATCCTTCTTGTAGTGTGGGGCCCAAAACTGGACACAGTACTCCAGATGAGGCCTCACCAATGTCGAATAGAGGGGAATGATCACGTCCCTTGATCTGCTGGCAATGCCCCTACTTATACAGCCCCAAATGCCATTAGCCTTCTTAGCAACAAGGGCACACTGTTGACTCATATCAGGTCAGGCTTGACGAAGCCCTGGCTGGGATGAGTTAGTTGGGGATTGGTCCTGCTTTGAGCAGGGGGTTGGACTAGATGGCCTCCTGAGGTCCCTTCCAACCCTGAGATTCTATGATTCTAACTCTAGGTAGGTGGACAGTGATATTTGGTGGATTCATAGTGCTGCATGATGATTAGATCCTCCCACCATGAGGCAGGCGTGCAACAGCACCAGTGATGAGGAGTTTAAGATGTAGCAAAAGTTTGCAGGGTGGAGTGGAAGTGTCCATTGGGGACAGGGGGAAATGCTGATGATGTTGATGGCTGCATGCCCCATGGTTCCTTCTAAGTCCACCCAGGAAGCAGAAAAACATTAAAGTGAAACAGTGAAAAAAGTTACCCTAAACTTCTTCAAATCTCAAAACAAGTTCAAATTAATTTTGGATTTATGGATGCAAAGCTCAGCCTGGTTCTCCCCTTGCAACTTCTCTCATACTCAGAATCTAAATCCAGTTCTCATACGCTTATCACATTTTAAGAGTTCCTCATTTATTTTTTAATATACATATATATATAATTTTCAAGGTTTAATTACAGGGACAGAAAAAAGCACACACGCTTTCTCAGAGATGTCCATGACAGCTAATATCTGGCTCAGCAGTGCTGCTAAGAAGAGAAACCTTCCATGCATGTAGACCATACTGTTGCTTTCAGGGAAACTTTTAGCTTTCAGTTTTCTACTGCAGCCTCACTGCAATTTTTCAATTTTCTAATCTCTAGTTCTGTGCTCTCTTCCTGAGCACTGCTCCTTTTTCTATTTCTTTCCTTTCATTAATTTGAAAACTTGTGCCTTTTAGATGCAATTCTGACAAGGCAGCTGGCTTTACTTGTTCAGCAGAATAATTACTTCTCCCTGTGCTACAAAGGAGGAAAGGACAATGGTGTGGCACAGGAAGGGTTATTGTTGATCTGGACTCTTAAGGTACAGATTATATGGCATATTGAAAGACCACTCCTGCTGTGCTAAACTGTCCCTGTGTTTCTTAGCACAAGCAAGACTACCAAAAAGGAGACGCCAAGGAACAGGATACAATAGCTTTCCAAGTGGAACAGGTGTTCAATTTGCCTTCATAATACTTTGCACAACAATTTCTGACATCTAATCAGCTGTCCGTGGTTTGCCTCAACCTTTTGTCAGGCTCCTTGTGGCATTATGGTTAATTTGGAACTCAGATATTCGGCGGCGCACACTCCACCTGCAAAAGGACTTCCAACTACCTTTTTTTTTATTTTCAAGTTTTCATAGTGTGATATGTTGAGGGAGACCTGAACACAAGGACTAGATTTGTTGGGGGAAGTTGAATTTGGAACTGAACTTTGATGCTTAAGCTCCTATCTCCGACCATGCTTGTTCATGGGGAAAAAAATCTCCATAGCAACACTTCCTAACTAACAATTACAAAATATTGTTCTGGAATGCTATGTTTCTTCCAAACTGTGCTCCCCACAGTGCATCACTTATTCACAGGCACAAGCTCTGAGAGCTAATCACACAAAATCTTGACGGCAAATACTGTCTCTTATATTTTCTCCAAGTGATCTCTGTGCCTCTGGAGCAGCGCAGATGGAGTGGGCTGGCCACCTCAGCAAAGAGGACATTCTCAGCAGTCCCTATACTCCTCAATGGAATTTGGGATGAATCACTAGGTTTGCCCACGCCCAGGGCAGCTGTCCCTTTGTTATGTTCCAATGGGCTGTCTCTGAAACAGGGTGATATTTACAATGTAACTCTGAATGGCAAAAAACACAATGTAATCATCACGAGGCTGGATTTGGGGTATGGGTGAAGTGTGACTCCCCCACTTGGGGAGGCTGGGTGTGCAAGGACCGTGGCCCACCTCCACTCTGCCTCCTCCTCCCAAAGCCCCACCCACACTCCACCTCCAACCCCACTCAGACCCCTCTCCTTAGCCCCCCCGCCTGCCGCTCTCACCTCTTCACTCCCTCCTATGAGACCCCCATGCAGGCAGAGTGGGGAAGGGAAGAGGTGGAGCAAGGGTGGAGCTTCAGGGGGGAAGAGGACAAGAGAGAGCGGGCCTCGAAGTGGAGCGCGGGCAGGACCATGTCCCGGGCGCCCTTTCGATGGTGGTGCATTCCAAAGACGGCGGGCCTGTTGTTTGAAGAGACTTAGCCTCCCCTGGCCTCTTATACCCGCTCCCCAGGACCATTATTTTGAAACCAAACCCCAACCAGAACCTCTTTGGGTTGACCCACTCCTCCTAACAACATTGCTCTGCTGAGTTACATGAGGCGAGAGATTTCTCTCATCCCCCAAGGGAAAGAACAAGGTGCTTCCTTGTCTCCTCTAGTCTCTGCTGCTTCCTTGTCCCAAGAATAGACTTTCACTTCAAAATCAAACTGCACTATTATTCCAATCTCAAATTTTATCTTCTGTAGCCAAAAAAGAACGTTATGCTCACCTATGAACCTCAGTCAGGTGCTGTGCTATACGTTCATAAAACAAAAAGTTCATACCCACAAAGCCAGCTATGGCATTATTATGCAGTGCTCAAATGTCAGTACATGGAATATCACCACTGTAAAACTGAGTGAAACACTAAAGCTAGACATACTGCCAGATCCAATACAAAACAAATGTTACGTTTGTGTTGAAAGACAGCACTGACATTACAGAACGCGAGTCTATGATATTATAGTGGAAGTAATTACATAATATTGAGTACGTGAGACAGGGAATTAGAGGATGTGAGATGATGATGTAATCATGCACATGCTTTCGCTTTGTCCCTGGTTTTAATTCCTTAGAGTGGCAATGATAAAAAAATGTAAAGAGAAAAAGAAAAGACTAAACTATTTCTAATCACCTGAAGGGTATGTTGGAGAGTTGCAGCTCCGAACAGGGAGGCTGGATTTAATATACAGAAACTCTCATATAAATTATACTGAGGATAATATGACAAGAAATATTTTGATGGAAATTTGCAGGGTGAGAAAATCCATACAGTACAGTCTCATTAAAAGTTCGGTAGTGACTCATATCCTCGGAAATAAATCTTGCAACATGCTACAGAGGCAAGGCACAAATTACCACAGACCGTAGTTGCTAGAAACATTTTAAACACAGTAGACACTAAGGCCTGGCCAGGATGTTGATTACTGCATTCGCAATAGACCTATACATCCTATAAAAAGGCTATGGGTCAGAAGACATTATACAAGGCAGGCGAGTCTGTGACATTAATGATTAGAGAACTCAGAGATTATCTTTGGCAAGTCTACCCTAGATGTTGCAAAAGTATTAGAAATAGCCCAAAGCACAATGGCTGAACAAAAAATAATTCAGACTTGCAGAGAAGTCTCAAGGCACAGACAGCCACTTGACAATCAGCAGTATGCACACGCTTTCAAATGTATGGCTGAAATGACGGAACATCTGGGCAGTCAGCAACAGCTCCCTGAAGCCATATAAAAGCATGTGTGTGTTTGTGTGAGAGACAGAGGAGAAGAGCGAGAGAGAGAGTGTGCGCGTACCAGAGACACATGCTATAACTCATGCTCATTCAAGGATGTGGAGTGCTGCGGGTGCCAGAAAATGTAGCCCTCTTGCAAAGATGTACCATGCTGCAGGTCAGCCAGGAGAAACAAAATGCTTACCATGGGAATTTGATCTCAGCAGGGGTACAGCAAAATATAAGCATAGTTGGAGATGCCACATTAACCAGTGCAAGAGTAACAGATCACATCTGTCTTGGTGAGTCCAAGCCACTCGTCTCTCCATGGCTTTGCCTCTCTCTCATGGTATCAATACCAAGGGGAGGACAGGATTTTGTCAGTGGGCAGGAAAGAAGAGACACAGATGAGGGGAAGCACAAACACGTGGTTGGTAGGTGAAGAGGTGTCTGAGATGAAGGGCAGATAGACAGACCCAAGACTGGGGGAAACACAGGGAAAAGGAAGAGTCAGAGGAAGAGGTGCTTGATCTAGTCAGAGGGAAGTGGAGAACAGACACGCAGAAAGAGGTGCTGGGGAGAGACAGATATACACGTGGAATAAATGAGCAGGCAAAATGAGACATACACAAGCAGAGTTATGGATAGAAATGTGGATGGGGAAGAGAAAAATGTTTGCACATTCACAGACGGAGGTGAATGAAACACACACACACACACAGTCTGCAATAGGAGAATGAAGGCCAGAATTCACTCCTTCCGTGGTCCACATCAGTCCACACTCAGGACTTGCTGCATGGCTGATCTACTGCTAGGGCCATATGTGATGGCTGAGGGTCATCAGGGCAGGGGAGTTGATTGTTTACATGGCTCTGTATTTTGCACCTTGTGTTTGGTAGGATGCATTGTGCAGAGTTTCATTTATAGTAGCACCGGTGGCTTAGAGAGCTGCTTTATAAACCAAAGTGAACAAATATCGGAAGTCAAAGGCCCATGGAGATGCTTTCCGGGCAAATGCTACTCTTGCCTTTATCAGTGGCATTAAAGAACAACCCATCCCACAGATCCAGTGTGATTAAAGCTAAACTGGGCCAAGATTAAAATTGACACACTGTCTATTTAAGCACTCTCCTAGAAACACTGAGCTTCATTCACAGAGAACAGTGCTGACAAGTTGGTCACTCCCCACAGTCTAAGACCAGACTAAAATTTATCTCAGCAACCTGCCTCTGAGTCTTACTGTTGGCCTGGACCTTTGTCCATCCAGCCCACAGATAAACACAGCTCTTCCAAGAACCCTTCTGCAGTAAATCGGGCAGTAAGGTTCACTCTGCTGGCATTCTTCAGGAGCTAACAGGAAAATCCACAGGTTTTGAAAATAGAGACAAGCCACAGAAGAACATTAGCTAGGCCACACTGGCTGCTCTTTAAAGAAGCATTGCTAAGCAGCTGGGGGAGAGGGGGAAAATAGGCTGGGTACTGTGAACATCTGAAAGTGTTAGCAAGCTGCCTTTGCATATAAGAAAGAGTTAAAGATTCAGGGAGCTCTCCAGAGGGAGATATGCATCTCCCTTTATGGCAATGTGGTTAGAACATCTATATTCCTGAGGTGTGCAGGTTTCCAGGGCTCCCTATGTCATAAACTCTAGAGCAGTTAATGCAAATGGAACAGAATTTCAGCTAAATGCGCAGAGACACAGGGAAAGGAATGGTCTCCGTCTAAGACAGACAAGAACTATCTTTGCATACAGCTTAGAGAAGGGTCACCAGACCCACAGTAGTCAGATGCTGTCTCCCACAGAAATAGAATGCCACCAGCAGCTGAGCCTGGGCAAGACAGAAAACAGGCAGAGAGCATCACAAGGCAGCTTCTTAGAAAGTAACAGCTTCAACAGATAATGCAGCAATTTAACCAGGTGTTGTCAGATCCAATCAGACACACTGTGGCTACGCATCATAGAGTTAATGTAGGGCAAGCCACTCCATTCCCCTCTTCTATTAAATCTCCCACACTTGTTATGTAGATAAATGCAAAACAAACAGCACTCTAAAAATAGGCTGAAAAGCCAAAAAGATTACTTAGATTATTTCTTAAACAGTCAGGACAGCAGGAGAGCTACGGCACTGCAGCCACAGTTCTTAGGCTAACTATGGAAATGATGAAAGTCTAAAAATCTTTGAGACCATTTGGCCTATGTTTAGAGAGCTATTCATTTTTCTTAGCTGGGTAGTTGGAAGGCAAAGCTACAGTGTATACTGTATTGGAATTCTGCATTTGCAATGAACACTAGGAATCTGACTGATGCTAAGGTATAGCAACAGAATTTAAAGAGGCGATAAAACAGGTCATGCCAGGAATGCAGAGTAAAACATTATGAGCAAAATAAATTAACATCCCTGCAATTAGAATGGACGACAGGTAATTAAACCGCTGCCTCAGTGGCTTTCATGTATTCCACATATTTAATGGGGGCGGGGGTTAAATTTCTCTACGTTGCTAAAAATACAAGTTTAAAAAAACAAAATAGATGCAAAACCACATTCTAAACTGTCTGTCTTTTGTTTAAAAAATGACAAAGCAAGTTTAATGGCGGGTTTTTTGGGGGGGGAGGGGCAGGAAGCGAGGAGGAAATCTTACCTGATATTACTCCAAGCCCTGCATAAATTAAAACCTTCCACAGTGACCCCTCCCCCCCCCAATAGGTTTAGAGTAGAAACACCACAAGAAGCGTAATACTGTAGCATGGCTGCAGCTATCAGTTAAAAGATTCTTCAGAAGGATTAAAAGCAGTCATTCTAATTTTTAATTAAAGGTAGAGAAAAATGTCATGCGACTGGGGGGGGAGGGGGAACCAGTCAAGTAGTGCATATGTTAAAAGTAAAAAAAAAAATCCCCTTCACACCTGCAATGGTATCATTAAAAAGTGACACCCGGTTTTGGCTTGTCAGAGGCAGGGAGCTGCCTGCTGCTCCGTATTTCACCCCTCTCCAATCTTACTTGAGGAAATGAGCAGAAAGAAGAAGGAACTGTGAGTGCTGCACCATAAAGCAGTGAGCAATTTCTCTTATAACAACTTTTGTTAGCCTGTAAACTACTGAGCCAGGGACCAGATTTCACTGTTTCAATGTCTATTCATCAGCTTTTTTAGAAAAAATGATACCATTTTATACTATGCATATGTTTATTTTACCACTTTTGCAGCACAGCGGATTCATTCTCCTCTCTTCTCCATAGGTTCTTATACCACCTTTCTCACCATAGCACGAGAGCACCTTCCAGTGATGCATTAAGTAACACGACTTATATCCGTCATGTGATGTTTGCTCCTTCTCTGTCCCCAGGGAAAGGATGGTCAATACTCCTCATTGCTAAAGCAACGATTAAATCAAATGCTTAGTCTTCAAAGTGACCTCCAGGCCAGTTTCCGTATTGAAACATTCATATTGGGCCTGATTCTGATACCATTCCTCATGTTGACTAACATCTTACTCCACAAGAGGACCCATTGATTTCAATGGTTCTTTATGTTTCTGGTAATTTCAGCAACATGTCACATGACCTGAACAAACAAGCAAACACAAAATCTCTTTGGACACTGAAACATTGATGAATGGGAAGTGCTGATCAAGCAGGTGGTAATAATAGTCAGACTGTTAGGAGCATCTGAATGGTCAAGAAGAGAGACAAAATATTTAAAAGGTTATAGATAGTGTGAAAACTGTCAAGACTTCAAAGAAAAATAAATACAGTAATCACTGAGTTGATGTCTGTGAAATAGAAAATATTAGTGTTAGCTTACAGAGTGTGAAATGAAATTTAAATGCATTTGATGCAGACAAGAGAAGAGAAGAAAAACAAAAAAAGTTCAGAATGCAATGTCAGGTAGCTGGTTTTGAACTGCTTTGTAAACAGCTGGAACATCCCAAGGCTATATAATTGAGGTATTACAGAAGAAAGCTATTACATGGCTTGCATCTATGTCTTTTTTTTTTTCAGTTAAAACAATTACAAACAAATCAATTTTGATGGTTATCCAGAGCTAGCAAAAATGTTCCATAAAGGAATATGAAAACTACATTGTAAAGTTAAAAAAACCCAACCCATAGTCCATAATTGTGGCCTTTATTTTGAAGTAATAAGAACTATAAAATCCCAGATAAAGAACTTCTAGTGATCCAGATCGCCTTCAAAGTCTGGTACCAGTACGTAGAAGGGGTCAGGCATCCAGTACAGGTATACACAGAGCATAAAATCTAGGATACCTTTGCAAGGCTAAGGCATGAAACCAAAGACAGCTCCACTGGGCCCTGTTCTTCACACGTTTTAACTTCACTATCGGAACTTCCAGGACAGCTGCCAATCAGGTCTCTCGGGCGGGATGTCCCACAGTGTATGTCTGCTGCAGGTCAGGGGGAGCAACCAAGTTATAGTCACTCCTGGCTGGCAGTGTGACAATGCTGTTGCCTGGTGGCTCTGCTGACCTGGGGGGGTTCGAGTCCTAGTGATCTTTACATCAGTTTTTAATCAAATTTTCCATCGTCGGCATCACGCAAATGTTACATTTAAAAACACCATGAAAAACAACAGTGTTTCCTAGAAGATTTATTATTAAACACGCAAACAAGGCGCCTGATCCTGCAGACACTCAGGTACATGAGTTACTTTACTAACACACAGAGTTTCCTCTTGCATAAGAAAAGTTCTTCATATACCAAGGGGTCAGATCCTCATCTATGGTGCTATGACAATTTACGCCAGCTGAAGATCTGTCTCCAAGTGGAACAGTCTTCTAGTAGTAGTAATGGAGGCAAATGATCTAACTCATTTGAAGATGGAGTTCAATACATTTATAAAGCAATGTATCAGATAGGCTTGCCTGCAACAGCAGGGGACTGGACTCGATGACAGAAGACGTCCCTTGCAGTTGTATGTTCCTAAGTCTGCAGGTCACAGCCCATAGAGACCAGTTCATAAAAAGGCTATTATTTAATATTGATATTACAGAGGCATCCAGAGATGTCGACCACAATAAGAACCCTGTGGCGCTAAGCTCTGTGCAAAAATATATACAGACAGCCCCTGCCTCCAAAGAATTTAAAGTCTAATTGTTTCTTTAGTCTGAGATGGAAAAAGGCAGCTAGCTCTCCTGTTGAAATTCACACGGGGCAGGTCATGTTCAGAAGAGGGCCATAAATTACACTGGGGGACAGGATGAGACCAAGTCTTGCCAACTTTAAAGTGCAATGTGAGACCCATCTACCCCAGAATAGCCCAGTTGTACCCCAAGCAAAAGCAAAATACTCACTTCAGAAGAAAACAATAAAATGGGATCGGCACAAATAGCTTTTGGGGCAGACATTATGCCTTTTAAATTATTTTTTCATGGAACCTAGATTCAGGATGCATGAAGAGGGGGGTCAGCGGGAGACAGAAGACAAACATAGAGCTAAGACCTCAGTAATATATTTCCTCCTAATAATCTCCCATAGAATGCATTGTTCAGAAGAGTGCCTCTCGACAGATGCCTCTTACAACTGCATCAGCCATTTCTGATGCCATTATCATATTGCAAGCGAATGCCTCATTTCCTCTCTGCTCTCATCCCCACAAGTCCTTCAGCACTGCACAATCTCTCACCATTTCAGAGCTTACACTTCCAAGAAGCGAAGACTGGTCTAGAAGGGGATGATACTGCAGCTACAGCAGAGGCGAGAAGTCAAGGTTCTAGTTCAAGGTCTGCCATGGCATTCAGAATGACCTCTCTGTTCCTTTATTTTCTCCCCTTGCAATTTCCAAGATGAATCTCTGGTTTCTGTTGAAATGGATTTTCTGCCCATTCTTGTAGCCTTTCTATGACCATCTGAATTTCCTCCCCACGCCACGCCCCATTCTCACCGGGATTTGCAACACTTCCCAGTATAGTATCAATGGATATGAGCGAGCCATGTGGTTTGGAAACTGGCTACAGGACTGCAGAATAAGGGCAATGATAAATAGAAATGTATCGAAATTGGTGGTACCTACTGGAGTATCAGAGAGATCAGTGGTAGGTTCAGTCTTATTAAATACCTTCATGATGGAACTTGAGGATGGGTCACAAGACATACAGGCCAAATCCTTCTCACAGTTGTAGTATGAAGTGAGCAGGATTTGGCCCAATATCTTCTTTCACAAATTTCTCAGCAATGGCATGACAGAAGACAATTTTGGTAAGGAATCTGATTCCAACTCCAAGCTTCATGAGGAGTTATAAACAACAGTGAGGGAAAATATATGGAAACTATTTTTAATGGTTATTGTGATTACTGATAATCTTGATGTTTGATGCTTGTTTGGTAATCTAATTTGGAGAAGGAATTGAACTAGCAATCTTTTTTTACAACACACACTACAATTTATTTCTTTTGGTATCTTCCTTTGCACATGCTTATCATCAATCGGTATATTCTGAATTGCTGAAATTTATTCTGCTGTGTCAGCCAGTGCTGATAACTACAAATGTGAATCACTGAATTGTAAATTATAATATAGCGCATCACTGGATTTCTTTAGGCAGAGACTTTGGCACAGTATCGCAGGAGTGACGCTATATTACTCTGAGTTCTCTTTCAATTTAACATGTAAAGTCAATTGCGTGGCAATGGGACTTGAGCAAATTTCTACCCTGAAATTCATGACTGAGAAAACCCTCTCCCCAACTAACCAACTAACTAGGCAGGGTTAAAATTAGACCTTAGTCCAGAATACCCTGCCAAGAACAGTACTGCTAGGAGAACTGGTTAGTGCCAGGGAGGGTAACATGGCTAACCAAGGCTGTTTTACTAGAAAGAGTGGGTAAGGAAAGAGAAAAGGGTAACCAAACCAAACCTCTGCACTGAACCCAGATCAGTGTATGTCCATGAGCATTGAGATCTTTATGAAGATCTGAAAAGTTCCTTTACCTCCTTTTATAGTATAACATAAAGATGATGGATGCAGGACTAAAACTTCTGAGCAGAGCATCACCACTAAATATGCCCAAAACAAGTGAGGTGGCCTAAGGTAAAATGGCAAGGTATAATCCCGGGGGATGGCTCAGCACATCACAGAGATGTGTCTGTCTGCAGAGGATTCTCATGGGTCACTCAGCGCACCTGTATTTCAAGATAGGGCATTCCCAGCGCAGTGGTGTTCCCAAGCCACTGTGGTTAATATATGTAGTGTATATTCACTACAAAGACTGTTTCTTTGTACAAAGACTTCCAGGCCGTAAATACCCATGCCATTCAAGAAGCAGGGAGGTTGGGAGGGGGGGTGGGAGGGAAGTGTTCTTATACATTTTCAAAAACAGTGAGCCAACTTCTTCCCTCATATAACTGTACTGCCTCCATTCTGGTTTTAATTTCCCTAGAGTGAGCTCGTCCAGCAGGATTTGTCCCTGTAATTTTTACTGCTACTAAAACTTCTTCCTCTGCATGCATATGGAATTGCCTGGGATTTGCAGCAAAACTGAACTATGGTTTAAAAGGTAAAATGATCAAACAGCTGTTCAAATACTGCATAAACTGCTAGTACTGACAAGAAAATTTTTTTTACAAAACTTTTTCCCCCAGAGGACAAAAAGCAGAAATATGTCATGAATTCATATCAGTTTTGCAGAATACTTTTGGCATTTGTGAAAAGAAACGTTCAATTTTGGTTCAATAGGCCTTTTTAGTTTCAAAATTTCCTTTAATTTTATTTTAAAACAATCAAAGACATTTTAAAATGATCAACATTGAAACAAAATGTTTTGTTTGGGTTTGTCCCAAAATGATTTAAAAAAAAATCGATTGGCCCAAAATTTTGAAAAAAATCACTTTTGGTTTGGCCACAAATGATTTTTTCCCCAAGATTTTGGGGAATTGCCAGTGAACTGCCACAACCATGATTCACATAGTTCTCCTTACAGTTCATCAGTGTTCAGAGAAGGGTCAGCTAGATTTTAATATGAGATATAAATTCTCTTGCTTTTTAGTGTACAGTAACTCAAGAACAAACACAAAATATGGGTGCAGTAGTAGCAACATTTCATCTTGAAGGATCAACATGTAAAGGTTTTTATCTGGGGAGAAAAAAGAAACCAAAAAGCCCCATACGTCTTGCAAAGATTTTCATGCAAAGACTTTCCCATGTGCTAAACTTTACCCAAAATGAGGCTACGGCTACACTAGAGAGCTTACAGCTTAATGATTCCAGCCCCCGCAAGCGGCAGTTGCTATGTCGGTGGGAGAAGCTGTACTGTCCACACCGGTGTTTAAGTTGGCATCAGTTGTGTCGCTTGGGGGTGGCTAATTCACAGCCCTGAGCACCGTAACTTATGTCGACATAAGCTATAGTGTAACCATAGCCTGCGTACTCCCACTGATTTCACTGAGGCTAAGAGTGCTAAGCTAAGCACATGCAAAAGTTTTTGAAGGACTGGGTCCTTAAATATTATAAACACATCTAAATTGAACGCAGGAGTCTGTGTTATTTCTTCAGCAAGTAAGCAGTTCACAGACACCTAAAAGAACAGTGATAATATGCCTGTTGTGGTTTTGGTAATCTCTCTATTCTGAAATGCTGTGTTTGGTAATGCAGGAGATGGCGAAGGAATTAGAGGTAAATGAATATTTGGCTAAATGAGATAACCCAGGCAAAGTTGATATAATACTCACTCTGGATGATCTAGAGAAACAGCAATTGTATCTTAACACTGCCCAAATGTATTTGAATTATTGAAATGACAACATAAATCAAGAGACAAGGTGAGTGAGGTAATATCTTTTATTGGACAAGCTCTCACCAACAGAAGTTGGTCCAATAAAGAGAGATTACCTCACCCACCTTGTCTCTCTAATATCCTAGAACAGACACAGCTACAACACTGTACAGAACATAAATAAAAGCAGTTCAATATGCAATATTATAAAGTGATAGAGATTTAAATTGCAACTACAGTCACTCTTTCAAATTCTCTTCTAAAAATGAATATCCTACTTGTTAAAGCCATGTGATCATTTTGCATTTCACTGGTCTGCAGCTACGCTAGACTTCTAGCTTTTTTAATGAAAAATGAAAGATCATAATTAGAGTCTGCTGGAAGCAAATAAATCCAATGCAAGGTCAAAGAAGTGCTTTTCCATTGTCAGGACACCATGGGAATAAAGTGGAGAGAATTCTGAACTGTTTGACTGTCCTTCTATGTGCCTGTTTACTGATGATAAAAAAGATTTCTCACACAAACAAAATCACACTGAAGTCAGTCCCTCAATGATAAAGCCCTTAATGATTCCTACTGTCACACCGGAATCAACATATCATAAGCCTTCCGCTACCCACGGTTTGGAAAAAAGAAAGAAAGAAAGATGGATGAAATTACAGAGGATAACACACAATAGAAGTTCATGATTCTGAAGTTCTGATGAAAGGCTGTCCCTCTGAGAACAAAGTCAGTGCGTAACTCTGTAATTAGACTTTGGATGAGAGGTCTACCATGTATTAGCCTATTGTTGTTGATATCAGTAGTCTCTGGAGATTGTGGGCAAACATACGCTAATGATTGCTGAATTTGATTATGTTTCCAAATTAATTGCTCTTTGGCCTACCAGGAGTATGCAATCAGCTACTGGGGCTGGTACTGGATAGCCCAGTAAGATTGTTGTATTCAGCCTGGATCAGTAGTTGAATCAGCTCAATTTACATAGCCAAGTTGACAAGTAAGATTTTGACACTGCAGCACAAACGTTTCCCCTATTTCAACACCGTTTACTGTCCACTAATAGTATTCCACATTATCTTAATTCTGACACTCACTAGACACTGTTAACTTTGAAGTGAGAGGATGCTTTGATTGATTTATTTTGGGGGACCTTGCGGGAGTGGGGTAGGGATGGCCAGCAGAATGTTTTCATATTTGGTTTCTTTTCTTCATTTTCCCCTGACCATGGCATCATTCCCTTCTGCACACAAAGTGAAGGAAAGCAGGCCCTTATAAATGCACAAGGATGTGTACTTCACTTTGAACTCACATTACCAATATGAACAGAACTTCCCAAGGAAGTGACCTTCTGTGAAAATCCCAGACACAAAACAACCGAACATCAACTTACTTTGGACAAAAAAACCACATATCCTATGGAAAGGGACTTGAAGTGCAGTTTTATAAACTGACATCAAATGTTTCTATGAACCATTCTACAGAACTCTAGTTAAAAGGTAAACTTTACTTTACAACATAGCATATATAGGTAATTGTGTACCAGAATATTCTGTTCTGTTGTTAAGGACTATTGAGTATATTTTAATCTAAAGTTCATCTTGAACACAGAGGTGAGCACCTCTACAAAAAAATCATCATGTGCTCTTAAGAATACATAATTACTAACCACAGCATTTCTGGGCTACCTTTCATTTTAGCTGCCAGGCACTCTAGATGTTAAAAATAGATTACACTTCAAGTCATCAAGAGGAGGAACACGAACGTTTACAATATGAGTGCTGCCACTATGCAGTGTTTCAGTGAAAAATCAGAAACAATCTGCAGCCTAGTGAATAAGAACTGATTCACTTATGGAGTTTCTAACATTTCCATTCCGGCACTGCCTCTGAAAGCCAGTTGGAAACAACCCTCGCCTACCAAATTGAAGAGGAATTATTCTCAATTACAGCCCTCTGTCTGTTAAAAAGTACAGTCAGTGATCAGTGATGACCTTTTCTCTGACAGGTCAAACAGATGAAAAATTCTGACAGGCATTCAATTTTGAAGCTCTAGAGAGAAGGAGAAAAAAAGGTTACTTTGCCCAACTACTTCTCACTCCTTTTGTATTATTAGTAAAACCACATTTGCTTTCTCTCCACTGAATAAATTGCATGTGGCAATGTAATTTTGTGTAAAGTCATTAGCTTAATGTTTTAATTTTGGTATCATTTGCTGAAATCGCCTCGCAATCAATCATCTCAGCTTTATGTTTCTTATTTTTTGACTGTTTTGCTGAGCAGCACAACTTTGCTCGTCTCTCTCCCAGCGCTTGTATAGCCAAGTTACAGAGGAACGTGTTGGGATGTCCTCTCCTGAACCACGGCAACATCACACTGCTTATTCGAAGCTTCTGCTGGAAACACCTTACCTAGTTCCGGAGTAGCTTTAATTTCAAAGCTTAATTAAATTAATTGAAATTACATGAATAGATTTTTTTCAACTATCTGGCATTACCTATGACTGTTCATTATTTTAAAGAATAGATACTTTTCCGTGAAGCAAAAAGGATAGTTGATCTAATGAAAACTAAACTTCAAAAAAATGATATCCTCTGGGTTAGTTAGCATCTCCATACTCCTGAACCTGTTCTGCACTACTCTTAATTAGGGGTGAGAACCATTTACAGAGCAGGATTGCCACTTCTAAAGATTTCAAAAAGATCAAATGGACCAAAGAGCGACTGTTCCCTTAGGAATGCTTCTGGCCCACATTTAGGTCAGCTCATGACTAGTCTTCAATTGCATGAAATTTATTCCATTCAGGAATACTGGTATCCGCCTCCCAAAAGGAAATGCAATATCTAACATTGACTGAAAGCAGTGCAAACCTGACTAGTGCCAACCAGAGCAGCGCCAAAAGAAAAGAGGAAATGGCATTCTGACATTGTCTTGTGCGTGACAGACACAGGTAAATGGTGATATTCATATTCACCACCTGCTCCACTATTTTTGCATCAGCATTCATGGTCACCATTAAACAGTCAACATTAACAGTGCTCCTTCTGATTCAATGGCATATGCTGGGACTTTTTAAATGAGAATCAAAGTAACTGTGCTCAGTGGAACCAGAAACTCCAGTTTAAAGGAAAATACTACATAGTTAGAGATGGCAATCTCTGCCACAGGGTCAAAACATATTGGGTATGGTGCCATCACGTGAGTCTGTTAGACAGGCTCCTGGGGCAAGTGTAGGATTTTGCCATGTCCTGTGACTCCAGGCACTGTGGCTACCTTAGGCCTCAGTCCTACCAATGCTTCCCTTTAAGCACATGAGTAACTTCATTGACTTCCCTGGGACTACCCATGTGAGTAATGTAAAGCACAAGGATATGTTTTTGCAGAATCAGGGCCTTAGGCCTCAATTCTGCAAACAAACATGCTTAACTTTACCCATGTGACTAGTCCCATTAACGTCAACCGGAGTAGCCGATTGCAGGAGTAGGGCCTGAGTGAGAAATTTCTGTAACTAGAGTTGAAATTTTAGAGGTTTGATATTTGTTCTAAAATGCTAAGCTTCAGACACCAGCACCAAGACTCCCTTATCATTGAGGGGGAATCCAAAATGGCCGTGAGTATTATGTCAATAGTTGCCTTATTCACAGGCAAAATTTGAAACCAAAATGTGAAGCATTTTTTGTTCATTTCCTTAGGCCTTTATTTTGAATAAACAAAACACAAAATAATTTTTATTTTCCATGTACACAGTCCTGTACATAGAACTTGAGAGAGCTGGGAAATACACTTGCCTTAACTTCAAAGTTTGTACAGTATAAAATTTTATAGATACTCCATGTTTCCTATTTCATTCATAGAAATATACGAAAGCCCTCTGGTGGCTAGCCTAAAATATCTAAAATCCCACAGCATGTTTGTTAATCAAAGACTATGTAGCATAGTGGATAATAGCTCTCAGTCAAGTATTTCTACATTGCTTGGTATGCAAGGGATGGGCAAATCAAACTAAATAATTCCCAAATGGCTGAAATATCAGTGCTTTCCATGGGAGTCAAACATTTCATAAGAATACCCAGAAACATTTGTCTGATTAGTATTTTGCCAGTCCCTGCTAATTACTGCAGCTAGTGGGACTTGACCTATTGCTTGAAATAATTTCAAGGGGTTGTTAAATGGAAACTTACTCAGCTTCCCCTCTTCAGGGGCCTGATCCAAAGGCCACTGAAGTCAATGGAAAGATTCCTATTGACTACAATGAACTTTGGATCAGGCCTCAGGGCAGCAGCCCCTATCCTACGAACTTCATCCACCTACAGTCATTGGGTGGGTGGAGGGCACCTGGAGAAGTCACTGACCCAAGAAATCCAGAAACATCTTCAATTGGTTTGGAAGCTGTGGGAACCCTCACCTTGTAATAACAGCAACCAGAATATACCTGCCCAGAGATACTGCAGCTAACCTCACTAATTTATCAGCATACCAAAAGCCCTTCCGCAGGGTTGCCAGGATCTCCCTACTTACTGTTCTGAGGCCTAGCTGTAGCTAGGTAAACCATAAGGTGAAAAGATGAATAACTGTGACAGAGTATAAATCGGAGAATAAGGTTTCATGCTTCTAACCAGACACAGATGAAAATTAATTTTCCAAAAGCAAACCCAGATTTAATTAATTAGAGCTAATCTCCTCAGAAATTCATCTCCACCATATGAGTTCCAACATGGAAGCCAATTTAGCCCTAACAGTGGCTTTTTTAACTTGTCCTTTTAAATGGCTCTCTCTTAACTTGGCTGATCTTAAAGACATCACAATTTCATGTCTGAATGGTCTTCTAGCTTGGTTTATTTTACATGACACTTACTTCCTTTGTAAAGTGCTTTGTGATCTATGGATGAAAAGGACTACACACAAACTGGGTATTTATTATTATATGTAAAGCTTTGGGTAAAATGTTTTTCATCCGTTCAACAGTGGTAAAAGTATTGCCTAAATTCATGCCAAAAAAGGAAAGGACAACTGATGTGGTGTTGTGAAGAGCACTAAACCCCATGCAATTAATGGACTGCCAGTATTTTTCAAACTCCTGCAAAGCTAAGATTTCCCAACCCAACATTCAGTCCACTTTGTAGATATTTGGGAGTAGGAGGTAAGTGGAAATCATAAGAGAGTTTTCCATTATTGTGTTACCAGAGCACTAAAGACTCTGACTTAGTGCTTCTAATGCAGATGTTGCATGACCAGTGTTGAAAATTCAATAGATGGTCCTCTTCTCTCTGAAATGCTTAAGAATTGATAACTCAGCATGGTGTTAGGGCTGCATCAGGCTGTCGAAGGCAAAGTCTTCCTGAAGACTTAGAAAAGATATGGTCTTGACCACTTGTGGTTAATGCTCATGGCAATTTTTTATAAGATGAAGTGTTAATCTTTGTGGTCTGGCTACATCCAAGTTTTGGTAATGACATTCTGCCCACAATAGCTTCTGCAGTTTCAATGGAATCCAGTATGTGTTCCCCCATTCCTAGCTCTAAATTGCTGTGAAGTGTTGACGTGTACTGTTGAAAGATTGCCATGTTTCACCCCAGAAATGGCTGACCTTTGATGGTGACCAAACTAATTCCTATATAACATTGGATCAAATCTTACATTCCCACCTAATACCCACACACTTCCATGTGAGCTTTGCCTGGGTAATTAATGCAGGAACTGATCCCAAGTTAATCCAAAAATTCAGTGAAGATTCTAAAGTACAGTAGGACCCTTTGGAATGAAAGACTCTACTGTATACAAATCACTATCATTACCATTATCAGATAATCAGATAACTAGGGGCATATTGCAAAAAACATGGACGAGAGCTTTAGCAACTGAATCTAGCTCCTTGGTTATTATTGCTACTTATACAAGGCCTAAACATTTTTTTAGGTTTGCTATCCTGGGTGGCAATAAATATCCTTTTATGGCTGCCCAGATGTTAGTGTGCAAAGTCTTTTCCATTATTCATGCTCCATAAACACACAGGAAGAGCTGGGCATAGTTCAAACACATAGGAAACCTAATTTCAAATATCTCACCATATTTTAAAAGTAATTTAGCAATGGAATGCTCCATGCCCTTATTTATGAAGGTTATCTGCTTTGGAAAAAGATAAAGCAGTTATTCATCCTTTTACTGAAGTTTTACAGAGCAAAAGCCCTTAACTCATCAGCATAGCACTGAGTCATGCAAACAGCCAATCAGCAACAATGACCGCACCCAAAGATGGGTATGATTTAAATGGACAGTTTGAAGGGTACACTTGTCAAGGTTGTTAGACCAAAAAGTTGACCTACAGGCTCATCCACTGTTATCCCCGTCAGCATTCCAAACAAAGACATGCAGCCATGCCTGGGTAGCAATTATCTATTTATTATGGAAGACGTAAGTAGTCTGTATTTTATTTTGCATTGCAGCACTGATTAATTTAAACACCAAGACAGACTACATGGTCTTTAATGCTGGGCAAATATTTACATTTTGCAAGTCAATTTTTAAACTTAATCTTGCCAGTGTCTATATTTTATATGTATATGTACCTTCAATAGTATGTTTCATAGACACAACTGTTGCTTGCGTTTTAGACATTTGTCATTATAAGGTTTTCAGCAGTTTTGTGCTAGCCCCGGTGGTCAGAAAAGGCCAAAACATTAGTGAACCCAGAGATGACAGCTGCTGACTAACCAGCTGCCTGCTGCTGGCAAAGTTCCCAGGAAAGAGGAGATACACCCAAAGCCTGTGGTGCCCCACTTGGGATCTGAGAGGGTGTGGGGGAAGCTGGCATCTGCTGAGGTTCATGTGAGTGATTCTGAGTCGGACACAATGCACACAGAGTACAAGCCATCCAGGGGACCTGACAATGTCTGGAGAAGGCGGAGATTTTGGTAGATCCAGGCCCAGGCCCGTACTCTCTAACCCTGCCAGGATTCATAGTGTTACTCTAACCCCATAAGCATTGTGAATCAGTGGGAGCCAGGCTGTCAAAGCGGGCAGGAGGTCCGGGACCTCAACAACCCTTCAGAAATCTGTGGGCTTGAGGGGTAGAATCTCTGGCCTGTTCCATGCAGGGGGAGGGGCAAGAGAAAAATGAGTTAGAAAGGTCATTATTCCAAACCCATGGCTTGTCCTGTCCTCTGTGCAGGAATAACCATTGCAGGGGACTCCGGGGCACGCACAGATCAGAAACGAGCCAAAAACAGGAGTCCAAATGCACACATTTATGTAGGTATATAAATACAGCATTTTTTAAAACATTCAAGCAGGATCAGATAGAGCCGGTATATCAATTAATCTCTTTCAAGGTCCTTATGAGAACAACAACAACACAGGCTTTATTTTCATTCCTTTAGATATTAATACATAACTCTAATGGATTAAACATATAAACCCTTCTCTTCTCCATCCTGCACCCCACCCCTCACCCCCGACCCCCAGCCTGAACCTCTGGGTTTGACATTGGAAGTTCATGGTATGTGGGGATCCCTAGAGTAGGGGACCATATCTTAAGGATGTACACAAGCTCCTCTTAGACTCCAAGCCAAATCAGGGTGTGTGTTTTTAATTCACCCCCCTCACCTTCAGTTGACTTGCAGTGCTTGGACCATGTGACATAACGTTTCATTTGGAATACTGTGACCTCTTCTGGCCACCTTAGGCTAAACAAATATTACAGAAATGAAAATAAAAAAAACAGAGTACAAAAAAGCAAGAGTTACAAGATCACATCAAGGATCTTAGATATTCTAAAAGGTACCTGGTCCTGCCTCCACTGAAGTCATATGGGAGTTGTGTCACTGATACACCAGGAGCAGAATCAGAATCAGTCCCAAGGTTAACAGAATTCTTGAGGAAACAGGAGATTACTATATGTCCACATTCCTCATTTATAAACTGAAATCTGTTATGAGGTCTTGTCTGCATTTCCTGATGATGAATGAAACAAATGTATACTCCGCCTTGGAGGCACACCAGAAATTAAAAATGCATTAATTCATGCAAGCTCAGACCTGGGATAGATCCATTTTGTTGTGTTGTATTATTTAAAAAAGAAAAGTTTAGACAAGATGGAAATTTAGCATGAAACATAATCCTGAAACTCCTAGGGTCCAGGAGAGGGCTTGGACAAAAATCAAATACTTCTCATCCAAGGTATGGCACTAGCTTCATAAAAAAATTATCGTATGTTCAGTCACAAATGGTTATTGTAAAATCTTTATTAACCTAAGTGCATATAAAATTGTGAATTCTTAATACAAAGCAGTATTTGACTTTTAAATTTCATTTTAAGCTTGCCCCGTTCACTTGGAATGTGATTACAGAGTAAATTAAAAAGTAATCACATGTGAATTACATTTCCTCATGAATGTAATGACTTCAGGAGACTGATTACTGTTAAGCAGTGCCTGTCCTACCTCATGCATACCTTCCCAGGTGAGATGTGCAAGATAGCTGTCGTGAGTTGATTTAATTTCCTTTCACTGGTAGTCCAGTGAGACATGCTGAACAGATACAGACTCAGCGCGTTCATTAGATCTGTATATGTTCATCTCTTTTGTCCATCCAAGCACCATCTGCAAAACGCTATCAGTGCCAGCTTATGGTTGTGAGCAAGGCCCCTGGGACTTGGCTTATCCTGTATGCTATTTTCTAACCAGGAAAATCCTTTACATTTAGATAGACCAGTTCTATAAGCACATAGAACAATAGATTCCTATTCGTGTCAGGATACAAAAAAAAAAAGGACTCATGAGGAAGGAGCTTATTAATAATCTAGAAAATGTTCCTCTACAGAACAAAACAAACTAAATATGCTACAGTGTTCAAACCGAGGAGTAGAATATATTTTTGGAAAACATTTTGCTTTTTAAATTTTTGTATTATTAAATTTAAATTAAGGGCATTATTTCCAGCAGGGATAATCTCATGATCTATATGTAAAACAGGTGGAGCTCCCACCCTGCTCCTACCACAGTACACATACAATGGATCTGGTCCAAACTTTCTGGAGTGTGCCATTATTGTGAAGTTAAACAGGCAGACAAAACATTAATTTCACCATAAGAGCTCTCTTTGGTTTTGCTATGCCTGTTGCTTTCACTAAGTCTTAGCCTGCCCCTGCTCTTAGTTCTCTCTTCCTCAAAGAGGAACACTCAGAACGTTTTTAGCTCCTGGCTTAGAGCTAAATAGGACCCTCACCTGATCTGGCTGCTAGTGTGAATCAGAAGCAATAACTCTGCATCTCCGTGCAGGGTCCTAGAAACTGAAATCTTCTTACACTACCATATTGTTTTTGTCCTGACAAATGATCTCCTGTCTGTTGTGTAAATGGTATATTCCTAGTCTCCCCAACTCACACATTATTACAGGTAAATTTAACACTCGTGAAAATGCAGCACTGATGTGATATTTTTGATGGGCCAAGAAGCAGGGGAGGGATAGCTCAGTGGTTTGAGCATTAGCCTGCTAAACCCAGAGTTGTGAGTTCAACCCTTGAGGGGGCCATTTAGGGATATGGGGCAAAAATTGGTTGGAGGATTTAATTGGGCATTGGTCCTGCTTTGAGCCGCAGGTTGGATTAGATAATCTCCTGAGGTCCCTTCCAACCCTGATAGTCTATGATTTATCCAAACACAACTTTGCCAGCAATCTACATTCTGAAGTTGCAAAGCTGTGTGGTTTCCCCCCCCTCCTCAGTCTTAGACCTCTAGCAAGACATAGTGAGATGCACATGTAGGGGCTTATATAAACCAAGCAAACACATTCATACTCATTTGACCATAACATTTAATAGTAATAATGAATTTGGGCTAGTATGTCTAAGAATAAAAGGGAAGGATACCAATTTCACTGTACTATACATAAAGTCCTATAAATACTAAAAATAGAAGTATGATGAAATTGCTCTATAACTACATTGCATTCCTGCTAGTATAATTGTCATCCTCAATTCTAAATAGACTTTCTGCTGGAAGTAGAACATTCTATGGATTAGTATTTTAAAATCTTTAAATAGGCATTGCAGATTACATAGATGTGCCTTTTAATTTCTTTCGTGTTGTTGCTTTCCATGTGTTCAATGTCCTCATTGAAGTTTGAAAATAACATTTCTTTATTTATTTATTTTGTCTCTCTCATCATTAAGAAAATGTGTTTCTTACAGACCACAAACCAGCATGGCTCAGCGTCTTTTACATCCCTTTTGTGAACCATATGATACATCTATGGTGTTGACACAGACCCATTTGTTGACTGGCTCTGTACCCGCACATTCCCCTTCAAGTTCCAACTGTGTTAGAAAAGGTCAAATTTTGGACTTCACATATTAGTGTGCCCCATTTAAAGCCCCATCTCAGTGTTCAAGAAATAAATACGGTTCCACAAACTGGGATGTCGTAATGGAAATTAAATTATTCGACATAATCACTTTTTGACCTGTGTTTATATCTAAGAGTTCCGAATGCTTTCAGAATCACCATATCTTAAACCTACGATGTCTACAAAGAAAAGGAAACACTGTCACTTTAATGATTATTCACAGCCCTGTTTTTTATAAAGGATGGCCATTTTAAATACCGTGTATCCTCATGATTCCTTTCTATCCCCCGGGATTATTAGTTTAAGTCCTCCTTGTGTTGATAGGATCCTCCTGAATTCTAATACTGCAATTTGCCTCTCTGGAAAAAGCACACAATTACAATGACAAGGTAACATTTTTCAGATTGCACATTATGGAGCCAGGGTACTGTATCTGCTTCCTTTTGATTTCCTGGGATGTTAAGGATCTCACAAGAGCGGGAGGGATACTGCTTCGTGGGCGAGCATTCTCTGCCTTAAATAACACAACCAGAAATTAATTGGCACTAATTCACTTGTTCAGACTTGTACAGAAGATGTTGCTCATAAACAGAAGCCATGGTTCCCTGATTACAGATATGTAATTAATTCTGAAAAAGGCTATTACAAAATAACAATCCAATCCAATCTCAGCAGGTGTCACTGCAGTCAGAAGAACATCTCACAGTAAGAACACAGTGAATCTTTAGACTGCCTGACTTCACTTGTCCTGTGTAAAAGCCAGTAAAGCAGATGCTCGTTTCTATTTACCTGGCCTCTGCTGGTTGTAAATATCCCTGTAATTGGGAGTACTAAACTCAGAGTTTGACCTGAATGAGTTGTTTATTGGGATAATAATGAGAACTGTAAGCATAGTATTTCTCTGCCCAGCTTACAGATAGTATAGCATGGATTGCCTGTAATGAGTGCCCCCATCACACCGTCATTTTTCTGAAAAATGTGTTTCTTAAATTAAAAATTAGGTTAAAATGAAACACCCAGCTGGACACAGGTGATCTGAGTGAGTGTACACCCTCTGGCACCCTCCAAAGTATTGATCATATACCCATTTACTGCGAGGTAGGACACTGGACCGGGAGCGAGGATACCTTGATTCTACTCCCAACTCTGCCACTCACCTGCTGCGAGAACTTGCCCAAGTCATTTCACCTTTCTGGGTCAGTTTCCCCTCCCATTTCTTTTTCTGGCTTAGCTAGTCAGCTTGTAACCTCTTCAGGGTAGGGATTGTTTCTCGCTCTGCATCTGTGCAGCACCTAACCCAATGGAACCCCAACCCTGGTTTGGGCCCCTAGGAGATACCATCACCTAAATCAATAATGATAATGGCTCAGCATGGTAAGGTTAATACAGTCCTGTTTGGGATACTGGCCTATGCTTTTCCCACAAAGCATGTGGAGTCCATAAATAAAAGTCTATCAGCACTCTTGAAGACCAGTGTTTCTTTTCAGCCTGCACTTTCTGTGAGAGTTTAATATTATATATTGCTCTCAGATAGATGTGGCTGGCAGGTGCTGTGCCCAAATGAATTTTATAAATCTTAAAATACAGTTTCACTCTCAGAATTAGCATAATACAGAGCGGGGAGGTTGATTTGCCATTGAACTGTGCATTTAGGAAATCAAAATGCAGACTAGGAAAGCCATCTGTGGTGGACAGCCTAAAATTCGATCAAGTGCCTTACTGACTGCTTGCCATTTTTCTGAAAGGCACCAAACCAGAGATCTGATTTTTAAATATGTAATTATCAGAGATACATTTCCTGAGCTATTCCACTCACACAATGCAATATCATAAAGGAGGGGGTGGGGAACCCACAATTTGCACATTGATGCAACCACATTTCTGAGTTAGAATGTGACATGCATATTTCTCATGAATAACTGATCACTAGCAGATTTTTACATTATTTACTGAAAACGCTCGGTGTGTCCCAATTTCCAGCATGTATCTAATGCAGAAAAGGAAGACTAGAATTAAAGTTCTTCTTATGTGTACCAGGGAATCGGTTTATTTAGTGCCCCTTTGTGGCCAGAGATCCCTCTGCAGTATCCTCCCTCTGTTTTCCATCTTTGGAGTCCCTTACAACCTCCCCACAGTGTCTCTCATGAGTATCACCATGCTCCACTTGGGGCTGGTTTAACAATCTCACAGCATTCCATCCAGTCCTCAATGTACCAAAAATAAAGTCCATTACTGCAAACCAAAGGTTCTCACTTATCTCTGAGTCTTCTCTCCCCCTTTTCAATCTGGTGCTCACCCTTCTGGCTCTGGCCTCCTGCTCCTCCCAGCGTCTCCCCTGTTCTGAAAAGGCTGCATATATGCTGCTCTCTTCCAGAGAGCTCCTCCCAGAAGAAATGGAGCTCTGATCCACCCTAAACTACAGGTTTACGAATCCCAGGCGCTTAAAAGGACAGTGTTCTGGGTCTCCCCCTCCCCCCCAACTACTAGCTTCCTGGGAACGCTTCCTCTCTTCCATGACAAGGCCATTTCCTGGGCTTTTGTTTGTTCCAACTTCCTGGAACAGGGTCTACTGGCCTTCTCTCTTCTGAAAAGGTCAGTATACCCCATTACACTGTGTTTACAGAGGGATGGTTCAGCCTCAGGCACCTCTTTAAAGCAATTCCTGAGGCCTGTTTCCAGAGCGGGGATGGAAGGTTCTAAAAGGAATTCGAAACCACCCTGTTCTTTTCCACAGCAGCTTCAAAACTAAAAGTACCAGGCCAAATTTTCTACTTGCCTTCAATCATGGAGCAGCACTGATTGACACCAGCAAAGAATTTGGCCCACAGAGATCATCAAGGAGATGGGAAGGAACTAAGGAAGATCAGCCTCACCGTAGAAGCTCAACTAAATCACTTACACACACACGGAGTTTGCCCTTTTTAGCTTTGTGAAGTATTTGCTCTGGAGCTCTTTAATGCCAAACATAAGATGTGAATCTTTTAAATCAACCACACTCAACATAAAATACCCCCAGGGATGGGTTTGCCAGAACCTCAAACCCAAACGCACTTGAACTTTGGAGAAGTTTCATTCCGGCCCATGGTTAAGAAAGCACAATAAAATAGCATGTCCTCTGCCTACGGTTAGCATGCCTCCTATAACTTTTCAATGTAGACAAAGCCTATTGGTCTATCTACGCTCAGAGTAGATGTAGCTATGTTGACAGAAGAGGCCTTCCATTGACATAGCTAACGTCATTTGGGAAGTGGTGCTCCTACACTGAGAGGAAAACTCCTCCTGTCAGTGTAGGCTGCATCGATACTGCAGGGCATTGCCAGAGCTGTGCCAAAGTAGCAATGCTGGTGTAGTCTCCATAGATTAGATACACTGCTAGTCTCGTTCAAAGCTGTGTGAAGCTCCTTCAGAAGCTTTTGGGGAAGATTAATCCAAAATATCCAACGTGCTTTGATTAGATAAGATACTACTCAGGCATTTCCAAACCAGTTTATCCCATCGTTCCCTCTATTGTATGAAGCTGAAACTAATTTAGAATTTTTAGGATTTTCAACAAGGAAACTGAAAATACAGTCATCCTGATTGGCTGGGAGTCCCAGGTTCTTCTAAAGTAATTACATTTTTTAGCTCTCTGGTGCTAAAATATAGGAGAAATAGCCTATAAAATATAAAAATCTTTTCCTATCTTATAAAGCGAGGAGCCTCTTGCTATCTTTTAGTAAAAGGCGGTGTGGAAAGACAACAGTAATTGTCTCAAGCAGCATCACAACCTTTAGGTACCAGAAAAAAATCATACTAACTTTCCTGAATACAACAAGCAGACCCTAGCACCCTGTTATTTTCAGACAATTGGCTGAAATGCCAATTCATGTCTAGTATTCTTAGTTTTACCAATAAAATAAATAAAATACCTTATTAGAAATATTAAGAGGTAAGTTATTCTCTCGATATGTGCATATAATTTTCATTAATGTTTCTGAGACTTAATCACTGACATTGAGAGAAGAGATTATGTCCTTAAATTTAGCTACCTTTTTCACTCCTGAAGAGTCACATTGACCCTTGCTTACATAATTTTATGAACTAAACAGAGGGTGAAAGTTCATTTCTATGCAGACAGCCAGTACAAGACCTCTGCAACATTTATATCCCACTTCAGCAGTATTTTAAGGGCCGGGTGGGATGGGATGCAATCAATTTTACATGGAAGTTCAGATACTAGAGTGATAGGCAGCAGCATAAATTCGTAAGACAGACAGAAGGAAGTGGTGCAGAGATTTCATACTGGCCTTCTGTGCTCAATATACCCACTGTTTGCATTTTTTGATAGCAATATACCACGAGAGCTGGTTAATCCAAACCAGCTCAGAATCTCTAGTTTTATGATTTAAAATAAAAGAAAGTCTCAGATTAACGGTATACACTGAACAATACAGGGCTTAAGAAAGATTGCCAGTGAAATTGTTCAGATTCTCAGGCAAATATGCCAAATTACAGACTCTAACTAGCTTTGTCTGTGTATAGAATTGTGATATTTCATATAAAGCATGTCACGTGAGATATCATGGGAAAGGCTATGATCTGCTGAAACCCACTGTTCCATTTAAATGTGTATATCATTAATGCATATGAAGTTATCAGAATTGTGTTGTATGATTGTCACTAAAATATGCTGTGGGCTTGGAAAGCACCCAGATACTAGCTCCCCAAAGACTGTAACCAGGGGGACAACCAATGCCTGGGCGGTTGTCAAACCGACAACAGCCATTGTCCAGCAAGGGAGCTACAATTCAATGACTCACCTGCATAAGGCCATACCAGGGAAATTGTTCAACCTTGTCTGGTGACGCAGCAATGCCCACCAGACATGTCTGCGGGGAGGAGAAAAGGCCAAGCATGGGCCCACTGTGTTCTGTTTTATACCCTTAATCCAGGGGTCTCCAACGCGGTGCCCGCAGGCACCATGGCGCCCGCCGAGGCGTCTAAGTGCTCCCGCATACTGGCCAGCAAACAACCATCCGCCAAAATGCCGCTGACAAGCAGCGTCATCCAGAGGCGTCGCCGCCGAAATGCGTCTATTGACGTTGCCGCTTGTCGGCGGCATTTCGGCAGATGCTCATCCGCCGTCACGGTCCTCCATGGCTCATCGTCTGGCACCCGCCAGACGAAAAATGTTGGGGACCCCTGTCTTAGTCCATGTGCTTGGAATCTGGTTTCTTCTAAAGGAACCAAGGATCATTCCCCACGAGTCAGCAAACATTACAACATCCACCTTTTTTCCTTGCAACGCAGTGAGACCAGCTTTCAGTTCGGCCGTATAGTTCGAGAGAATATAGGAGGCCTCCATGGGTCCAGTTAATGACCTTGGGGTTGGAGGATTTAATTATATACCACATTGGGAAGTTGGGAATCTCCCCTGTCCAGTGGTAAAAAGCTCCCAATGTATAGTTTTGGCAGATTGCAAAATACCCATCTTTAAACCTGCCATTGATTCAAGACTGAATATTGCCTCAGACCAGTACAATTTTGGGGGGAAGATGATTTAAAATAAAATAAAATAAAATAAAATAAAATAAAATAAAGGCAATCTGAAGTTCCTCAAAGGTTTGAAATGTTAAAAAGCTGCCCTGGGGAGAATGCATTAACAGACTGAGAGTAAGGGAGGCCATCAACGAGGCATGATAAATACAATCTATCACATGGATATCACAACATATGTAAGGGGTGTGTGTGATATCCACAATATATGCCATTAGGAGAGAACTATATAAATTACACATACACAAAGTACTGATGATCAATCATTGAAGATGTGTTTACATTTAATTTGCATAAAAGACGTGCTGAGAAAGCCAAGCAAGACCTGTCATCCTGAAGATGTGTTAAGCCAAAGAAATTCAAAATGCTTTGGGTAAAACCCTAACCCTGTTAAGCATTTTAATCACATTTTTATAGGGGCAGCCTTATTAATGTAAGCAGTCTGCGAGAACCTGACAAATCTTCTTGATGTCTTGCCAAGTGTAAGGTGAGCCAAGTGTGCCCTGGAATCACCCAGTTCTAATTGTAAACTAATTTTTTAAAATTAGAGGTTAACTTGGAGTGAAAGTCAAAACCTGCAATGATAGTCCAGAAGCTTTAACTTCAGAATGAGTGCATTTGATGGTATATTATGTACTCATCTGCAAAGTGCATAAAAGCCATTTTAAAAAGATAGTTATCTATAAATATTAAAAATAGAACAACAGTAATTTTCACATAGGGAATACTGTTCACTATAGACTGAGGGCAATGTCTTCACCCACTGGCCCCTTTATGCTGCATAAAAGGACCAGAGCAGCATAAAGGGGTCCTAAAAGGGGGAGGGATAGCTCAGTGGCATGAGCATTGGCCTGCTAAACCCAGGGTTGTGAGTTCAATCTTTGAGGGGGCCACTTAGGGATCTGGGGCAAAATCAGTACTTGGTCCTGCTAGTGAAGGCAGGGGGCTGGACTCGATGACCTTTCAAGGTCAGTTCTAGGAGATGGGATATCTCCATTAATTTATTTATTTATATCCAGCCAGGGAGGCTTCCTCCAGCCTAGGCACTGGAGAAAACAGCCATAAGGTTGCTTTCTGAGGCCCCTTGGTGTAGGAGCTTCTTGTGGTCAGGGTCCCATCATCCAATGCTGCAGAAATTTCAGGACCACTGTGGCCCATAGGGCAGCCTGGGGAGATTGCCCGGCCCCCAAGGCTGTCAAAGTTACACTGCTGCTTCCACAGCTCTGAAGCTTCCCAGGATTGGGAGGCACAAAGGTGGCTTAAAGCCACAGTAGCTCCCCAGTGCCTGGGCTGTGAGTTATATGCTATTACAACCTGCATGTAACATGTAGCAAAGCCAAAAAGTAGCGTAGCATAACAGAACTCACCCTAATCACACATAGTGGTCCACATGGTCCCTTGCACAATTCTGAAGGTATTTGTTGTGTCTATGCACACATACAATGCCCAGGCAAGAAGAGAACGTGGGCATGCACATAACTATAATTTATGGGTGTGCCTCAGTGATGCAGGTTAAAAAAAATTGCACATGCACTTGCCCATTCAAAAATCTGGACTATTGTATATATTTTATAGCTTAACCTATTGCTGGAAATATAAGTACAATGTTGTCTTCCCAGAGAGGAAAAATGATCTTGTGATTAAGGCACTGACCGTGGAGTTAGGGAATCTGAAGTCAATTGCTGGCTCTGCCACATTGTGTGCACACCCTTGGGCAATTCACTTCATCTCTTTGTTCCTTTCTGTTATGAACATTTATTGCAACTCATTGGAGTTATAATAGTTCCATGCCCATTTGTTAACTTAAACACCTTACTATTGGCAAGGTTGTGAGGCTGTGTGTATTCTTTCCTTAAAACAATAATGGGAAGGTAGGAGCAGCTGGAGATGGTAGGAGTGGAGCTGGAGATGTTTCCATGCAGAAGGTCTGCAGTGAAGCAGACAGACAGTAGTTTTAGGGATAATATTGTTTTCCATGTTCTAATACAGTTCTGTGTTCAGTGGCAGAAGAAAGCAACTTTTCCTCTGATTCCTTTGCAATTTTTGCATAAACATTTACTTGGTAAAGTATCTGAGGCACCTTTTTTTGGTTCTGGAGGTAAGAGAAGGAAATGAAATGTAATAGCTGAATTTAAAGACAAAATGGAAATCAAACTTGGCTAGTTTTACTACAAATGTAGCTTTTCATCTGCCATACGTTGTTCTAAAGCTGCAGCTTCTTGATTTTTCTGGGACAGATTAGTCATTGATACATTTGGCAACTAAATACAACATGCAAAGTAACGGCATAACAGCAACCTGAGAATATATTAAACACAGGAAATATAAAATTCCGTGGCTCATTTAAAATTCAGAGTTAAGAGACAGTTTTCAGTAAATCCTGTGAAATATGGTACAAAAGCAGTGTATATGATGTATAGCAATCAGTCCATGAAAAATATGAGTTTATCAATTTTGCTGGCTAGTTCCCTAAAGACAGTGAATAATTTCATAGCATTACATCCATGAGAAGAGTAATCATAGCATGTTGCTCCAGTAAGGGGTCCTGATATCAGGGAGGATGACAATCTAAATGGAGGAGGAGAGATGAAAGGAAAATTACTTAGAATTACCAATGCTTGAGAACAAAAATCCCAACAGATCCTCATTTTTGGGCTCCATGACTCAAGTGTTTGACTCGGAGCAAAGCATTCTGAGCCATATCACTACCATGCCAGTTGGTAAGGTGTTCTCCTTTATGTACAATGAAGGAACATGTAAGTAGTAAATATGTGTAACCAATGGAAAATCTAACTGTTTATCTGTTTATTTAACACACTGGCAAAGTAGGGATTGCCCTCTAGTAGCTGGTCCAGAGGGTAACAACCTACTACTCTACCAGCTGACAATGTTACTCCTTTAGCTGAAATGGTAAAGGTCTGTGCTAGCATGCTTAAGGTCTCTGGTTAAAACCCCAGTGATGACTCATCTCACGCATTTCCATTACAGAGACTGAAAATACAGGCAGATTTGGGGTCTGCTGTAGGAGACATTTTCAGGCGAAGAGATCCTGAGGTAAGCACCAAATGCAACTGCTGACCCCTTCTGAAGCTTCCAAAGAAATAAAATAAAATAAAATAATCCCTAGCTTTTAGGTAGCAAGTTTTCATCACTAGTTCTCAAAGTGCTTTGCAAGGCAGTAAGTATGTGATGAAGTGTACTATCTCCACACAGGAACTGAAGAGGTTCATGAGCTTGGGAGACCAATCAGCTCACCTGGCTACATCTGCAGCAGGTGTCAAGCCAGGAGGGAGGAGATAAAAAAGGAAAAAACCGAGCTCAGTGCTATCTGACTTGGAGAGGGAGTAGACCTCTCGAGCTAGCCCTGGGAAAGAAGGCCCGGCTGTGGCCAGAGTCTAATCACAGCTTGCCCCGAAGCTACCTAGAAGGGTGGACTAGCTTAGAGACTCCTAAATATCAGTGCCTCCTTGGGACAGGTGGCCTGGTGCAGGACCTTTTGTTTCTTTGGTGCCTCATAACTTGTTTGGCTCCCCAATGTTTGGGACCAGCAGAGGAGTAAGCCAAGGAACAGACTGAGAAAGTCCTGGCTACAGGCCCTGGTAAGAAGCAGCCCGAGGATACAGAAGAGGGTCTGCATACAGGGTTCACCTGCTTCAAATAGGTTCCCTGGGCTGGAACCCAGAATAGAGGGAGGGTATGGATTCCCATGGAGGGTGGGAGGGCGAAAATGCCAAAGCCAATGGCTGGCAGGCCCAAAAGCCTGAAGTTGGGCTGAACCTCTGGCATGATGCTGCCAGTCCACTGGCGTGTTGGACTCGGGTTTCCCCAGAAAGGGCAGGACTAAGAGTGACCTAGCCGGAAGTCTCGAGGTAGAGGCAGCCTTCCTCAGGGACAGCATAGCTCTCGGCAGGGCGTGTCAAAGGAAGAGGAGAGCAGTTAGCAACGGGTGTGCTGGTCTAAGGGTCACACGCTTGCCCCATTTTACAGATGGAGGCACAAAGAGGTGAATTGACTTGCCCAGTGTCATCCAGTAGGCAAGGGGAAGAGCTGGGGATAAAACCTAGGTCTCCGGTGTTCCAGTCCAGTGCGGTAGGCACTAGAGAACACTGCCTCCCCCAGTCAACCTGAAATCAGAGTGGAGGGCACAAGGCAAGGGAGTTAGCATGACCTTGTGTAACCCACACACCTGTAACATGGACAGATCCCAGTGGCCTGGGTGCCACTAGATGAGACAGAACACCACAGCCAGGAGGTGTCTGGGTTACACTTGAAAGATAACTAAATATACATTTTGAAAGAGGAAATCACTGCAGTTGCCTGGATGTTCCCACAGGAGCTCTTTTTTTCTGAGGTTGGGGTTGAAAGTTCACTTTTGAGGGTAGAAAATATCATCTGGTTTCAAACATACTGTTAAAAAGCTATCGTTTTAAAACAGGATTTGGCATTTCACCGCAGAAAATGCCAATACGTTCATGAGGTTTCCGTCACAACAGTTCTCACTCTACACACTGCTGCAGAGATCTAGCATTCCACGTTCAGCATTTGGGTGCTACGGTGTTGTTGGGCGTAATGGAAACACCATAAATTAGAAAGAAACTGGGCTGGGTGACAAGTGATCTACCACAACAGGGCACAGCTTAACTTATCCAGCAGAAGTGTTTGTGTAATGAATGTATGGTTGCAAAGAAATGGACACTAGTTGCCAGCTGAACTGTGTACATGGAGCATAAAGAATAATACCACAGGCCTTCAGTACTTGAGCTACAAAGGAAACTCCATGAGCAAGCACTAGTCACAGAGATACTGAGCCTGATTTTCCATTATCCTGCACTTTGGTGTAGTCATTTACATTTGTGCAACATGGGTGTAACTAGTTCTGATTTGGTACCATTTTAAATACTTATTTGGCACTGATTCAATGAATGCCCAAGGATCAGGGAAACTTGAAATTAGTCCCCATAGCTTCTGTAAGCCAGTCATTAGGGAGCAGCGATACAAACACACACACTAGTCAGCGTATCACACTTGCAATGGCAGAGGGAAAGAAGTGAGTGAGCAGTGTTCATGCGAGTTAGAGTAGGCCAACAAGTACAGTGCAGCATATTGCAGCTAAATAGTCATATTACTGATACTGTATTTTAGCAAAACTGATGATGAACTAAACTCTGAGGTGCCTAATCTAAATTTGCAAAGGAAATATGTACTTTCTATGTTTATTTCATTATTATTTCATGAACATCCTATGCTTGTTTATGAATTCTTTAAAGTATATTTAAGCAATCAAGCATAATAGTGGTATAATTATCTGAAACCTATTGCAGTTTTAGGACTTTATGAGAATCCAAGTGTGTTTCATGTAGGGAGCTCCTAAGGCATCTCACTCATGAGCTCATTCCCCGCTGTCTCTCACTGCAAAACCAGATACAATGACAAGCTATTCTGGATAGCTATTTACAGTCGTCAGGCAAGAAAAGAGAAAAATGTCATCTGGACAGGGAAGGCAGCCCAGCATAGGGTAACCTAATGCCACCTATAAACGGTGTCCACATCCTTCACTGTTCCAACCCAAGGCCCCGAACAGAGATCTTACAAGATAGCTTTGAACCCAATAAAAAACCCACTAACATAGTAATGCATTCCTGAACCTGGCATCTGAGCCTTCTTCTGACTATTAATACAGTTGCCACCTTTAGGGGAAAAGAATACTATTGGAGTGGGTGGGTAATCAAAATGATGAAAAAGAGGCTTTGTACTTAATGCTGCTGCCATGGTGATCCCTGCCCATTCTGCTGCTCACTGAGTCAAAAGCACTTGCTAGTTCCCCTTGGCATTTGATGTCAACTCCCTTTTAGATGCAGAGGTGGTAGTGCAGGCTTGGCAGCTTGCAAAACAGCAAGGAAGCACAAAAACAGGCAAACTCTGTTGGGCCATAAGAGAAGGGACAATATGAATAGCTAGAATTTGCATGGAGTTTTACTGAAAGAGAGAACTAGATGCCACCGTTTTGTGGATTTCTTCCAGTCCAGACGCAAAACAACCACCGAAGGAATAGTTCAACGCCTGCCATTCCATGAAGGTACATTTTTCTCTTCCATCAGTTAATATCCCCATTTTGCTTGTACCAAAAACAAACCACACCCCATCCCACCCTCAATATCACCTTAGGGTGAGGGACAAGACAATGAAATTAGTCTGGAAGCGAAGGAAAACTATTTACACCTAAAGGGAATCGTTATCGGGCTAGAAAGGATTAAAGATGGACCAACACATTTCCCCTTGTTTCAAACTCACACCAATAGTCTATGTTTGAAATTAGGAGGTTTCAATGCTGTCTAGTTTTTGGCAAAACGACACTTCCGCCTCCTAGCAGCAGACAGGAGGTAGACTGGTACACAACTCATTCCCATCACCTTTGGAACACTTTGCTGGTACCCCCTAAAGACAAACAAGAGGGAATCAGTTAGAGCACTGCCCCCCAGAAGTTAATAGAGGGGGAGAGAAAGAACAATCACAGTCTTCTGCAGAAGGTATCTGAGAATCTGCTCTTTAGAATGGACAAATTCGATTTTATCTACTTAGTTAAAGCTGGGCATGGAAGGGTTTGATATTTATCCGTAAATGTTGGTTTCACTGTACACAATAAATGGAAAAAAAGTATTTCTATTGATAATTGAAATTTACAGATAGGCAAAGTAAGAAAAATGTATGAAAACTTATTAGAGTCAAAATCCAGTGATTTAGACTTTTGATTTAGGCTTGCTACAAATGGACCAACGAATGCATAGTAAAAACAGGTACGATTTGTTGATTTAAGGAAATTTAATTTGTATATTTTAACATTTGATAAGTTGTGCCCGAATGGTTTCTAAAGCTTCAACTTTTTAAATAATAACACTGTCTATCATTAAATAATTGTCTGCCCTCACCATAATTTCCCACAACTGTGGAAAATTTAAATAAATAAAAATAGGGAAAAAAGGGCTTAAATCCCATAATTTTGCACAACTGTGAAAATTTAAATTGATAAAAATCTCAAAAAAATGCTGAAAAATAATTATTATCCATTTTTGAAATGATTAAAAAAATGAAAATTGAATTCTGCCAAGCCCAGTTAAACCTAAGTAACTTGAACTGTTCCCATTGAGCACAACCAAAATGGAGTTGGTGGCAGGAACTATCTTCTGCCACACAAATAACTCTCACTTTGAACTTCTTACTGACAACGTATCAAAGCTTTCATAAATTGCATAGCATGTAAGAGAAGTTCCAAGCACACAGGTTTGTAAATCGCTTCTGGCAGGACAGAATGGAGGTCGACTATCAACATCACCGTAGTTCTAAATTTTGACGCACCCTTTTGAACTTTCAATGTTGCTGTGGTTCAGCCAAGACAAATGGGAGCAAACAACCAAGTAGCAATGACTGTAAAAAGAAATACATTGGATGCACTTTCAAAAGGGCTACATGCAGCTCCATATTGAACGAGCAGCCTTTTTAGGGCCAGAAGCTCACACAATGTCTCCAAGAAAGGTATGACTGCAAGGAAGATGTCAGTCAGAAATTTCGAGCAGATATGACAATCAGGATACAGAGTCATTCACGGGGATTAGCAGGTTTCCTTCATAGTGCTACAGTAAAAGGAATAGTTCTTTGGTTTTTTTACAATCTTGAAATACCCCAAAAAAGTTTTTTATTATTATTTTAACTATTTGAGCTAAGAAAATATCACAGTATTTCTTTGTAGGATATGAACTTATTGTAACTTTAAAAGCACTCTGGATTTCATCTCTATACCTTTATTCCATCATTCTAATTGACCAACAATGTAATACTTCATTTTATCTCACCCTTTGCTTTATTAATTCTGTCCTTTTTAGCCCCAGTTCTGCTTTCCACCTGATATTTGATTAATTCTTGATCACTGCTTCTGTGCATTACGTTTCTAAGCTACGCTATTGTGTTAGGGATTGCACCAGCGAAATAGAATCCTTTTTATTTGTGCTGTTTATTAACCTTCTGCATTGTTCATTGCCCGGTTTTCCTTTGGTACCATAGATACTGTATCTGACCTCATGCCAGCCACCAAGTTTTCATCTCCAGTAACTGAAAAATTCTTTATCCAAGGGTTACTGCATTTATTGAGGTCAAAGATTCTGGACATTTCATATCCTTGAAATGCATTAAGTTATTTGGTCTAGCGGACATCCAGCTGTTAAAAAGGAACATCCCCAACTATTCTTTTTTTAAAATCAGTGAAGAATCTTCAAAGTAGTTAACAGCCTCAGATTGCCAGGAACCGTTACTTCAACTTTCATAATAAAGGGACAGAGATTAATTTGACCTGCTCCATTCTAAAATAATTCATATGGCCAAATAGAAAGCAACATAGCTGTATATATACATATTGTATAGGATATACACTACCTATAATTTGAGATTATGATGGTTTTTTTGGTAAAATTGCAAAAAATAAAAACATATAATAGGTGCCATTAACACAGAGTAGAATCGTAGACATACTATTTTGGATCTAGCATTACTTTATGTCAAAGGACCCATTAGGATTTAAGCGACGGTTGTGTATTGTTTTAATATGCCTTCACAGCATGCATCACAAGGATTCCTTTGTAACTATTAAAATGTATGCTGGCTACATGAATTAACAATAATAGATATTGTATATTAGGGCTCCATAATACCTAATGCATTTAACCATTATCTATTTATTATTCTCAATGCATATTCACCTAACATACCATTGCAGCTCTTAAGAGGAGCACATATTTGTGCACTTAATAAACCCAACATGTGGCACAGAAAAAATTGTTATGAAACGTACTTGTTATGGCTGAATTTTAAACCTGAACTTGATTTTTTTCCCTTTACCGAGTGAATTCAGCATTCAGTAGGGTTTCATTTTAAAAGTCCATGTGATTTTTTTACTTGGAAGACTCAAAAACTTGCATGGTCTCCTAGGCACTACTGTCAAGTAATAAGGAGGGGAGGGATAGCTCAGTGGTCTGGGCATTGGCCTGCTAAACCCAGGGTTGTAAATTCAATCCTTGAGAGGGCCCCAGTTAGGGATCTGGGGCAAAAAAAAAAATAGTGGGGGATTGGTCCTGCTTTAAGCCAGGGATTGGACTAGATGACCTTCTGAGGTCCCTTCCAACCCTGATATTCTATGTTTTGGAGAGGGATAGCTCAGTGGTTTGAGCATGGGCCTGTTCAATCCTTGAGGGGGCCACTTGGGGATCTGGGGCAAAAATCAGTACTTGGTCCTGCTAGTGAAAGCAGGGGGCTGGACTCGATGACCTTTCAGGGTCCCTTCCAGCTCTAGGAGATAGGTATATCTCCAAGGAGGAAGGCTACTGTAAGTTTAAATAACGTTACCACTGTGAAATGTGAAAAATCTAAGTTAAAATAAGCACTCGATGTTCATTTAATGTGCAATGTCACACTATAACTGAGACTATGCAATACCCAAGTACAATCAATTAAATTAGGATGAAGTGTCAACCAGGACTCAAATTTCCTTGCAGTCAGTGTTTTGAAATCAATATCTTAACATTAGTTACACTTTTTAAATGTATGTTTCTGAAGGATTGACTCCCTCAAAACTAACAAGAAAAAATACCCTTTAAGATGTGTCTGAGAGTTGAAAGATTTGACACTCTTGATATTTTGCTAACTACCCAAATGCTTCTAAAACTGAAAATTATGTAAGCAAGAACATGAAACTCCCTCTTAGTTTGTACATAACTGACAAAACAAAACACAGTGGTTCATCAGTAGTGGATCAGTGCTGCTAAAGATTAAGTCACTAATAAGTGACTTATAATATTACCTCCATGTCTGAGATAAAGTTTGTGCAGGCACAGCTGTGACTTTTGTAAAAACAAACAAAAAAATTGTTTTTTGTGGGGGGGCGGGTGGGGAGAGACTGGATAGCTCTAGAGATTGGTAATTGAATATGGAGCCTTTCACCAGAAATTGGCCATGGCTAATCTAGTCTACGCTTGTAGTGACTGAAAGCTACCACCATCATACGTGGCCTATGCATAATGAGTTGGTGTCTCAGTTCAATTCCTAGTGGACAAGCGTTCACACCTCCAAACTTCTGCCATATGTGGCACCTCTGCTGGAAGTCTCGGCTGAGTCTGAGCATGGAGACTTAATTACCTTCTCAGGGCTGTAGTACAAAGTGACACAGTTTGTGGTGCTTACAGTGCTGCTGCCCATGGTGTATCTATTCCATGGATAAACAAGGACTCCTCTCTTCCTGGTTATGCACGGATTTCTAAGACACCTTTTACCGAGCTGTCTGGATGCCAATTTCAGTCATCAGGGCTGTCAATCCAGAACATTTAATGAACACTAAGATTCTATTTTGTTTTAAACCAAACCCAACAACAAATAAACTGTTTTCTGGTGACCTTGTTGCTATGTGATTGTGACAGTCTGTATCCCTATGCTCACATGTTTTACAAAACTATAATGGATTTTGTACAAAGTATACCTTGTGCGATATCATTTCAAAACTCATAATTTGCTGATCATTATTGTCCTGGTAAAACGTGTGTGGTAATAGTGTTTGTAAAATTATAATGTTTTACTAAGACATATTCTAAATCTGGGGAAACAGCCACAAACCAGTTCCCCAGAGACAAAAGGCAAACTGACACTTCAGCCAGGTGTCAACTAAATCAAATGGACCAGCACTTGGTTAAGTGGCCATTCTTTGGCAGGAAAAAGGATGTGAGCAAGAAATTTACATATCAGCAATGAACAGCTGGAGGTTCCTATCTCCAGAGACTGGGTCTCCTGAATCTCAGAAGGAGATGATTTAAAAAAAAACTATAAGAAAAGAGAACAGAGCCCCCCAAATATCTCTTCCTTCATCACCACCACCAGAAGACAAGAAAATTAACTCTGAACTGGGGGAGAGGTCCTAGCTGAAAGGACTCCAGCCAATAAGATTGCTAAAGCATGTAGTGAGAGAAACCTTTGCTTTGAATTCACTTAGCTTAACAACTTAGGTATTAGTTTGCATTTTACCTTTTATTTCTTTGTAACCAATTCTGTCTTTTATGCCTCATTACCTGTAATCACTTAACATCTCTCTTTGTGTAATTAATAAACTTGTTTTATCTAAACCAGTATATGTTTGGATTGAAGTGTTTGGAAAACTTTATTTGATACAACAAGGTTTGTGTGTATCATTTTCTATTAATGAAATGATGGACTTTATATGAGATTATATGGTCCAGGAGGGTGCTGGGCAGTACAAGATGCACATTTCTGGAGGAAAGTCTGGGACTGGGAATTTGCTGGTGTTGCCCTGCAAGTAATTCAAGGATGGCTGGTTATAGCATTCATACAGTACAGCTGGGAGTAATTTACATGCTGGAGGTTGGGCCAGGAGTGTGTGAGCAGGCCAGGACTGGTTGCTCTCACAGCAAAGCAGTGTAAAAGGCACTCCAGGTGGGAGAACTGCGGGGACACAGCTATTCAACAATCCAGACTGTACCCTGGGGAATGTCACAGTGATGTAGCATCAAATGGAACAGAAGAACTGGTTTCATTCCCTTACTTTCAATGCCAGCAGGACTGAGAAAAACGATGTCTTATTATTTCCTTGTACTTCCTCATCTGTCTATATCCACTTTCTATCTCTTGACTTATTGTCTGATTGTAAAACCTTCGGGGCAAGGAAGTCTTTTCCTTACATCTTTGGACAGTGCGGAGCACGATGGGGCCCTTGGCCACGATGGGGGCTCATAGGTGCTCCAGCAATAAATGAAATAATAATAATATAAAGGGGAGCAGGTTCGGCACCCAGAAAGAGAAAGTGCCTGACATCATCCAACAGCCAACATTCCTGCTCGTACAGGAACAGTGTTGAGAAGCTGGAAGAAATCCTGTCCAGCTCCCCTTGCCCAACGGGATGGTGGTTGCAACTTAAGGGCAAGAGTGCAATACCCTTCTTTGCAATGAATAGGACCCTTCACCACTGAATAGTGCCACTGAACTCATTGGGATTATGTGTGGAGTAAGGAATTCCTCTGCATGAGGGAAGGTATCACATTCCGGCACTACGCTCTTAAAGACAGAGGTAAAAAGGGCTGAAAAAGTATCAGAGCTTCCGTAGGGAGACTGAGGATACCAGACGGAAAAGAAAACAGCGACTCTCTCCCCATCTCAAAATCTTGTCCCACAAACCACAGTGGCATCTTGTCCATTCCTCCCTGCTTTAGTCAGGGGGAGAAATATCAAGAAACTAACAGCAACTGCATGACACAACGGCATGCTACTGCAACAAAAGGTAAGAAAGAAGAGACCGGAAAACTTTCAGCATGTGATAGCAACAGACCAACCCCCAAATAGAGTATATATTCCTCTTTAGGGTGAGATGTTAGGCTCAGGCCCCATCTGCTCATATCTGATGGCGCCTTCTGAGGTGATTCGCCGGAATTGCAGTATCCCACATATGCTACAACAGAGTTCTCTCCTGCCTTGTCTGGGGAACACGCCACACATCTGATACACGGATTTCAAAAAAGTTTGAAATGGGGATAGAGAACAGAGAGAGTGAATGGGCTCATAGCACAGAAACAAATCCTTTTTTCCTGCTCTCATTGCTCTCCTTTAATCTCCCCTTTCATGTTTCTTTTTCTCTTTCTCCTTCATGCCAGAGCCGTGGTGCTGAATACTAATGAGGCAATACTTGCTCTGACCCAGTCACTCCCTCACTCCTGGATAATTTCTTTGGGTAACAATCACATGACTCTCTCTTTGTGTGCGCCAAGCAGATACCATAAGGTTAAACTCGTACGTGCAGGTAATTTTGCTGGTACCCAATTTTCAAAACCGGTCTCTCTACTTGATAGCAATCTTCTGATTCCATGTCTACTGGAGCTTTGCTTCCCTTTCAGAGAGCCTTTTTCATTTTCCTTTCACAAAAGTGCTTCAATCTATCTTACATTTTAATTGAATCAAATTTAATTTAAACCAAATCAAAAGGTCCTTTCAATACATCTACATAAGAAAGCACTTAATCTTAATAAACTACCATTTACGATGGAGAGGGAATCTACAGTAGCTGTGAAATATATAACAAATCAAAATTCTCTCTGCTCATGTAAAGGAATGAAGCCAAAATAAGCCCATTCTACTGTTTAAAGTGTACTGCAGATAACGGACGAGGAAGAGAATTGTGCCGCTGAAGCAATGTGCTAGTCTGCGAACTATTCGCTGGAATCTGAATAGAATCCCATTTCCCAAAGTAGCTTAGCACCAGAAAATGACATTTGCTGGGACTGTGTTAATGAAATGAAGATCCTTACCCCTTTCATATCTTATTACATTTCAGCAGACTGTTCAAAAAACTCAAATCATTTCCTTTGCTTAGGAGGGGAGGGGTTAACCCCTCTGGGATTCTCAGCTTCCTCATTTCCATGACTGTCTAGCATAGACATTTTACTAGGATTGAGATTTTTTTTTTTTTTTGAATGTGTAGATACCCAATACTTGGTGCTTCTTCTGCAGCAGATAGCAGGCACGGCTCTGCACAGCCTGGCACTGTAGAGTCCCACATTAACTAGCAATGGCCTGTACTATAAAAAGACTACCAGTGAATAAGGGACACCAGAGTAAGGGAGACCACTCCATCAACCACCCAAGATCTACAACAAGATTGCTACAAAAGCATTGCTGAAAAATACCTGCTGAAGAAAAATCAGGTGAAGGTGCTACTTTTAAGTTGACCATATTTTCAAAATCTAAAAAAGAAATATTTTTCCTGGCAACTTTTTTTTTTTTTTAAGGGTACTGGGACACTCATCCCTTCAGTGCAGAACAGCTGTATGAAATCCGGTGTGCTGCTTAAACACAGTGGGGGCACAGCTGGTATGTAGGACCTTGAGCAGAACCTGTGCACTGAAACCAGTTTCACCTTCGGGCAATATTCATAATCTAGACCAGTGGTCTCCAACCTTGTTACGCCCAACGTCACTTTTTGAATTTAAGGGCAACACAAGATCTACACTGCCTCTTCCCTGAGACCCCGCCGCACTCACTCCACCCCCCCCGTCACTCGCTCTCCCCCATCCTCACTCACTTTCACCGGGCTGGGGTAGGGGGTTGGGTTTCGGGAGGGGGTGCAGGCTCTGGGCTGAAGCCAAGGGGTTTGCAGTATGGGAAGGGGCTCTGGGCTGAGGCTGGGGCAGAGTGTGGGGTACAGGAGGGGGTGCGGGGTGTGGGCTCTGGGCTGGGGCAGAGTGTTGGGGTGCAGGAGGGGGTACAGGGTGCTGGCTCTGGGAGGCGGGTCAGGGCTGGGGCGGGGGGTGGAGTGCAGGAGGAAGTAGAAATAGATGATCATTAGATGTATTAGATATCATCATGTATATTTTTATAAAATTAAACAGTGCATGTATACATACATACACGTGGTATGTGTGTGCACACACGTGTGTAATATACATATTGGCAGGTGAGAATTATCTACTAGGATATTATCAAGGGAACTCCTTTGAGAAAGAACCTTGCCATTTAAACTATTGCCAAGACTACCTCATAGGAAGCATGGATTTTGCCAAATGAAGTGGGCATAAAAAAAATATATGCTTCAGAAATCTAATAATAATGAAGAGGAAGCTTGGGGCAGAAAGTAGGAGGACATATTGCAGAGTGCCAATTACCAGACACACTGTACCAGAACAAACATCAGCACAACATAATCCAGACAAAAGGGTGAGATGTACGCACGCAGAATAAAATGACACTTATTTCACCCCTCTCTGGTGCAGGGAAGGTGAAAACTGGACCATCCTGCTTGTAGGGGGGAATGAAGAAAACCACAGATGAGCATCAGAGTTCTAGTTTCATGCATGAAACAGGGCATAGGAGCCACCCACTCTGGGGGCTTTACTGGGGAAGGATGGGATGTTTAACTTATGCTCAAATCTCCATGGAAGCTGCAAGATCTTTACATGCTCCAAGAGCTCTGGTAGCCACATCCCTTCCACGCCTCACCCCTTCACACCATCCTGTATCCCTGAGAGCACATGAATACACATACACCCTTTCCTGGACGCAGGTTCTGTGTGGCACAGTGAGTTACGTGGCACTATTCAGTAAGTCGTCCTGGTTCCTTCCCCTCTTGTCCTCTTCATTATTATTATTAGATTTCTGAAGCAAGTATTTTTATGTCCATACATATATTGCCTGATTTTCAAAAGTACTGAGCACCCAACAGTAGCCACTGAGGTCAAGGCAGGCTATTTCTGGAAAAAAAAAAAAAAAGAAAGAAACTCAGAGGCACCTACTCCTGCCTTCGTCCCCTGGCTTAAATTGTTCTAAAACTGTAGCTGGCTCACTATAGCTTATGTTACTTGGTTCCATCATCCTTGTTTCTCACCCCCGTACTCTTTTCGTTGTCTTCTTTAAGATTAAGTTTCTTAAGGGACCTCTAACACCATTATTTCTGAGGACTTTTTTTAAATCTGACAGTTGTAGTTGATTTATTTGTCTGGTATTTTTGATTGCTAGAATTAAATGCAAATATAATGAGATTGTCTCTCTTCTTTCTTCCTTCGCATATGTGCTAATGGACCAACACACTATTTTGCTTTCACTTAATTTTCTACTGATTTCTGTTTCTCACTGATATGGGGGCGGAGGTACGACCAACCATTACACACAAGGCTGCAATAATAATTTAAACAAAGATTGCTCATTCAGCAATCACAAGATTTAAGTGATCATGAATTTTCTGACAGCCATCACTGCTCACTTAGGACTGAATGTGGGCTAAGTAGACAGGTGGAGGATTTAAACATCTATGGTGAAGCTAAAGGCACGGAACATTGTACCTAGCCATTGATGGCTAAATTGTGGTAAATCATCCAAGGAAGACAGACACTTCTTGCTGGGGATTCCATATTCAGAAGAACCTAAAGAACATTCTGCAAGGGACAGGTGGACAGCAGGACAATGCTTCCTTCCCAGAGGAGTCAAGAGATATCGCTCAGAGATTGGCTGGGCTTCTGAAGTTGACGGGTAAGGATCCATTAGTGTTTGTTCATATAAGCGCTAACGACACTGGGCTGAGGGATAGCTGGCAGATAGTAAATGACTTCAAGGTACTCAGAAGTGTTCAGAAGAAGAATGTCCCAGTAATATCCTCCGAGATCCTTCCTGTCCCACGAGCAAAGGAAGATAGAATGCAGAAGATTCTGGACGTGAATCGATGGCTTGGTAAGTGGAGGAGGGTTTTGGTTCTGTAGAACATTGGTCCAACTTCTATAAGGAGAGGAGACTGCATAGTTTGGATGGCGTCTACCTCAGCAGAAGGGGAAGCAATCTCCTTGGGCAGGGGCTGACTAGAGTAGTCAGGAGGGGGTTAAACTAATAAAAGGGGAGGGTAAAAAGAGGGAAGATATGAGCATGCATTTAGCACAAAATCGAAAATTAATCAAGGAACCAGAGGACACTAAGAAGAAATTCTTTAATTGCCAATATACCAATGCAAGAGCCTGGGTAACAAACAAGAGGAACTGGAATTGCTCATTTATTTGCATAAATTTAATCTAGTCAGTATTATTGAAACCTTGTGGGATGGTTTGCACTATTGGAATGTTAAAATCCATGGTTAAAACCTATTTAGGAAGGCTCGACTGGGCAACAGGGGAGAGGGAGTGGCACTCTGTCAAAAAATCGCATTACCCATTCCTGAGACATTGATAACTCAGAACAAAAGAATCTTGAATGTTTATGGATCAATGTCCTAACAGATACAGCTCAAGATGGGGTATCTGTTACAGACCACTTAGTCATACTAGGGAACCTAATGACTGTCTCCTTATGCACCTGTCTACAAAGTATAGGAAAACAAATGGAGTGATCAGGGGGGATTTCAACTTGAGTGATGCTAGAGATTTCATGCTGCCAGTACTAAAACATTCTTGGAATTTCCTAATTCAAAAAGTGTTGCATCCAAAATGGGGGAATTCTATATTAAAACTTGTCTTGACAGAGTAAGAAGAACTGATCACAGAACTAAAAATTAATGGTATCTTAGGTACAAATTATCATGACTTAATCACATTTATAATGTGCAAACAGAATTAAGTCCAAATCAGTAATTTATATATATATATATATATATATATACCTGTGCTTTGAAAGGGCCAGTTTCACAAAATTGAAAACAATTTGAGCCAAATCAGGAGGGAGGAAGAATTTCATCCAAAAAATGTGAATGATAATTGAGGAGTGTTCAAGAACACTTGACTAGATGCGCAAAAAGCCACAATCCCACAGTTGAGGAAAGAAGGCGGTATTGCTAAAAAGCCGACCTTGATTGGAAGGAAAATGAAAGCAGCTTGTAATCAATTATTTGAGTTTATTGTTCATTTATTGTGTGATGTTATGTCACATATAATCATTGTAAGCAAAATAGATTTAAGTTGTAGGGTTATAGAAGTATAAGATTGATCAGTATTTGGAAGAGGTAATTATGTATTAAGTATGTAAGTAAGTAAGGCTGAAACGCAAGGCCTGCAGGCTGAGGCCTGTAAGATTTTAGCTTAGCCAGACTAGAGCATAGGCTTAAGAAATGTTTGACATAAGTAAGTGACCCCATGTCACAAGATTACAGGAAAAAGATGTACCAATGGGTAACAGCAAGAGTAATTTTTTGCGTACAAGATACCGGTAGTCACATTTTTCTAACACTTGCCCTAACTGCAGGGTGCACAATGTGCATAAATGCTAATGAGGTATAGTCAGAATCACATCCTAAAAAAGGGTGCCCAGATTAGGAAAATTGAGCTCCCTGTGGGAAACTCCAGCAGGAACCATCCCTCTACCGATGACCAATCCATGAGACACCTATTAGACCCTTACACTATCTAGGGGGATGTGAGTATAACTATATTCGTAACTTGCTCATAGGTATTTATAGAATGTCTATATGCTTGGGTAATCATAACTTCAATTGTAACTTTAATAAAACTTGTAAAACGTACTAGACCTTGTACTTGTGAGTGTCTGTGTGGTCACTACTCTTGGTCTGTATGTGTTCCTAGAGACTAAATTGACTTTAAATAAAATAAAAGGCTACAAGCTATAAAAATAATTACACACACACCCCAAATGGAAGAAAGAAAAAGTTGATAGTAATGAACATAAATCAGAAGCTATGAATTGCAGAAAAATAAGTAACGGCGCAAAGAGAACAAGATGGAATCTCTGGCTAACAGAGTTGAAGTCAATAAGGAGCTTTAAAAATATATTAGGAACAAAAAGAATTCTAACAGTGGTCCATTTGGTCCATTAATCAATGGAAATGGTAGAATTACCAATAAAAATAATAATGCAGAAAAAGCAGAAGTGTTTAGTAAATATTTCTGTTCTATATTTGGAGTTGAAACAGATTGAAGTTATGTCATGAAATACCACACTTTCCATTCAACTAGTCTCTCAGAAGGATGTTAAACAGCAGTTACTGAAGTCAGACATTTTAAAATCAGCAGGTCTGGATAACTTGCATCCAAGAGTCTAATATACTTCAACTTCTGCAAGGTGTTTGACTTGGTACTGCATGACATTTAGACTAAGCAATTAGAATGAAATAAAATTAACCTGGCACACAGTAAATGGATTAAATGCCAGCTAACTGATAGGTCTCAAAATTTAATTGTAAATGGGGAATCATCATCATCATCAAACAGGTGTGTTTCTAGTGGGGTCCCACGGAGATCAGTTCTTGACCCTGCACTATTTAACATTTTCGTTAATGACCTGGAAGAAAACAAAAGCATAACTGATAACGTTTGCAGATGACACAAAAACTGGGGAAGTGGAAAATAATGAAGAGGACTACAGCTGTGACAGATACAAACCCTTAAGCTTCAGAGGTTAAACCAATCTTCAATTATTAGGAATTAGAACAAAACCTTCAAGAGGAGCAGATTATCCCATAGCTGACTACTGTGGGGTTTCTTGCACCTCCCTCTGAAGCATCTAGTGCTGCGCAGGGTTGGAGACTGGGTACTGGGTTAGGTAGGGCACCAGCGATTCCTATAGTTATGGGAAGATAAGAATCAGCACTGGTTTGACTTCAAAAGATTTAGAGAGTTGGTTCAAAGAAATGAGGTGAGGTCTGCAAACCAGGCTGCAAAATCATGGGAACAGCCTCTCTCATAGTCTCGAGGTATTTCAACTTCCTTCTGTCCCGGCTGGAATCCAGGTACACAAACACGGCAACTGATGAGTAAAATAAGTCTGACAAACCCTTTCTTTCTCAGAAAAGTTTAATTAGCGTTGAGCTTGAGGCAAAAACACAGGGGGATTTTATACCAGCTTCCTCTTCCCTAAGAATAAATGTATAGAATCTTAAAAAAATTAAGTCCCTGATATGAAATAAGATTGTAGTTTGATTTGCCGTTTGATATCCTTCTGATTGACTGGCCCTTTTCTATCAGGTCATTATATTTATATTCAGCCAGTCAGAATTGAGAGAGAGAGAGAGAGAGAGAGAGAGAGTTTTGAAATGCCAGGTAAGGTGCTAACCTGGGAAATCTTACTCCTCGTAGTGGATCTCTACAATCTCCATTAAAGCTTCTTGCTACATCCAATATATTCACATACTACGGTTCTGTTTCCTACTCATATTATTCACAACAACATGAATTACAGTTTTGGTGCTAATAATAACCAGCTTTATTGTTCCTTCGGTGACTTTTGATCAAAGTCGTAGAGTCTATGCGGAAACATCTGATTATATGGCATATACTAGACAAGGAGACATTTCTAACAGATAAATAATATCCTGTAAACTAGGTCAGCTCTTCCTCATTAAGTTATATGGTGTTACAGTACATGTAACCCATCGCAGAATAAAACAAAAACTTCTCTGTTCTTCCCGACTGAAATATAGATGCAGATTAATAGGAGCCAGGGAAGATTTCAGCCACAGGAGGAACTATTTTTAAGCACACTCATTTGCAGCCCGTTATAATGACTGTGTCTGATTTTCACTTTAATCAAAAAGAGGATGAAGAAGAATTCACAGGCTGACTTTTGCAGTACTAAGGACATGATGTGGCAGCTGTTTGTTCATATGGTAAATGTAAAACATCATGTCTTGATTATTAAATACCTATTAGCAGGTTTACAGAAATATTCTTCTGCCAGACTTCAGCGTGCTTTAAATTCAGCTGCAAGAGCTTCATCTGGTGTTAAGCAACCTCCGCATATTAAGTAAACTTTGATTTTCTTTCAGTGGTTCCCTGTTGCGCAAAGCATTGATTTTTAAGATTTTTATCAATGACCTTTAAGGGTCTCCTTGCGATGACTCTCCACTATAATAAGATCTTACGTGCCTGGTCGCTGTCCACATCTCATTTGTAAAGCTCACTTCTTTACGTTCAGTATCATTTGAGAAATACTAATCTATTGGTAGTAAATTAGCTGCAAGTAGATTCAAGCTCCATTGGAAATGGCCTTCTGATATGGCATCCTGAGGTGTGCCGTCTTCATAAACATTAGCGCTAATGCCCACAATGCAGGCAGTAAAACAAACACACTTCTCCTGATTACTATTCACAATAATGAAGTTTTTCCCTTTAGTTTTATTTTACTGATTGTTTCATTTATAAAATGTGCCCAGTACGTAGGTCTCCGGATGCATACACAATTTCTAACAAACCACATGACAAAGTACAAAACAAAACAAAAAGTTCTCAGATGTGTTGCACCATTTTTTAGTCATGCTGGACAATTCCTGAGTGAAGAATGCACCGCTGTCAATACTAAGCCCCAGACATTTACTTATATGGCCTGTGTTAATGCAGGACGTGGCCATAATGATCCCTTCTGGCCTTAGGATCTATCAGTCTCCTGAATTCTGGGAATATAAACTTGAGAGTCCCAGCTGACCTCAACTGTGTGCACAGCTATATGTGAAAGTGTCTCATGTAAGTACCAATATTGCATAGCACCTTGCCTTGTTGGTCAAAAAAATACCACAATTTGCCCTAATGACATGGATTTCAATAGAAATTTGGCCACTGAATAAAATGGGGGCAGAATAGTTCTTGTAAATTGCTGAATACTGGGTTGTAAAAGAAGGAGTCTTAACTCGCTTTCCTTGTCACTAACAAAATATCCATTTCACCGAGGAAATAAACATATTTGCCGGGAGCAGAAATAGTAAATCCTGCAAAAAGAACGTTCTTTGTGCGGATACATACTAACATGGCTACCACTCTGAAACCTGTCAAAAGTAAATCCTGCCTTTGTTTCACCATAAATCAAGTCCAAGAGAAACCTTTAGACTCTCTCCTTACCCAACAAAATCAACCTTTGTCTCAAAGGAAATAACTTGCCTTCTCAGCCACCAGTGAGCCAAATGCTGACATCCTCACATCTCCTTTTTGGATATTTTTACTCAAGTGAACTCCCACACAGGACAAGGGAAAATAGCTGATGTAAAAACTGAGCAAAGAACTCAGGATTTGGTGCAGTGTTACCAAGAACAATTCAGGAGAGTGGTGAAGCTTAATTATTTATCTGTGAGGGGCTTTGTGTTCCCCTGAGCACAGGTACTTAGGGTGCCAATTTTATAGGGACAGTCCCAATATTTGGGGATTTTTCTTATATAGGCGCCTATTATGCCCCACACTCTCCCAATTTTTCATACTTGCTATCTGGTCACCCTACAGGTGCTATAGAAGTGCAAAGTAGTAGTAATGCATAGTAGCAGTGAATGACTGTGAATTGTCACTATGAAGGACAATCAACAGTCATTGGGCCAGGGAAAGGTGTGTGTATAACTCTGCAGCCCGGAGTGTTTAGGGCACTAACCTGGTATGTGAGAGACCCAAGGTCAATCTCTGCTCTAATGACTCTTCAATTATTTATAGAGAGATGAGGTAAGATAGTATATTTTATTGGTGAGAGAGGCGAGCTCTCTTACCGTCAGCAGCGGGTCCAAGAAAAGATATGACCTCACTCACCTTGTCTATCTAATATCCAGGGACCAGCAGGGCTACAACACCACTGTATATAATTATTTATACACTTCAGCAAGAGAGAGTGAGAGACCCCACACCAGAACATCCTATAGCCCAGGGGTCAGCAACCTTTGGCACACAGCCCATCAGGGTAATCTGCTGGCAGGCCGCGAGACATTTTGTTTAGGATGACCGTCCACAGGCGCACCTCCCAGTGGCCGCGGTTTGCTGTTCCCGACCCATGGGAACTGCGGGAAGTGGCAATTGAACCTGGGTATCTCATATCCCAGGTAATCACCCTAACCACACGGCTAAAAGTTGTAAGCAATTCCTACCCTCTCCCCTCCCCATTTTCTGAATCTAGTCTTCCTTTGCTTTGGTTAAATGCTCAAAATCAAAATGAAAAATTTCATGTCATGTCAAATGAAACATTTTGTTCAATCCAAGTAAAACATTTTCTGATTTTTTGATTTGCCCAAAATTTAGATTTTTTTTTGTTTGTTTTACCTGAAAAAAAATTTTTGTTGCTTTTCCAGAACTGCTGGCAAACCAAAAAAAACCCATCATTCCCTCAGCTCCAGTCAAATGGGAGATGTGTTCGTAGGAACACAAGAGAACTTCTGGGCAGGTAGTCACAAGTTAGGATGCCTATACCTTATTGCTCTCTGCTTCAACAACAAAAATGATTCTTTCGGTTACTATGCTGAATGAGAAAAAGATTCATTTGGCAGATACATGAGCATTTTGGGCTAGTGCAGGGGAGAGCCTAAAATAAGCCCAGCTGTCAAAATAATACAGCAAAATAATTAACACAAATACTGCCTGTGAAATGCATTCTGTGTACAGTTTGAGATTTATGATATTTTTTAAAATTTTAATTAAATGTATTTGTGCAGTCCTCTTAATGATACCTTAAGAATAATTGGAAGAGTTTTACTTTTTAGATCTGGAAATTAAAGGGAGAGAGAAAAGTATAAATGCCTTCTTAGTTTTACCTTTTTCCAAGCAACCATAGCACCAAAAAGGAAAGCATGCTGGAGTGATTCATATTTAGCCTCACAGATAAATAAAAATAAAGTAAAATAAAAATACGCAACCTTGACAACCTTTAATCAAATGATTCAAACTGCAGCAGCACCCCAGCCAGATGCTACTCTCACATACTGAAGGCTGGAAAAATGGAACTCTGGGAAGCCATCATTCTCAGTTTGACTACAATGGCTTGAAAATTATTTAGTAAATAACATGAACGCAATGTAAAGGTCCAATAAGCAGAACAGTATTAAAAATCCAAGAATGACTGCAGGGGTTGAAGAAATTACTGTTTGTTTTTTTCAAGTGCCAACAATATTTAGTCATATTTCTTTCTTTCTTTCTTGTTTTTCTTCTTTTTGTACTCGCTTTCAAAACACGGGGTGGGGTAATATATTCAGTTAATCCTAACGTTACTCTGAAAATCTGGTGCGACTGGAAGAATACCACATTCTACTCTACCCTCATAAGAGAGGGGAGAAAGACCATTGTTCTCATTCTGTTTGTTTTGCTGGAAGATACACTAATATACAGAATGTAAAGGGGAACAGAATATCCACTGAATGCATATTCAATGGGAATTTCCACCCTGAAATACCAGCTCAAATAGTCCATGCTAAAAATTGTGCCATTTAAAAATAATCACTACATTCAGGTAAAGCCTGACATTGCAAAGCCAAAATATCCACATCTGCTGCTGTAAACCAAATTCACACTGGAATCAACATTCAACCCCCCCAAACTATACAGACTGCTAGTGTCCCACAATAACTTTGCACCAGACAGGTGTTCATTCTGAAGAGTTTTCCAAGAGGATACATGTTTTCGATTTTTTTTTTGCCTATTAACATACGTTTACAGTTTTTTTAAAAAACCCCGCCAGGCAAAGAGCTCTTTCTGACAGAGCATGCAAAAGTAAAAGGCCAGATCCTCAGCTGGCGTAAATCAGCACTGCTCCTTTGACATCAATGAACCTGTGCCAATTTCCCCCACCTGGGGATTTGCTCAAAGTTGGGTTTAAGCACTAAGAATAAACACGACGCACTTCTCTTAAAATCAGGGGTGGGAGCAGTTCACCTTCAAACCCACTTCCATGACCACAGCTATGGAGTGGATTACTAGTCTCTAGACTACTGTCAAGTCCAGTCTATGGGCTGGAATAATATTTGAACCATGTCCCCTTCCGCGCCGGCTCAACCAGATTCATGATCAATACGGCTGGTGCAGGGTCCTCACTCGCAGGAGCCACCCTGGCCCTTATTCCTGTAGAAGAGAGCTTCAGGGTGTGGCCCATGGCGCCTAAGAAATACTTGCCTTTATAAAAGAGGTTTCAACATAAGTGTACAGATCATATCCAGATCATATCCAAATAATAAATAATAAAACAATCGAAGGCAGGAAATCTTGCAAAGGAAAGGTTACAAAAATAAGCTTTGCGCTACTCAGTCACCGCCTGACATAGCTCCTCTCTGAAATCTCGGTTCCAGGTCAGAGGATGCTGCTGCCTGGCCACCGCCCAAAGGCACAAAGTGATTGGTGAAATCCTAGAGCAGTATGCAAATTTTACCATTCTTCTCAACGATCACCCTTTTGGGATGGGCAAAAAAAGTTCATATACATTGGGTTGAAAGCCCCCCTCTTCCCTTTTCCTTTCTTAAAAAACTGAAATTCTCAATTCTGTTCTTCTCAGTTCCTGATAACATTCTCTGAAAGCTGGTTTGTATGGGAAGGACAAGGGTAAGAGAAAGAAGGATGAAGCCAATTGTCCTGGTCTTTGCATTCTGAAAAACGAGCCCAAACTAGAATCCAAGATCTGAACTACATCTTTCTAAAACAGGCCAATCCGCAACCAAAAATCCCAGTGCTCGGGTACTTGGAAATCCAGATCCCAATCTGAACTTTCCCAAGTTTCCAGATGTTCAGATTCATTCTATTCTAGAGAGTGTCTATACTGGGCTGTAGTGTTGGGATCAGGGGTTTTGATTTCTAATCTTTTGAAAAAATGTTCATGTATGCTCTATAATATTTACAAGCCCGCTAGGATTTGCCCCAAAGTTCTATAGGCTGCCCAATCCTCCAGCCTCTCCCACCCCAGCTAATAGCAAACCTCTAATGAACATGATCTTATTAATTTCCTTCATTTTTTCATGTATATTCATTTTTATTGCATTTGAGAGTTAATTAAAACAAATTTTAACAAAACTAACTTCCATGTTGAGATAAAGAAGTTCTGCACTAAACTTCATCTTATTTCTTTGTTAGATATGTATTCATCAACCAGCTAAATGCCTCTAGCGTACCTGTAGCCTAATCCATCACCCTCCTTCTTTCTGTAAATAAAGGAAAAGTCCCGCGCTAGATGCCCAAAGACATTTCCTAGCAAATTAGTGCTTCTCATTGCCCCAAAGTATAAACCAATTAGTATTGTTTACTAAAACTATCACAGTATGAATGAAAAAAGTGAAAGAAACTTAACTAAGGCCTTGATTTATCTAGGTAACAAAGCTTCAGTGGGGCAACTCACACGCTTAAATATACGTATATGAACGGGGGCCCAAAGAGAGAGCAAATAAAAGCAGAAGACTAAGTATAACTAACATTTGGGGTCACCTCATGACATCAAATTTTAATGTGATGGAACACTAAGGTCCCCGATTTCTTAATTCTCAACAGAGTAAGAAAGTAGGAAGCATACATATTTATGAAAACATATGCAGTGATAAGTCTATTTATGATAAGTCTGCACAGAAAGATGATACCAAGAAACACCCAAGAAGCTTAGTCCTTGAACAGCCTTTACTTATGCAAGCAGTTCTGAAGACTCCAATAGAACTTGGTTGGTACAACTCTTTGAGTAAGGTTTTCCAGGACCAGAATCATAGTTAGATTCCACAGTCATTTCCATTGTTAGCATCTACTGACAGATTTATAACCTGACTGAGAACATTTGCCGTGAGCTGAAACTTGGCAAACATTTCCACCTGGGAGACAAAGATATTTGTGTGTGTGTTTTGTTGACGAAGAAGACAAAGATGAAGACGGAAAAAAAATCTAGCAATAAATCACACAGCAGTTAGTAATTTCCAGTTGCTATTTGGTACAAGATGGCAAACATTAAAAAAAGAGAAAACAGAAGTTAGGATTTTTCATTTGGTATTTTAAACTTCTATAACAGATTTATTTCTTTAAAATACGTTTACAAGCAGCTAGTTCATATTATCAATCAATCACATGTGTATTTTTGTAATCTCTTGGTGAGAGAGAGAGAAGTTTAAAAATGATCTGCCAGGTTGGTGGCAGAATTTTTTACATGTTTTTCCAATTACTTGAATAGGATCGGTCCAAGGAATGACCCTTGGGGAACACCACTAGTTACCCCTCTCCATTCTGAAAATTTACCATTTATTCCTAACCTTTGTTCCCTGTCTTTTAACCAGTTCTCAGCCCATGAAAGGATCTTCCCTCTTATCCCATGACAACTTAATTTTTATAAGAGTCTTTGGTGAGGGGCCTTGTCAAAAGCTTTCTGGAAATCTAACTACACTATGTCCACTGTAAAAAGCAACAGAGGGTCCTGTGGCACCTTTAAGACTAACAGAAGTATTGGAGCATAAGCTTTCGTGGGTGAATGCCCACTTCATCAGATGTAAGTAATGGAAATTTCCAGAGGCAGGTATAAATCAGTATGGAGATAACGAGGTTAGTTCAGTCAGGGAGGGTGAGGTGCTCTGCTAGCACTTGAGGTGTGAACACCAAGGGAGGAGAAACTGCTTCTGTAGTTGGATAGCCATTCACAGTCTTTGTTTAATCCTGATCTGATGGTGTCAAATTTGCAAATGAACTGGAGTTCAGCAGTTTCTCTTTGGAGTCTGGTCCTGAAGTTTTTTTGCTGTAAGATGGCTACCTTTACATCTGCTATTGTGTGGCCAGGGAGGTTGAAGTGTTCTCCTACAGGTTTTTGTACATTGCCATGCCTGATATCTGACTTGTGTCCATTTATCCTCTTGCATAGTGACTGTCCAGTTTGGCCAATGTACATAGCAGAGGGGCATTGCTGGCACATGATGGCATATATAACATTGGTGGACGTGCAGGTGAATGAGCCGGTGATGTTGTAGCTGATCTGGTTAGGTCCTGTCATGGTGTTGCTGGTGTAGATATGTGGGCAGAGTTGGCATCGAGGTTTGTTGCATGGGTTGGTTCCTGAGTTAGAGTTGTTATGGTGCAGTGCGTGGTTGCTGGTGAGAATATGCTTAAGGTTGGCAGGTTGTCTGTGGGCGAGGACTGGCCTGCCTCCCAAGGTCTGTGAAAGTGAGGGATCATTGTCCAGGATGGGTTGTAGATCACGGATGATGCGTTGGAGAGGTTTAAGCTGAGGACTGTAGGTGATGGCCAGTGGAGTTTTGTTGGTTTCTTTTTTGGGCCTGTCTTGTAGCAGGAGGCTTCTGGGTTCACGTCTGGCTCTGTTGATTTGTTTCTTTATTTCCTTGTGTGGGTATCGTAGTTTTGAGAATGCTTGGTGAAGATCTTGTAGGTGTTGGTCTCTGTCTGAGGGGTTGGAGCAGATGCGGTTGTACCTCAGCGCTTGGCTGTAGACGATGGATCGTGTGGTGTGTCCGGGGTGGAAGCTGGAGGCATGAAGGTAGGCGTAGCGGTTGGTGGGTTTTCGGTATAGGGTGGTGTTAACGTGGTCATCGCTTATTTGTACTGTGGTGTCTAGGAAGTGGACCTCCCGTGTAGATTGGTCCAGGCTGAGGTTGATGGTGGGGTGGAAGCTGTTGAAATCATGGTGGAATTCTTCCAGGGTCTCCTTCCCATGGGTCCAGATGATGAAGATGTCATCAATGAGGCGTAGGTAGAGAAGGGGCGTGAGTGGACGGGAGCTGAGGAAGCGTTGTTCCAGGTCAGCCATAAAAATGTTGGCATATTGTGGGGCCATGCGGGTGCCCATGGCGGTGCCACTGGTCTGGAGGTATATATTGTCACCAAATTTGAAATAATTGTGCATGAGGATAAAGTCACAGAGCTCAGCAACAAGTTGTGTTGTGTCATCATCAGGAATACTGTTCCTGACAGCTTGTATTCCATCTGTCTGTGGGATGTTTGTGTAGAGAGCCTCTACATCCATGGTGGCTAGGATGGTGTTTTCTGGGAGGTCACCAATGCATTGTAGTTTTCTCAGGAAATCAGTGGTGTCACGGAGATAGCTGGGAGTGCTGGTGGCGTAGGGTCTGAGTAGGGAGTCCACATATCCAGACAGTCCTTCAGTGAGAGCGTCAATGCCCGAGATGATGGGGCGTCCAGGATTTCCAGGTTTGTGGATCTTGGGTAGTAGATAGAATAACCCCGGTCGGGGCTCTAAGGGTATGTTGATTTGTTCCTGTGTTAGTGTAGGGAGTGTCCTGAGTAGATGGTGCAGTTTCTTAGTGTATTCCTCAGTGGGATCTGAGGAAAGTGGCCTGTAGAATTTGGTATTGGAGAGTTGTCTGGCAGCGTCCTTCTGGTAGTCAGACCTGTTCATGATGACAACAGCACCTCCTTTATCAGCCTCTTTGATGATAATGTCAGGGATAATGTCTATGTCCACTGGATCCCCCTTGTCCACATGTTTGTGGACCCCTTTAAAGAACTCTAATAGATTAGTAAGAAACCATAGTAAGAAACTTTACAGAAACCATGTTGACTTTTGCCCAACAATTTATGTTCTTCTACGTGTCTGACAATTTTATTTTTTACTATTGTTTCAACTAATTTGCCCAGTACTGACGTTAGACTCAGATTCCTACTCATGATCCTTGTTTCACTGCTAATTTCATATGTTAAGGGAGACCTATCCACTTACACACCTAATATAATTGAAGCGGTTGTCTGGCCACCTAGAACCAAGGTGTCCTCAATGCATTTGCTGTTATATTCACTAAACACTTATGCCACTGTGATCACAAATTTGCAGAGATAATAATGTGTGTTTGCAAATGTGTATCAGAACTTCACCAACATGTCCAATTTTTCTTCTACTGGATTACTGATTACACCCTGTATTTTCACCTAAGACGGTAAGCAATAAAGCACCTCTACTTTTAAGCTGATTTGTGTTTTAGCATTTTTCAAATTAACGATGGAAGCACAATATTTAGCATATTCCTTCACATAAGAATGCAAAATGAGACTTTCTTGGTACTATTACTTTGAAATATATATCTTTTCAGGATTTACACTCTCCATGCACTTACTGAATTATTCAGCCCTGCTTACTTAAAAATGATAGCATTGGCCTATCTACAAATCTAAGCCGTCTATAACGGAATTATCTCAGTCACACAAACTAATTCATGTTGATAAGAGATACTTGACTGATTGATTTACTTGTGATTAGAAGTGATAACGAAACATTTCTTGCATTCACTGTATTGGATCTTACAAGAGGAAACTCCTAAATGTATATTCATCTCAACACTTAAATTAAATCCTCTATGTCATGATGCTTTGAGAAGAGTTGATGCTCATTAATCTCGTACAATTACTGCATTTTGAATTGTTCACTGCAATGTTTATAGTGGAATGTTGATTGGATATAAGGAAACAGACATTGCTAATTGGACAACATGCTACAGTAATGGTGTACTTAAAAAAAGAAAGTTCTCAAAAGCCACAAAGCAAATTTTAGACAGCACAGATCTTTTCTTAGATAGTCTTGGTTTTTAATTTAGTTTTAATTATTTGAAGCTTTAGACTTCGAGAAAAGACATTATTAGTGCCTGTCGATTGATCTTAGGAAAGCCTTCATCATAAAAAATGTATAGCTTCATATCATTAAAAAATCCAAGCAGTGTGGGTTGACTAAAGTACTGTGGACTATTAAATAATTCAAAATTGTGTTTAGTTACAGCAGCTGTTTAATTAAAAGGTAAAAACTGCAACTAATCCACTATGGTTGAGTGAAATATAATCTATCTCAGAGTTTAATCCTCCTAAGACAGAGAACAGTGATAGGGATTCTAGAAGTCAGAGTCTCCATTTAATGAATTTCACAAAAGGGATCGCAATACATCTGAGCCAGCACATCTTTGTTTCTCTGATTATCCAAATACTGAATCATTTCCCAGTTTGTTGTTGAAAATATAATTTTGTACTTTAATAAAAAAAATTAAGGTCTTTTATATGCACTATGTAAACTATTCCTTTGAAATTATAGTCAAGGCTTCACAAGACTGAGAAATTAGAGGCACAAGAACAGAAGAGATTCATTTATTGATTCCTTGCTAACTTCTTAATTGCTCGTAATTAAAACTTTCTGTGATAAAATTCTTGCATGAACAGGAAGAAGCACCTTTTGCAAACTTTCAAGTCAGCTGATGGCATCTGAGAACAGGGCTTTACATATGCCTTGTGCAGTTGTTTGCCCCAGCTCAGCAAGACTGATTTCCTGAACTACACTTCCACTCAGGAGGAGAACAAAACATTTCTGTCTTCTCAACTTCTATATTTTTAATTACCAAACAGAACAAACTGAGCTAAAATCACCAGACTTATCTTTCCAGATCCTAAAAGAATCATTAGTTAGAGATGTTTGTAATCATACTAAATTTCCTGTGAATTTTGTTTATACCAAGGTTAAGGGCCCATCAGAGCAGAAAATGGTTGTCCTTAATTAGACAAGCCAGGTGGCATGCAGAGTCACAGAACAAGCTTCTCCACATACCCCTGCCAGTGATCACAGCCCTGACCTAGAGAACTATTCTTCAGGGGTGAAGGATAATATAGTCACCAGGTGGCCATCTCTTCAGCACAGACAGCCATCTGTACCAAAACGCGCTAAATTATGTTTAGTTCTTTTTAATGTGAACTATTATCCATTAGAGACACAGCAGGAAACCACAAACTCATGTTAATTGAAACTTCAGCTGTGACTTAAACCTCTGTCACAGATACAGGTCTAGCATTCTACCTTCTGAGCCTTCTAGTCTAGCAAAAATATATTTCTATGTGTCTAGTAATTTACTCTTCTTTGAATATCTGATCAGATGTAAAATTACAATGGGCCCAATCCTCTAAAGTGCATGGGGGATCCACGAAAGGACCTAGGCATTGCAACACTGAGTATCACAATGCCTAACTTTTAGGCACCTAGAAAACCAGAGGAACACCACTGCAATCCACAAAGCTGAGCTAGGCACCTGGGCTCCCTATATAAAGAATGGGGAGAGACAGGTGCCTAAGAATGCGATTCACAAAAGACAGCATGCTACGCGGGGAGCTGCCTAAGCTCGCCAATGGGAGCGGATGATGAGAGGGATGTGTGTTAAGCTCCTCCCCTCTTTTGGAGACAGGCATCTAGGTCGGGACTGCAAGGAGGTGCCTAGACGTGCTTTGTTATCCATGAATGGGAACCTGCCACCTGGAATCACACTGTAGGTGCACAAGCTGACTCTTGACAGAACGAGTTGGGTGCCTACCACACACCACACTAAGATGGGGGATGGGTGTGGGAAGATGGTGATGGTTATTCTCATGCTCACTCTAACTGTTCAAATATTTATCCAGAGTGGAGCAGTCCTGGTTAGGCCCCCACCTGGGAGGTGGGAGATCCCGGTTCCAGTCCCCCTGCTCCAATCACTCTTTCATTCTTTACCCACAATGGAAGAGCTCCAACAGGAGAGGCTGAGTGAGCCCCAGGTCAGAATATCCCATAGCTCAGTGGCTAGAGCACTCTCCTGAGAGGTGGGAGACCCCTGTTCAAATGCTCCCTCTCCCTCTGTCAGAGGGTGGGGGGGACTGAACCTGGATTTCCCACATCCCAGGTGAGTGCTCTGGGCTAAAAAGCTGTAAGATGGGCACCATCTCCACCTCCTCCTCCCCCCAGACCCTGATCCAGGAGATGTGCTATGGGGATGCTTACCAGATTAGGCTCTGTACATGGCTTATGCGGACAGACACCTATCTTCTCCTGGTTCGTGAACAACTCTGGGGCTCAGGTGAAGGATCCCTACAGGGAGGCAGCAGAGCGCACATCAAGGGTTTAAAACTTCAGTACCTAGGGAACTTTTCCACTGGAAAGTTAAGTGCTGAATGAGATTAAGCACCTACAGACTTAGGCAGCAGTCAAGCAGGAGTTTTGTGGATCGCAGCGGTGCTGTGCACGGAGACGCAGGCTTCTAAATCTGGAGTTTAGTGTTCATGGATTGCATCCCAAGCAACTTCTGGCCCAGATCCATCCCTCTCAAACCTCGCCAAGGACACTCGCAGGAGTTTGTGGGAGGAGCTCACCACTCCACACGATCTGACCCCCAAAGCTTGGTCTTAGTCAGACCTGTTTATAACAGTGCGGAGCTAGACTGGGGTTGCTTGTGCATGACGTTTGTTAACACAGCCAACCTCTTATGAAGAATGCCCTGAAAATGTCAGCTAATTGCGAACCAATTGCAAAGCCTGAAAGGGGTGGGCTTTACTTCTGCAGCAAGTGGCTGTGGGGACCTAAAGTTCTCTCCCACTCCCTTACCTTTGACATTAAATAGGCGTGCTTCACAGAATCAGCTACTCACGCCTCCTCAAAATCCTTGGGCCAGGCCGATGCATGGGTGGGAGATAACTGGTCACATCTGGAAGAAAGGGAGGTGGCAAAAATTCGGGAGTGGGGACGGTTCACACGCCAACAAAAGATGCTAAGGTTAGCTCTGCTTATCTAAATGCGCAGCTCTCTGAGTGCATCCACCACTGCCATGAGTGTGGTAGCAGCTGCAAGGAAAAACCCATCATCAGTCCCTCACGGTGCCTCTAGTTATGGTGGGGAATGCACCACATTCTCTGCAACCTTCCCCCAGACCTGCCATCCACTCCAGCAGCACAAGAGCAGACACAGAGGAGACGGGATGAAGATGCTGCTGCACTCAACGGGAGCACTTTGCACCAAGTAGCTCCTAGCAACAGCCTGCAGGGTTGGCCCTAGGATGCTGGTGGAAGGTACCAAGCACCAACTGATAGTTGAGAGAGGTTTAGCTTCACACCCCACAGCCTGATGAGATCTGCTTCCTCAACCCTCACACTAGCAAGTCAGAGACCCGCCACCTCACGAACCAAAGGAGACTCAATCCCCAGCTGGCCACGGAGGCTCACCATGCCTCCTCACCTGACTGACTAGTGCACAGCCGAAGACCACAGGACCACTGCCTACCACCACTGCTACCCACAGAGGCTGTCATGCTGCTGCCAGGAAGAGAAGCCAGTTAGAGGAACTTCACAGAAGTGATGGAAAGAGGGAAGCTTGGTGGGCTGCAAGGTAATGGAATTGCAAGGTACCTGATGGACTGGGGGAAGACCATGGAACTGATCTATTGTGTTTTCACGTGTGTGGTGGAAGTATGTTGCCCAGGGAACGTCATATGCATCATCAACTGGACCATTCTGGGGAGAGCTACTAGTTAAAATTTCATCAGAACATCACTGGTTTGTAAGATGTGCGTGGGGTCTCCATGAAACGTTCGGTGAACACGTCTATTCAGAGCACCATGCCAAGTGCTAATACACTGCACTGCCTCCTCAGACACATAGCTGAGTGTGGCTAATGTAATCCTCGTCACCACTGTCAGCTGGAGAGCGACACAAGAAATCAATCTTTACTATGGAATTCAAAGAAGGTAAAGTTTTCATTCAAATGAGCAAAAATGCTAAAGGATAAAGAATGTTACAACAGAAAAACCCCACGTTAACAGAACTGTGGCTCATCAAATTTTAAATCCATATTTAATGCTTCCTCCTAAAAGTAAAAAAGTAGCTACCATAGTCTCTCAGAGAACAGCATCTGCTCTTTCATTCCATGGTTATAGATAACCTTCATAAGCTGATTTGCTGATGACAAATTTATTTTCAGAAATTATATTCCTGATCTAATATGAAACAATAAATAATTCAGAAGTTTCACATTATTACAGGGAATTATATTTAGGAGATCAACCAGGGATCTCTGTAATGAGAAACATTCACCTTGCTAGAGGAATGCTACTCTGCATTTAATCTTATAATATTCCCTTCAGGGCGTACAAGACAGCTTGCTGGAAAATATAATGACTCCTAGACTGTTTTCTGAAGGAAAAAAAAGAGTAAAGAAAACAGTGATATGGAAATGAGCTCTAGATTCCATTTGAAATTCCATATGTAGTATTTTTAAAGCTACATTGTTTCAATGTGGAGACATCAAAAGGAATTTTGGTGCTCAGCATTGATGGGTCTGATAATGTCTTACAGCACTTGAAATGAAGAAGGAGAGTGGTTTTTTGGTTTCTTTTTTTTTTTTAAAGATGCAGCACATGTGAGCTGGTCAAATCGATAGAAAGGCACTTTCCATTTCTTAAACAGCCAAGATCTGCTCCAATTATTTTTAGTTTATTATGTGCTACTGGAAAGAGGAAAACTGGCTCAGAAGGTTCCCACTGGCCAAAAAGTAAAAACATCTGTTGAAGTCATGAGTGACTAGTTAGCCAAGTTCAGCAGCAATGAAGCTTACAGTAGAACAGCTCAGTTCTCACCAGTAGGTTTATATGTAATTAGTGTCAATTACAGTTGAGAATTTCAGGGGCACTGGGCTAAATCGTACTGACATTAGAGAGCACTGATACTTTTGTATACTCATCTCATGGATTTCCAAAGTGATATATTGCAATTTCGGTGTTTTCTCTTTTTCATTTTTCACACGCCTTGCTGCATGTTAACTTTCTTTGGTCAGAAAGGAAAGAAATGTGCTTTTGCAACCAATACTAATGTTACTTCTATGCTGCATGCTGGGTAACAAATATTGATGTATGCAGCCATCCTCCAAATGAGTTAACTCAATAATATGCATAGTTTCCACTGGTCTGGACTCTTCAAGAAAATCATTAAATTGTCACTATGTATGATCAAACTCAGAATGAAAAATAAATATTATTGATGGTGACAGCATGCTATTGTATCTCCACATCATTATGCCTAAGGTGTACAATTTCAGAATGTCCCATGAGAAATGTGCAGAGAACGCCATTAACTGTCTCCGGGATTCCTGCATGCATTGCAGACACAACAGCTCGAATGAGACATTTCTAAATCTTTTTAAGATTAATTTTGTTCTAGTTTTTAAACAGTGCAAACTGCATCAATGTCCATTACCTTACATCTTCCAATATAATTAAAGATTCCACTCATGACTGTAATAATTTATAGCAAAGTAGAAAATTTGATCATTAAGCCTTAAAATAATAAAATAATAATAATAATAATAAATAAAAAGAGAATGTTCTAGGCCAGCTATGCCATTTTGGGAATTGCACAAAGAGGCAGATTACAATGTAAATGTGTTGCCAGGACACATTCGACTCTGAATTCTCCCCCCGTTGTTGTTTATTTTAATGCCATTGTTATAGTGACCAAGCTGCACAATAATCTTATGATGTATAATATGTTTTGCTTTGTAATGATCTTGTTACTGATTAGAACTGGAAGAGGACGGTCAGATAAAGAGACAAACTCTTCTGCCAGTGACATCTGCTGAGGGCATGAACCAGTTACTTAGCTTAAAACTTGCCTAAGTGGCCATTGATTTTAGCGGCCCAACTTGAAGCTCTTAGCCTGAATTTTACAGAGGTGCTGTGTACCTGCTGTTCCTATTGACCGTAGCAAGAGTATCACACACAAGGGCTTGCACTAATGGACTATGAACTTATCCTTTTTTTTTTCCAGTGAAAAACAGAGAATTTGAAGGATGTATTATAATGAAAACGCAAAACATCTGAAGTAAACTTAACATCAGCCGTAAAAATTCTATTCTATTCCACTGTGCTCCAAAGTACGAAGGAGAGAGTTGTGCTGGATATTAATTTAGCATAAATTAAAAGGCCAGCCTCAGGTTGTGCAAGAATTACTTCAGGATGTTGAGTATATGCTGCATTTCAAAGACATTTAATTTGATAAAAATAAAGCTAAATGTTATGAAAGACAGAGCGTACCCACTGCACCATTAAAAAAACTCCCACCTTTTCATGTTTTAAATTAATGAAATAAATTTAAAAAATTTTAAATTAAATAATTTTTAAATTTTAAATAAATTAAATTTATTTTTAGTGAAACTCCCCTAATCTAACTTTCTCTGCATTTTGAACATGTCTATCACTGTAGTATCTAAATGTATGGTGTACATTTATTCTACACTCTAGTGAATACAGGCTTAATGAAAAACACAGTTTGGTCTAGAAGAAAGAAGTAGACTTGGAGTTGGGGACACAAGATGTAATCCCAACTCTGTCCCTCACTTCCTGCATAGCCTATAGAAAAAAACTTAGGGTGAAATTGTAGCGACACTGATGTCAATGGGAGTTTTGCCATTGATTTGAATGGGCTCTGGATTTCACCCTTAACCTCTCAGTTTCCCCATCTTTAAAAGGGCGATATTAACACTGCCCTGCTTAACACAGATGGTGTATGCTTTGATTGTTTAGTGCATGTGCAGTGCTTTGAAATGGAAGAGCACTACTGAAGGGCAAAGTGTTTACTGTTAGTAGGCCAATTCCTGGGCTCCGTCCTTAGTTTGTAATCAATCCTCACATAGGAAATCTTCCATTCAAGTCAATAAGAGTTTGCCTGACTAAGGACTATGACCACAGTTTTGCCTTGTCTAAGCTCTAGCTAAAAAAAAGTTAATAAAATGTAATGCTTTAAAATGAAGTAACCAAACTATATAGAAGTATTTCCTTGCCATACATTGGGGATCAAATTCTAATCCCTTTGAAATCAATGAAAAAACCTCTCCTTCACCTTGCAGGATCCAAGATTTGGTTCCTTGCTAAAGCTTAGCAAGTGACTACCACCTTAGCAGCAGATTCCAATATCAGTACTCATGGTAAGCAGCGTCTTACTCCGTAAGTTAAATGGAACGGGGTTGCTGTGGAGTAAGGGTGACTCAAACTGTTCTTTAACCTTTGGTGGGAAAGAGAATGTTGGGGTGTATTTTCCAGTGTGTTTGTGCAGCTTTCTAAGGAGATCTTCTTTTTCAGGTTACTTTCTTTGAATAGCCCAATGCACATCACACGAAAGAAAATATTTTTGGTATTTTCATTCTAACTATCCCAGCTCTTGAAACCAATTCCCAGCAACATATTTTGGAATGAGGAGGATATATGGTGAGTCAGCCACTGTTGACCCAGTTTTTCTTCCATACAATTTTTCTCCTCATTTGTGACTATTTTCCTCCAAAATTGGTCCTCTCAAATCTACTCACTAATTATTACTATCTCGCTGCTTTTACTGTAGCTAAGTGGAGAAAGTGTTTACTGTAGGCAAATATCATTTAATAAATGGGCTAGCAAAGAGTACTGCAAGGTTAACATGGAAAGAGACTTATTGTACATACTTAGTGTCCCAATATAACCCATGCTTCATTGGTCCCAACCAGGAAACTCAAACCCATCAGAAATCCTAGGCCCAGATGAGCGACAATATTGGCCAGGCGTTACTAAACTAACAATTTCCATTAGTGTAGGAAATACAGCTAAAAGGTTTGTTACGCCCAGTGGTTAACAACATTGGATATAAATATGTTAAAATGGCATATATTTCAATTAATTAGATTTCCTGAGAGGTAATGTGGTATTTGGTCTTTGACATTAAATCGATTGTAGGTTTACAGACACTCTTGACGTTCCCTTAAAAAAAAAATCAATAGTGAAACCTTGTATCACTTGGAAAGGACAATGATATCTAAGTGAAAATAGGAATTTAAATAAAATTGGAATTGTCTGTAGCTAGCAGCTGTGGGAGTATCCTACTGCATGTTCAGTATTTAACATGACTATTCTTAATCTTATATCCCCAAGCACAAGACTGAAGTTCTTTAAAGATGTAATTGACTCTTGTGAATATTTTCTTTATGAAATCATGTACTTGACATATTTTTTTTCATTAGCAGAGGAGAATTAAACAGATTTGGGGTTAATTAGTGCTAAATCATGTATTTTACATTAACCTCAGGTTTACCAAAGTGACTTTACAAACTATAACAGTCAGTTGAGTTATAACTTTTCTTTACAATTTGGGTTAGTAATGAAAAGCATCAGTTTTGCTAGCTTTATGGGAATCTCGGTTGGTTGATATTAGTTATGTTTTCATCCCTAATGAGAAAATGTCCCCTCAGCATAAAGGAGTCTGAGAAGTCTATTCTTGCACTGTTTGGTTTGAAAATACCCAATGCAGGTACATAGCCAATTTCAGTATCAATGGGAGTCACACCTGCCATAAGAAACCACAATGCTCGCTACTAAAGAGTCTATGTTTGTCAAGACACCACAAAGTTACAGCTATTTCCAGCTATTTATGCAGTGAACACACGTTATATCCCAGATATAACTGGAGTTTATAATACTATCGTTTTTTGAACAGAACTCTCTGTTCGGTTCAATGGGGATTTGGGCTTAAAATCTACTGATGCAATATGGCCCACTGTTGACAACTACTGTGCATAGCGAATAAAAGTTGTGCTGTAAGGAAGACAGCGTGTGGATACAGGCTATTCCATTTCTGATTGCTACCTACTAAGATCTCCCTGTAACAGAGGGGGAAATAATTCCTTAGCACACTGCACTTCTTTCCCTACAGTGCAAACAGAAGTTCTTTGTTGTTGTCACTACGAGTCCTCCAGAACCCACACTACACTTAACAAGTAGAGCCAAGGCCTTGGGGTTCATCTCTAGGAGGACGTGCTTTCTCAAGAAAGGACACCCTCAGCACTAGGCCAGGACTGAGGGTCTGGCAGTACCAGAAGGAACTGCTGAGACATTTCCATAATCACTGAAAGCATTTAAGGCTCGAAACGGGAAGAAGAAAGGAAAAGGTCTGATGGACGCAGCTACCGCAGAACAGTTCTGAGTCTTTGAGAGAAGACTGGCAGAACATAAATATTCATCATGCTCAATGGAGAGTAGAAGGGACTGAATACTTACAGCATCAGAAAGATGCTTTAGTATTTACTGAAGTCTCCTAACAATGGAGTTTGCCAGTTATATAGGAGGTGTGTGATCAGTGAAAAACATGCAGAGCGATGAGATACGGAATCACTGCAGTATCTTGGTTCAGGAGTTTTTTTCTAGCTTCAGAGTAACAGCCGTGTTAGTCTGTATCCGCAAAAAGAAGAACAGGAGTACTTGTGGCACCTTAGAGACTAACAAATTTATTAGAGCATAAGCTTTCGTGGACTACAGCCCACTTCTTCGGATGCATCCGAAGAAGTGGGCTGTAGTCCACGAAAGCTTATGCTCTAATAAATTTGTTAGTCTCTAAGGTGCCACAAGTACTCCTGTTCTTCTTTTTTCTAGCTTGTGTAAATATGAGAGTGAAATATGGTAGACAAGCCTCTCCAGACTTAATAGAAGATTATTTTGAGGTTGTTTTTCTGTAGCTAAGACAGCTAAATGCTAAACTAATACCCAGTATATTTACTTTTGTTTTAAAGCCTGCAAATTGCAACTAATTAACAGACCTTAATGAACAGTTATGTTTCCTTGGATTTGGATCTAGTTGAATTTCTCCTCATTATGGAACCATTTGGGATCTGAATTAAACAGTGACACTTATGAAGGGGCAAGTTCGCCCAGGTTCTCCCACCAAGCAAAAGTAGCCAAAAACATGGAAAGTGACTACCCATTCCCCACATGCAGTAGTCAGTCCCTTCTTTGGGATGTGTTGTTTGCAGCAGCAAAGCGTCTCATGTCTCATTACAGGTGGGTAAAAGGGGTACGTGGCTACCTGCTGAAGGGGAGTTTCTAACCAAACCATGCCAGCCATCCACATGCAGTTGTGAGAGCACCATGTAATGTACCCTTGCAAGACAGGGTTGGTACTAAGTTCCCATTACTGAATGGCACATGGGTAAGGCTGGGGCCACTGGAGGTCGCTATTTAAAAAACAAACTTTCTGGGAATCCAGGGGCTATTAGATCCCTGGAAAATCTGAGATTTTAAGAGTTTAAAAAAATAAAGCTTGGCTACTGGGTGACAGTATTTTTCTGTGATTTACAATTGATATAAAGGATGAAGACTCTCCAACCCACTGCTGTTTCACTGCTTAAAATTGGGTACCTTTGTTCATGCATTTGCTTTTCTGACAATATTTGGGGCCCTATGAAGATCACTGGCAGGAGGGGGGGGATCTCCTTTGCCCCGCTGGGAGCGCCAGACCTGCGCAAGGCTCGTTTCAAAGAGGTTTGGGACTAGATATGACTGGAACCACCCCTCTTATATACCTCGAAGGGGGAGCAGCAGATAAGGCACTGGAATGACAGGCTCAAGGTGCAGCACAGGAGTAAAGCCCATGAGTTACTAGCATCCCCACCAGATTCCCTGTCTTTCAAGGACACCTGCCTTGTTAAGGAGTGAAGCTAGTCCAATTCTTGATGCCTCGTCCCCAGCCTCCAGCTCCCTCTCCTGTTCCCTTACCCCATCACTAGTGGCTCCCGCTCAAAGTCACACATCCTGGCTCCCAACTGTCAGCAGCAGCACTGGCTGAGACACATTTTCCCTCACTGTCCTGCCACCATCCCCGCCCACCCCACTATATGGCCCAGTCCTCTGCTCAGAGCCCCTGCCTCCTTTACTCATGTTTGGCCTTCACTCCCATGCCTCAGCATCCACCTGCCTTTCCTGGCTGGCAGGTCAGAGTCCTGCTCCACCCTACCACCCCCTCTCCTATTCAGATTTCCAGCACTTCCCCCTGAAGTAGGCCAGGCTTTGAACTGGCATGATTAGCAGTGCTAGTGGTAGAGGGGCCAGCTCTGCTCTGGGCACCTGACAGGAACATTTATATTTTCTTCTTTTGTTTTTTAATCCCATTAGGAAAAAAAAGGGAAGGTCTTTCAGGACCTCAGGGCTGTACTCTGTTTCTTGCCTATGCACATGTTTATCTTCTGTTTCTTTGGACTGGTACACAAATAAAATGGGGCACTCACACAGCCCTCCATGTGCCCCTGGTATAAGTTAGAAGAATTAAATCAAATAGCAGCTTATCCCCTGCTCTCCCAACCAAACAGCCCCCCCCCGTCATTAGATCTGCCCTCAACTGCCCCCCCCCCCCAATGCTACAGCCCTCACAAATACAGTAGAACCTCAGAGTTACAAACTGACCGGTCAACCACACACCTCACTTGGAACTGGAGGTACACAATCAGGCAGCAGCAGAGAAAAAAAATAACGAAATACTGTACAGCACTGTGTTAAACGTAAACTACTAAAAAAAATAAAATGAAACCTTTAAAAAAAAGATTTGACAAGATAAGGAAACTGTTCCTGTGCTGGTTTCATTTACATTAAGATGATTAAAAGCAGCATTTTTCTTCTGCATAGTAACGTTTCAAAGCTGTATTGAGTCAATGTTCAGTTGTAAACTTTTGAAAGAACCACCATAACGCTTTGTTCGGAGTTACGAACAACCTCCATCCCCAAGGTGTTCAGAACGCTGAGGTTCTATTGTATATGGACCTTGCAATTTCCTTTCAGTCTTGAAACCAGAGCTATTGAACAAAAGGTGGGGGAGCTTGTTCCAGAGGCTAGGGTACCTCCCTGGAGAATGCTCGTCCACCAGCCCCATTTTTTAAGTTGGGGGCGGATCCAGGTTGAGCATCTCTGATGATCACATCTGTCATGGCACAGGGAGAGAGTTGGTCTCTCAAGTGGTCTCCCAGGCCATTTAGAGCTTCATAGGTCAAAAGCGATACCTTAAATTCAGTCTGGAAACTAACATGCAGCCAGCAAAAATCATGGAGGGCGAGTGTCATGTGCTCCCCTTGGGAAGCATCACTTACTAGGTGGGCCACTATGTTTTGCACCATCTTAAGATGGCCAAGTATGTTGACATAAGGGTGTCATGTTTTCATTGGTGGTGTTATGCTATGCAGGTGTGCGTGGAGCTTTAGAGAGAAATATAATGAAAAGTTCTTGGTCTATCTAAGCATATGCACAATGCTCTCAAATTGGCCTCTGGGTAAGCCCCTGTTCCAGTTAACAGATGGTGGGATACCTAACCGATACTGTAAAACACTGTCATAGTAACACAGTAAAGCAGAAATTTATTTTTAAAAAACCTCATATACCATAAAAGCCTTGAACGTACCAAAGAACGGAACAATTCTGTCTATGACACAGCATTCCTCAGCTGAAACAAATGAACCCAGCTAACAATATCTCAGCTACTTTCTTTTAATGTGTTATCATGCTGCAAAACTTGCTTGGCAAGGAAGGTCAATTAGCAAAAGCTCTTCAGAGTGCACAACGTAGGTTTCAGCTAGCATGCTTCAAGTCAATCCTATATACCCTCCAGTAGATACTTAGAGTGCTAATCAACATACTAACTATGTGACAGATACTCTATGATCTTTGCTCCCCTCCATAAATTGGATTTGAGTTCACCTTTACTTGTCATTTTCATCTACCGACTTTCAGCTGTCATCAGCTTCCACTGATGTAAAAACACAGGCCCAAATTCTGGTCTATTAAAATCACTGGCATAACTCCCATTGACTTCAATGGGACTGGGATTTGGTCTGTGGAATCTAACATATATCCTTGCATGGTTTTTTAAAAGTCTCTAAATCCCTTGAGTGATGTGCCTATGGCAACCTGAGAGCGTGACGGGGTGTATAGGCCCCGCACTGACAGGGAGGGGCTTGGGAGGTAATATGCACAAACATAGCCTCGGCCCGCCCCGCCCCGCCCCACCAGCCCTGTCAATCATGCATGGTAGGGAGGAGGGCTTTAAAAGGAGGAAGCTCCTGGAACAGCAAGGAGGATTACAGGAAACCCCAGGGTAAAGCCCATTCAGGAGGGGCTCCCAAGCCATAAGGACTCTAACAAAGCTGCTCCTCTGACACCCCTGAAATAAGGAGGTACCTCAGATTTATTTTTGCCATGTTATTGACCTGTGTGAGGCTTGGTTTATGTTGATGTGAAATTTTGCTTTTCCCCCCACCCAGAAGTAAAGTAAGCAGGCCCACCAGGGCGGGGCCACTACCAGGGCAAAGAGCCTGTGGCCACTCCCGGGTTGGAAACAGGGCAGCCTGGGAGGTGCCACAGCGAGAGACTTTCTTTTAAACCCAGCAGAGATGCCAGATTTGTGAAACACGGAGGATTTCTGGAATATAGCAAAGGCCCAGTGAATGCTATTGCTTTAGTCTGTACAACCACCTGGTACACTGCGTGGCAGTGAACTGGTTAATCCAAATGGCTTTATACTTTGTTTACAAAATAAATCGGTCACAATTCCTCATCCGTAGTTTTGAGTGTGCAGTCGAAAATACTTTCAGAGTCTGTATTACTAAGCACTGGTAGGAGTCTCAGATGTGAGTTATGCAGTAGGCTAATTTCAGATTCTTGCTGCTGATCTACAAGTCTTATGATGGGTAGTATCATGGACCTGAGCAATTTCACTGTAGTCTGTTACCATAAGAACTGTATTACTGCAAAAATGATTCAGGTGCAGCTAGAAATATAAACCCACCAAACAAGACTTCGTTCTGTAACAATTTAGATTCTTGTTGTCAATATTAACCTGGAAAGAAGAGGCAGAACAAAACGACGAAAGGGTAATCACAATTTTTCTAAACAAACCAGGAACAGCTGCTCCAAGGTCAATAACTGGAAAAATGATGAAAGGAGATGTTAATGATCATGCATTATGTGAGTAAATGTCACTGCTAAAACAAATCAGTCCAGATTTAAAACATCATGTGACTCTGTATCAGCAGCAATTAAGGTGGTAGATGATGTACTAAAGGGCTTGGACAAAGGATATTATTATGGTACTTGCTTTATCGATTTGTACAAGGTTTTTTGATTGAATGACCGATAGTAACAAGTAATTAGGTTGATTCTGGGGTTACAATGGCAAAAAACAAAACAAAACACTGACCCAGGTTATATTTAATCCTTTATGGTACTTTACTGATAGTAAAGTGCTTAAATAAGGAATAGTCCAAGTTTCTGTTGGAAAGTCAGTGCTACACGACAGCTGACACAGAATTCAGAGAGGGAGACATCTGGCTTGCATACAGATGCTGGTAATGTGTACAGATAGGTTTAACATCCATTAAAGGTGAATGATATGAGATTCATGACTTCACCATAAGGAGTTCTCCAAACTCAGTTTCATGTTTCGGTATCTCTGACGTAAACAATTGACACAAGTAAAATAATATGTACATATATGGCAACGCCATACTTTTTTGAAGTGGCTAAACATGTACATAAAACAAGAATCAACTCTTGCAGTGATTGAAGAAATCTTCTAAACAAAAGCCACAGACATAAAGGAGACTCTTTTCAATACCCAGAACAGGGTTTTTTTTCCTGCCATCAGCAAATATGATTTAAGGTAAGTGTAATTTCTATTCATATCATCCATTTCCCAGCCAACTTAAACAAGATTTCTGACATTTAATTATCTGGCTAGTTAACAATGCATCTCTAATCCCAAATCCCAGCAGCAGCGTTTTCCCCCCCCTAGGGTGAAATTCACTCTGGTGTGGAAAACAGCATAAAGACCTCAGCAACACTTGAACCCCAAGCTAGGACAGTGTAGAGTGAGGCAGGGCCATGGTTATCATCTATGGGGGCCTTTGGCAGCTCCACATAGGCCAATTCAGAGAGCCGTACCTGGGACAGGCTGAAGGAAGGGTCTCAGATTCTGCACTCATGAGGATCCAGTGGCCTCGATGCATTGGGCAAGTTAAAAAGGCACTACAGCCACTACTCCAGGGCAAGGGTCTGAACTGCAGACCTACACCTTGGGGGGAGAGGAGGCTGAATTCTGCCTTCACCCACATACAGCCGGATCATTTGGCCTGTACCCGAACTACGTCTCTCAAAGTCATTTGATAGTTTTCACGCAGCAACTGCTGACCCTTTCCGCTGAGCGGCCCTGATACAGTCAGTCAGGTCCCTGACCTTAAGCACATGAGTCATCTATTCAGCAAGGTATTTACAAATGGGTTTAACTTTGAATAGTCCCACTGACATCAATAGATACATATATCTGCCTTCTACCCATTCAAAACGCAGCCACAAAACACAATCGCTCTCCCCCACTGCTCAGACCAGGCCATTCCTCTCTTCGTATACAGGCCTTCCCATGCCCTGTGCGTCTCCTTTAGTCTCCTCATTCAGGTTTTCAGGTTCCACCAAAGCCACTCAACTGCTCCATTGTTCTCCTCCCACTCATATTGCCATCCCCTTGTCACGTGACTCTCTCCACCTGCAACCCTCTACACTTTGCCCCTCCCCTCTCCCCCAAGTCACTCCTCAAAACACACGTTACCTGAAGGACTCTGAACCTTAGCCTTCCCCTCGTCCAAGTGTTAACAAAACTGATAAAGATCATCACCCTCATCTGGAAGTAACAAGCCATATGCTAAATGTCGCTGCTCATTTGCTTGCTTCTTGCTTCACTTCCTCCTCCTTTGGTACGTCACCTATTTATACTGTAAACGACTCATGGCATGAACCTTGTTAGCGCATTTTTCTGTAAAGCACCTACCATGTCTCTAGCTCTATACAAACAATCAGTGATACTCACTAGTGGCACCTGAATAATGCTATGTACTTTGGCATTTGAGCTGACAGCACAGAGCTGTAGAGATACATCTGCAAGGGTAGCAGTACACTCAGCTACACACCACTGTGCTGGCTATTGATTTTCAGGTTTCAACAACAGTTACACTCATTAAGATTATTTTATGCATGTAAAAGTTAAAAATGAAGTCACTTCGGATTGATTAGGCACTAGCTGATACCTGGGATTCTTTTAATGTAGGATGCTGCTTTGGGGCTCTCTTTTTTTTGCATTTAGCCCTTTGTGGGGATAGAGAATGAGATTCAATAAGAAAACTTACAGTTTTGTATTGATTTGCAGATCCTTCCTACTGGGATGAATCCTTGGTTGTTTTTCGATGACACATTTTGTGCACCGATATTTATTGTCGTCTTTGGATATGTGTGTGTATGCACTAGGGTTTCAACTCTTACCAAGAGAGGGGTTTTCCCCTCCCTACCCCAAAAGCCCCAGCGTGCCCTTTTTTCTGGTTATGCATTTCCTTGCTCTGGATATTTCTGACTTTGCCTGCCTTGTGAGGATTGAAGCTGAGTGGTTTCAGGCTGGAGATAAATGTCTGTATGTGCTCTAAAAAATTACAGCTGATCTGAAGAAGCAATACTGCAAGCTCTATTAACAAGCTCATTTTTAAACTATACCATTTTAGTTCCCAGTAATGCAAGCTGATCTGTGCCCACAGACATTTATGCCCAGGCAGGACGACAGGGCTGTTCCACATGGCCCCCGGGATCTGCCCACACACATAAACTTGCAGGACCAGGGCCTGTGTTTGATTTTACTGTGCTGAAGGCCTGGCTCCTGCTCTTGTTGGAGTAAATGAAAGATTGGCTGTTGGCTTCAACAGGAACAGTGTGGGCAGAAATTTTGAAAGGAGCCCCTACTTGTGTGTGCACAGTTTTGTGTGATTGATGAATTTTCACACATGGGCAGCATCTGTGAATGCAAACTGTGCCTGCAGAATTAGAAGCCACGTTTGAAACACTTCGCCCCGTGGGTTCTTATTTTCAGGACATTTTTTTTTTTAAGCACTAACTTATATAACAACATAACAACACTCTTTTAAAAGGTAGCCTTAGGGGGGCTTTTGGAAAGAGCTTTAGGAAAACAACTCAAAGTAGGTTGTTCCTTACAGCAAGATTATGCAAATGACACCAGAAGCTAGTGCTGCCTGGGACTACAGTACTGGAGAGCTGGGAAAGGAGGAGGAGGAGGAGAGAACAGAACGAGCACATGCAACTGGGGAGTAAGTTGGAAACAACTTCTACCTCCAGTCAAATCCCTGCTCTGGTTTTCGAATCTTGTCAAGTTGCAGATATGCCTAATGATGATTTTTAAGATGATAAAAAGGAATCGGGGAGGCAGTTAAAAGGACTTAAAATCGACAACGCTTTCTGCCCATGGGAACAGTGTAGAATAAGGACTTGGCTTCCACGCACCGTGGGAGTTCCCCTCTCCCCCCCCCTTTACAATATACTAGGGTGACCAGATGTCCTGATAAAATCGGGACTGTCCCGATATTTAAGCCTTTGTCTTGCGTCCCGATCAATGTACAATCGGGACGCCATTTGTCCCGATATTCAAGTAAGTAGGTGAGCGGGAGGGAGGCGCCGACCCCATGGGTGCTCCAGGGTTGGAGCACCCATGGGGAAAAATTGCAGCCAAGCTCCCCCCTCCTCCTCCCCCCCTTCCCCTCAGAGTGCCGTGTCCCCGCTCCTCCCCACCCAAGCGCTTCCCGTCGCCTAACAGCTGCTTGGCGGCGCTTAGTGCTTTCCAGGAGGGAGTGGGAGGAGCGGGGACGCGGCAGGCTCAGGGAAGGATATGGAGAAGAGGCAGGGCAGGGCGGGGACTTGGGGGAAGGGGGTGGAATGGGGGCTGAGTGAGGGCGGATGCTTGCGCGGGAAGAGGCAGGGGGAGGGCGAGCACCCACCCGGCAGAGGGGAAGTTGGCGCTGTAGGGGTGTGTGGCGGGCGGCGGGGGGGGTGAAGAGGTGAGTGGCGGGCGGGGGGGGTGAAGATGCGAGCGAGTGAGCGGTGGGCAGGCGGGCGGGGGTGAGGAGGCAAGCGGTGGGTGGGGGACTGAGGACGGATGCAGCAAGCCAACAGGGGGCCGGGGGATGAGGAAGGGCGCTGGGGTGCGGGGGCTGCATGCTAAAGACCAGAAGAGCTCTGTGTAAACTCGGAAGCTTGTCTCCCTCACCAACAGACGTTGGTCCAATAAAGATATTCCCTCATCCACCTTGTCACTCTGACAGTATGCTAATGACATTCAGCTGTCTAGTTCCATCTCAGTAGACTACACCTACAGGAGACTTGCTCTTGGATGAAAAGCATCTGGCTCTAGATGAACCCAGGCAAAATGGAAGCAGTGCTGGTCGGAAAAGGGAAATGTTTTGAGAACTGTCCAAAAACGTTGTCTCCACATTCCATTGAAGACACTCAGCCCCCATTCCACAACGTGGCGCAAAGCCTCAAGGTCCTGTTTGACTCCTCACTAAGACTAGATAACTAGGCAGCATCAGTTTCCAAAAATGCCTTTTCACCTCACTAGGAAACTTCATCCCTTCCTACGGCACAAAGACCTGGCCCCAGTGATCGATGCACTTGTCACATCAGGCTGGGTTACTCATTGTGTGTGAAGACAATGCACGGGCTCCTGCTGGTAGAGAACATGGCTGCCTGCTTTCACCATGACCTGTGCTCCTGGTGGCCTATCAGGACCATAGTCAAGTCCCTCCATTGGCTCCATCAGCTTCCAATGCCAGTTTAAGGCTTTGGCCCTAATTTTCACATTTCAATGAGTGGATTAAGACCAAGCTACAGGAAAGGTCTCCCACAACAGAGATGCTCCTCTAGGACAATGCAGATCACAAAGCCCAGGACTCCGCATGAGAGAACTGGGACTCCGCATTCCCTGTCAAGGAGATCTGGCTCTCGAGCAATCTTCCAGGGGAAATCAGGCCAGCCTAGAATCTGACCATCTTTAGGAAATGTTGCAAAACCTTCCGTTCTGAGCAAGCCTTTCCACCATAAATGACACTCACAATACGAACAGCCCCTCCTACTCCCGAATTCCTACCAGCCCCACCCCACAAAAAACCTACCCCAATCAGAGATTTAAAAATAGAGTCACCTCTGGACCCTTTTTAAAAATTGGCATCACATTAGCTGTCCTCCAGTCATTCGGTACAGAAACTGATTTATACGTATGCTGTTATGTGAATGGTACTTTAGTCCTTATGGAAAAAATCCCACCTCTTTGAAATACCTTTCACAAATATTTAAATCACAGGCTGGTGTTTTTGAAATTTGGACTTAAAGAAAGAGGGGTTTGAGTTTCTTTCTTCTGTATCTGAAGATTAATAAAAGCTACACACATTGATCAGATTAGGATTACTTCTGGAATGATGGGAACAAAATCTAAACATTTCCTTACCTAAGTACAGTACATTTAAAAGCAGTTTTTGATTTACAGTCTTTATATTGATTTGCTTTACAGCCCTAACCCCCACATCCAGAGAGTGCACAGCTCAACTTTAGGGAGGGTTTATGCATAGGTGGCTTTAAGAAGAAGGAGGTATACTGGGGTCTGCTGTCAGGATGTGTAGAAAAGACAGTTTGAAAAATAACCTGCAGATTATATCTGGAGGGTGGAAGTACTCACTCCTACTAAGGGTTTGTCTACACTACCCGCCGGATTGGCAGGCAGCGATCGATCCAGCGGGGGTTGATTTATTGCGTCTAGTCTAGATGTGATAAATGATCCCCGAGCGCTCTCCCGTCGACTCCTGTACTCCACAACCGCGAGAGGCGCAGGTGGAGTCGACGGGGGAGCGGCAGCAGTCAACTCACTGCAGTGAAGATACCGCGGTGAATAGGTCTAAGTACATCGATTTCAGCTATGTTATTCACGTAGTTGCTTAACTTAGATCGATTTCCTCCCCCCCCCCCCAGTGTAGACCAGGCCTTAGAAAGTGAACAAGACAGGTATAGCAGCATCTGAAGCCCATAAAGGGAATGTGGAAGAGCTAGACTGGGTTCTGCAGGCTTTAGCGATACAGGGGATGCTGGGTTGGGGAGTGTTGCCTCTGGGCTGTATATGAAGAGTAAAATTAGAACTCATGCAGTTTCTGGGATTTAGCAGGAAGGGGAATTACAAGAGTATATGACTGGCCCCTCGGTGGTGGGTGGCAGGTTGTTTCACCAATCAGTGAAGTGGAGGCTGGACTTTGGAATGATCTGCTGCCCTTATTGAAAATGGAGCTGGAGCCCAGAGTAGGAAGCCTGGGACTATGCCTGGTGTTCGAATCTTCATTGTTGGATTGGAAGTTCCCTACATTTGAGCATTTTAAAAAAACTCTAAGATCTTATTACCACTCAAAAGGGTGAGAGATTCTCATCACTGACTCGGTCATAACATAGTATGTGATCTGGGGACAGTACCTTTACTGTAGAGATGTGAATGAGCAGAAAGTTGATTTAAAATGTGTACCATTTGGGTAATGGGCATATAAACGCTTCCAAATCCATCAGTGGCTCAAATTCAGCCAAGGCCAGTAGTGACTACCATCCAAGGGCAACTGGGTGGCCTAAATGAAATGAGTTAGCAGGCTGAGTCAAGGTCCCTTTAGGTGAATTGTCCACATCAGAAATATCACTAATGATATTGGTCTTTCCAGGGTCAAGCTAAGGACTCAATGTTTCTGGAGACTGCACTGTCCTCTCATCATCCAGATACCCCTTCAGAAGGAGGTTGAGGAACATGGTTGGAACAATGTGACAACTCTGTATTGGTGTGGTTTGTTCTGTGGCCAAGCAGAGGATTCCTTCTCCATGGCTGACAATTCAGCACCTTTTGCAAGTGCTCAATTTACAGAAAAAACTCAATAGCTCTCCATATGGGGAATTTGAAACCTTCTTTGCCTGCATTATTCTTTTATGCACAAAGGAAATACGCAGTACTCAGAATAGTGTTTTTAATTACTTAATATCACTTTTTGTAAGGAAAAGACTAGCTCGTTCACTGCCAGTGAAGGAAGTGAACTTCTGGACAAACGGTGAAATCATACGATGGATAAATGTGTGTTCACTCTGGCTCCAATATTCCTTTTGTTAGTACATGTTTGCAACTGCTACTTCCTCAGTAAAAGTCACTTTGCCTGTTTCAAATAAAAGTCTGATTTTACAAGATCCACAATGGACATCGGCAGAATCACAAGCTCTATTTTCTTAGATGCCCATAAAATGCCCATCTCGCCAGAGATAAAAATGCTAGAACTTTAAAGAATGGGCATAGGAGGCATTGACTGGTATTATTTTTCAGCTGATTTTGCAAATGTCAGTTCTTGAGACACAGAAAATGAAAACAATCGAGTCAGTCAGTGTGTGGCCTGGAACTTTCAGAACTTCTTCACATATCCCTACCAATTAACTGTAACTTGGTCTTGACCTGCCAGGAATGAATGTACAGACTCTTGACTAAATAATGGAAATATGGCTGAGATACCGAGTATTGGGAGGAAGGAGAGAGAGAGAGAAAAAGGCTGGAACCATGCTTGTGCAGTAAGGAATATTAAAAAGTTTCCAGAGCTCTGCAGTATGACAATGCAGTCTGATATTATCTTTATTAGATACTACTGGATAAAGAGCCGGTTCATTAAAAATTAATGGAACAGTAGTGCCATCCACACATTATCCATAACCATAAAGTGAATGTGGACAACTATATATTAAATCTGTTTGAAATAATTGCAAAGTGAAGGAGGAGAAATGTGTCATAAAACAAGGGGAAATGTATAATGAAGGAGGGTCCTATGATAAAATGGAGAGGAAGAGGTGATAGTGCTGCATGAGTCTGAAAATCCGAAGAGGGAAATTGGAAATACTACAAGAAACCAGAAGGACTTCTCCTGAAATGGAAAAACTATTCCCAGAAAGTGAACAACTGCAAATAAAAGAACCTTATTAAAGAGTGACATTGTAAAATGGTGAATAAAATGACAAATTGCAAAGAGCTTTGATTGCAAAACAGCAGAGGTATTCACAAAAAGAAAACAATTTTATTGTGTCTTTTGATGAGAGCTCTACAATGCAGGGCATTAATATCACAGACAGACTCAGTAATAGATTTCAAAATAGGCAGATAAACCTTTTATTCAATCACAAGATGAAAATTCCTTCTATAAATTTTCTTATTAAATAAACTTCATTTTAGATGGATCTTTAAGAACATTTTATGGTACACATTTGTCATTTAAAATTTTGAAAAAATTGTGATTAGAAAGTGAAAACGTGTGACAAATTCAGTGGGTTTGGTTTCCAGATGCTATTCAGACTGTTTATGTTGGCTAGTGATTTGTTTTCCATGGCTGTGTAGAGAGCCTTAGGTTGGACTTCATCTGCCAGAAGTAAACAACAAATCATTTGGTATATACAGCAGTAAAAGGCATGCCTGGAAGACCATCATTTTTACCATTTTGTAATGTTTCTATAGTAGGATATTTTCTAAAATAACTCTCTGATGTCAGATTATTCCCCTTTGGTGCATTGAGGATTAAGATTCGTTCATTCACTGGAGAATAGTTAAAGAAGAACTGCAAAGGACAAGCATTTTCATTTTGAACTATTAGGGATACGTTTTTCAAAAATGGCCTCTTAAGCCCCACTCCTGCGAAGACATATTCACAGTGCATAAACTTCAGTATGTTCATAAACCTTTGTATAACTGAGCTCTAATTCTGTACACTCAAATTTTGCATTGGACAAAGCATGTGCTTGCCTATACAAACCTGTTGGTAACAATCCAGTTTGGGCGCGTGCTGAGTACATGTCAAGGCAAATTTGGAGCATATTTAAGGGCTGGGTTGAGGCCACTCTGAAAATGTAACAGCCTTGCTTTGGGAACCCTATTGTAGATGTTAATCGTATTAAGAACACACATATACACCACCCCTAAATTAGTTGGGGGCCACAAAGACTTTCCCTAGATTAAATTGCACACTTGAAATTGTTAATTGCACTTCTGCAACAGGTTCTCCCTACTGGGGAGCGGTGGGCTGCTCCTTTCTCTCTTCAAACAAGCCAGATGGATCCTCCTATCAGATGGATTTTTAGCTTCAAAACCACCAGTCAACATAGGTGGTTCATCAAATGAAGCACAGGCTGCACCCTCCAAACAGAAGGTGCAGTTTCTGTGTTCTCCAAGAGTCCTGGGAGGCACTGTCTTGTGTTCCCAGAGAACAAACTGGCCCTAAATAATAGTGTTACACAGCAACACGTTGTCACTTCAGTGATCAACGAGCAACACCCCTCTTTTGTTTCTTTAAATTTCAAGTTTAGTATGTATCTGGTAAAAAATCTCATGGTGCAACCAAAACGAATAGGCCCAAATTCAGAGGTGATGCGTGAGGAGCTGTATGTTACGCACTGGCCATTTGAATTACTCCGTCAGAGAGTTTAAGAGGGTCAGAGTGTGAGGTGCTGGAGGAGGGTGTACAGATCAATCCCTTAAATCTCCCTTTGAATCTGGCTCAAGCATCTCCTCTCTCTTAACTTCAGTCCTCTCTGCACATAGGTCCCTTTGGCCCTTCCCCGACTTCCCTTGGGAAATTCACCCCTCCTGTGAGCAGAGCCTTGCCCAAACTTGGCAAAGCTGCCTCTTCTGTTCACAACTTCTGCACAGAGATAGTTGCTACGTGCAGAGATGAGACTGGAGGAAACCCTGCATCTCCCCTCCCACTGTGGCACTCTCTCACTTTTCTGGCCTGTGTCTGCAATAGGGGTCCTGCCATTAGGCTCTTGGTAGTATTCTTCGTGTTAAGGTTGATGTTGCACATCTGGGTTTAGGATGCAATTATCCTGTTTAGTATGGAACTCTCTCATTTCAAACATAATGTACACCTACAGCATCCTTTCAAATCAGCATGTTTTAATGACAGCTCTTCGGATCAGACTAGACAGACAGAGACAGACAAAAACATAGACAGACTTGCAAAAGTGACAACGTGTAAAGGAAGTTGTGTGTTCTGGGTAGAAAGGCCCTTAAATTTATATTTCTGGAAAATATCCATCTCATGGCTCAAAGATCCTTGTGGATTATAACAGAGAAGGAATTATTCACCACATTATTAAACATGACAAAAAGCTTCGAAATTGAAGCTTAAAAACAGGCTATTTAAGATTCCAGCAGTCGCTGGGACTTTGGCAACGAAAATGTTCAAAAGCCTTTTATAGTTGCTGTCAGATTTATGTAAAGCATTTGAGATTCCTGTGAACTTATTTATATAACAACCTAAAACCTGAAGCCAACTTGAAAGTCTTTCTTTCTAATTATTCAGGGTTGAAGGTGCCATACAAAAGATTTGCAATGTTCTTCCCAGAACAGCATCTATACTGGTGGCTGGGAAATCATAGGGTTTGGGTGAACATATTTTAGAACGGCTGTTCCTACTGATTATGAGCTGTATCTATTTAGTATATGAACTTTATTTTAGTGAGTTGTTTTTCTGTTTTCCATTCAGAGTTGACAGGGAAGATATCACCTTATGCCTACATTCCACTCTAATTGACTGTTCACATTGTCCCCAGTTGTCTAGCACAGTAATTTATTTTTAGAAATATCCTACAGTATGTATGAAAGAAGCTCCCGTAGCTCTCTAGTGATGTGATATTATAATACCTCCCTGAAACTTCTTTCAGACTAGGAGCTGGATACAAGAATGTTATCTGGAACTAAGCATCATACCAGCCGAATGCAAAAGTTTTGTATTCTGTAGGGGAAGTATTTTTGTTTGAGACATTTGGTTTGATATCTCACCTGAGAGATGCAAAGTGCCCCTTCACGTGATGCTGGATCATTGGTTCAGTACTGACTTGGGGAGGAGTGCTGCCTATCAGCTCGCCAACACTAGTTCCTGCAACACTTCCATTTTACTGGCTGGTTTTCCATCTGAATGTTGGCAGGAAATGGCCTCGCTCATTTTACAAGCTCTGGTAAGAAGATGGCATTAATTCCTTGGGCTGATATCTATGTTCTTTGCAGTTTAATAAAACAACCCAACCCAGCCCAGAATCTCTCTCAAGTTGTGTTGTATCTTTTCCCATGTTCTTTAACTGCCTTCTTCCTTCATCCTCTTGTTTTCTCAGCCCCTCATAATCTACTTTCTTTCCATCACAACTCCAGTCCCCTCATCTCCATCATTTCTCTTTTCTAATCAATCCCCTCAGTCTTCCCCTCTTCCCACCGCTTAGTCTCCCTCTTCAAGCTTAACACTGGAATTTCCTGACTCCTGAGTGCCTCCACCTGAAATCTTTACATTCTTCTAATGTAGGCTTTCTAAAAACTGGAGTTATATTTAGCGCAAACATCTTTATATTACTGGACACTGCTTTAATGACAGCTCTTCAGATCAGACTAGACAGACTTACAAAAGTGACAACTCGTAAGGAAATTGTGTGTTTTGGGTATGTTCTTGAAGCAGAAATTGGTAAATACTAGCTAGTTTACATACAATATAAGCATGTTTGCAGATTAAGGGGAGAGAACAAAAGTGCATTTGTCTGCAATACAGAGAGAGTGCGAGAGCTAGAAAAATTCCACCGTACTTTCTAAAACTATTTTGAACACTGCACATTAAACAGTGTCTCATACCTACACATTATGCTTGATGGCAAATAAATTCACCGCCTCTTATGCTACATTTTGAAAACTACCCAAATGATGCATTCTGCACAGAAATACAAAATTGACTATTTCCACTTATTTCTCATGTTTCCATCAGACTACTTCTACACTCACTTATTTTATAAATGGTTCTCCAAGCACAGTAGAAAGCTTTTAATTATCATATTGCAAGTAGCGGTATATAGCAGCATAGTTGTATTTATTTATCTGTCTTTTGCCATGCTAATAAAGAAACTGGAACAAAATCTCACTACAGAAAAAGATGTCCATACATAACACTTTAAGCAATCTGAATAATACTGAATGCAGCCCCTAACCTGATTTTTCTGCTGATGAGTATCACTTAAAACATCTAGTTTGATATAGGCCATGATGTGGTTTCTGTCTCTTTCTGTGTATCTTTCACATAAGATTATTCATTATATATTCTGGCTGGGGGGTTGCCATGGATTAAGACGGAAGCCAGAAGCATTCTTTTATTGCTACTTTTGGCATTAAAACACCACTTTCATTGCATTCCTTTTTCTACTTAATTGCATTTTAACCAAACAGCCTCCACAGTTAACTCACCTGGGTCCTTCTTTTCCATTTCCCCCTTAGAGACAGGGGATATGAAGACCAAGGCAAGGGTGATTTGAAACCTAGCTCAATGTTGTGATCCAGTGCTGATTTCTCAATGAATCACAGGTAGCAGGCTTATGGTGCAAAAAAAAAAAAACCAACAACACACACAGCATTTTAGATGTTAAAATATTCTACAAGAGTACACTACCTGCTGAAAAATAATATACTAATGCTACTACCATCTATCACTGGTATTCTTGAGGTGCATTCAGTGTATTACAAACTTTGGGTCAAATTCACCCGGAATGGAGGGAAGTCAGCCCAGAGTGGGGACTTCAGTGCCAACAGGCACATACAACTTCTTCTGTCAACACATCTACAACCAGCCAGACCAAGGAGGGAGCCCAGGCAGGATAGAATGGAATGCACTGATTCAACTAGCAGACATTAGAGCTGCCCTGGCGGAAACCTGTCCGAGGGTAAGATTAGAATTCAGTCCTTCCTGGCTTTCAGCACTTTCATTGCCCACTGGGTCTCACCACATCTTAGCAGCCATAGATGATTCCCATGGCTCCATACGCCAAAAAAGGGATCAATGTCCTTTTAAACTGACAGGGCCGGCTCTAGGGGTTTTTTGCCGCCCCAAGCAAAAAATATTTTGGCTGCCCCCCACTCCAGCCCTGGGCTCCCCCCCCCCCGCTGCCGCCCGAGCACTGGGCTCTGCCCCCCACCCCACCTGCACCCTGTGCCGCCCAACCCTGGGCTCTCTCCCCCACCCCCCCACGCCCCCTGCTGCCCCAGTACTGGGCTCCCCCCCACCAGTGCTGACTCCGCCCGCTCTCCCCTCACCTCCAGCCAGTCCGGCGCTGGCAGGGTCGGGGTAAGCAGTGGGGTTCCCTGCAGCCCTCAGGGTCCCTCCAGCCGGGGCTCCCGCCTCCAGGACCGAGGAGCCGGGGCAGGGCAGCCCCAGAGGGAGCGGAGCCCCGGAGAGCGGGACGCGGCCCCGCACGGCAGCGCCCCGGGCACCGGTCCCCACTGTGGCCTCACTGCTGGTGCTACTGCTGCTCCTGGCCACCCTGCCGCAGTCCCTGGGTGGCTCGGGCCGCTTTGCCCAGCTCCGGCTGCGGCACTGGGGGGCAGCCGCCCTGCGACTCCTGCAGGCAGCTCCGTGCGCCCTGCGGGGCGGCCCCCAGCCCAAGTGCCCTGCGCTCAGAGCCCGCCTGGCCATAAGGTGCGGGCGCTGCTCCCTGACGCGAACCGCAGCGGCCCCAGGGCGCCCCCCATGCAGGACGCACTGCTGCTGCCAGGGCCGGCTCTAGGCTTTTGCTGCCCCGAGCGCAAAAAAAAAAAAAAAAAAAAAAGGCTGGCTGGAATGCTGCCCCTGAAAATGTGCCGCCCCAGGCACGTGCTTGGTTTGCTGGTGCCTGGAGCCGGCCCTGAAAACTGAGTCTGACACACTTTGGTTCATCATTCAACTTGACTAGTGAAAGTTCTAGCTCTGTAAAGGCTTTTGAAACCAGTCCAGAAAGGCAGGAACACATGCCTATGGCTCCATCACACAAGAGACATTTTTGAGGCTGTCATGGACAATGCACAGCAACAGTCACTGTCCGAGATAGGGGGATCTCACTGCTCAGTGTGCTGGCTCGATGACCCAAGCAGTAACTTTGCTACTAGTTCTAAGAAGAGCTGCTTTTCATACCTTTGCAGTCAGGAATGATTTCCTTTGGGGCGTTGTATGATGTAGGAGATAGGCTCTGTATCCTATTGCCATTCACCTGTTAGTCACTGGCTTGAATCTAGGCCAGACTCATGAGGCTTGATTTGGCAAGTGGCTGAGAACCCCTGCAAGAGAGGGGGTGCCCTCAGCTCCCAAAGGAGTCCGCAGGAGTTCAGAGCACTCAGCACCTGACCGGAGCATTCAGTGCCTTGCAGAATGGAGGGCACGGTGACTGAAAGTCAATGCAGTCTGCGTGGAGGCCTATGTGAAATGTACTGGTGCTCAAAAAAACCATTACTATTGGCCCTCTTAGCGACAACCTCTACAGAGACACTCAGCATTACACAGGCTGGAGAGGGAATGGATTACTTTGGTACTCCAAAGGAGGGTCCCTTCAGAATACAGTGGCAGGGTGAGTGGAGAAGTTTGCATGGCAATTCTCTATTGCATTCCCTGTACTGTGTACTAATAGAGAAGTTTGGTCTCCAGTGCTTTCAATATGGCACCTTTTACAAACACTCCTTTTATTTTAAAATGAATGCTGATGGCTGAATTAATCACTGTGTACAGTCATGGCACCAGCTAGCTGGAAAAGGGTTCTCCTCAAAGCTACTATCATCCTTACCTACATATTACCAGCGTGCACATAGGACTTTAAAGAACACTTTGTTTAGACACATCTGTACCTTCGAGCATATGATCTAAACCAGATTAATCCAAACAACGAAAGGATAAGGTGCAGTCACGGGAGGGTGCCGGCATTTTGTATTCAATTTGTATTTATTAGAGTAACATAGTCATGAAAAGAACAGGAGTACTTGTGGCACCTTAGAGACTAAGGAATTTATTAGAGCATATGCATATGCATCCGAAGAAGTGGGCATTAGCCCACGAAAGCTTATGCTCTAGTAAATTTGTTAGTCTCTAAGGTGCCACAAGTACTCCTGTTCTTTTTGCGGATACAGACTAACACGGCTGCTACTCTGAAAATAGTCATGAAAGCTTACATTACCAACCAAAAAAATCACCTGCAATAATTATTCCAGAATAAAAAACAAGTGAAAATTATATAGCCCGAGTGAAATAGTCCAATTATTGTTGACACCTGTTAGAAGGGAAATCACTAGGGATAGGTACACAAATGTGTTCCTGTAAGAAATTTCAGCTGAAAAAGTTTAGTTTTCTCATAGGAATATTTGAACCAATATATCTAAAATAAATGAATGTTTTTGTTTGGTTTTTATTTAAAATGTCATGTCAAAATGAAAATGACATGGCATCTAAACTTGATTCAAAATGACAGTTTTCATTTTATTTAACATTTTGACAAAAATGGCATTTACTTTCTCTTTTTTTAAACTGAAAAGCTGAAATGTGGTAGCCAATATTATGTAATCCCAGAATGCCTTGTACTCATGCTAAGCTTTGTTGTGGAAATCTATTACTAGTTAAAACTGTTGTAACGTGTGTGTGTGTGTGTGTGTGTGTGTGTGTGTGTGTGTGTGTGTGTGTGTAATTTGTCAGAAACAAGATGTATGTTCAGGTTTGCCAAATATTAATTGTGTGCTAGGTACAGTTAGTAGATGTCTCTATGATCTACTGCCTTTTGGAATGCTATGTACAAAACCTAAATAAGAAAAAGGTATGTAATTTTCTATCTGTCATAAACAAGGAGAATATAAATATGAACAAAATTAAGCTCAAATTGGGAACACAACAACGTAACTGCTGCAAGACTGTTCTCCAGATACATAATGTATTAACCTTTCTGTATTGTACTTAGCCATCTTTGATTAATAGACTATTTGAGCCTGGTTATCAGATGTCTTATCAATAAAGGAATCGAACCTCAATAAATGAAACAACATTAAGTCAAAATGAAACTATTTCAAAACAAAAATGCTTGTGTCAACATCTCCTGTAGGGAAAATGGAAAATTTAAATCAGAACTGACATTTTCCCATGGAAAAAAAAATCAGTTTTCACAAAAACTTGTTCTTTGACAGAAAAGCTTCCTACATGAAAATATTCAGTATATTCTTTTGGCTTCATATGTTTGAAAAAGGGTTGCTTTTCAACATCTTTCCATTTTACACTAGTATCCCACTTAAAAAAATAGGGAAAAATTAAGGCATGGCCTTATAATCAAATTTAATGCAGCCCTAGTGTTACTAACCCATAATTAAACTAGCTAAAGTAATTTCAGATACTACAATGTAAGGGGCCTATACTGCAAAGGCTGATGCATACGTATTTAATTTAACATCTTCATAAGTCTTTGCAGGACTGGGGATTGATATAGTACCAGAATATCTGAAAATATTGATGAAGAAAAATTGATTTCACAGTTGTTGTTTTTTAAATGAAAACATTCTAAAACCAGGGCCACCACAAACTAAAGCAAACATAAATAAAATCCCCTCTCTCTATCAATTCTAGGACAGCGACTATGATATATAGGAGCTTTCTGCTTGTTGATATATATTCTGCTAGCTGTCACATTGCATTTCTAAATTGTTGAAAAACTTGCCTATCAGCCTCTAAGGCATTCTTTTTTCCTTGGGCTTTACAAAAATGAGAACATGTTTCCCTGATATTTCCGTTACAATAGGAGGCCTGTTAAAACAGCATCATGAATTTCTAGTTATGACAGATATGAAAGGACATAATATCCAGGAAACATTTCATTTTTAATGTATTCATGAAGAGGTCCTTGTCAATCATGGCTAGTGAATTGAATCAAAAATAATACTTAAAGTCTTAGGAGGATACATTGAGTTTTACATGCGGAGATATAAGGACTGAAGTGGGACTGTTCCGCTAAGAAGATTCCAAGCCTGAAATGCCTTTGTGAAATTATTCAGAAACCTGCCAATAATGACATTTCAGACTATAGCTATCTCCTTCTTGGTTCTGCTCCATGTGGGTCCATGTATTATTGCCACACTGCTAATGGATTCTCTCAGCTGGTGCTTGAAAAGAACGATGTCGTCAATCAGCCATTTATCATGGAGTTTCAAAACAATGTGTTTTATCTCCCTGCTTGTTGTGAATATTAATAAATTTACATCTCAAAATATTCTAGAAGATATAAGCTGCCAAATGCCTTGAGCAGAGAAAACAGTTACATAAGTCACATTAAAAGTTAAATAGTTTTTAAAGTGTAAAAGCAGCATTATTTACTACTGATGCCATTACAATTGATTTTGTCAACTTGTTCAGTGCTGCACAGATAATAAAACAAACGTCAATATTAAATGTTTTGTTGTTTTTACAATGCTTAAACCAGATATGCAATTACATATTTAAAAGATAGCATACTGCTTTTTAAAAATATCTTCAATTTGTATTAAAAAAATGTTGTCACCAATTTGAATACACTGAAGACTGATTTAAAATGTTCCTAATTATGTACTACAGAGAGGTATTCTGAAAAGACACTTTACAAAGATAATGATATTACAGTAAGAATTCAATTCTGAAATAATATGCTATTTCCTAAATAAAATCTACAGGTAGCATTATCCAAACATTCAAGTACATAGGATGTCCCTGTTACATTAAATAAGTGAAATTAAAATAAAACTCTATTACAATGGATTGCACCTCAGTTTTATTGCTAGCTATTATCTCCACAGACAATAAACACCGTTAGTATAACGCCCACAGATTTCTTATATGCCAACCTAAGTTTCTACCATGCTGAAAATATCAGAACCATTTGCCTATAAAAGGCAAGCTGTTTCCTCCTGCGGCTGGTCCATCTAGTGCTTCGGGACTAGACCGGAACAGGATTTATTCACTATGAAATATGTTCAAATGGAGAAGTTTGTCTAGATGATAACACTGTGCTTTGGCTCTTTCTTCTTTTCAACACAAACCGTTTGAAACCTCTCGGCTTTCACAAGATAACGATAAACGGAGCAGAAAACCTTTCTGAACCTGAAAGGATCAGAACCAGACCGTTAACTAAGGTATCATCACAGAGACTGGACAAATTCCCTCCGGTGCTCAGCTTCCACAGCAAAGCGGGGCTGCTGTTGTGGGGCGGTCTCCTTAACTCCAAGGGGCTGCTCTAACTTGCACCAGCTGGCACTTTCTCAAATGTATGTGTTCCTGCGTTAGAGCCTACATTCCTCTTTCACAATCGTTCCATTATCAGGCACTTAGAGAACCAGTCTTGCTAGTTGCAGCTAACTGATGCCCTACCACTTCCTTTTATCCGCTTGTTTCACGCTATCGTTTAACTTTCCCTGTCCTACTTGCCCATGCTGCTCACTCCGTATCTCCAAACTTTTCCCCTTTGCTTCCTCTTCCCCTTGCCCATTAGTGTCCTCCCTCTCCATTCCTCCAGCACTCATGCACCATCCTAGCTCTACCATCTGTTCCACACCCTCCATGCAAATAATTCAAAATAAAGATTAAAAATCTGCATCATTTTAAATGTTCTTACTTCCTCCTACACTCCATTTCCAGCTCTGCCATTGACCAGCTGTGGAATTTTGAGAAAGACATTTCACCTCTCTGTGCTTTTGTTTCCCCTCTTCCCTCCCTTTCCCCCTTTTTGTCTGCCTTGTCTATTTAGGTCATAAGCTCTTTGGGGCAGGGACTCTCTTGTTATGGGTTTGTACAGTGCGTAATGCCTAGTTGCAACCAAAATACAAAGAAATCACAGCGTTTAAGTCTGAATCCCTTTTCTGTAGATGCTGTAGCTATGTGTCACCAACACCTCAAAGGTAATATATAATTTATCCTTTGGGGACCTGATCCTTCAAGCAGTTACACAAATGAGCAAGTTAACTTGTGAGAGTCATCCCATTGAACACAATTTGCATGAGTAGAGTACCTCATGTCTGTATTTGCAGAATCAAGCCCTATTGTAGTGTCAGATACTTCTCATGTTACCACTAAAGAAAGACAAGTTTCCTTAGCCACAGAGGTAAGATTTAATAGTTAAAATCTGTGTAAGTATTGCAGTAGCATGTGCCAATCATGAACCACCTCTGAAAATAAAAATAAAGAGAGCTGCAACTTAAAAGGATGTATTCGCTGTGCACACAGACTCTGCGTTTCATACTTTCCAGCTCGGAGCCTTCGATGTTTCACCTTTGGAAACTTGATTCATTAGTATATTAATAGACAGTTGTTTCCTGTTCTAAGTGATTGTTTTGTAGTTCTATTATGTTCTGTCAGGCAACAGCACACAATTAATTACAAATAAACTAAGAATTAACTTTGCTAACAATGAGATGTTTCAAAGCCTTTTAGCTTCAGGAAAGGAAGTCTCCTACCCATACAGCTGTGTTGTTTTCCAGAGCTTCCTGAGATATGTTTCTTTGGCTCTATTTATCTCTAAAGTGAGTTTGTCTGACACAAGAGGTTAAAATAATGGGATTTTCTATATTGTACCTCAGGAACGGACCATTTAAATACAAGAGGCCATATGCTGCCCTTGATTAGGGCATGAAACTCTTTCTGATATCCAACGGAGAGCAGCCAAGGGCCTATACCTCTATAAAAAGACTGACCTGAAGAAGAGCTCTGTGTAAGTTGAAAGCTCGTCTCTCTCGGTAACAGAAGTTGGTCCAATAAAATATATTACCTCACCCACCTTGTCTCTATAAAAAGACTGTATATTATCACAGTAGGCCAAATTCAAAAGCCTGGTATTTCAGTTCTACTGTCTTTTTAAAAAGGAACTCTGATTAACAGTCTATTAGGGAAGCCACGACATTTGATTTTTCTGTCAGAGTAATTACTGTGATCTCCATTTAAATGGATGGAGGGGTATGCACTCTCTCACAGCTCACTGGCACCAGGATGAATTTGGAAGTTTGACATTTGCAGTACCGCAAATGAAGAGCAAGGAGGTTGGCTTGAGAGACCTGGCACGCTATCACCTGACACACACTCCTGGCGGAAGTTCACGCTCGATAGGAAGATCCCCTAAGAGAAGGTATGTTTGCGCTGGGAGTGGAGGGTGAGAGTCCCATCTCCTGCAGACATACTCGCGCTAGCCTCATTGGGCTAGCGTGCTAAAAATAGTAGTGTAGCCACAACAGCACAGCAGCTGCGTCTGCAGCATGGGCTAGCCATGCCGTGTACGTACCCCCAGAGTCCCAGTGGATTCGTACTCACTGCAGCGAGTCTGTGCCGTTGCTACCACGGCTAAGTTACCCTTTTCAGTGTGCGAACACGAGTATGTCAGTGCGAGGTGAGAATCACACCCCTTCCCCCCCCCCCAGCTCAGCCTCACACTGAAATCTATGACACTTCACCTTTCATTTCAGATCTGCTTCACAATGGATTTCCACCATTCCCATGTGACTGGCTCCAACTTTCTGATCCTGGTTCACCTGAATCTGAATTATCACACAAATACTTCAGTCAAACACCTGGAAATGAACTCGGCGAGGGGGAGGGGGGTTGAATAACTGCTTAAGAGTCACAATTCTTAATCACTCAGAAGACTCAATGAGAAGAATGATTGCCTGGATTAAATATGGCCTGAAACTGCAAACTCATTCTCTTTCAGCCAGCCATAAATCTCCCCTCACCCATACCCTTTTCAAGTCCAGTCAAAGATAAATTTTAAAAATGGACAGTTCTGACACCACAGCAAAATAAGTTCCCAATTGCTCGGCAGAGTCCACAAATGATCTGAATCAACTGGTTAGAACAGCTGACCAATCAGACAGTGCAGATTGAAGATACTATTCATATCTATAATGCTGATGTAAAGGAGTTGATCTTAATTTAGGATGTTGCAAACAGGGCTTCATCCAACATCCATTGAAGTCAACAGAATGACGCTCATTGACTTCAATGGGCTTTGGATCAAGTCACTAGAAAACAATTATAACTAGGGCTGTCAAGTGATTTAAAAAAATAATCGTAATTAATCCTGCTATTAAACAACAATAGAATACCATTTAAAAAAATATTTTTGGATGTTTACTACATTTTCAGATTGTGACATGGTCAGGCCAGATGGCTACAGGAGAGTGTTAGAAGGCAGATATATTAGTCCCAGATTAAGTAGATCCCTTTTCCCTGGGTAAAGTAACAGGGGCAGTTCCAGAACAAGCAGGAACTTGCTGGAACCAATTAAGGCAGGCAGGCTAATTAGGACACCTGGAGCCAATTAAGAAGAAACTGCTAGAATCAATTAGGACAGGCTGGCTAATCAAGGCACCTGAGTTTAAAAAGGACCTCACTTCAGTTTGTGGCGTGCATGCAAGGAGCTGGGAACAAGAAGCACTAGGAGCTGAGAGTGAGAAGGCATATTGCTGGAGGACTGAGGAGCACAAGCGTTATCAGACACCAGGAGAAAGGTCCTGTGGTCAGGATAAAGAAGGTGTTTGAGAGGAGGCCATGGGGAAGTAGCCCAGGGAGTTGTAGCTGTCGCACAGCTGTTCCAGGAGGCACTCTAGACAGCTACAGTCCACAGGACCCTGGGCTGGAACCCGGAGTAGGGGGCGGGCCCAGGTTCCCCCCAAACCTCCCAACTCCTGATCCAACACAGGAGGAGTTGACCTGGACTGTGGGTTCCACCAGAGGGGAAGGTCTCTGGGCTATTCCCCGACCCACATGGTGGTTCAGCAGAGACTGCGGAGATTGTTCTCCTTCCTTTTCCCCATGCTGGCTGGTGATGAGGTTATCTGAGTAAAACAGCAGATTTGAGCCACGAAAGTGGCCAAACTGAGGGCTGCCGTGAATCAGCCAATAAGCGCAGGACCCACCAAGTAGAGGAGGAACTTTGTCACAAAATATATTAATTTCAATTACAACACAGAATACAAAGTGTACAGTGCTCACTTTATATTTATTTTTTATTACAAATATATGCACTGTAAAAAATATTTTTCAATTTACCTCATACAAGTACTGTAGTGCAGTCTCTTTATCATGAAAGTTGAACTTACAAATGCAGAATTATGTACAAAAAACTACATTAAAAATAAAACAATATAAAACTTGAGAGCCTACAAGTCCACTCAGTCCTATTTCTTGGTCAGGCAATCACTCAGACAAACAAGTTTGCTTATAATTTGCAGGAGATAATGCTGCCCGCTTCTTGTTTACAATGTCACCTGAAAGCGAGAACAGGCATTTGCATCGCACTGTTGTAACTGGTGTTGCAAGATATTTACGTGCCAGATGTGCTAAAGATTCATATGTCCCTTCATGCTTCAACAACCATTCCAGAAGACATGCGTCCATGCTGATGATAGGTTCTGCTTGATAACGATCCAAAGCAGTGCAGACTGATGCACGTTCATTTTCATCATCTTATTCAGATGTGACCAGCAGAAGGTTGATTTTCCTTTTTGGTGGTTTGTGTTATGTAGTTTCCACAGTTTCCACATCAGAATGTTGCTCTTTTAAGACTTCTAAAAGCATGCTCCACACCTTCTCCCTCTCAGATTTTGGACGGCACTTCAGATTCTTAAACCTTGGGTTGAGTGCTGTAGCTATTTTTAGAAATCTCACATTGGTACCTTCTTTGTGTTTTGTCAAATCTGCTATGAAAGTGTTCTTAAAACGAACATGTGCTGGGTCATCATCTGAGCCTGCTATAACATGAAATATATTTACAGAATGCGGGTAAAACAGAACAGGGGACATACAATTCTCCCCCAAGGAGTTCAGTCACTAATTTAATTGATGCATTATTTTTTTAACGAGCATCACCAGCATGGAAGCATGTCCTCTGGAATGGTGGCCGAAGCATGGAAGGGGCATATAAATACCTTGCAACGCCTTCTACAAAAGTGCCATACGAACGCCTGTTCTCACTTTCAGATGACATTGTAAATAAGAAGCAGTATCTCCCGTAAATGTAAACAAATTTGTTTGTCTTAGCGATTGGCGAATAAGAAGTGGGACTGAGTGGACTGAAGGCTCTAAAGTTTTACGTTGTTTTGTTTTTGAGTGCAGTTATCTAACCAAAAAAAATCTGCATTTGTAAGTTACACTTTCATGATAAAGAGATTGCCCTTCAGAACTTGCATGAGGTGAACTGAAAAATACTATTTCTTTTGTTTATCATTTTTACAGTGCATGTATTTGTAATAAAAAATAAAAATATAAAATGAGCACTGTGCACTTTGTAATCTGTGTTGTAATTGAAATCAATATTGAAAATATAGCAAAACATCCAAAAATATTTAATAAATGTCCATTGGTATTCTATTGTTATAAGTGCAATTAATCGTGATTAATTGTTTTGAGTCAATCGTGTGAGTTAACTGAGATTAATTGACAGCCCTAATTATAACCTCTGTACAAGGGAGTCAGAAATCAGCAAAAATTGGTACAGCAGGTATTTACGCAACAAATTTGGAGACCAATATCAAACTTATATTTTAAAAGCATGGAATATGGAGGAGCAAAATTCATTTCTTTGAAAGGTTCTGGTGAATAGTTTTGACATGCCCACTGTTAGGAACCACCAGAATTTAAAGTAGCTGATCTCTTCCAGAAAAGAGATGCTGTAGGTAGACGTGGCATAGTAAAAGACAGACATAGCTGACTTGATGGACATTTTTTTAAAACAGTTATAATATATACTCTACAATCATGTTTGGGGAGTAGGTAAAAGCAGGCTACTTGAAATCAGTACTTTATCTTTCACATAAAAGTTTCTTAATGCGAAACAGTCACACTCATAAATGAATAACTATTGGAGGGAAAAAAAACAACCAAATCTGCCAAATCCGTCACATTTTCCAGCTGTAGATACTGATGATTTATAAGGCCTTCTTTTACTTTAAGGATAAAAGTTGTTTTTTTTTTAAAGGAAACATCATAAAAATAAGTCCAGTGTGCTGCTGCCAACGATTCAAAAATAGGACGGGGGGGGGGGGGGGGGAGACTAAATCTTCACAGCACACAAAGAAAAGACGGTTACTCACCGTTGTAACTGTTGTTCTTCGAGATGTGTTGCTCATATCCATTCCATTAGGTGTGTGCGCGCCGCGTGCACGATCGTCGGAAGATTTTTACCCTAGCAACACCGGCGGGTCGGCTGTGGAGCCCCCTAGAGTGGCGCCTTCATGGCGCTGAATATATACCCCAGCCGACCCGGCGCCCCCTCAGTTCCTTCTTGCCGGCTACTCCGACAGTGGGGACGGAGGGCGGGTTTGGAATGGATATGAGCAACACATCTCGAAGAACAACAGTTACAACGGTGAGTAACCGTCTTTTCTTCTTCGAGTGCTTGCTCATATCCATTCCATTAGGTGACTCCCAAGCCCAACTTAGGTGGTGGGGTCGGAGTGAGACATTGCTGTGTGCAAAACCGCTGATCCAAAGGCAGCATCGTCCCTGGACTGCTGCACTAGTGCATAGTGTTCTGTAAACGTGTGGACTGACGACCATACCGCAGCTCTACAAATGTCCTGGATCGGAACTTGCGCCAGGAAAGCCGTCGAGGAAGCTTGTGCCCTCGTGGAGTGAGCGGTGAGGTGGGGTGCTGAGACACCTGCCAGGTCGTAGCAAGTCCGGATGCAAGACGTGATCCAGGAGGGTAGGCGTTGTGATGAGACCGGTGAGCCTTTCATTCGGTCGGCCACTGCAACGAAGAGTTGCGTCGTCTTTCTAAAGGGCCTTGTGCGGTCAATATAGAAGGCCAGGGCCCTGCGTACGTCCAGAGAATGCAAACGTTGATCCTGGCGAGAAGCATGTGGTTTAGGGTGAAAGACCGGGAGAAATATATCCTGGTTGATATGAAATGGAGAAACCACCTTAGGGAGAAAGGCAGGATGTGGACGAAGCTGCACTTTATCCTTATGGAAAACTGTGTAAGGGGGCTCGGATGTAAGCGCCCTGAGTTCAGAAACGCGCCTTGCTGAGGTGATGGCTACGAGGAAGGCTGTCTTCCAGGATAGGTACAGAAGTGAACAGGTGGCCAGTGGCTCGAATGGAGGACCTGTGAGCTTGGAGAGAACCAGGTTGAGGTCCCACGTCGGAACGGGCTGACGTTGTTGTGGGTACATCCGGTCTAAGCCCTTGAGGAATCTAACGACCATCGGGTTAGAGAATACCGAGGACGCGAGTTCCCCTGGATGGAAGGCCGATATAGCGGCCAGGTGAACTCTAATTGAAGATATCGCCAACCCCTGCTGTTTTAGGGAGAGGAGATATTCCAAAATAAGAGGAATAGGTGCGTGCAATGGGGACGTGGCTCGTTGCTCGCACCAACAGGAGAACCGCTTCCACTTGGCCAAGTATGTGGTCCGTGTTGAAGGCTTCCTACTGCTCAGCAGAATCTGTTGGACAGAGTGTGAACACTGTTGCTCTGCCTGGGTGAACCATGGAGCAGCCACGCCGTGAGGTGGAGTGATTGCAGGTCGGGGTGACGCAGCCGGCCGTGGTTCTGCGTGATGAGATCCGGATACAACGGAAGCGGGATCGGTGTCTGAACCGAGAGTTCCAGCAGCGTGGTGTACCAATGTTGTCTCGGCCACGCTGGAGCGATCAGAATCACCTGTGCCTGGTCTCTGCGCAATTTGAGCAGTACCTTGTGGACCAGAGGAAACGGAGGGAAGGCATAAAACAGGTGGTCTTTCCAGGTAAGGAGAAACGCATCCGAGAGGGAGCCTGGGGCTCGACCTTGCAGGGAGCAGAACACGTGGCACTTCCTGTTGTCTCGAGATGCAAACAGGTCTATCTGGGGAAACCCCCACTTCTGGAAGACGGAATGTATGATGTCCGGACGGATAGACCACTCGTGCGTTTGAAAGGACCTGCTGAGTCGGTCCGCTAAAGTGTTCTGGACTCCAGGGAGGAACGATGCCGTGAGATGGATTGAGTGGGCGATGCAGAAGTCCCACAGGCGAATGGCCTCTTGGCATAGAATTGACGAACGTGCTCCTCCTTGCTTGTTGATGTAAAACATGGCCGTGGTGTTGTCGGTGAGAACTAACACACAGCGGCCACGTAGGAGATTGAGAAATGCCTGGCACGCCAGGCGCACCGCCATCAGTTCCCGAACATTGATGTGTAGGGCTAGCTGAGGTGCAGTCCACAGGCCCTGGGTATGGTGCTCGTTGAGATGGGCGCCCCAACCCAGAGATGAAGCGTCTGTGACCAGGTGCAGAGAGGGTTGTGGGGCGTGAAACGGCATCCCCTCGCAAACCACATTGTGATCTAGCCACCATGTGAGGGAGGTCAGGACCGAGTTCGGGATTGTGACCACCATATTCAGGCTGTCCCGATGTGGGCGGTATATTGATGACACCCAGGTCTGGAGTGGGCGAAGCCGAAGTCTGGCATGCCTGGTTACGTACGTGCAGGAAGCCATGTGACCCAGCAGGGTAAGGCATGACCTCACCGTGGTAGTTGGGAAGGCCTTGAGTCCTTGGATGAGGCTCGTGATGGTGCAAAAGCGATTGTCTGGCAGGATGGCTTGTGCGCGTCTGGAGTCTAGAACCGCACCGATGAATTCTATTCTCTGGGTAGGTTCTAGAGTGGATTTGTCCTTGTTGAGTAGGATACCCAACTTGTTGAATGTGCGCACTATTATGTGGACGTGATCGCGAACTTGTTCTTTGGTGCGACCGCGTACCAGCCAGTCGTCTAGGTACGGGAACACCTGTATCCCTTGCCGACGAAGGTACGCTGCCACGACAGCCATACATTTCGTGAACACCCGTGGGGCCGAGGATAGGCCGAAGGGAAGGACTGCAAATTGGTAGTGCACCCTGTTTACCACGAATCGCAGGAAGCGTCTGTGAGGCGTGTAAATAGCAATGTGAAAGTATGCGTCTTTCATGTCGAGGGCGGCGAACCAGTCTCCAGGATCGAGGGAAGGGATAATGGCCCCCAGAGAGACCATGCGGAACTTCAACTTTACTACGAATTTGTTGAGTCCGCGCAAGTCCAAGATGGGTCGCAGACCTCCTTTGGACTTGGGGATGAGGAAATAACGGGAGTAGAATCCCCTGCCCCTTAATTCCACTGGAACCTCCTCTATGGCCCCCATAGCGAGGAGCGTAGAAACTTCCTGTATAAGAAGTTGCTCGTGAGAAGGGTCCCTGAAGAGGGACGGGGAAGGGGGGGAGGAGGGGGGGATAGAAGAAAACTGGATAGCGTATCCCCTCTCCACCGTGCGGAGGACCCAACGGTCCGAAGTTATAAGGGACCAAGCACGGTGGAAGTGGGAGAGGCGATCCCGAAAGGAGGGGGCTGGATCCTGGGGGATGACTGGGGCGCCGTCCTCGACCGCACCTTCAAAAGTTCTGCCTGGGGCCTGAAGGTGGTCGAGGTGGCCCCTGGTTCTGGCCGGGTTGAGGGCCGGTCCACCTTCTTCTACCACCTCGCCCTCGCCTCCGGGCCGAGTCTTGTCTCTGACGAGGCGGGGGGGGGTAGAAGCGCTGAGGTTGCGGCCTAAATGGCCTGCGCTGGGGGCCCACAACATGCATCCCCAGGGAGCGCATGATTGTTCTCGAGTCCTTGAGGCTCTGCAGGCGGGAATCCGTCTTATCCGAGAACAATCCATGCCCCTCAAAAGGCAGATCTTGTAGGGTTTGCTGCAGCTCCGGAGGCAAACCCGAAACCTGAAGCCAGGAGATCCTGCGCATAGCGATGCCCGAAGCCAGGGTCCTCGCCGCTGAGTCTGCAATGTCCAAGGAGGCCTGCAAGGAGGTCCGAGCCACCTTCTTGCCCTCCTCTACCATGGCTCCAAACTCTTCCCTGGACTCTTGGGGAATCAACTCCTTAAACTTCCCCATAGAGTTCCAGGAGTTGAAATTGTAGCGGCTCAGTAACGCCTGTTGGTTCGCCGCTCTCAGTTGTAGCCCTCCGGCTGAGTAGACCTTACGGCCAAACAGGTCGAGCCGCTTAGCCTCTTTTGATTTAGGCGCTGCAGCCTGCTGGCCGTGGCGCTCTCGTGCATTCACTGATTCCACCACCAGTGAGCACGGTTGGGGGTGGGTGTACAAGTACCCATAGTCCTTAGAGGGGACAAAGTATTTTCTTTCCACCCCTCTCGCTGTGGGTGGAATGGAGGCAGGAGTTTGCCATATCGTATCCGCATTCGATTGGATCGTGCGGATCAGAGGTAACGCCACCCTCGATGGGGCATCTGCTCCAAGGATGTTCACGATCGGGTCGTGCACCTCCACTATCTCCTCCGCCTGCAGGTCCATATTACGGGCCATCCTACGCAGGAGATCCTGGTGAGCCCGAAGATCTATCGGAGGGGGACCCGTACCTGAAGTGCCCGCCACTGCCTCGTCCGGAGAGGAGGAAGAGGATGCCTCCGGTGGTACCGGATCCAAGGGGGGGTCCTGATCCCCTTGCTCTTGGGCCGGGGCATCACCTGCACTTGGGTCCCTGGTGTCGGGTGGCGTGGACACCGAAGCCTCCATGCCTCCTGGCGGAGGCCGAGAGATGGTGGATTCTGGGGCCCTTCTAACCGAGTGACCCGAGCGAGAGGTCGATGGTATTGGAGCCCCTTGTTCTTGGTGGTATGCCCACGGGGTCCAAAACGACCAGTGAGATGGTCCATGAGATTGGTCCTCTGCCATCTCCTGCCAGTGGCCGAAATTTTGTTCATCGGCGCGCCCTTGAGGGGGGTATGCCGATCTCGACAAGTCCTCCGAGGAGCGAGACACCGATCTAGACGGCCATGGCGGTGCCGAGAGAGATGAAACCATCCCGGTGGGCTGCGGTGCCGCACGGTGCCGGTCCGGAGATGATCTATCTCCGCGCGGTGCCGGCGATCGGTGCCGGGACCGCGACCGGTGCCGATGACCTCGTCGGTGCCGGGAGTCGGATCTGGACCTCGACGAGGACCTGGAGTATGCCCGGTGCCGGGAGCGACCCCTCGACGTCGAGCGCCGACCGTAGCGGTGCCGAGAACTACGTCTCGACGTTGATCGGTGCCGACGATCATAGCGGTGCCGAGACGTAGAGCGGTGCCGCGAAGTAGATCTTGGCCGCGAGTACGACCGGTGCCGAGACGATATTCGGCGCCGGGACTGCGAGCGGCGTGGGGACCTGCTTCGGGACCTGGACCGGTGCCGAGGTTCCAGCCCCTGTGATGGTGGGCGCATCAAAGCAGGTTTCCCCCTCGACTGGACCGGGCGAGTCAACGGTGCAGTCGGTGCCGGTGGCTGAGGCGGTGCCGGCTCCGTGAGAGCTATTAAGTCTCTCGCCGCCGCGAAGGTCTCTGGAGTCGACGGGAGGCACTGTATCACCGCCGGCCTGGGGGGAGACGCTATTTGCACCGGACTCAACGGCCTCGGCGCCGGAGTCGACGGTGCCGGAGGCAACTGTTTCCGTTGCTCCACCGGTGGACGCGGCTCTACCCCCGACACTGGGGGAGCTGGCGTCTTCGGCACTGATGTCCCCGTCTTATGGGCTTTTTTATGCCCTGGGGATAAGGACCGGCGCCGAGGCACTTGCTGTGTCTGCGGTGCCGACGAGGTCCGGTGCCGGGGAGGCTTGTCTGACGCCACTCGCGTGGTCGTCGCAGCCGGTGCCGCCGGGGCACTGCGCACCGAGGTGCTAGGTGCCGGGGCCTTGCTCGTGGAAGGAGCGTCCGGGCTAAGAGCCGCCTCCATCAGAAGTTGCCTGAGCCGAAAGTCCCGCTCCTTCTTCGTTCTCGGACGAAAGGCCTTACAGATTTTACACTTGTCTGTCTGGTGTGACTCTCCCAGGCACTTCAGACAAGATTCGTGCGGGTCGCTCGTGGGCATAGGTTTAGCGCAGGAGGCGCACAGCTTGAAGCCGGGAGCGTTGGGCATGAGCCCGGCCCCGCGGCCGGGGGAGAAAGGGGGGAGACGACCCCCTTAACCCCCTGGACTATTTAGAACAACTTTACAACTACTTAACTAACTTACAACAAACTCTAAGACTATAACTATAACTACAACTATGATACAACAATAAAGCTAGGGAAAGTGGAGAACAGCTAAGCAGCGCTCCACAGTTCCAACGACCGTCAGGGGCGGTAAGAAGGAACTGAGGGGGCGCCGGGTCGGCTGGGGTATATATTCAGCGCCATGAAGGCGCCACTCTAGGGGGCTCCACAGCCGACCCGCCGGTGTTGCTAGGGTAAAAATCTTCCGACGATCGTGCACGCGGCGCGCACACACCTAATGGAATGGATATGAGCAAGCACTCGAAGAAGAAGCCTTACTTCCATTAGCTAGAGCTATCCTACAGTAGCAAATGTACACTCTATTTCCATGGAGATATTAAATATTTGCAAAACTAGAAAAAGGAAATCAACATACGTGAGTTTTTCAGAGTCGCATGGTGCCCTCACAGGCTCCAACTCAACTTCTAAATTAAATGCTGGTAAAAAAATTTCTAGTGATCCTAGGGTAGGTTTTCTAATCATAAGGGAAGTCAAATAAGTGGGAAACCCACATTTTATAAGAATATCGTCTCTTCAAATCAGGGGGAAAAAATTTCCATTATTAACATTCTGGGAAGCAAGTCTGAAAGGTGCACTGAACAAAACCAATGTTAAAACTCAAGCATCTGCTTCTGTTGGCCAAAGAGAACAGCTCACTTTCCCAACGTTTTGGTTATAATAAGCTGAAGACTGAGATTATCTTGTTTATGAGCCTTGCCATGAGAAGGTATAGCAATCCTATTACATCTAAACTGAACTAGTCTGCTTTGGCTAAGAAATGTCTGAAGAGTAACAAAGATCTTCATACAGTTTTTATTTCTAGAATTATTTTGATGACACAAAGCATGGATTCTTCTCATGCCTTCAGTGCATCCTTTCTCCCTTTGTCTGCAAACAAATTTTCCTCCACAAATCTGGATAGTTAACACACCTCTCTTTACATGCTACACACTGTTGTGATAATCTTTGTACAAAATATGCCTTGCAAGGTATCATATAAAAACTAGTAACTCTCTGGTCAATAATATCATGGTGAAATGTGTGTAGCAACATTATCTGCGAAGTTATGAATTCCCCCATATGAAGTTATTAGCACATGTTCCAAACCAGACAAAGGAAAGACAAGTGTATTTATTTCAATTTACACACAAATAGTAAACCAGGACCTTGAGACAGCAGGGGGAGGAGACGACAGGACACAGAATTATTTGGATTTCAGCAAACACACATGGGGGAAGAAAGGGCACGGTGCCTCCCCACGAGACTCCAAGTAGTAACCAAGGTTAGTGGAAGCCAGAACGTGACTGGTGTGCTGCTGATGGACTGCTAGGGTCAGAGCTTCTGGACCAGCGCTGCAGCTATGCACAGAAACCCCACAGCTGGCCTCTACCAGCTCACTTGGGCTAAGGGGCTGTTTAATTGTGGTGTAGATGTCTGGGCTCGGGCTGGAATCTAGGCTCTATAACCCTGCGACGGGAGAGGATTCCAGAGCTTGGGCTGCAGCCTGAGCCCAAACATCTACACCGCAATTACATGGCCTCTTAGTCCAAGCCCCTTAGCCAGAGTCAGCGGGCAGTGTCTAAATGCAGTGTAGACTTAACCTCGGGGTGTGACCTGTATGCTCATAGGTTGTGAGCAGCACAGGTTGAGGGGCAGGTGGTGATACAGCCCTGTAGTGGCCTGGATTTTACCCCAGAATGTGACAACACCCTACTCAGCACTAAAACTGCATCAGCCATTACTAAGGGAATCCTTACGTATGCATTTGACATTTGGTTTAAATAGGTTGTCTGATGGATAAGGATATTAGAATGGATGTATCAATCTTCTGTTACGTAACCTGTATTTTAGAATTTATCATGAAGTCTCTGTTTGTGTATAGCAGAATTTTTTTAATAAGGGGTGACAAAATAAATAAATAAATAAAAATAGCATTAAATGAGAAAACAATCCTAACCTGCAGTGTAGCTGAGAAATCTCAACTCCATTTAAAAGCCTCTTAAAGAAAAGAGCAACACAGTATCATTATGAGAGCAGATAATAGTCGTATCACATGTCTGAGTGCTTTTCTTGGAATTCCATTTCCCAGCTCAACTACAGAGCTTCACTCTGTGCTTTCACAGGAACTGTCGAGGGCAAGGGAGTTCAACAGACAGAAGAGGGGAAATTATTAAATGATCTGAGGAGAACAAAACAATCTGTTGTAGCGGAATCAGGAAGCACTGCTTGTGCAGTATATTCAGCCCCTGGGATGGAGGGAGCGACTTACATAAATGGGCCAAACCAAACACTCAATTCAAGTGAACCCCCTTTGAGGTTCAGGGAGATCAGTTTTGGATCCCCACTGGGATGCAAATTGGATTGCTCCGGCTAATCTTCCCACCCCAGAGACCTTTCCAGTCTCAACTTCCTGGGCAGGGCAACAAGAGTTGTGTGAAATGAGAGGGGGAAAACAGAATCTTCTGGGCCCAATAGACACACTCAACCACACTACACCTCACAGAAAAAGAAACTTTTTGTACCTAGGAATTTCTCTGTGCATTAGGTTGAGTTCCACTGAAGAGCAGGTTTATAATGAATTAACATATTTACCATGCTATGGAACAGTTGATTTGGCAGGAGTAAATTTTAATATTAAACAGCAGAACCAGACACAGGTATACAACACAGGAAGTAGCTATGTAACCCATAAACCTGTAAGTCCATTATGTGCTTGGTGCTGCTGTAAATTAGTTTCACTCCTTTTCATAAATATTACATTTTTTTAGCTTTTAAAAAAAGGTGTTAGAACTAAACGAACAAGAGAGTGATTTTGGATAACTCTGCCCCTTTGGAATCATGCATAAAGAATGTGACATTTTGCACAAAGAATTTTTATCACACTGCACCTTGTCTTTTGTTTTCAAAGCAACAACAAGCAACAGAACAGGAGAAGAGGTAGAAAAATCTGTATGTGCTAGAGGAAAATAGGACAGTGCTGCTCAAGTGCTACTATCAATTATATGAATAGTTATTTTCACTAGTGGAAAACATGTTTGGAATACATTTTTTCTGACATAGCTGCATGAATGCAGAATTTTACAGAAATATTTCTAAACCATGTCCAATTGCCTAGAAACTACATTGTCGGGAGGCAAATTGAAGTTTAAGAGGTTTAAGAAAAACTTTAATTTTTGGACTCTTCTGCCCAAAGATCTCCAGAAAGCATAACAAAATGTATTAAAATGTAATTACAAATATGGACAATGTGCTTGTCAACACCCAACAACTCTATCACTCATCCCCCAACCGCACAGTAAATGGCAAACACATAAAGGCACACAACACGAAACCAGGGTGTAAACAAAAATTACTTACTCCTCTCAATATTGATGTTCTCTCAAAGGCCTCACTCACTGTCAACTAATACACAAGCTTTCTGCTAAACAGGAGAAGAAATCACACCCAATGCCAAAACAAAAACAGTAAGGAAACAATGAATGCACTACAACAATCATGAGATCAAAAATATAATGAGTCAAAATGTTTTAAATCTAGTATTAAAACAATTGAGTATCATATTAGTGAGGACTCCCAAAGTTAGAATGTGGGTGCATTTTATTTTTTGTTATGCCTCAGTCCCAATGAAAAAGCACAATTTTGAGCAGATTACATCATCTTTATTCATCTAAAACTCTATGTCTGTTCTCCTGATGAAACTAAGCTACATTCTTTGTACATTTCTGGGACTCTGACTGAGTCATTTCTAGGACATTTTGTATAACAATCCCTTGCTATCATTGAAGTTTGGGCATTGCAGGAAGTCTGTACACAGAGGCTTTTTTTCCCCTGCTTCTTCCTTTCTTCCATCAAACAAAAATCACTAATTCTTCATACCCGTTGTTGCCTGAATACATGCCTTCCAGTTTAGCTGAGTGATTTCCCATGAATTCTCTCAGCTTTTAGTTACACTAATAAGTTAACTGTAATGCCTTCATCCTGACATCCACTGCAAGATTTCAGCCTCCCATCTCATGCAACACACAGTGTTTTGGAGTGTATGTACATCACATTCTAGACTTGGGGTACGTCCAGACTACCCGCCGTATCGGCGGGTAGCGATCGATTTATCAGGGATCAATATATCGCGTCTTGTCGAGACACGATATATTGATCCCTGAACATGCTCCCCGTTGACTCCGGAACTCTACCAGAGCAAGCGGCAGTAGCGGAGTCGACGGGGAGCTGCGGCCGTCGATCCCGCGCCGTGAGGACGGGAGGTAAGTTGGAATAAGATACAGCTACTTCAGCTACGGTATTCCCGTAGCTGAAGTTGCGTATCTTACATTGATACTCCCCCTTCCCCCCAGTGTAGACCAGGCCTTGGAGTGTGAAGTACAACACTTCTAGAAGGCCACCTGAGTGTATCATATGTTTTATGCTACTTGCAGGGCTGGCTCCAGGCACCAGCGCAGCAAGCAGGTGCTTGGGGCGGCCAATGGAAAGGGGCAGCATGTCCAGCAATTTGGCAGCGGGTCCCTCAGTCCCTCTCGGAGGGAAGGACCTGCCGCTGAATTGCCGCCGAAGAATGAAGCGGCGCGGTAGAGCTGCCGCTGAAGTACAGCCGATCGCGGCTTTTTTTAATATTTTTTTTTCCGCCGCTTGGGGCGGCAAAAATGCTGAAGCCAGCCCTGGCTACTTGGATCTCAAGGGCAAGAGCAGAACAAGACCAAACCGTGTTCATAATTTTGGTGTCACTGTCAGTAAACACCAAATGCCCTAAATTATTAGCCTCTAAAGCTTTTAAGCAATTCTTAATGATCACCAGCTACAATAACATTTCCCAATACCAAATATTTAATGTTGCAGAAGGTCTTAAAGGACTAGAACTACACCCAGGTCCATTAAAACATATCTTGGAAAGTTTTCCTTATCCCCCCATACCACAGATCACATAGTGTGTTGACTTATACCCTTCCATAGTCTCATGAGTAATAAGACCTAGAGGTCTCCACTTCACTCAAGGGGAAGTCCCGTGACTCTGCAATTCTCAGATTAGGACCTACAGAAGGGTGGGCACCTTCTTCCTCAATAGGGCATCCACAATTATGTCTGCACTCCCTTTGAGATGACTTGCTGTGTGATCTTTGACAAGTCGCTTGATCTCTATGAGCCCCAGTCTTCCCATGTGTAAAGTAGGGATAAAGACACACTAGTACTAAAGGGCTTCAGAGTTGTGGACAAATTGCACTAGCTACAAAGTATTATTAGTCCCAGTGAGAGTGGTTCCAGTGAGCCGAGCATAAGATGAGCCAATCTACTCTGCGCTTATTAGGCCTCAACTGGAGTATTGTGTCCAGTTCTGGGTGCCACATTTCAGGAAAGATGTGGAAAAATTGGAGAAAGTCCAGAGAAGAGCAACAAAAATGATTAAAGGTCTAGAAAACATGACCTATGAGGGAAGATTGAAAAAAAATTGGGTTTGTTTAGTTTGGAAAAGAGAAGACTGAAGGGGGACCTGATAACAGTTTTCAAGTACATAAAATGTTGTTACAAGGAGGAGGGAGAAAAATTGTTCTCTAACCTCTGGGGATAGGACAAGAATCAATGGGCTTAAATTGTAGCAAAGATGGTTTAGATTGGACATTAGGAAAAACTTCCTGTCCAGGTGGTTAAGCACTGGAATAAGTTGCCTAGGGGAGGTTGTGGAATCTCAGTCATTGGAGATTTTTAAGAGCAGGTTGGACAAACACCTGTCAGGGGTGGTCTAGATGATACTTAGTCCTGTCATGAGTGCAGAGGACTGGACTAGATGACCTCTTGAAGTCCCTTCCTGTCCTATGATTCTATGGTAAGGCAGGTATCCTCTCTGACAGTCTTTCAGTGCCAGAAGGACTGATGAGAACACATATGCATTTATGTACAGGCACCCACAAATTACCACTCAAAGGCATGCCAGGCACAGTCTTCCCACCTAAACAAGCACTGCATATAATCTAGTCTCAAACCCAGGCCAATGCAATACCTTTCTTGGCATGACACTTAAGCGGCCCCATGATTATATTGGTACATACATGATTATACTGGGGGCTTAGGGCATGTTGTGATGGCTGCTCCTCACAAAACGGAAGATTTTTTTCATGTGATTTTTCTTAATCCCAAATTCCCAGAGTAAATGTTTGCTTAACATTTTTTAGTTAATTTACCACCGTTGCTGCACAGCTGGTTCTTATACTGTAGTTTCCTTGTTAAGTCAGTTAGTTGAGGAAGAACATGGAGACAGCCTTTTGGACTTTATTTGGATCATTCTGATTTGTGCACATGTTTTCTCCCACATAAGGCAAACCTACACAGCACAAAACAAAGTGTGGCACTCTGATATCCGGATATAAAATGATACATACGGCTATCCGCTGGTGTGAGGGTGAGGACGGGAGCACAAGTGGGAAAGGTTTGGAGCTACAAATACTGCCATCAGGATAGTGATCGGAGATGAAAGTAAGCCGGTCCAGTCCGGTATGGCATACCAGGAAGAGCCGGTACACAGTCAACGTACCGGCAGGGGGCAACTTCCCCAGGCCGACAATTTAAAAGGGCCCTTGGCTTCCAGCAGCGGCCAGAACCCCTGGCCCTTTAAATTGCCACCAGAGCCCCAGGGTAGTGGCGGCGGCGGCGGCCGGTAGCCCTCAGGCTCCGGAGGTGATTTAAAGGGCCCAGGGATTTAAAGGCCCCACCCCTTCCGCCCAAGGCCCCTCCCTCACCTTGCTCAGGACCCTGGGCCTGCATACCAGCAAGTCCCTTAAGTTACTTTCATCCCTGATAGTGATGCTGTAAGACTAGTATGAACATAATGTTCTACTTGAAGTAATTTTGCTATTCTGAATTTCTTCACTGTGCTACTATCAGTTTTGGAAATACCTAAGTAACAGGCAATGTATTTTCTACTTCATCCCAATACCTGCTAGTCCCTGCCTTCCCCCCGATCCAGGACAATGCATCTTGCAGTGTGGTTCATCAGGCAGTGGATACATCCTCTCCTTAACAGATGGGAAGAGGAAGATACTTAAAGCTGAGCGACTGCATGTTCCATCCATTCTTCTGTTCCCCAGTGTCCTAATGCATCACGGTAAATTCAAATAGCAGCTCAGGCATGTCCATCCAGGATTTCACCCCATTTTCTCGGATCAGCATCTCCAAATCCCCACACCTGTCCATCTGGACCACAGAGCAGAGCGGCAACCGCTTGCCTTTGGCCCCACATCACCATCCACACACACACAATGTTAAGTTTGCCAGAGTATTTTTAAATATTTAGCCAAGTAGAGGAGGAGGAAAGGAGACACCAGGCAGCATTCTCTGAGAGGTGGGAGGAATGTTGTGTGGTCCATGTCACATAAGGTAAGGTAATCAAAGCTGTTCCTTAAGGATTTTTATAAGTCATTGAAGGGATCTGGAATGATTTTTTCCTTATGTACTGCACTGCAGAATTGGCTTGGGGGGGAGGATTGGGGAGAGAGGATTTTGCCTTCCTCGCCAGCATCAGGCTGGTGACAGAGCTCAGTATCCTGGATTTGATGGACCATTATTCTATCAGGGCTGGCAATTCCTATGTTCTTAATGTCTCTGAGATTTGTAACATTTCGGAAAGGGCAGGATACCATTCCCATATAATTTCTAGGCCAACTGACTTGTGTAAAGTAGGCATGTCATGAGAGTTTGAATTATGTGTCGCATACTGCAACTGAAAGTAAAATATAGCCCTTTATTATATCATAAAGCAATTGTGTGCTTGGGAGATATTTACAGCATAATTCTGTGCATTCTTCTAGCCCTCTCTGGAAATATATAATTTAATATGCGTTACATATTTTGTTTGTGTGTGTGTTTAACTTCAATGTAGTGCAAACTTTGTTCTCTGAAATCCCAGTAATATATTTGGATAGGTTATTATATGGCACACTGGTAAATATTACACCAGAGGATGTACGCACTTCAAAAGGGCCACTTACTACTAGGGACTTGTTCTGCACATTGGGTATTTAATACTCTACTTTTTAAGCTTATACAAGCTTCCCAAATGCTTAATGAGCAGGTTGCAAGGCTTTAATTTCCCACCAATCCTAACTTTATTACAAAAGTTTACCAACCTATAAACACACCATTGCACTGGCTGTCATGTTTTTATAAAGTAGTTTATAAAAGGTGACATCTGGCAAAGAGGCAGATCTATAAAAATCATGCTGGTGGATGTAGTGTCATTTTTTCTGCCATCCTCCCAGAAAGAGTAATATTATTTTGACACACACATTCATCCCTACTGTCAAGCTTCTATTTTTATAGTTCGCTTACTGCACATATCCTTAAGCTATACAAAACCTTTGGGCTAATGTAAAGAATGACATTTCTGCGTATTTATTATAACACTTATTTTAGGGGTTGACTTTGCCTGATGGGAGTTTTCCAAGTACAATGTCATTTTCATGACAATATACGTAGCTGGGAAAGAATAAAAAAGATGCACAATAAGTCATGAAGGGCCAAATATACAAGGGCAAGTTTAAAATAGCTTGATTTGGTGAGTCCTACATTTATCCTCTTTTAATATTTTTTCAGATGCATGAACTGTACATTGGAGTTTAGTGTAAAATTAGATGTATAAAACAAAATACAATCTCCTGGGGACATTACAATTCTGACACTGTAGGCTGTTCTCTTTTCTATTTTTCCTTTTTAGATTTTTTTCATTTGAAGCTTTTTGTATACACATGGGCCAAATATAGCAGTGCAACTCCATTGAAGTCAGTGGACTGAGTATGATCATCCTTTCTGAACTAATTACAGGAAATTACTGATTAATCATTGCAGTGCCTGAGGTTAACCTGATAACTAATCAAGTACATACTATGGATCTCTACGTGCCACACAAAGGTGAGAGTGTGGTTTTTTTATTGTTTGATTTATACATATGCACTTATCCTTCTAGCCCATACCCAAATACAACAGTGGCTTTATTTTTTAATCCGATACCCAGCATTTATTGCTTATGACGAAAGCTGTAACTCTAAGATGTCCTTTTGTCCAGTCCTACTGCACACCCTCCACACATGGGGAGACATTTGGAATGCCCATTCCTCATTTAAAGACTGGGCAAGGAAGAAATTGCGTCTTCAAGCTAACAAAACCAGATATTAGAAAAGGTCCTAACTATTCAGTTCCATTTGAATAGGACATTGATGCAGGCAAAACCAAGAGAAAGGGTAGGAGTTTATAAACAGAAATCAAAAGGGTTCAATACCAGAATATTTTGGAGTAGAGATAAATTACCTGCATGCTCACAAAAGCATAATTTGAGTTAAAAGCAACATTTAATCCTGATCTTTAAACCAGAACATTGCATTTAAATACGTTTATGAAAAACTTCACAGGTTGTTTTTTGTTTTAAACAATAAATTAAAACCAAATGTATCTAGCAGAGCAGAAAACAAACCCATCTCGTCCCCTGAACTTTTCAGTATTTAAAAGGTCTAGCCTTATCTTGATCTTTTTAGATTAAAAAACCCTCAGGATTATAGATACGTTTTGTCATCACTAAAAAGCAACAGAGGGTCCTGTGGCACCTTTAAGACTAACAGAAGTATTGGAGCATAAGCTTTCGTGGGTGAATGCCCACTTCATCAGACGCAACATAATGATGCGTCTGATGAAGTGGGCATTCACCCACGAAAGCTTATGCTCCAATACTTCTGTTACTCTTAAAGGTGCCACAGGACCCTCTGTTGCTTTTTACAGATTCAGACTAACACGGCTACCCCTCTGATATTTGTCATTACTATTGCTCTCTTTGAAGCTGCTATTTCCAGAATTAACTCACCTGCTAAGTAAGGCCTCAGTTTTGTAATTGTATGTGCACAGTCAGACCTTTGCCCCCCGTGGGGAGCCCCACTGACTGCAGCTGCAGGATCAAGGTCTAAATATGTTTATCAAGTGAAAATAACTCCTGTCAGAAGAGTGGGCTTTAGGAAGCCACAGAGGAGGTGGTATGGGTCATCAAACCGACAAAACCTGAGGATCCCTAGGACATCTGCCCTCAGCACCAGGCATCCCAGAGCTTCAGTGTTGCCCCTCTGCCCTCCCTCCTCAAATGCAACACAGAGGCTGTGCATGTTGTGTCATTGTGGAGATTCATAACAAGAACGGCCAGACCAAAAGGACTAAAAGGTCCTTCTACCCCAGTATCCTGTCTTCCAACATGGCCAATGCCAAGTGCCTAGAGAGAATGAACAGAACACGTAATCATCAAGTGATCCATCCCCTGTCGCCCATTCCCAGCTTCTGGCAAACTGAGTCCAAGGACACCATCCCTGCCCATCCTGAGTAATAACCATTGATGGACCTAGCCTCCATGAATTTAGCTAGTTATTTTCTGAACCCAGTTATAGTTTTGGCCTTCACAATATCCTCTGGCAAAGAGTTCCACAGGTTGACTGTGCATTCTGTGAAACAATACTTCATTTTGTTTGTTTTAAACCTGCTCCATATTAATTTCATTTGGTGACCCCTACTTCTTGTGTTCTGAGGAGTAAATAACACTTCTTTATTTATTTTCTCCACACCAGTCATGATTTTATAGACCTCTATTATATCCCCCCTTAGTCGTCTCTTTTCCAAGCTGAAAAGTCCCTGTCTTATTAATCTCTTCACATATGGAAGTTGTTATGAAGAAAGAATCTGCAAGACATCAGGCGCTGCAGGCTGGCCACCCTTGAGAGAGCACAGAGGTCAGCAGGCAGGGAGGAGATGGGAACAGCATGTTTCACACACACTGCACCAGTAATCTGGTCTCAGATATATATTTATATCTAGGTTATAGCTCTATAACATTATTCACTGTGCACACACACACACACACACTTTATATGTTAGAGAGAGCGCATCCTTATGGAATCAACCATTTAAAATTATTCTAGCATATCCAGCGAAATCTCCTTTTAAAGAAAGGCTCTCTCTGGAACTGGTTGCATCTTTCAAAACAGTGGAATGCACCCATTTTGTCTGTGTGTGTGTTCACGTGTGTGCTGAGTTACAGACAGATATGTGATTGCACACATGACATGGGCTATATAAATATATAAACACAATATGAACAGGGTACATGCATCATAACATGGCAAATTCTGAAAAGGCCCTGGACTGAAATGTACTTTGCTGAAGAGTAGTGTAAATATAATACAAAGAAAATGATTCGTTTTGTCGTATTTTGCAGGGCAATCGGTATACAATAGTGTCATGGTAATCAAGGACTGGAAGTATCATTACCTAGAGTCAGCAATAAATGAGCATAGAACCTTTAATTTCAAATTAGAAGATAACACATTGATTAATAACCATGGGATGATTAGTCAATTCAAGACCTTAATGCACAATGGAGGAATTCATTCATTATCTGTTCAATGTAATTCTTCTTTCATCTTGGTGACTTTAAAAACAACCAAGGAAAATTACTGTCCCTCAGTAAAGCCTTTAGAATTTCATATGCATTTAATTAGATAACTGCCAGCTGAAGGACAGAAACCATGACAAATAGTTGTTCTTTTCAAATTAAAAGAATAGACTATTCAATGAGCAATATTGATGTTCTCTTGTACCTAGTTATACAAGAGTTCTGCTACTTCTTCCTTTCATTTATCTAACCTTTTTAACATTTAATGAGGGTTTTTTTAAAACCTGGGTTTTAGTTATGTATGCCCGTCAGTTGCTAAAATAAAAAAGTGGCTAATAGCAACAATATCTGCATATAAATATATACACCCCATCAGACTTTTCTGATAACAAAATATAATATAGAAACCCAAACCATTCCAAATTAAGAGACCATCTTTACATGAACAGAAAAACAACAGTTAATACTGATCACTTTTCAATTGCCCCACAGCAATAACAGTAAAGGTTAGCTGAAGTACTTATAATTAAAGGGAAAGAGTAAGAGGGATTCTTTTTAGTGGGTGAAAGCTTTTAAAAAGTTTGAGAAACTTAGTGTTAGATTTCCACCTTCTACTGTATCCCTCAGCACATATACACTAATTTGACTTCAAAGACAATACAAACTGTTTCTCATGTATATATTTTTAATGGCTCCTTCCTTTGCTCTCTCCCTTCACGGAAGCTAGTAACCCACAGGACACCAGGAAATAGCTATCCCTGAACTTGGTGTAACACAATTCCTGTGATGGTAACTGGCCCTTTGGCAGAGATGTAAGGGGGGAAGGAGTTTGGGGATAGCTTTTTGTTCCAGAAAGTGGAGGAAGTAACCAGGGGGACAGCCATTTTAGATTTGATTCTGACCAACAGGGAGGAATTGAGAGCGAATCTGAAGGTGAAAGGCAATTTGGGTGACACTGATCATGAAATGAGGATTCCATGATTCTAAGGAAATGAAGGAGTGAGAGCAGCAGAAGACTATGGACTTCAACAAAAGCAAGCTTTAACCAACTCAGAAAGCTGGTAGGTAAAGTCCCATGGGAAGAAAATATAAAGAGTTCAGAAGAGCTGGCAATTCCCCAAGGAGACAGTATTAAAAGCACAACTGCAAAGTATTCCGATGCAAAGGAAAGACAGGAATAATAGTAAGAGGCCAATATGGCTCCATCAGAAGCTCTTTAATGACCTGAAAATCATAAAGGAATCCTACAAAAAGTGGAAACATGGTCAAACTGATAAGGGGGAATACAAAAGAACAATGCAAGTATGTAGGGACAAAAATCAGAAAGGCTATGGCACAAAAGGTAGCAGTTACATCTGGCAAAGGACGGAAAGGGCGATAAGAAGTGGTCCTTTATATACATTAAGAGCAAGAGAAAGATGAAGGAAAGTGTAGGTCCTCTTCTCTTAATGGGGAAGGAGAGCTAATAACTGATGACATCAAGAAAGCTGAGGTGCTTAATGCCTATTTTGCTTCAGTCTTCATTAAGAAGATTAACGATGAACAGATACTCAACACAATTAATATTGACAACCAGAGGGAAGGATTGCAAGCCATAATAGGGAAAGAACAGGTTAAAAATAGTTAGATATTCAAGTCAGCAGGGCCTGATGAAAATCATCATAGGGTACTTAAGGAACTAGCTGAAGCAATCTCGGAGCCATTAGCAATTATCTCTGAGAACTCCTGAAGGACAAGAGAGATACCCTGAAGACTGGAGAAGGGCAAACATAGCACCCATCTTTAAAAGGGGGGACAAGGAGGACCCGGGGGAATTACAGACTAGTCAGACTAACTTCAATACATGGAAAGATACTGGAGCAAATTACTAAACAAATCAGTTTGTAAACACCTGGAGAATTAATAGGGTTATACGGAATAGTCAGCATGGATTTGTCAAGAACAAATCATGCCAAAGTAGCTGAATTTCCTTCTGTGATTGGATTACTGACTAGTGGATGGGGGGAAGCAGAAGACATTCTCATAACCAAACTAAGGAAATGTGTGTCTAGATGAAATTACTATAAGGTGGGGGCACAACTGGTTGAAAGACTGCGCTCAAAGAGTAGTTATCAATGATTTGCTGTCAAAGTGGGAGGATGTATCTAGTGGGGCCCCGCAGAGGTCAGTTCTTGGTCAGTTACTATTGAAAATTTTATTGACCTGGATAATGGAATAGAGAATACGCTTATAAAATCTGCAAATGACACCAACCTGGGAGGGATTGCAAACACTTTGGAGGACAGGTTTAAAATTCAAAATGACCTCGACAAATTGGAGAATTGGTCTGATTTCAACAAGATCACATTCAACAAACACAAGGGCAAAAGCACTTCACTTAGGAAGGAAAAATTAAATGCACAACTACAAAATGAGAAATAACTGTCTAGATGGTAGCACTGCTGAAAAAGATCTGGGGTTATAGTGAATCACAAAGTGAGTATGAGTTGTCAATGTGATGCAGCTGCAAAAAAGGCTACTATGATTCTGGGGTGTATTAATGGGAGTGTTGTAAGTAAGTCACAGGAGGTAAATGTCCCACTGTACTTGGTACTGGTGAGGCCCCAGTGGAATACGGTGTCCAATACGGTGTCACAGTTAAGGAAGGATGTGGACAAATTGGAGAAACTCCAGAGGAGAGCACTAAAAACGATAAAAGGTTTAGAAAACCTGACCTATTAGGAAAGGTTGAAAAAACTGGGCATGTTTAGTCTTGAGAAAAGGAGACTATGGGGTGACCTGACAAGAGTCTTCCAATATGTTAAGGGCTGTTATAAAGAGGGACGGGGATCAATTGTTGTCCTAACTTCAGTGGATATGGAGTAGTAGTAATGGGCTTAATCTGCAGCAAAGGAGATTTAGGTTAGATATTAGGAAAAACTTTATAACTACAAGTTTAGTTAAGATCTGAAATAAGCTTCTAAGGGATGGAGTCCCCATTATTGGAAGCTTTTAAAAGCAAGTTGGACAAACACCTGTCAGGGATGGTCCAGGTTTACTTGGTCCTGCCACAGCATTGGGGGCTGGACTTGATGACTTCTTGAGATTCCTTCCAGCCTTATGTTTCTAAGATTCTGTGATTCCTTGTGCACCTCCCCTGCTTTGCACACTCACCCAAAGCAAAGACCAGTCACCATATAGCCTTGAGGACGAGACTAGAGCTACACAGCCACCATGAGTAACTATTAGGTGTGAATAAACCAGTTCAGATAAAAGGCACTCCCCACCTCCTGAGTCATTGCACTAAACTCAAGCCAAACGTTTCTTGAGGTTCGCAAGGTCTGGAAAGTTCAGATGAGCTTTGAACAATCAGCCACACTCCTGGGTGCATCTCTTCACCACACCTTAGAACATTCAGTCATCACCGTAACCATCATTAAAGGCTGTGCATTAATGTGCAAGCATTTTTCTGTTTGTTTGTGTGTTTTTTAATTAAAAGGCACAGGGTCTCTTCTGCAAAAGACAAAATTATGGGTCGGTGAGTAGGATGAATCACTCACTGCCCCAGTCCTCCACAGAGCTCACAACCCTGAGCTAGCGTCCTAACTCAACTCCCGCCTGGTGTTTGGCTTCATTGGGATCTCAGAAACAAGAGCACAACACAAATCTTAGCCTAGGCTTCCTCCCTGAGCCTGGATATTCCTAAGGGGCCTCCCCCACTAAATTCAACTCTCTCCTAGTCACTACTGATCCCTTTTATCTCAGGCACAGTTAACAAGCCACATCTGCCAAAAAAAAAAAAAGTCTGCATCTTTACAGAGGGCACTAACACCTGCTAACAGGCTGGGTCAACAGAAGCGCCCTGCCATGCATTTACATGGCCTTGTACGACTGTAGCTCAACAGGCCAAATCCACAACTGATGTAAGCAGGAAGAACTCCACAGGCGCCTATGGAACTGCACCTACTCATCCACATCTCCCTGGGAGTTCTGGGTACAGCGAGGCAGCCTGCAGAGGGGAAAGATTAAGTGTGTTCAGTAATCACTTATCAGGCAAGTTTGCTTTAAAGGAAATGTATCAGATGTTAAATGTCAGACCTGAAATGATTGATTCCAGAAAGGGTTAAGCTGACTCTCAGTATATTTTTCTTGACAAGTAAAACAGCACGTTTCCTAAACACGACACACTGATACCCAGTGATAAAATATTTCCCCGGCTTTATACCATTTTGATAATTCCGTCTGTGTATTACACACAATCAAGCCTTACAGGTTTCAGAGGGATTCTAAGCACATCGTTCAGACTGACAGAGCAAGTATTCCAGACAATTGGCTCCCTGAGGGTCAAGACAGTGATGCTCGATCAGGATTCAAACGGGTCATAAACCCTTCATGGATCTCGCTCAAGTGGGTGGTGATGTCTCCCTGGGGCACCTCATCATTTTCTGCTACAGTCAAGCACTTGTCATTACAGACAAACTCTCCGTCAGTCTTAGACACTCATTTAATCGAGTCTTAGTGAGAACAGCAAATATTATCAGTGGCATGAGAACTCCGAAGAGCCAGATGTATAGACTGCAGCTGTATTGTGATGGTAATTTAAAGACTTCTCCAAACTCTTGCAAGTGTCATTTATTCTGTGACTCTTCTTTTTAACATAGGCCCCAATGTTCAAACTTCTGGGCCTGGAATTAGACACCTACATTTAGATTGAGGCTCTTATGGAAACGGGTTCATTTTCAGAGGGGCTGAGCATTCATGGCACCCACGGACTGGAATGGGAACCATAGGCGCTGGAACTAGGGTCGCTTGAAGTAGTAACAAGAACCCAAATACATGGTTTCTGCCTTCAGCACGCTGTGAAAACCGCTCCAGCACCGCAATGGGAACTGCCTGGGTGATGAGCACCATTTAGGGACCTTATGCTGAACACCCAAGTTTGAAAATGTGAAGCCCCAGTTTTCAAACATCCCACATGTACTTCAAGTCTTGCTTGCCGAATAGTCAAGATAAACCTGACATATAAAAAGGCAGTGAGTGACAATACACTTGTAGTGTGAAAATAAATCTGATTACAATCCATCCATCCTGTGCTGCACTCTGGTTCCACAGTATTCATATTTAATTATACTCCTGTGTGAAATGCATAGTTGCACAGTATGAAAAAACCTTGATTAGCAGACAGTAGGCTTGATTGACCTTGCAAAACCTTCCACAGCTCAGCTCAATGGAAGCACTCGAGCTGGGGTTCCCTCACTTTCAATCAGAGGGGAGAAGGTTGCTGGCAAGGCAATTTCCTGACACATCTTGCATTTCTTTACCTTCCCAACAAAATTAACAGGCCCCCTTTTCTGGATTTGAAGATGGGGGTGGGATTTAAGGTGCGTTGGGGATGGAGGTTTGGCTGCTTTGGGCACTCTGAGGGGACAGTGGAGGATTATTATTGGTGGTGGGTGTGCTTGTGACACAGGGAAATTTATTTTAGCACAGAGACTGCTACTGCATGTGCAAGTAACGGCTTCCCTAACACCCACCCATGTGCCAGATCTAATCTAGCCCCCAAATCTTTGTACCACTGTGAACCAACCAACCAACCAAGGGGCTGTGTTTTGGTCACATTTTAGAGAAAAGCTGAATAGATACATGTATTTCAAAGCAGCTTTATATATGTGTGTACACATGCAACATGCATGTGTGTGCATGTTACTTTCCTTATCCATTGATCTGAGAGGTTAGCCAATATTTTTGGCCTGGCTGGGTTGTTTCCATTATGAGGAGAAATGGGTGATGTAAGTCAGGTATATTCTTTGCTGCAATCCTGTTTATTTACAAAGCAAGTACACCCTGGCCTCTCTCCCTGAACACAGTAAGAACAAAAAACAGCAGACAGTTTCTTTGCCCACAATATCCCACTTTGACGCAGTCCTGTGCCCCAAAAGACACTGTATCTGCTCCCTCTCAGGGGCATATTCACAACTGCTTCTCTCACTGTCTGCTGGCTTTCAGCTCTGGTATACAGGCAGAGACTCTCAGATGCCTGCAAGCCAATCTGTGTTCCAGCCCTTGTGCTTGCAGTCAGTCCTCAGGGAAACCACATGCTCCATAGGGCCCAACCTTTGCCCAGGCCTTGCCTCAGGTCTAGTGCTATGGGTGGTGGCTTCCACTGTCTACACGTAGCCTGCTCCGTAAAAGATGTTTGCTGCTTCTGCTTAGTCTGAATGGAGGGTAGCTAGCATGCCTATCTGGTTTCACGAGGTCTGTGACTGCCTGTAGATCAAAGACATGCTTGATGGAAGCCATTAACACCTCAAGCATAACAATATGCACAGACACACACCCATGTGTCTGTGTGTACAGGTGCATGTGTGTTTGTGCACATGTGAGCATGCGTGTTATTATTCTCATCCCTCTACTTTTACAGCCAACCTGACTTAATACCATGAATCCAACCGGAATTTGGGTATAAAAAGTTTTAGTGTCCAATGTTTTAAAATTTTAAATTTTAAAATCCAGTTAGTTTGGCTTGGAGCCAAGAACTGGAATTGTCTAACCAGCTACCAATTTGGCAGCTGTAGAATCACAAGACCTATAGATGTTAACACTTTCACTACAGACATTAAAATCTACAAGAGTCTCACTTATAGCCCCGCCCTGTATTACAGAACATCATTTCTGTAGCTGTAGAATACCGAACTTAAAAAAACCCCAAAACCACACATTTAAGAACCTAGCATTAAAGTAAGACGTTGTTCTTCATTAAAAAATGTTCTGACTATTCCAGAATGATAAAGCATAAATAATAGTAGATTGTACGTTAAACCAAATCAAAGGAGGTCTTTGAATAATAAGGTTTTGGAGCCATTTATAAGACACAGCAGCTTAGCTTTTATAGCTTATATCAGGAGCGCAGTACAAGAGGAGAAAGGCTCATGTTGACAGCTGCTGTTATTGCACTCGTATGTGTCTTGAACCTAAACTTCTCTAATATATTCCTCCTCTGGTCTGATCAATGTATAATGCTAAACAGGATTGAAAATCAATCTGTGTTCTCAATCTCCCGTGTTTTATAAAAACAAATATGAATTTGGAAACAAAACAAGCCAGCTAATCCCAACGCAATCTACAACCATTTTACAATAATCAAGATAGATTGACTTTAATAGATTAGGGGACCATATTTAATAATAATAAATAATGTGTTATTTACATGGCAACCATGCCAAGGGCCCCTAAGAACCTAGTAAAATATAACAAAAAATTTAACCATTGCAACAAAAAGACCATCCTCCTAGTGAAATAGTGTTTCCTAATATCCAACCTAAACCTCCCCCACTGCAACTTGAGACCATTACTCCTTGTTCTGTCATCAGGTACCACTGAGAACAGTCTAGATCCATCCTCTTTGGAACCCCCCTTCAGGTAGTTGAAAGCAGCTATCAAATCCCCCCTCATTCTTCTCTTCTGGAGACTAAACAATCCCAGTTCTCTCAGCCTCTTCTCGTAAGTCATGTGCTCCAGCCCCCTCATCATTTTTGTTGCCCTCCGCTGGACTCTTTCCAATTTTTCCACATCCTTCTTGTAGTGTGGGGCCCAAAACTGGACACAGTACTCCAGATGAGGCCTCACCAATGTTGAATAGAGGGGAACGATCACGTCCCTCGATCTGCTGGCAATGCCCCTACTTATACAGCCCAAAATGCTGTTAGTCTTCTAGGCAACAAGGGCACACTGTTGATACATATCCAGCTTCTCGTCCACTGTAACCCCTAGGTCCTTTTCTGCAGAACTGCTTCCTAGCCATTCGGTCCCTAGTCTGTAATAGTGCATGGGATTTTTCCGTCCTAAGTCAGGACTCTGCACTTGTCCTTGTTGAACCTCATCAGGTTTCTTTTGGCCCAATCCTCTAATTTGTCTAGGTCCCTCTGTATCCTATCCCTACCCTCCAGCGTATCTACCACTCCTCCCAGGTTAGTGTCATCTGCAAACTTGCTGAGAGTGCAGTCCACGCCATCCTCCAGATCATTAATGAAGATATTGAACAAAACCGACCCCTGGGGCACTCCACTTGAAACCGGCTGCCAACTAGACATGGTTGATCACTATCCGTTGAGACCGACGATCTAGCCAGCTTTCTATCCACCTTATAGTCCATTCATCCAGCCCATACTTCTTTAACTTGCTGGCAAGTATACTGTGGGAGACTGTATCAAAAGCTTTGCTAAAGTCAAGGAATAACACATCCACTGCTTTCCCCTCATCCACAGAGTCAGTTATCTCATCATAGAAGGCAATTAGGTTACTCAGGCATGACTTGCCCTTGGTGAATCCATGCTGACTGTTCCTGATCACTTTCCTCTCCTCTAAGTGCTTCAGAATTGATTCCTTGAGGACCTGCTCCATGATTTTTCCAGGGACTGAGGTGAGGCTGACTGGCCTGTAGTTCCCCAGATCCTCCTCCTTCCCTTTTTTAAAGATGGGCACTACATTAGCCTTTTTCCAGTCATCCGGGACCTCCCCCGATCGCCATGAGTTTTCAAAGATAATGGCCAATGGCTCTGCAATCACATCCGCCAACTCCTTTAGCACCCTCGGATGCAGCACATCCAACCCCATGGACTTGTGCTCGTCCAGTTTTTCTAAATAGTCCCGAACCACTTCTTTCTCCACAGAGGGCTGGTCACCTTCTCCCCATACTGTGCTGCCCAGTGCAGCTGTCTGGGAGCTGACCTTGTTCGTGAAGACAGAGGAAAAAAAATCATTGAGTACATTACCTTTTTCTACATCCTCTGTTACTAGGTTGCCTCCCTCATTCAGTAAGGGGCCCACACTTTCCTTGACTTTCTTCTTGTTGCTAACATACCTGAAGAAACCCTTCTTGTTACTCTTAACATCTCTTGCTAGCTGCCACTCCAAGTGTGATTTGGCCTTCCTGATTTCACTCCTGCATGCCTGAGCAATATTTTTATACTCCTCCTTGGTCATTTGTCCAATCTTCCACTCTAGAGAGCCAGTGTAGTTGACAGAATTCTGCATTGACCCAAACTGGGTCAATGGGTATTTGGATGTGCACTGAGAATATGTGCACAGATTTGCATCTGACACTTGGCTTAGACACTATCCCTGCTGGTCTGGTTTTCAGATCACACTGTCCCAAAACAGAAAAGGTAAATTAACAACATTCTGGTGGGATATGATTACACGGACGCTTGTGGTCCCCAGTTTAATCACAACTCTTCCCCCCACTTCATACAGTTAATTGTTTTTTTCCCTTTAGATTTAGAGATTCAAAGCAGGTCAGGGAGAATCCACAGCCGAAGTTGATATGCAAAAGAGAGGCTCCAAGGTGGCATATGGAGGTGAATGAGTAAATAAAAATGAACAACAGAGGTGAGCATTGTAGGCACAAACTCTATTTAATTGGATTGGAACCCTTTGTTTGAACCCTTAGGCTCTCTCTCTTTCATACCAACTCCCACTGAAACACATGGAAGCCCCTTTCCTATTCATTTCCACAGGGCTGTTGAGGACTCATTAGACCTAGTGACCACACATCTGATACAAAACTCTCAGCAGCTCATGAGTCAGATTTCCTCTGAAAATTGCTCCAAAGTAGTTGTGGGTGGGTTGGTGGGCGGGCAGGTGGGGGAGAGAGAAAGGAGGAGAGTTATATTCGCAAGCAACAGGCCTTTTCCTATCCACACTCCTAAATTAAAACCACCATCACAGCAGGACACCGAACATATTAATTTAGTAGTCCTGAAATGCTATTTATCCTCACAAAGAAACACTTGCTAAAATAAAGAACAATCTTTGTGCGCTGCCAATTGCTTCACAGGCATATTTCACAAGGTCTTTCCTTTTGCATCATAGAAGCTCCCTTCCCTTTCCAGTTGCATGAGGGAGTTACGAATGGTATGCTGACAATCATGTGGGTTGTGAGATATTTTTCTGCCACAGTCCATCTTTTTGCTGCATCTCTGAAAGCACAGCCATGGGTACCTATTGCTACTTTATTGAGTTTATATTTGAATGAGCTCTAGCTAGGAGTGCATGAAAGTTTTACTGGTGTCAGGAAAGGACATTTTCTATAGAATTTCTACAAAGGAAGCGAGCTAAGCCTAAACACAGCAATATGCTGGAGCACGTCCATGTAAATCCCGAATGTTTCTGTTTGCATTAAGCTTACTCTATTCTTCTTGACTTAGGTATGAAATATCCATAGCAAAATTGCATAAACAGCCCCTTTAATATTGGATTAAGACCTTAAATGCTGGAAAGAAGGACCTTAAAATGTCATGGCGGTGGAACAGCTTGCCACACACAGATAGCTGTGGCTGCTAGAAGACAAATCTTGGAATTAAGGAGGAGTGTTAACGGGAAATGTTCAACCACATTTACATTGTAAGGCCTGTGCTTTCCCCAATGGGGCCTAGTAAGCACACTATGAGGGAGTCCCAGTCCATTCCACTGTTCCTCCCTTCCCTCAAAAGCCCTTCACGTTCCACACGGGAACTGCACAGGTGGTGGTGCTGAGGGGATGGCATCAAAACCACCAAATGGAACTTTGATGTTACTTCTTCTCCTTTCCCCTCCCAGCTAGGGAACTGCCCCACTCCAGTTCCTGAAACTGCAAGGGAGAGAGCCAGTGCAGACATAAAATGGTATCGCCTGGAGTCTCAGAGGATCCCATTTGGGAGGCCAAAACCTCTGCTTCATCCATCACAGGTAGGTGCAAACTCCACCTATCACTAATATTAGGCGAACACACAGGAAACACATGGGGGGAATCCGTGCTGGTTTTCTTGCCCTCTAACAGGGGTCTGGGGGAAAAAAGACAGTTGACACTACTCTATTGCAGCATGAAATCACTGTTTCCATAACTATTAAAAAAAATTCTACCCTAGAACAGTACACATTTATTTCCGACTATGCCCATCCTGTTACTTAGAAAATACCATCTACCCACAGGTGCCAGCCACGTAATGTACATGTGCCCTAAATATGCTAGCAACACAGCCATTTAATTAGAAGAACAGGAGGACTTGTGGCACCTTAGAGACTAACAAATTTATTAGAGCATAAGCTTTCGTGGACTACAGCCCACTTCTTTACATCCCTTTTGGGGGGGTGGGGTGGGGAGACATGAAGTGGTGGAACTATCATGACATTTGCCAACCATCACTCTACTTGTGCACTGCATCCTTGTCTGTTTTGTGTAATTAGACTGCAAGCTCTTCGGACCAGGGACCATCTCTTACTCTAGATCAATACAGCAACTAGCCCAACGGGGCCTTGATTTCAGTTGGGGACCCCTGTCATTACTAGACTAGAAATAAATAAATATAATTAACAGTTTGAGGGTCTTGCATTGAAATCACCTGGATGGCTCTATACCACTGTGTGCAAGACTCATTGGTCGAAGGTACTTTGGGCCCTTTCATGGATAAACTCCCCAGTCTACCCCCATAAGAAGGAACTCTGTCTGGACTCATGCTTGGACACTGGTGAAGGAGACTCCAGTGCAAATGAGACTGATGAGCTGTATGTGGGATACCATGTGCCAAAGGGCTCTCTGGGCTTCAGAGACTGCTTTCTTTCCTCTGGCTGGGACTCAGAGAACAACCCACACCTGCACCTCTCTGAGCCTGCCACCATCTTACCATGCCCCTCTTCCACCCTCCATCAGTGCCACTGTCCAATCAGGGGAGCAACAGCAGCAGGGGAAGCTGCCACCACTGATGGGAGCTTTTCCCGCTCCTGGGAGAGGTGGCAGCGGCAGAGGAGGAAGAACCCAAGGGGGGGTCATCAGGAGAGGCAAGTCCAAGGAGATGCTCCTGTAGGAGCAAAGGAGTGCTTGGTGGCCTCTGACGCCAGCAGGAGGGGTAGTAGCCACCCAGGAGGAGAACAGTACGCCTTACAGAGGGAGCAGAGTAGTGTCAGGTGAGGGGGCTCAGTCCCCCTCTCTCCACTTAACTGACGGTTACGGGTATGTTGGCCCAATCCCTGTGCTGTAATCTTCCCAAGGGCCTGACAACATGGGTCAGTCTCTTCCCGTTGTTCCCCAGCTGTTGACCGACCAGGATGAGGGTGACCCAGCCTGGTGGCTAGTGTCAGAGCCAGGGTTTGTAGTCAGGAGCCAGAGGCAAGGGTCGAGCCGGAGGGCTGGGGCTGGAGCCAACAGGGTATTGAGCAACTGTCGGTTTCCAGGCTGGGGCAGGACAGAGGCCTGGCTGGAACCAGGTAATGCAGGAGCAGGCACTGTGGTGGACATGAGCCTTGAGAAGCCAGCGAGCTGCTGAAGGCTTAAGAGCTGTTGTGTTGGCCTCTGGCGCCAACTGGGTGGCGTGGCTAACCAGGTAGGCTGCAGCAGGCCAGCTGTGCTGATGAGGCTGCCCGGAGAGACTCTCTGCTGCAGGCCCTGATTCCTGACAGCAGCCATCTCATCCCACTCCTCGCGGGGTTTCCGGATCTGTTCCTTAGGCAGCTCCTTGACAGACTGCTACTGAAGAGATTCCTCCAGGTAGCCCCCTTCTGCCTGAGCAGGCGTCTCTTCTCCCAGCTCTTGCTAGTCGATTAATTAACCACAGGTGGGCAAGTAACTGCTCTGTCCACCCTCTGTGGCTGTGGTGGCGTAAGGTTTATATCCCCATCAAACATCACATTTTGGTTTTCATTCTGCCTAAGTGTTCCAGCTACGAGTGGAGCTTTAGCACTGGGTAGGACTTCTGAGAGTACCACCACCTATTTTCCCCCCCCCAATCTGACCTCTACCTCTATTAGCAGCCAACAGGTGAATGGCCTATATCCCTCACTGGAAACAGGAACAACTCAAGTCGGACAAGTGGTTTGACTTTCACATGTGAGGTCACAATGTCATTTTAGGACTTAGTGGTCTGTCCCCATCTGCTGGCTGGGAGGATCATACCCCAGGGTCTGGATTGGTGTAAAGGAGCGAAGAGAGAAATACAGTTTGCAAATGAACTAAATAGTTCCAGTTCATTTCAATTTGGAAAGGTTCAAGTCAGCGCCTATTAAAACAAAACTGGTTTCGTCATTCATAATTGTAATTCTTCTAATTTGCCACTTGGCCTCCAGATGACAATAGTATTTCTAAACATGGTGACTTTCTGACTTTATGAACCCATTCAAGTTGTCTTGTTTTACACAATTATACTCTGTTATCCCACGTTCAATTAAAGTCACATTTTATAACTGACACTCTTAAAAGTATTATATGCTAATATACTAATGTAAGCAATGTCAGTTGAAGTGTGCAGATTTAGCACAGAACATATTCTGATAGATATGACAGAAAACATGAAAAATGTGTGCTTTCTATCATAATGATTATTTTTCAGATAACACCAGCTGTGCTCCTATTAAACCAAGTGACTGCTTTCCCATATGACACCAAGCACCAGCATTCAGTCATGAAAGAAATATAAATCTCCATGGGCCTTTTCCACATGCTTTAAATCAGCAGCAATCTGTGCATTTGTATCCACACCGAAAATATGAGTAAAATCTAGGAATGTTTTCCAGCTGGAAGCTCTTTGGTATCTTTATTGACAAAGACTGCAAACGGAGTACATAGAGGAATGCTTATAGTGGGATATTTCAATTTTAATCTAACTTCAAAGTTAAGTCTTGAACTCTCAAACTCTGACTTCAATGGTAGATGAGGGTCCTCAGGACCTCGAGGAATAGCCTTCTTCATTCTTCCCACCCTCCTGGGAGCCTTTGATAAACACATCCTCAACTATGCGTAACATTTTTTAAACAAAACTTGCTATGTAAGGTATCATTCCCTTTATGATACTCAGAGGTTTTAAGGGAGCTTTAATAATCCTCAGGTATTACAAGATTCTACACTGTTTGTTCAAGAATAGCCTTTCTTGACAGATAACTAATTGAATACTACCACGCTATCAATCAGTAACACCAGAAGTTGCCGAGCAAAAACCGAGTGATGCAGCTATTTTGCCCTGACGTCCACATACATCTATTCAATCCCTTTCGTCCTCTTTTACATTCATCCCATCCTAGAAGATTTGCCATATTACCTTATCTCAAATCCAAGCCAGCTGAGAAGAGAATGCACCCATTTGTCTGAGTGCAATATTTGATGTACAATAGAACCTCAGAGTTACGAACATCGCGGGAAAGGAGGCTATTTGTAACTCTGAACAAAACGTTATGGTTGTACTTTCAAAAGTTTACAACTGAATATTGACTGAATACAACGTTGAAACTTTACTAGGCAGAAGAAAAATGCTGCTTTTAACCATTTTAATGTAAATGAAACAAGAACAGAAACTAAGTTTTCTTACCTTGTCAAAGCTCTTTTTTAAAACTTCCCCTTTATCTTTTAGTAGTTTACATTTAACATAGTATTGTACTGTATTTCTTCCCCCCCCCCCTTCTTTTTTTGGGGTCTCTGCTGAGGCCTGATTGCATACTTCTGGTTCCAAATGAAGTGTATAGTTGATTAGTCAGTTCATAACTTTGGTGTTCGTAACTGAGGTTCTCCTGTATATGGAGATCTAAGCTTTCTCTGCTAGAGGGGCACAAAGTAAGTGAGACCTCATTTAAATTATAAGTAAACACGGCAAACATATAATAGCTAAGCTAGACATCTCTGCTTCAGACTATGGCACCACTTCTGGTCTCCAAAAACATCTCTTTTGCAGAGAAGTTGTGGAGTAAACATCACAATACAACAGCTTTGAGTTGATACTTTATGTCCTAATTGAGACCACACAGCACCTGATTCTGGCTTGTAAGTAACATTGCTCACAAAAGGCAGACTCACACCCTGAATTACAAATGGTCCGCTTAGGGCCAGTGAGTATTAACCAAAACGTGAAAAATAATGTCAAGCAAGAACTACCTTGTACACGGAGATGAAATATCAGTAAAACCCTCCCGTGGAGCATCTCTTGGCTGCACATCAACCCATCTGTGAAATGGAAGAGCAGGATCTTTTATAAAAGTTTTTAAACCCGGCTATCATGCTGCCACTATTGGCATCGGCAAGTGGTGCTACGTGCTGAGTTCGCTGTTTCTCACAGACATTGCTTTCTCATAGTAATTCACAGAAATGCTGATATAACAGAAGGGTAAGGATAACCCACCACCCACCGACCCAGTTTAAAATCATCTTCTCCCAAGCCAGAGGGAAGCAGAGGAAAGGTCACAAGAGAGAAGAGGGGACACATGTGGCTCTGTAAATTAGGTGAAAATAGGTCATTGTGTAAGATTGATGATGGAAAAATGGATGTTTCTCTCTCCTCAATGTATGTGGGCAGACACTTTCAGCAGAATGTGAGGAAACTTGCTTTGTATAGCTTTGGCCCCAGTCAACAGAAATGAGAAACAGAAGAAGAGAGACCTGCCTAGAGTGGTCAATAGCCCTGTGGTTAGAGCATTCATCCAGGATGCCAGAGACACTGCTCAAAAATGGGAACCCTGTTCAAGTCCCTACTCAAAATGGGGTTGGGGGGCTTGAACCTGATTCAGAGCAGAAACTTGAATGGGGAAACTTCCACATCCCAGGCAAGTGCCCCAATGGGCTATCGGCCATTCTGGCGTCTCTCTGTCCCCTTCCTCCTACTCCACCCACCACACTGTGGAACAAAAACAAATTTTGAAACCTCAACGTTTTTCACAAAACAGAATTGTTTTCTAGCCAGGAGGTTTGTAACGGCACGTGCGGCTCCCTCAACAGCCCGCTCCATACAGTAGCCAGAGCACGCTAAATATTCCCCAAGAACTGCACTGCACACCTCTAATTCATTTACAATGTTCTTTTCAATTTTTATTGTTCAGGATAAGAGAAAAATCCTGCCAGCATGAAGAAAATATCTGCAGCCAACATGACAAAAGAGGAATCTATATTTCCTAACAGCTGCGAATCAAAACATGAATAACCGAAATTAACTGCACTGTGCTACAGAGCAGATGTGTGCACAAAGTCCCCTCATTTTTGCTTTTATCCGCTGTATAATATCCCCAAGAAGGTCAGAGTGATCCATCCTCTCATCTCTTTGCCATTCATTATTGCTGTTCACTTTATTAAATTGTTATAATCTGGAATTTCTAACAAGTATTTTAGGACTGTGAGTCTACTTTTTTCTCCTTACAAAGAGAAGACTTTAGCAAGCTGCCAATCATCTGCTGGAAGCGCTGTTTAAACAGATGGGTTTGTGTCCTTTGGGAGGATTCTACATGCAAATATCTCAGTTGATGCTCAAGCACAGGTTCTCTTGTTTCAAAATCTTTTTGTTTTTATTTATAGTTTACTGAACCTAAGCATTTTCCACTTTAACAATTATGGTAACAGAGACGCCATACTACGCTGAATGTTTGATTACTTCTTCAGCGTAACTATTTAAATGTACTGATGTATAAAGCCTATGAAGTGGAAGTGCCCAGCAGTAATAATTCTGGATATTCTCCTCCTTAGTTTTTGATTGTTGAAGAACAATGGTGAGCCAAGACAATTGCTTACTGGACAATAATCTGGCTTGCTTTATTGATACCTTCCCCCGTGTTTGTCTCTCTCATTACCCTGTCCAGTCTTATCATGAGCTCTTTGGGGAAAGGACTGTCTTTTTACTGTGTACAGCTCCTAGCATGTTGAGACCTTGATCTTACTATTTAACCTAGAGCAATTCATTGCACCCACTTCCCCTCCCACCCTAAGTCTGTCTTGTCTATTTAGACTGTAAAGTCTTCACAGCAGGGATTGTCCCATGCTATGTATTTGTCCAGCCGCTAGCACACTAGGGGCCTCTAGGCTCTGCTGTAATACAAACAATATTAACAGCAACATTGGAGTTTGCGTGGCTATTTCTGTGGCAGATTCTTTATTTAATAAAAGTAGATGCTACAGATTAGAGGGTATAAAATAGAGGTCAAATGAGAAAAAATAAATGCAGTTTATCATGCAGTTCTGCAATCTAAATGCATCATATGACTATCATAACCAATTCACCAACTTGTCTTAACATGGCGCAGGTAAAATTGATTTGGAGGTGTGGAATTGCCTTTGACGTATTATAGATGATCCTTACAGAGAAATGCATAACAGAATGGTAGCAAAGTGGTTGGTGTCACCAAGTAAACATAAGCAGCCTTTATGCACTCAACAATCTGACCTACAACTGTGAAAGTCAGCGTTACCAGTTTATCATAATAAGTATTCAACAACACAGAGGCTGCTAGCCAGAACTTCTTTATCTGCTCTCGTTCTGAATCCTGTCAGGGGATCTTTAGTATTTATCTAAAACAAGCAGACAGGCTCTCAGTTTTCAACTCAACTTTAAACTGCATAATCCAAAGTGCTGTATTTACCATCATTGGACAGGAGAGCAAGAACATGTGAGACTAGGTCATCCACAATCACACAAGGCAGGAGAAGAGCATTTACTCATTTCAATTCTATGTGACACTTGGCAAGTGTGACACAGTCTAGATTTTGAATACTCTGTCGGGGTGAAATTCACCCCCGGGCACAATGCACCAGACCAATGCACCCTGGGATTCCCACTTGAACCTTTAAGTGCCAAACGGGAATTGTACTGGCCTTCTGCCCAGGGGTGAATTTTACCCTGTGTGTCTTGAATTTACACCTTTCTTAAATGCAACTTTCTAGCAGAGAGAGTACACAAAAATAGTTTTAAACACCAGCTGCATAATGTGCAGGAAATGCCCCACTGTAAAACCTGGCAAAAATAAGTATTACAATTTAAATAGATAACATTGAGTCTATTTTTTTATTGTAGATTCTTAATATAGGATTTTTTTGGGTTGGGTGGGTTATTGGGTTGTTTGTTTGGTTATTGTAAGATCAACTGTACGATAAGCAAAGTAAGCTATCAGTTCTTTTTCCATGTGTATATCTGTCCACCCCTGACATAAGGAACTATTTATCATAAAGAACTGAAGGAATCAAAATCAAAATTGCAATGCTATTTGCATTTCCTGACTGCAAGCTTAACAGAGTGTAATATTTTATATTGGGGGGAGGGAGCAGCAGGTTTCTTCTTAAATATCCTCTGCTGAGATTACCAGAAACAAAGTCTACTTTTCTTTAAAAAGGGTTGATTGCTGGAATATGCCTATCATCTCTGTTTCAGTAATAATCCCACCTGAAATATTTCTGAGGTTTCAAAATTGAATTTTTCAATAATACCTCTACAGCAAAAAATAACCAACTTTAAAGTGGTACAGTGCCCTGTGCAGATTTTAGCCATGTTTGGAAAAACTGGTGGTGCTGACTGGAATAGATTTTTCAATTGATCAGTCAAATGATAGGTATGATTTGCAACACTGAAGGAATCTGGCAATTTCTGCTCTTCATCTTTTTAGAGGGAGCAATGAATCCAGTGAAGATTTATATGGCAAAAACCACTTCATACAGAAACTGTTGGTGGATAATTGGAAATAAAATGTATATGCTTTTAGCAGCCCGTGTTTATGACATACTGCATCACTTTGTATTATGGCATGTCATAAATTGTGACATAATTTGACGTGACAGCTCAAATTTAAAGGACAACATTTCCAACTTCACTTTCAAACGGGATAACTGCAATGAACCAACACAAGCTGGCCAGCGGGAGTAGAGCAGACGGGAAAATGTTTGTGGTTTGCCAACTTTAAATTACTGCTGAATAGTTTAGCATATCTCTAGAATAATTCCGTGAAAGAATAATTAATCATTATTTAGAAAAGGTCTACAGTGAAATGTATTTGTTATCTTTTATTCACGCCTGGTGGTTTATTAGCAAACACCACCACCTTTGCATTCATGTACCTGTATTTTATCATGGCTCTTCTAAACTAGCAATGTTACTAGATTATGAGTCAGAAAGCAACAAGTATATTTCATCTAGCCTGTAACTTTAGAACTATCGGCTTGATCTTTCAAAATGCTGAGAACTTACTTCAGATCCAAATGCTCTTTTTATCCTATGGAATAATTAAGAGATGTCCAGCACTTGCAACAGAACTGAATCATATGTCTACATGAAAGACAACTGTTGAATTCAGCCTAACAGGCAACTCCAGGATGGATAAGGGGGTTCTTTACAGAGATTTGTACACTGCAAAGTATATGCCACAGAAGCCTACGTTAGCCTGACTTTTGTGATCCTACTGAAAATAAAACAAATGTTGGTATTGAAAATTTAAACTGAAATCTGTATTTTTCCTTACCATGCAAATGCACGGGTATTTGTACAAATCTGATAAAGCTAATGGCTGTTTCAAAGAAATTCTCAACATTTTTATGGTAAGCCAAGAGCTATGACCCATACAAACTGCAGTCCGTACAACACTCCAATCTTAAGTCAGACTGACATTAAGATAGAGTTCAGAACACAGTCAAAACCAAAAAAAAAAAGCATTTCAATCAAAGCAAATCCTAATCTTTTGTGCATTTGGGGCACTTATAGAAAATAGGATAATTTTCCTGAATCATCCTAATGTGTGAAATTCGTACAAGGATCTCCAGTTTTCTCCACCCCTGCATTCCACTTTCCCTGAATGAACTCCTCAGGCAATCATTTTAAAATGATAGTGAAAAATTCTGGCTGGAGTACCACAAGCATGCTCACTGCCAATGTTTGCCTTTGTCTGTTTCAAAATTAGGAGTGATTTGTGGGAGCATCTTACGAAACGCTAGTAAATTAATCTTTTCATCCTCAGAAGCACGTGCTCTCAAAACCCTGGGGAAGTGAACTCTTGCTAGCTCAGCTAAGTTTAGGCCTTAGCCTACCAGTAATAGGATTGCAAAATCACCACCTTCTCAGAGAGAGAGAGAGAGAGAGAGAGAGAGAGAAAACAATTTTTATAACAACCTTCATTTCTTAGGGAAGACTACTGACCAATCATTTCAATATAAATTATCCAGATAGAACTACCCAATACAATTTTATGGAATTTCCATATGTATGGTTACACTTGGCCATCATAGGACTATGGCTGGCTATCCTCCATATTTATGTAGTACATATTTCCAAGGTCCTTGGAAAAATTGAAATAATTTTTAAAATACACTGAAAGATGTGAATCTCACCAGGGAATCTTGTATGGTAGCTCAAGCAAATACCTCATTTATAAATGACACAGTCATGATTCTTTAGGCCCAATCCTTGCAGTGCCACGCAGGGAAAAGTCTAGTCAAATAAAAGCCCTCCTTAAGAATTTTGCCTGGGTAATTATTGCAAGGGTCTGTGATTTTATTCTAAACACCCATCTCCACTTATTCTCAAGTGCTGGCTTCTTGGAAATACTGAAACACAGCAATGAAAAGATAAATTCATTTGTGTCGGATTTATTTTTATTTTCTACAGAAAATAGTTGTGTTGCTAAACACAGTAGGTCAGCATCAAAAATATATTAATTATATATATATATATATATATATATATATATATATATATATATATATATATATATATATATATATATGCAGGTACATGGTATCTCATAGGAATAAAGGAATTGCCAGCAGACTGGATCAGACCTGTGATCCATGTAGTCCGGTATCCTGTCTGTGACAGTGTCCGCCACCAGATACTTCAGAGGAAGGTGAAAGAAACCCTACAGTATTCCAATGTAAGATCATCTGCCGCCACACGAAGGTCTCATCCTAACACCCCATAGTTAGACATTGGGTTAAATCCTGAAGCATGAGGTTTTATATCCCTCTAACACTCTTTTTGTTATCATTAGTTGTTACAAATCTGGATATTCTTGTTATCCATTAAAACTTCCAATCCCTCTGAGTATTGCTAAATTCTTGGCCTCGGTATCTTCCAGTATCAATGAGTTCCACAGTTAGCACTTCTCAAATATTAATGAATTAAGCCCCACAATGCTCCAGTGTAGTAGAAAAGTATCATTATCCCTATTAAATCCAGGGAAACATAGGCACAGAGATATTAGGTGACTTGCGCAAGTTTACAGAGGAAGTCTGTGGCAAACCCAGCAACGGATCCTAGATTTACTGGCTCCCAGTCCTCTGCCCTAATCACAAGACCATCCTTTCTTCCTGAATCACTTTCCTCACTGTTCAGAGGCCCGAGATGCTACTTTCAGATGTGGATTTGAACTACCCCAGTATTCAAGAGGGATCAGACCCAATATTCCCATCAGAAACCCAGTGCTAGCCACAATGATACCTGAATCTTTTGACTAAAAGAGAAACTGAACATAGATGTATATTATACATCATTGCTAGATTGAATAGGGCAATCAGACAGTAAGTATGAAAAACTGAGATGGGGGTGGAGGGTAATAGGCACCTATATAAGACTAAGCCCCAAATATCGGGACTGTCCCTATAAAATCAGGACATCCGGTCACCCTAAGATTGAGATTTTATATATAAACAAACAAAACCGAGTGAATACAAATGATAGTTTATGATGTTCTTTGAAGCTCTTTAAGTGAGTCTAAATACAAAGATTCCCAGTTCGCCTACAAACTGAACTATTTTGGTCATGAAACATTACCTTCGCAGCATGTGGTATGCCCATCAGCAAAATAGTGGTAAAAAAACGGACTAACTTTATTTATTACATTTGTATTGCTTACAAAACCATTTACTTAATGGATGAGTATCATTAGCAGTCCAACCACAAGATAAAGAATACAATGATGTGTTTCATAGGTTCATTAAAATAATATTTCAAAGGAATCATTAGAAACAAGAAGCTAAAGATCCAAGAGACAGTAAGTTATCTGCAGCTAAATGAGGCAGAACAAACATGTTTTGAAATAAGTTAAGAAACACGTTTACAAATGTATTATGCCCATAAAAAAAGCAAGGCATCAGGCTTGGAGATCACTAGGAAGAACATCGCTCATACAATTTACTAACGCAAAGATGCAACAGCCTTTGCAAACGGTGTCTCTGGACTTGCATTCAGTGCGTAGTGCTACAGGGGATGTGCCGGAAAACCTGGCACCCAGAAGTTGATCAAATACAGTCAGAAGAAAACACTGGTGAAGTTCTGAAGAAGTATCTTCTGTGCTAGAACGAGACAAACGGAGGCACTATCAAGCTCTTAAGCGGGAAAACAGCAAGACAGTGACAGTTGGGCAGAAAACCCTTTGGCTCTCAGGCTGTGGGGATTCCATTGTACTGTATGGTGGAGAGGAGTTGCCTCCCAAAGTTTAGGTGAGGGCACTGTAACACATCCCTCCAAATATCTGGGCATTTGTACGCAGCCTCAGTGCCTCTCTGTTGCCACTCAGCCCAGATGCCTTGATTGGCTATGGGCTGCCCTACTATGCCTAGCTCAAAGAGGAAGCATGATATAAAGATATAATAAATAGAAACTGAAACAGACTGTAAAACACACCAAGGAGAACAAGCTACCCCTGCACAGTTAAGGTTGCAATCCGTTTCCATTCCAAAGCTCTTTTAGGATTCCTATAACTAGCACTAACTTCGAGAATCTGTTCAGCCTCAACATTGCCAGAATTACTCGCAAGACAGAAGGGAAAGTTATAATTCAAAACCAGTATATGTTGTGAAACGATCACCCTGCCCTGAACCTGGCTGGCGTCACATTTCTTAGTCTCCTTGCAGCTCACCACCAGATTCTGCACCCTACCTCTTCTCCTACCTCCTCCAAGTTTCCCATGAGGGTTCATTCTCCTTGCAAACATGTGCATTAGCTATATTTGGGATAACAGTCTGTAATTAAGCAAAGTGCTTAATGTGTTTTGTTGTGGGTGGTTAGAGGCTTAATCTGTGATCAATGGGAGTTTTTTGCCACTGACTTCAGTGAGAGAATAGGGATGCTGTGTGCAGATACACACCTTTTCCTACATTGATTAGTTGCAGACGAAGAACAACATAAGGATCCTTTATAAGTGACATAGATCTTCCTTTAGCTCAAGCAGTAGAGGCCTCCTCTCTTTATTTTGAGCTGTAGTGCCAAAGTTCTTGCCCCAGCCTTGCAGATGTGAGTAGTTTTATATGGAGAAGTGGTAGCTTTTCTATTATTAGGGATGTAGTGACAATCTGATTCCAAAACTGAGATTGATTCACTTGGAATTCCAAAAACAAGAAAATGAGTCATACTTTCGAACTGTTAGTTTGTAAGCCTGATGCAAAGGCCTCTGACATCCATGGAAGTCTTCCCACTGAATTCAAACAAGGTCTTAATTCTATTAAACAACTAGAATGTATTCCGAGCATTTTGAAGAATTTGCATAACAGTTTGAAATTAAGAATTTTAAAATTGCACCATTTTGAAATGTTTACCCAGTGTCTACTGTTTCTTTGCATCCCCCTATCTGCCCAAGGAAGTCACATGATACCACAACATTTGAAATGCAGGCAGATGTTGATATTGGTTATGCAAGGGGTAGTTTTCAAGGCTGGTAATAGTACAATGATCAAGAAATTGGACTTGTTTGAAATGTAGGCAGAATTCTGTTGATGAAACAGACCAAAAATAAACCCCATGATGACAAGAGACTTTCCATCATCAGTTTCCAAACGAATTTAGACGACATTTCTAAGGTGAAAGAAAGCTCCGTAGTTTGGTAAAATCACTCCTCCTTCTGCATTCTACACCAACACGTCAACTTAACCTCGGGGGAAGTGCCGATTTGCATCTTCCAGGTGGAGGAACAGAGTAACAGCAATACTTGCGAATGTTTACACACGACAACTTTCACTACAGAGCAAGGAAAAGAGCCACGATTTCTGAGTTGACAGATCCAGGTTTTAGGTCTTACCCAACAGACTAAAGTAGGTTACGAAGCGACAATAATGTACTTCTCTATCACAGATTGTTCAAAACACACTCACTTTAAAGCGAAGGAAATGAACTCTTAAGGCCATTATCAATCTTACCCTGCCCACCTAATAAACAAACATCATATTCTCACCAACTAGAAATAATCACTTATTTCATCACAAAGCCATGGTAATTTGTGTGCACAACTGCACCTCAACTGTCTGAAATCTGTTACAAGGCACACTGGACAGAAAATAGTGCTGAGTTACACAAATGGGTTAAAAATTATGGCAGAATTAATTATGTACATTCCAATGGTTTTAGGAACAGTGAAATCGATGACCAAAACAACAGCTTAAAGGAATTTGTTAATAACGGTTTTCTTATTTTGATAAATATAGAGACTCGTGAAGAATGCAGGAACTTATCTGTACTGTAGGAGTGTCCAGAGACTGCAGTCAGATATCAAGGCCCACAGTGGACTAGGTTCTGTGTACAGGTTCGTGCACACCCACACACACGCGCATACATGCACAGAGTCCCTTCCCCAAAAAGTTTACAACCCAAGTGTGACACATAAGTTTACGTATCTTTAGAATCTGCCCTAATTCAGTAAGATTTTTCCAGGGCATTTGAGCAGAGGCTGTGACAAACTCGTAACCTCAGAAAAGCCCCTTGGTGGGGTTTGAAGGACTGACTCGTGCAGAGTCCATGTTGGAGTTGTGATTATTTGTGTGCGTGTAGGTTCTTTTCTTATGTGCTTTCACCTTAAGAATAAACATGCTGGCTGCGAAAGAGCTGTGTGGTAACTCACAACTGCTCGCAATTGCACAGCTCATAGCCTTCGAAGAGAGAGCAACGCGCAGACGCTGGCCTGGTTAGGCAGTCTGGCCTCTTGGGAATAGCAGTGTTGGCAGGGAACAATGCAGCCTGGAAAAACCCCTGAGCAGGTGGGAAAGATATGCAAGTCTCTGCCCAAGAGAGGAAACAGCTGAGGAGCCTGGAGCTAGCGTGGGTGCCCCTGAAGGACCATGGAGGGGGAATAGAGGTGTCATTGCTCTGAATTGTGACAGCAAGTCTAAGATGAGAGACAACTGATCCTTAGCCTGGACTGGATTGTCCACTAAAAGCTAAAGGGAATGTGTTCCTCAAGGTAGGTTGATGTTTGGTATGTCTCCCTAAAAAAGGGAAAGGAATTTAAACAAACAGCAAGATCAAAATGCATCAGGGAATCTTCTGTGAGGCTTATAAACCCTACAGAGAGAAGCATTCCAAATTATAAAACCTTTAAAAGAAATGCAGACTCTCAAGACGTCCATAGTACTGGCATATGCAGAACTGTTTGCCCTGTTGGGCTCCAATGCTGTAAGCGGTTCAGGGCAGGATAACCAGGTTGTTGAGTGCAGTGGGAGAATTTGCCTCAGCAAGGACCATTCACATGAGTGAGTGTTTGCGGAACTGAGCCCATAGTGTTTTGTCTGTAAAGCACTACGAATACTTAGATAAACAAACAGCAAACTAGGAAAGTTACAAATTGTTTGACTAAACATGTGTGCTCACAGCAGGAGAAAAGACGGTAATTTTACATTAAGTTACCGACTACCAAATTTATTCATTAAAATATAATGAGCTTCATATTGCAAAGATACTGTAGAGCTGATAATGACTTAACAAAATTGAATACACCTAATATTTTATAACTGTTTTATTTTTAGTGAAATATGTTGGCAGCATTGTTCATTGTTCGAGAAATAGCACATTTTTACTCCTTCATTTTCAAGATCTACTATATTAAGCTGTTTGTAATTTTGCTGACTAGTAAATATTTAGGAAACAACTGATGGGAGTCACACATCAGGTTAAGTGTTGTAATCACATAAAAAGGGACTTAATGAAGCAGGTTAAACTCTGCCCTCAGATATCCACACAAAGCTCCCTCTACCTTCAATTGTAGCCCTCTGTGTGTATACCCTGGGACAAGATTTTGCCAAGTGTTATTACAAACAATCAGTGTTGGCTGTATGGGCAAAGCACAAAGTGAATACAGAATGAATTCAACTACTTGTAAACTAGACAGAAAAGTCGTACTTACTGCTCTAGTAACTGTTAGATATCCCTAAAGATTAATAAAGACAAAAACAACCCAAAGCCCCAAGAAAGTCATCATTTATATATGATGGTATATATATGGGAATGTTACTCTATTACAGGTCTGACAGTTAAGAAGCAACATCCAGGAGAAAATAAAGTATGTACAGAAAGATACTAACTGAAATTAAATGTAAAAAAACCATGGCTAGGAAATGTATAAATCTAACTACATCAGTGAAAAAAGTTTCCAAATTCAGCGTTGCTCCTAGTATTTCCAAAAGCAGTTATTACTACCTAGGGTTTTGTGGCTATTTTAAGGGACCCATCAAAATTACTTTACTTGATTTACAGATTACCAAATGAGCATTTAATTCAGGCCAAAATGCTAAGATACATAGCAATCGGATGGCATGCAGATATTCAAGGGGAAAAAAGGCACTAAATATACTGGAGTTGCCTTCTCAACCTAACTGCAAGAGATGTCTCACTGAAAATTCACTAAGTGGTAGTAGCATTCTGTTTGCATGCACGGTATAAATGGACTTGGTTTATGAAATATTAACATGTTACTTTGAAACGTCATTTATGTAATAACAATTATTTATAGGCATGAGTGAGAAAACCACTAAGTGGGAGGCTGGGAGTCGACAGTTGTCCCAAACAACAACAGGGTCATTTTTATAGAGGCTGTCATAGCGCCTCCAATTCTTTCAATTTCTTGGTGAGCAACTAATATTAAGAGACATCCCTTTTGCAGCTGGAAATCTCCCACTCGTTCAACTCATCCAAGGGGATGAGGAGTGAAATCCACCTCACTTGCTGCAAGCACTTTTCTAAGAAAACATTTTCAGTGAACCTTACAAAAAGCCAATCTTAGTATTCATTAATAAAGCTGAAGTACTACACTAAAGAGCTCATAATTTACTGGTTCACTCATCCACTGAACCTTTAGAAAATCCAATCCCCAAATTCATTAATAGTAAAGTGCTACACTCTATGCTAAAGTTTACTTTTCCGATGAAGCACAATTCAGTAAGGTTAAATTAGTGTATCTGTAGTTTGGGGCAACTAAATATGATGCATACTAAACAGGGGCAAGAAATGCAAGAATCTACTATTGTGCAGTGTCCCTAATATATAATTCACAGTTGATTATATGGCCAAAGATTTGTTTTAAAAATAGAAGCTTAATGCATCGTTAGTCACCTAAGTAAGGGGCCAGATGTTCAAAAGTACTGAGCACCCACCCAGCTCCCTCTGAGCTCAACGGGCTCAACACTTTTGAAAGCCAGGCAGGTGGATAAATATGGATTGAGGAGAAACTAATTATGGCTCCTGTCTTCTGAAAATCTTGTTCCTAGCAATTTATTTCCTTTGTTTTTGTTGTTGCAAATTTTAAGCAGCAACGTTAAGGATGGTTGGGTGGCATAAATCAGGGGGGTCGAGAGTGACTGATTATATGGCAGTGGGGCACAGGATAGGTCTCCTCGCTGTTTATTTGTAGACATTTCATATTCGTTTGCGTATGGTGTACATGCCAAAAGCAGTTCAAACAGAGGGTCACTTAAAGTGCCCAAATGTAATTTATTTTAAGGTAATAACATGCTGACTGAGAATAAATCCTATTTATTGGGTAGAGAAGGACCACGGTTTGCAAGACAAGCAAGTCCAAAAACTAAAACAAAACAAAACGCACGCACGGCTATCTAACTATGGACACTTGGATGGCGGTACATGGGTTCAGACTGTTGAGAAGATACATTCCAGCTTTCAGCTAGATACACCTTTGGCTAACACAGCCATGCCCAGGACTGAGGACTGTCCATATCTGGCCTTTTTTAATCAAACAAAAAGCCACATGGGGTAGAGAAGCTCAGAAGCACAAAATCTCTACACTCTAAATGCTTTGATGGGAGGCAACCACAGAACGCCTCCATGTGGCTCAGGACCTGCTCTAGTTTTCTGCTGACTAGCTCAGCCCGATCCAGGCAGGCCAATGGATTTCACTGACAGGGAAGGAAACCGATCCTTTTTCTCTGAAAGAAACTTTTAAAATATTTTAAAAGGAAAAGTATTTTTAGGATGATTTCGGACTCGAATGCATTTTTCAAATAGCATGACACCATCCAGTTCTTTCTGTGCTATTATTTTTTTAAAATATTTATTTCTCATTATTCTTTGGAAAAATATAAACAAATTTGTTAATTTAAAAATCAAAAAACCCTCATGGACCCAGATCCTCAACTGGTGTAAATCAACATCGCTTCACTTCCTTCCACGGAGCTATAATGATTTAAACCAGCTGAGGAGCTGGCCCATGGATTCAACAAAATAAGACTGCTTTGTTGCCATCATAACCAGCCAAACTACCGCACTGTATAGTGCGTTGCACCTGATAAAATATGGTTCATTTTCTTCTGAAATATGAACAAAGGTTTCACTATTCAAAAATTTAAAATGATCCAGCAAGCTCAGAGTTTTAGACCCCAGGCTACTGCCAAGGTAACCAAGTAAAATGCACCACAATTGCCACACATAGCTAAGACGCTAATCCCACAACTGGATTGTCTTGATTTTTTTCTTTAAAATATATACTTTAATTGACACAGGTAACCATGGTTACATGACACAATGGCTAGAGTGATGGACAGCAGCTTATTACATTTTAGACAACAGGGACAAGCTGAAGTTCTGATCACGCACACACTTTATACACACATTTAACCATAGGTTTCAGAGTAGCAGCCGTGTTAGTCTGTATCTGCAAAAAGAACAGGAGTACTTGTGGCATATGCATCCGAAGAAGTGGGCTGTAGTCCACGAAAGCTTATGCTCTAATAAATTTGTTAGTCTCTAAAGTGCCACAAGTACTCCTGTTCTTTTTACATTTAACCATGTGAGGAGGAGTGGCCCCATTCATTTTAATGGGACTATTCACATGCCTAAAGTTGAGTATGTGTATGAATATTTGAAGGACAGGAACCTCAGAGGAACTTCTAAAGTTTCTTCAATAAATTAATAGACATCAGAGAAAAAACAGTTTGGTAATATTCTGACTCAAATCTATTGGGCCTGAAGAAAAAACATATTCTCTTTCATTCTACAAGTGGATATTTTCTACGTAGAGACTCACAATACAACAATTGTTAAAGGCAACCAATTTCATCACAGGAAAAAACTGGAGCTCAGCTAGGATTACATGTTCAACAGAGTTTGCCATATGTGCTATTAAATGCTTCTCAAACTGTGTGTGTGTGTGTATTATATATAAAGTGAAACTACTCAAAAACACAGCATCACTAACTCTAGAAGTCCATGACTCCTATCCAGCAAACCAATCCAAGGAAGTGAAACATTCAGTTTCAAGTTTGAGGGTGTTTTGTGGGCTGTGTGTTGAACAGAACATATACAGAGATCAGAGTGTGGGCAGACAAAGGAAACAGAAAAATCACGTGAGATTTCCCCTCTGCCCCAATGGAACTAATCAAGAGCTGAGTTTCATACTGTCTAGGAATGCAATGATTAACAATTTCATTTGAGACAGCTTCTTTAATTTTGTTGTAATAGGGAACTGATGTCACATTAAAAAAGGATATTGTTCATTGGCTTCAAAGGCACTACTGACATGCTTAATTACACACTATGTGCTTTGTTGGATTTCAGACCACGATCCGTTCCAATGGAATGCCCCATAGTAAACTCTACAGGCATGTCTCAGAGAATTAAATTACATACTCTTTGTTGCAAATCTCATCACCACTTGCATTATGTGAGATACAGAAGTCAGTCTTTGGCAAAAAAAAGTTAAGTGTAAATATTCAAAATAGTCTCTGTGGGCCAGATTTCTAAAGGTATGTAGGTGGCTTGTGGGATTTTCAAAAGCATCTAGGCACCTAAAACTCATTGATTTCACTACACGCCTAAATACCTTTAAAAATCTGGCTCTTCAGCTGCCCCAGAATCTGTAAAAGAAAGAATCCTGACCCCAAGAAGAGTGGCTTCAATGGAACTAGCTGTACTTTGTGGCTGGAACCCATACTTTGGACAAGGTAAAAATCAAATTAAATGCCAATGTCTCACACACAGGATCTACTTACTTCTAGTCCAGGCTCTGACAATGACTCACTAAGTGGTCTTTGGCAAGTAAGTGCGTCTCTCTTCCTCAGTTTCATCCCTGTAGAACGTGGTTAATAATTCAAACCTACTGTTGCTCAGGTCAGGAGCACAAGGCCAGCCGATGGATATCCTCAACAAAATGCTTAATTTTTATTAAACAAAAAAGAAAACAGATGAAAAAAACTAGTCCCACTGGCTTCCAGACATCTTTCTACTTACAAATAGCTTTCAAATGGCTCTTTTTGAATTACTCTGTCTCCTAGCTAAACCTGAGTGAAGACATACAAAGATTTAATTATTCTAGGAGGTACACAACTAGACTATTAGTTGAAACAATGTATCAATTTCAGATTGTTCCGAGGCACCTGAAGCCAATAGATACACAGTAGTTCCATGATGTTCTAATTAAGTCATGTTCTACACTTCAAAACTAATTATATCTGAACTGGGCTGGATTATAATGTCATGCAAAGCATTTATGAAACACCTACCATATAGGGGCATTGTGAGGATTAATTAGTTAATATTTGTAAAGCACTTTGCAGATGAAGAGCTTTAAATGTGTGCCTAACAGCAACAACAAAGAGTAAAAATAATAATTTTCCTTACCATTGAATTCATTCCTTCTTATATGGTAAATGAATGGGAAGGGTTTGCCTCAATTATTAAGGCTACAAAAAAAAAGTTTTATTCTTACAAAGAATTAAATCAACTCCAGACTGCATGGATCTGCTGAGAAGAAAAGAACTCAGGTGAGATGAAAATTAACAGAAGAGAGAGTAGGTATCCTATTCCAAAAGGGCTGCAAACAGCTGACTGAATGCTTTCAGATGAATTCCAGTCTCTCCAGAGCAGAAAACTAGGAACATCTCTGCAACATGCCCTAGAAAAGGTCTATTAGCCAAAACATTGTGAATGTATGCATCTGTAAAGTAAATATAACAAATATTCTCTCTTTGGGGGGCATTGAGTGTCCATTATCAAATCAGACAATTCTCACTGGCAGTTGTGTTGACCATGGAGGGTACTATATGGATATAAATTTTTTCAATTGAAGGTGTGTACTTGATATTTAGCAATCTGATTGACTGTGGTTCAGATTTTAAACGTGATGAAGGGGCTTAGATATTTTCCAGAAAGAGGCTGCCTTCCCCTAGACTGAGATTTTCACAACAAACTATCCCGAACTATAGTTGCACAAAATTCAGTATATTTTGATGGCTTTACAGGAGCTTTTTGGGGACTCTGAAGATAACTTATAGAAGACAGTGTTTAGAAAATGGATAATTTTTAACAAGTTCTACTCACTCACAAGTAAAACAATGAAAATGGACCATTTCACTAATTAGCAGAACTAAATACCAATTATTCAGTTCAAATGATTAACATTTATACAGTAAATCCGGAGCTGTCACTGACTTAGAAAGTTATTACTGTCATCAGTAGGAAGATTATTCTAATGCTACAGATGGTTGTCCTTTTATAGGCCAGCTGAGTGACTTGTTCTTATATAATCTGTCATATGTTATTTGGTTGACATTATGAACTTTCTAAGTTTCATATCAATCAATTTCCAATGTTTACTAAACAGATGGTGTTATACTAAAAAGAAAAAAGGGAAAAGCATAAAATGACAGTTAGTTCTAAAAAATACTCAAATAGTTACGCATTTTTTGTGTCAAATATGAAAAATTTATTGTGACAAATATGAAATATGAAAATATGAAAAATATGTCATTTGTTTTAACAAATTTGCTGGAAACAAAAAATATTAAATTGAGTTATAAACTCAGTGGGCCCAAGAAGCATAGACAATGCAATCCTTTCTCTGTAAGGAGGTTATTCAACTTCAAAAAATGTTTTGTCAATTAAATTGTATTAGGTACTTATTTACTGTAGTTCATACAATTTCTTTTTACAGAGCACTATTCGTAAGTAGATAAAGCAATTGCTAAGAGATGCAAACAATCAGTTTAGTTCTTTTCATACTTTAACACCTAGATGCTTTCTTTTGTCTGTTGTTTGTAACCTATTGTAGAGTTTGGGTAAAAACCTCCACTTATTGAAAATTGTTCCTTACCTCTGTTCGTCCTCTTTACAATTCTTTTGTTTAATCAGGACATTATCATCAAATAAACACAAACTCAAGGAGATGAGCAGTGCATTAAAATTACCTGAACGAGTTTAGAAGATAATGACCATTCTGCCCTACAACAGCATGGTTCAAACAGTACACCAGATATTTCCTGAGTACAACTGAAATAGTGATGGCTTCGTCCTCCAGAGCATTTCAGCATATGTTGCAGAAATATTCCATACAAAAACTACATCCAAACATGAAGGTTGCAAAGTGAAACACTCAAAAGTCGGCAAATTCCAAAGTTTAGGTTTTCAGTGGAACCTGAACTCTGCCTCCATGTGAGAATTGTCCCTGTGCAGCAAGACAAGCACAAGGCTCTGAAAAAAGCTCTGATGACCTTAATATGCTTTCGAAACAACATTAAATGGATTTGTAAAGTCTCTCCACACTAGGGGTGAATTTAACTCTGGGACACTGAATGGGTAAATTAAATATAAGATTAAAAAACTAAGCTTAAGGATAAGAACGTTTAATGAAAGGTATGTTGTTTTCCTACTTCCTGCTGAATACATTCAGTATAATGCAGTGAACATTGCAAGGTGTGGCTGCAGGCATGGGCAGTGGGTATAATAGGCCAGGGAAGGCTGAGCCGCCCCTAAGCCAAGACCTGGCCTCACCCAGGCTCCACCCACTTCCCCAAGCCTGCGGGAGTTCAGGTCCGTCTGGAGGCCAGCAGCCCAGTGTTGGTGCCAGCGCTGGGGCCGGCCGGCAACCCAGTGCTGGGGCTGATGCTGGGGGCAGCCAGTGGCCTGGCAGTAGAGGCAGCTAGCAGCCTAGCAGGGCTAAGGGCAGAGGGCAGCTTGGCCGATGTCTTCCAGACGCGGGGTGGACAGGGGGCACTCAGGGCTTCGGCAAATGGGGGATGGTAGGGCAGGGCCTCGGATGGAAGGGATAAGGCTGTGGGTCTAGCCTCCCCAAAGGGGGGGCTCACGTGCTGCCCATGGCGGCAGGTGATAAAGGAACAGAACTCAAAGGGGTTAAAATGGTCTTGCTTCACAAAAGAAAGGCTTTGTCTGTTTTATGAAAGTCTGGGATCTGCTACCTGCTTTTAGACTGAAAGAAACCTTCCCATTTCTTTCAGAGAAATGAATTAAAGGAAAGGACTACCACTACCTTACTGATGGTTCAATGGCTTGTAGCAAGCAACCTGGTAGGTTTACAGAACCTATTCAAAACCATAACTCACTGGGCAGTTTACAAGATAAAATGGTTAATGTGGGGACATTTTGCAAACAAAGCTCTTCGAAGATCCAGTATTAAAAAAAATGCTGTGCAGGGATTTTCATTCCCCCTCTCCCAAAGTCCTCGTTTTCACACAATTCTTTGATTTTTCAACAATGCTTTGCAAGTGATGTCAGTCCTAAATCCCACTGAGGTGTTCTAGGTGATTATATCTCTCCAGTTTAAAGAGACTAGCAGAGATCATTTTAATGAGTCTCGACATCAAGAATGATCATTTACTGACGACATGTAAGGCAGCTAATAAAAGGATCAGCTTTAGCAAATCTCCAGTAGGTAACAAAAAAGTTTCCCTCCACATGCAGTTCTTCACGAAGTTCATTCTTATGTAAGCTCCATGCTTCCTGAAGTTTATTTGCAGAAAAAGTTTCCAGAAGACTATAGGGTTTGTCTGTGACAGTGCTGTGACGTTGTGCAGTCTATATGGTTTTATAAAAACATGATAAGTGAATATAATGTAACTGGAATATGCTTCATGCAAAAGGTCTCTTGTAAGATATCATTACAAGGCTTATAATTTACTGAGTGTGGTCATCCTATTTCTATAAATGTACCACTCTTGTATCTAAAACTAGAAATATGAAATATAACTCTGAGGGCCTATTGTAATTATGTAAAGTGTGGACCATTAATAGTGGTTTGGAATCTTGATGACTCCCATTAACCAGGACCATTGTCTGCAGATGGTTGTGTTTTACCTGAGTGTCTTCCTGTATGTGTGTGTGCAGGCAAGTGGGTAATGAAGTCTTGCAGTGACATGTGATCATGTCACCTGAACTGGAATCCATCTTTAATCTATCTTTAACCTGGTGCTTTTCCAGTGGGGGGGGGGAGGGGTGGAAACCCAGAGGGACAAAGGGTTCCTGCCTTATGCAAAAGATATATAAAGGGGTGGAACAGAACAAAGGAGAGAGAGCAGCCATCGTGAAGAATCCCCTAGCTACCACCTGAGCTGGAACAAGAGCTGTACCAGGGGAAAGAATTGTGCCCATGCCTGGAAGGTGTCCAGTCTGAGGAAAAAACTTACTGAAGCATCTCTAAGGGTGAGATTATCTGTATTCAGTTGGATTAGACATAGACTGGTGTGTTTTATTTTATTTTACTTGATAATTCACTTTGTTCTGTCTGTTACTACTTGGAACCACTTAAATCCTACGTTTTGTATTTAATAAAAATCACTTTTTACTTATTAAATTAACCCAGAGTATATGTTAATACCTGGGGGGGGGGAGGGGCAAACACCTGTGCATATCTCTCTATCAGTGTTATAGAGGGCAAACAATTTATGAGTTTACCCTGCATAAGCTTTATACGGGGTCAAACGGATTTATTTGGATTTAGACCCCATTGGGAGTTGGGCATCTGAGTGTTAGGGATAAGAACACTTCTGTGAGCTGTTTTCAAGTAAACCTGCAGCTCTGGGGCAAGTAATTCAGACCCTGGGTCTGTGTTGGAGCAGACGGGTGTGACTGGCTCAACAAGACAAGGTGCTGGGGTCCCGAGCTGGCAGGAAAATCAGGGGCAGAAGTAGTCTTGGCACATCAGTTGGCAGTTCCCAAGGGGGTTTCTATGATCCAACCTGTCACATTGTCTACATAGCAAAGTAGGGGAATAACCCGAGATGTGAATTGAAACTGATATAATTAAACTGATATAAATTCCCATGTGGACACTCTTATTCTGGAATAAGCGTGCCTTTATCTATTTTAGCTTACAGCACTTTGGAAGGAGTTTACGTTTCATTGAAAAAGGCCACTCTCACAGTGTGCATATGAGGAGTTAAACTAATATAACTGTGATGCTGACAGACCGGGGGCCACCTTATGCCAAGGCCTCTAGGCTTCACTGAACACTGACGAAAGCAGAGCTGGAAACCAGTCTGGCTCGCCTGTGTGTTAGTATTGTTAAGAGAGACATTAGAGTTATAAGAACATGCTTAGACTTTATGGAATGTATGTAGGATGCTGCATGTAATAATCTTACTTGTAATATCTGTATCTCATGGTATAATGTAATATTTCAGTGTTTGCGCTGTAGCTATAAAACTGTAACACCCCATCCCCACAGTCAGAAAAGAAGCATTACCAAGTGTGAAATGCTAGTACACTATAAGAGGTGTCATCATCTCCCCAACACAAGAAGGCCTCTAGACACCAGACAAGCCTTTGTGGAACATCAGTGGAGCAAAGACTTTGTTAACTGCTTTCCCCACACACATGAAGAGGATAGTGCACAAGCCCTCGTCCCATCACAGTTTGAACTTTAGAGGAAGGGAATAAAAACGCCTGACCAGAGGAAAATCATCATCACTGTGCTGCTTGGAATTCAGAGAGGGCAATATTTCCAAGATGGAGAAAAGCTGTTTTCTCTAGCCAGAGAATAGGAGAAGAGGCAACGGGTTCAAACTGCAGCCCAGCAGATTTAGATTAAACCCTAATTGTGCTGGCTTGCTGGTCCTGAAAGCAGCCTAAAACCATGTTTTCAAACATGTTCAGCAAACGTGCTAGGAAACCCCATGTGGTCAGGATTTTAGCCAGGCACCGGGATCGCTTTAGAGTGATGGGACATGACCCCTCCCATCTCCTGACGGAGCAAAAATGTCCCCACCTCACATCTTTAGGGAGGCAAGAGACAGAATCCAGGTGTAGTGGAAGAGATCACCTGCTGAGCCTCTTAGAGGCCTTCTCTCAATCCCCAGCTTCTACAAGGGCAATACGGCCCCCCGAAGGGCTGTCTACATTATAGTAGCCTCCCGGGGCTGCTCTCCGGGTGTCAGTGACTTCTCTCTCTCTTACCCACACAGCACACGAGCCAATGCTGCCAGGAGTCAAGATCGTGGCAGACTCCCCTGCACTCTGCCATGCAGGCACAGACTCCTCATGCACCTGGTCACACCACCCTTGTCCTGGCCATCTCTCCTGCTGGACAGAGGGATGGCCAGGCCAAATTTGCATGGTATTGCGACCCCACATGCCAGGTTGCAATGCCACTCACTGGCTGCCCCCTCCCCCCGTCTGTACAGAGAGGTGTCTGGATGAAATTCCAGGGCATTGTGACCACACTGCCAGAGCCATACTTATTTAGTACGGGCCCACTCCTTAACAGTGGTTGGGCCACTGCCCCCCATGGAACTTTAAGCCTGTGCAAAGACCTGGGGGGGGAGGGGAAGCAGTGTTTACCCCCCCCCCACTAACTATGTTTGCCCCTCCTTGCCACATTCCATTGGATGAACTCAAAGCACTTTCCAACTGATAACAAAGTCGGTGTTCTCTACATTTGCATCGGGAAGACCTGAGGCATAGAGGGAGGGCTAATGTGACTTTGCAAAGGGCAGACAAGAATTAAACAGCAGAGGTAGGAACAAAACCCAGATCCCTCGACGCCAAGTCCTCTGCTTTGCCCATTAAAATATGCTCACCTGAAATCAAATCCTCATTTCTCCAGCAGCTGTGCATAGCACCAACCATGCAACTAGGGCATACGAGACCAAAACACTTTGTCCTATAAGTCAAGTGCACAGGAAAGGACACAAATGTGTTCAAGATGGAATGGAAGAGAAGAAAAAGTAAGGAAATGTACTAAATATTTATGTTTTATTTTAATCAACAAAATAAAAGAAAGGTTTTGATTAATAAAAAAGGCAAAACTTCACTGACACCCTTTCAAGTGTCACAATCTCAGAATCTGAAAAATAAAACGGTCGCAGCACCCACTGCCATATAGCAAAGGCGTTACCTATTTAGAAGGGTCAGAACAGCTGTGCACTCAGCTGATGGAAAGCAGGTGAGCTGTATAGGGGATCCAGTCCCTAAAGGGAAGGGTAATGTCCACACTGCTCGGTGAACACTCCTGGCCCTGGCAGCTGAGGTGTCAGCTGAGGAAGTGAAGTGCAGTAATGGCAGTTGCAGAGGGATAGAAAAGGAGGGAAAACCTAAGACTGGATAGTAACAGAATATGGTAAAATATTTATGGGTAATATGGCAAGAAGAATGAGACATTTAGGCAAGATGCTGTAATTTGCAAAATCAGAAATAATTCTTGTCTCTCACTCTCCTAGCTCCCATAAATACCAAGGAGCAGCTCTGAGGATACACTCCTTTGAGGGAAGTGATCTTAAATGCTGTTTCCTATCTAACCTCACTCCGCTATATTCACACGCAAGTCAAAGCTATTTCCTTCCAGTCCTCAAACTTTTTTTAATTTTAATTCTTTAAGGTGACCTGTGAAGGAGAAATATATAGGCTTAGGCTCTTTTTGCTTCTTTATGACGGCCAAAAGAAGACCTGAGAGGTTGGTTTGTTTGTTTGTTTTTTTCTTTTCTTTTCTTGCTTGTTTTTCATGTTAGAAATTCAGGTCTCCGCTGCACTGAATGGCTCCATGATGACTGGGGAACTAATACATGATGACATCACTGGAATCAAGAGGGTGAAAGCTAAGCACTTGGGAAATGAAGGGATTTTTAGTCAAGAGTGTTCTTAAAAAACCTTAGCTTTTGGTTGCTTTTTGTTACGATGTGATGTTAAGGACTAATTTTCCTTTCAGGAATGTATGCCTTTGTTAAAGATGCTGCACTCTCAGCTCTTATACACTGATTGAACAATATACATGCTGCAAAAAATCCAGGAGCTCTCCGGGAAAGCCCGGACGTGACATTTCTGATATTTCTAAGGTTTAAAAAGAAAGAAATAAAAATACACCCAAGGAGAAGGGGGGAGAAACCTTTTTAAAAAGCCTTTGAGGTCTTATTTATCCATCTAAACAAATCTAATTTAAAAAAAAATCCTTTGCCGGTCACCTTTGACACATGAGAGAAAGGTCAGCTTTACAGACCATAAAAGCCTGTTGTTACAGCCATTACAAACTCTTGGTTAATAGCTGGTATTAATGTCCTGAGCTAAAACAATAGGCTGAATGATTCTTTTTATGATTATCTTTAAAAAAACAACAACAACTGAAGTGCCTTCCATGGCTTTTGTGATCAACTGTATCTTAGAAACAATCCAGTCCTATACTTCTTGTTTTTGGATTAGCAATCATTTCAAGCAGTGCTCTGCATTGATATATAGTGATATTTAGTAGAATGATAAAAATATGAAGGTTACTTACTGTAACTGGACGTGTGAGGTTCTAATCTGTATGCCACATGCGGGGGAAGGTTTTGCATGTGCACCATGCATCCGAGACCAGAGATTCTAACAAGCAGTGTCCATTGGCCTGCACACATGCTCCCGAGTGAGGGCAGGCCGTGCACATTGATGGCCCCTCAGTACTCCTTACCACAAATCTAACCAGATCCGAAGCAAAGGAGACAGAGACCAGGTAGTGGAATACAGACAGGGACCACATATGTCAAAGAACTTCCATTCACAGTAAGTAACCTCCATTTCTTGTTCAAGTGCTGGTGCCAATGTGTATTTCACGTGCAGGTGATTAGTAAGCAGTGCTCAGACTGGAGGTGGGTATGAGGAAGTCGGCAGCTAAGATGCGTGCAGTACTGCAAACCCCACTGCTGCAACCATAACACAAAAGTCACTCCAGAGAATACCAGCATTTCCAACTACACAGAACCCTAAACATTCAAACCATGGCAATGCACAGTGAAGGTGTGGATTCTAGATCTGGGTGGGTTGCCAACTTCAAGATGTGTCGGGACCATTCTGCCCTTCCTGTGTTGCTAAATGAGAAGGGAGTCCCAGCATGAGAAATAAGGCTTTTGATAGTATTCACAGAACCAGCCTATGGCACATTCTGCAGGCATCTGGAATCCCTCTCCGTAAAATCAACATCATCAAAAGCTTCTATTCCAACTTTACATGCAGTGCTGATCAGAGTGAGCTCAGTTTTGAAGTCAAAACAGGAGTACGTCAGGGGTGTGGCATGTCTGCAATCCTCTTCAGCATTGCCATCGACTGGGTAATGTGGTGTACAACAGAAGACATGTCAAGAGGCATTAAATGGACACTCTTCTCATCCCTTGAAGACCTGGACTTTGCAAATGATCTCGCTCGCCTATCAAATACCCAATACCATATACAAGAAAAAACAATCGACAACACATTCAGCCAGCAAATTGGACTGAAAATCAACCGCATTATGACAGATATCATGACCTTTAATATTGCCTCACCATCACCACTATGGATAGAGGATCATGTTCTCACCAATGTAGAAACATTCACATACTTGGGCAGCACCATCAGCCAGGACACCCGGAATAGAATCAATAAAGCCAGGAACACCTTCAGGAGCTTAAATACAGTCTGGAAATCACCAAAATACACCACCAAAACCAAACTCAGGATTTATCAGAGCTGCGTACTTTCAACACTACTTTATAGTGCAGAATGCTGGGGAATGAGTAAGTACATGTCCAAACTGCCTTAATTCCATACAACCTCCGTATCTTTTGGCCCAGAACAATCTCAGACCAAGACCTATTCACACAGTGCCGCCAAGAAGATACGAGCACCATCATTACCAGGAGGCATTGGAGATGGACTGGCCATATGCTTCGGATGGAAACTGATTCCATCACCAGAATAGCATTAAGACGGACAACTGAAGGCAAGTGAAAACGAGGCTGCCAGAAAACAAGGCAAAGAGCTGTTGAAGTCAAGCTGAAAAACCTGGGGCACAGCTGGGGAACTACTGGAAGACTTGCCAGAAACAGACTGGAGTGGAGGAGCTTCATCACTGCCCTAAACATCAGAGATGTAATGGGAATATGACGACGACGACTTAAGGTATTGAGCGCGACTTTGCCTTGCCGTATCATCCTCCTTCCTTCACCATCACTCCAAACTATTTGCAACACTGAGTCAATGTTTACATGTATCATTTGTCATCATTTGATATCTTTCAAGTTAGCCAATGGAATTGTGATAAGGTGTGACAAAGCTTCTGACTGGTTGACTGCAATTTGAAATTTGCAAAGCAGACATGCATTGGGCATACACCATGTAACAGCTGCAAGACTTGGATTCCTCCTAATAACAATACTAGCAGTAATACTGTGACTTCCCTTTTGGCATGGATTATCGGAAAGTCATGGGTGACACTGATTAAATCTCCCTCTTATGTATCTCAGAGTTCCAGGGGCAGAGGGAACTCTCTCTCCCATCCATCCTTCCTTCTTGTGTGGAAGAGCTCAGCATGCTGGTAGGGAGACGTCCCCTCCTATCCTGGGGCCTGATTCAAAGCCTAGAGTCAACACAGTTATGGCTAAGGAGTTCAACGGGTTTTGGATCAGGCTACTAACAAGAAGCTCCAGGAAAGAGAATCTACCTTCTCCCCTCCTCCCCGTAATCAATCATCTCCATGTGAGGATTAATGAAGGTAGTAAAAGATGTGGCATGCTATGTAAGAGCTAAGTATTGCCGTTATTGTAGCACAATCACTCCGTTCTGCATCTATCCATCCTAGGGTTTAATCACTGAAACACAATTACTAGATAGTACCAGAGTAATAATACTATAACTGGCACTTCTCTAGTAATATGCATCTTCAGCTAACGAACCTCAACGTCCGTTGGGGGAGAGGGGGAGTGAGTAAATATTATCGCCATTTTACAGCTGGGAGAACTGATGCAGAGAAGTTAATTCTCTAGTTCAAAGCCATGCAGTGAGTCAATGCTGTAGAGACAGGAATTTCTGTGCTCCCTCACTGTGACTCCAAGGAAGATTGTCTCAGAGCTTTGCATAATTTTATTTTCTATTTTGTGATAAAACATGAGTAAAATGTATCTAATTAGCCTCAAAATTCTGTTACCGAGTCAGAGTTTATTACAGTAAAACAGATATCACTGTGAGCAGAGAAATCGGCTTCTCTCTTTAGTCAATAGCTGCGCCACTGGCATGTGTTCCCTTCTACACTATATACCCAAACCGGTGATGCTGCTCTCAGAAAGCAGTCTGCTCCCTGCACAGGCAACTAATTGGAAAGGAGGCAAAAGGGCCTTTATAGATGTACCTTTTTGCCCTAGGAAAATTATTCAAGTTTGACAACGTGGGCAGTTGTTTCTGGGAAGGAAGGAACAAATATTGACAAAATTCCCATTGGCCTAACAAAGATAAACATCTGTTGATGCAGTAAGTGGCTTACTGGACATGACACGGGGCTCAGTGTCTGTATTCCTTGTAAATACACACGGCCTAATATACCCTGGTGTAACTGCATTCAAGTCACTGGAATTCCACCAAGCATGAATGTGACCCAATGATCATTGCTAATGATAAGCTAAAGGAGCAGCTATTAGCAAGGCTGATGTCACCGCCTTCTCTTCAGTTACCAGATAGATGGAAGAATTAAAAATGTATTTGGCTAGGATTCAACATGACTTCAGTTTTCTAAGATGCAGTTGGCTTGGTACCATATAGTCTTCTGTTAAATCATACCCATTAGGCAGTGACCACATCGGGCATTCGGAGATTTCCCCCCCAAACGATTATGTTTTTACAACCATAGAAGTCTCTCTTGCCATTATCCTTATTAAAGCAGAACTGTGCAACTTTGCCAACCCTGCACATTAGAAGTGACTGAAAGGCACAGGAACGGTGACTGCAAGCTTAAATTAAGCGAGTGGCATTTACTTTCTTAAAATGAACAAAAGCAAGTTCTTTTAACTGATCCATTACTCCCTGTTTTATCTCTCTAATCTTGCTGCATTTGCACATCTGGGTGTGCCAACTCTTATTCTTTAAATTAGACGCCATCATCTGTTCTCCAGAAGAAAGAAACAACGAGCTAGATTTAAAAAGATGAAAGGGTTGCCTAAGAGACATCTCAGAGGCAAGCTTTATGTTATGTCAAGGATGAGTTTCCCTCCAATAATACTGGCTGTAAACATATTGGTTTCAAAATGCATTCACTGCTTTATCTGAGCTACACACACGGGCACAGATGCAGTGCATTGTATTTTGGGCCATCGTGGGAGACTAAAACAAGACTTATATTCGCTAGTCAATGATTGTGACTTATTCAGCCTGTGCCAATCATAAAGGAATAACAAATGTTGTTTATGGGAATAGATACTTCTCTGGGCTGCCACATGCAACAGTATCGTTTGCAGGCTAGCCAAGAAGCAGACAAAACCATATTCTTTAATAAATTCCATGTTAGAATGGATCTTTGGGAAAGCAGAGGCTTGTTGTGTTTTAAAAGCCTATTGCTTTTCCAAAAGTACCAATTCCTCAGAGATGTAGGGTATGTCTACACTGCAATAAAACACCCACCGTTGGCCTGGGTCAGCTGACTTGAGCTTGGGCTGCTGGGATATAAAACTGCAGTGTAGATGTCTGGGCTTGGGCTGGAGCTTGGGCTTTTGGCCCCCATGAGTGGGTGTGTCCCAGAGCCTGAGCTGCAACCCGAGTCCGGATGCCTACACTGCAACTGTATAGCCCCTCAGTCCAAGACCTGGGCGCCCAAGTCAGGCGACCTGGGCCAGCCACAGGTATGTTATTGCAGTTTAGACATACTCCTTGTATGTAAATCAGACGTCTTGGATTCGGATTCTAGTTCTGAATTTTTAACCCTTTGTTTTGTACGTTTCCCATTAGGCAGAGTTCTCCTTTGGGGCACTCCATTCATCTAGGGCAGGCTTTACCATTGTACCGAAGATCTCACTAGGCAATTGATAACCCTTCCCTGTCTCCCAAGCCAACGCAGGCAGTAAGAAAGCATTACCAATAATGACAACACAAATATCAATCAGGGAGACTGGCACTTTCATGGCCTTACATTCACCTTAAAAGATGAACTGCAAAGCAGAAGATTTAAACAAGGAATGATGCAGATCTGAGGGACTGCTGGCACTTCCAAGGGTCTGTAGTCCTGTGATCCTGAGGCTCCCCAGTTCAGCTCTGCATGGCTCCAAGATCCTGTAAATATGTCAGCTGACCGCCTATGTTATTTAGAGCCTGGCTGCCCCCTTTCTGCTCATCACTGAATGGACTCTGATCCCAGTTCTTCCTTCCCCTTCCAACCAGGAGCAGTAGGAGGTGAAGCCCCCACAGCACATGAAGCCAACAGCCATGTTTACAAGTCTCTCCAAGACTCAACATCTCTTTCCACTCAACTGGCAGCTGGAGAACTGCAGTTCCAATCCAACCCCTACAAAAATCTTGACCAAGTTCTCCCCCAAAAAGAGGGGAATCAGTACCTCATACTCGTATGGGAGGATTCCTCTTTTCCCCACCTTATTTTTAATTAAAACATCCTTTTTTCACCTTTTCCTCACTATGCCATGAGAATTACTATGGCTTTCCTGCTTGGCAAGATGCTATTTAGGTGCTATCTTATTCATGGCCTATCATACAGTGATATCATAAGTGGCTCATGTACTCCGAGAAGGGGCAGTGAATTTGTTCTTTTAATTGATTTCCTTAATCTTGTCAATCATCTGCTTAAAGAATAATATTTCCAATGTGTTGTATGTAGCAAACTTCAACATTAACTTTTACAGCTCGGTAATAAAAATCAGGTCTAGAGAGTTGCTGATCATGTCTGAAGCAATTCAGTACAATTTTGTGGAAAGGTTAAATAAATTCTACCGGATGCTTGATTTAATTCTGTAGCAGTGGTAATGAGGCCGCCTTGCTGTCTGTAATTCTACATTATTATTTAACGAATGCACTGGCAAGCCTGTCTATAAATATTCCTATTTTCCATAATTTTGTGACTTTCATAGCCAAGCCCATTAAACAGCTTGATTTTTTTTTCAAATGACTCTGTGGAAGTATTATTAAGGGTCTGGCATTTGTTTTTCTGAGGTGAGGTAGATGACACACAAACCGCCGAGCACTAGGGGAGGAAACCTAGAATTGAGTGACATAGCGCTCGTCATTTGTCACTACTGCAGCCCTTGCAGTCGGTATCACGCGCTTTTAGATCCACCACACTGAATACTGCATCTTCAGCTAACTGATAGTAGTAGTAGTAGTAGTAGTAGGTTGTCACCATTTACGTGGATGAGCACTAGAGGGAAATGGGACACTATCGGTGGGTTTCACAGCTATTTGCTGACAGCAGAGGAATGATGAGAGACAGGATTCTATTCCATTCCAGACTCCATTCTATTCTAGTGGCCACAGACTCTTCTGCCTGCTCCCTTATGCCTTGTCCTCTCCAACCAGTCCCTTTCCTGCCTCTTCCCCACCCTGGCTCCTCATTCCAGTCCCATTCTCCTCACCTAGCCCATCCCAATCTCCGCTCCTCAAGGCTTCTAATACCAGTTCTAATCTTTTTGCTCTGCAAGTCCTAGTGTCATCCCTCTGAACTCCCTGTCCCAATCTCCCCCACCCCTGCTTGCTTGTCCAGCCAGACCCAGTCTCTCTCCACCTCCTCATCCAGTCTCAGTCTCCCACTCCTTCTCCCTCTCCACCTACCAGTCCCACTCTCCTTGCCCACTCAGTTTCACTCTCCACCAGCTCCCAGTCTCCCCCTCCATCTGTTTCTCCTCTACCCCCTACTGCCAGCCTCCATTCTCAGTCTCCCCTCTCCACAATTCTTCTGCCCTGACTACTAGATCCAACTCTAGTCCCCTCAAATAGCTTCCCCCTGGGCACTGCCTGGGCCCGGCAGGGAAGCAATTGAGATCACAGTAAAGAGCCACGCTCCCAGCTCTCAGGTTCAGTTCCCAGCCCAGCCCAGAGCTGAAACTGCAGGAAAAGTTCTGCTCAGCCCTGGGCTGGAGCATGTCCACTATGGACTGAACAATCAGAAAATGTAGCTACGAAGTTCTAGGAAGTCTACTGAGTATGTGCGAACTGCACTTTGTCCAAGGTTTAAAACTTGGCTAAATTTGGTCTGATTTTCAAAGGGACAGCAAAAGACATGGGACAGCAAAAGACATAGGACAAAAAGCCCACTCTCTCCCACCCAACCCCGACATTAAATTTCAAATGTCTGGTCGAACGCATGTGGATGCTTGAGCTTCCAACAGAAAAGGTCACCAGATTTTTTTTGTTTGTTTGTTTTTTAATCTGGGCAAAACTGATTTTTCATTAACTTTGTTTTCAGAAACAGATTAAATTTTTTTGGCTGAAATGAGAGAAAAAAATGAATGCATCCTGAGGCAGATAACCAGAATGGAAAACTTCAGCCTGAACTATTAAAATTTGGCAAAGTTATAAGCAAATGAAAAGAGGATTTTTAATGAGCTGTGCTGGACAACCTTAACAATAGGGCACGCTATCAGTGCCGCCTATACGAATGGTGACTTACCCTCATTGAGCTGATCCTGAAAGACTTGAGCCTATACTTGAGATACATTTCCAAGTCTTGACAGAATTGGGACCTTATAAAGTTAGATGCATGTTTGCAGCCCCCTCCTTTCTTCTCACCCCCCCTTTAATAAAAAGCATGCTCCGACACTACGACTGTAGGTTTTGTTTCCTCCTAAAGCAATTTAAAAAGGTCTCAATCATATTCTTACCAGTCTGTGAAAGCAGATGCCACTACAACAAACAGAGGTAACATCACTTAAGATGTCATTTCCAAATGGACAGAGATGGAGGGGGTTTATTGTTAGTCAGTCAGTCCAGAATGTGCTATAAAAGCATTTATTCAGCTTAGTCCCATGTTTTGTAGCTATGAAAGAATTATCATGGGAAGCAATTGGATCACCCTCACTACTGTGAATATGTAAATGAAATGTTAAGTGGCAGAAGTGTTTTGTTCCTTGAAGGCACAGAATATGACAGGCCATAAACTGCCCTTACGTCATACACAGAACTCCCACCACTGTCAGTGGGGTCCCGATCACAGAATATGCCCTGAGAGTAAATGACGGATAGACCCATGGAATAAAAATCTCACTGCTTTTAAAACTGGTAAATGAAATAAAATTTGTGTCTGTTTTTAAAACATTTTTTCCCTCTTTCCCCCCTGAAATCAAAAGAGAGTTGCTGCCCAACACCGGGTTTTGGCTGTGGACATGATGAAAACCTCTTTGAAAACAGCAAAATTTCACTTTGGGGCAAATGAATGATTTTGCCTGAGATGGAATTCTGCTGTTCACTGGCAGATTTGGCTCATTTTTACCCGGGATCAAAATATGCCAAGACTCATCAGTTCTTAAATTCATTGGGAAAAAGTTATTTCCCCCAACGAGAAAAAGAAGCAAACAATAAAGGAATTCCGTATTTAAGTAATTTTGAAACTTCATCTAAAGATTTAACTTTAATCGAGGATAGTTTTCCTTTTCAGACAAAGGGAATGAAGTAACCTGTACTACAAACTAGAAGAGTGAATGATTTCCAATAAGATAAACCCTTCTATAGCAAAGACTTCGAGCCTGGGAGCCAATCAATTAGACCTTGGTAGGGAGCTACGGAAGTGGTAAGAAAGATTTGTTTTCTGAAAGGAAAGAACAGATGTGTCCACAGCTGAGTTCTATAGGGAAGTACAGCACATGCCAACAGTAAGATGTATATGTAAAATGTGTAAATCAACAAGCCAGCATGCATTTAAGAAAGCCATGCCAAGTCCATGTTGCTTGTACATAACCATCTTATTTTGCAAAATCAAATCAAGGAATAATTGTACATTCAAAAATCTTCTTGGGATAAATAACTTGAAGTGTTATGAGCACGGCTGAATCCAAGGTAACTGGCTGCATGCAGTGTGCAGCCCAGTAGGAAATATGGACTGTAAGTCCTAACCATCCAAAGTAATTTTTAAACATTAGACAGGATGTTTGTCAATTCATAGTAAGGGTGAGCTGTGTGATCTACATTAGCATGAATAGCTCAGAAATCTGTAGGGCTGAAATTTGGCTCCTATATCCATACTAATATAGCCTGTCTAGAGAATCTAAATCCATCATATGGAGGTGAAAAAACATAATATTCCTGCCAAGGGATATTATCATTTGTCAGTAATTTAGATGAGAAAGTTGTGTGTTGAAAGTACAGAACAACCCACAGACTTAACAAGTCAGGCCAATATGATGAAATTGTCCGACTGCTAAAAATTATTACCAAAATAGGTTCAATATGTTTGTTACCTTTTGATCACCTTTAGGTAAATAAATAGTGTGGTAATGCTAGAAATGACTGACCACTAAGTCTTCAGGCTGAAGACAGTGATATCACAATGTGAAGGGATGAGTAAACATTTCTGATTTTTGAAATATTCAACCCCAAAATCGATCCACCCCCAGAAGGCCTTGACTTTTACTCACATAAGAACCACCATACTGGGTCAGACCAAAGGTCCATCTAGCCCAGTATCCTGTCTTCCGACAGTGGCCAATGCCAGGTGCCCCAGAGGGAATGAACAGACCAGGGAATCATTGAGTGATCCATCCCGTTGCTCATTCCCTGCTTCTGGCAAACAGAGGCTAGGGACACCATCCCTGTCCACTCATGCACTCTCTTACTTTGAACCTCTTATTGGACGGAGACAGAGGAACTTACTTCCTCCACTACCTCCTCTACCATCATCTTCAGAGAACTGTAGGCTAGCCCCATCCCTTGTTCTGGAATCTCTAATTCTGATCTTTAGACTTCTTCTTCTACTACCCCTCCAAAAAGTCCTACTAGGACCATCTCCAGAGGGCCAGGGAAACTGTATTCTATCCTCCATCCTATGAGAAGTAACCCTGGGCCCACTTTTGGACACTGGGCTTTCAACTCAGGAATTAAAGGATGCCCCAGGATAGGGAAATGGCTATTCTGTGCAGCTATTGTCAACAGCAGAGCAGGAAATAGGCAAACAGGTACCTGAACAGAAAAAAATATTAGTTGAAAGCATCTGGCAATATTTGGTGTACCTAATGCGGCCAGTATTCATGTTACTGTGGCAGTAAATCAATTTACCCAGCTACAGTTATTCAATACATTACCATGTCGGTAAAAATCCTGCAGAAAATACATTATGATGTGATAGGAGTTTCATTTGCATTAAGATGCTATGTCTCTGAACAAGATGTAATAACATGAAGGAGAACTGGTTGACAGTTTATTTTCCATAAAGCCTTTGACAAAGTCCCACACAAGAGTGTATTAAGGAAAATGATTGTGGATTAGAAACTTGCTAAAAACTGAGACTGTTCACAGGGGAGATGAATAAGAGGTGACTTGACAGAGGTACATAAAACACTGAATTGTATACAAGGTAGATCAGGCACTCCCGTTTACCCTTCCTCTTAATACAAGAGCCAGGAGATATTCACTGAAACCAAAAGACACCACATTTAAAAAGTGATCTTTTTCACACAATGCATAAGAACCCATGGAACTCACTGTCACAGGATATTGTGGCAACAATTTAGTAGGATTCAAAGTTGGATTAGACAGTTCTGTGGCTAATGCACCCATCCACAGTTACATTTGGTAGGATACATTTTTTGTTTTTAAAGACAGGATATAAGCCCTCACACTTCCAAGGCACAAGCCAGTCACTAAGCAGGAATCTTCTTTCCTAACCACCATCAACTGACCTGTTGTGCCATAATTCTCCACTTAGGGGATTCTTGTAACTTCCTTTTAAGGACCTGTTTCTGGCCACTGAGAGAGACAGGATAATGGGCTAGATGGACCACTCATCTGATCCGGTAAGGCAATTCCTACATTCTGAGGGTACATTAAAAAGAATCCATTAGTCCTTCATTGAAGCAGTGAATGAGCAATTTGTTTATCAGACTTTGCACTACTCTGACTGATTAACAATTGACATATACAAGAGAAACGAAACAGCACACCAGAACAGGGAAGATGTTTGTGGTACCAAGCTGGCATCTCAGGATCTTTAATTTTCTAGACATAGTGAGAAACGAGATATTAATCATTCTACATCATTCATGTAGTAGGCAATATTTTAGCACCAAATTCTCTTTTTAAAGACATACTTACATTTCAATGACATAACAGAGGTTTTACTGGGATTTCCTCCCCGCCCCAGGAATAAATTTTCCAGTCATGATTCATCATTGAGATGACACAACTTACAGTTATACTGGCACATCCATCACATTGTATTCAATGCATCATGAGGTGACACTAACTGTACGAAATCCCAATGCCACATCACACCCGGGGAAGAAATGGAGCCTGATTCTGAATTCCTTTCTTGAGCAAAACTCCCAATGATGGACCCAGAGTTCTTAATAAAACCTCTACTGCAATTTCAACTTCAACACCTTGTTATTTTAAGATTTATTAAAGCTAAAAATATCTACATAATGGTGATGATTAAGCCTAGCTGGGGTCTATAGACAGAAGGAAATAACCACTGTTTGAACATGTGTCCACCTTTTAACTCCATCTCCTTTGTAAAAAGCAAAGTGTATCCAATCTCCAGTGGCATTAACATGTGATCAGTATTGGTAGTTTTTTTAAGCTTTAAAAATATAAATCAATCGCAAACAAATCTGACTGCACTTCATGCTCCTGTATTACTCTCCTAAAACATACAGAATTATTCTGCTCCTGTTCACAAAACTAATTGTACTAAGTATACATCATCTGGTCACTGGCTTCTCACTACTTTCACTTAGCATTTTATATTAGCACCCAAGACTATAATAACTGGGCCCTACTGCTCTCTCAGCCAACTTCATTTCTGTCTTGAAGAATAGCTGTGGTTTTATTCCCATACTTCTGTTAAAAGCAAAATACCAGTTTTGTTAGAGTTGCAAGCTTCACATGTGACCTAACAGCCTCCCCCAAATCAAACTTCCACTTAAATCAGTGGAGGTCTTTGTTTTGACTTTAATGGTGTTGTGTAAATCTATAGATTAGAGGCTTAATCCGCCACTGCTTCACTTTGGTTTGATACCAGTGTAACGCAGTTACACCAATATTACCTGGAATACAGGCCCTATGACTATCAACCCCCTTACACTTCTGAGTCCAAACCAGATTCATTCTTGTTCTCCACAAACAAACAAAAAACCTACTGAGTGCTTTAAAACACTCTCTCCCCTACTTTTCCTGCTGGAAAAAAACAGAAAATAAAATTGAATTATTCCATATAATTCTAATCTTAAATGTGGAAATAGTGTTTTTCACTAGGATACAATTCTCTAGTTCATCCTTATCGATCATAACATGTGCACCTTCAGGCAATATATCTGAGCAATAAAATAACATTAACATTGTGGTATATTTTGCCACCCACCCTTTAAAATCACAAATTAATTGATGTGCTTACACTTGACATTTGAAGGGAAATAAAATCAATATTTCATATTTTGTTATGATGCAACATGAAGAAAAGTGGAAAGTGCCATTAATCACATAGCAAGTGTAGTATATGGCTTGAGAATATATAGTAAATAAACAGCAATGGTGTACTTCAGCTTGCACTTATGCTAATGGAGGATTCGATCATTTTAAATGGAAATTCACACTGTCAAAAACCTAAGACTGCACTTCAGATTCATCTCCACTAAAAGAAGACATTTATATAATTTCATAGAAGCATCTTGCTTTAATTGTGCAGTAATACATTTTGCCATCACAGTTCCTGAACAGCAGTCTGGCAAAAGGAACAAGCAGCAGAACTTGAAACTAAAAGCATCTAGAATTCTGAGTACATCAGCTTCATTATTGGAATCATCAAATGTAAACAAGTGAGACAGAACCGCAAGTGACCTATCAGCTCACCTACCAGAGCAAATTAATTACCCCTTGACATAAGTATCATTTTTATGTAGAGAGTCTGGTTCATAATGAGGTCTTTACTATGCAAACATATTTCAAGTAATTGTCATCTTAAGTAAACACATTTTAATTACTGTCACTTTTTTCATTATTCATTTTGAAGCCTACAATACCTGTCACAGGAAACTTCTCATGATTAAATGATTGTCATTTCCGGCTTTTTCTCATGGCAACATACTTCCCCCTTTATTCCACTGGCAAACTAATTAAAATAAATAAAATATACAATGAGGTCACAGAGACTTTGATGGTGATGGTGGTGAAGTTGTCCACCCTAACAGGTTTTCAAGCTGTATATCTGTTCCTTAGAGAGCACTTTCACACATCATTGTAACTGTACAGCTGTCGGCTGCAATTAGGGTGTTGTGAGGCTGTTGTTGCTAAAGTGACATTTGCTACAAGCACTGTCATTTTGAAGAATATCCAAGAAGCAAAATGGAAATCAATGTAATTGCAAGTTATCAGCCTTAAATTTTCATTCAATTATATGATACAGAATAGCAAATTGAGAATAATTTCAGTTTACCTAGCACAGAAGGTAATAAACGGTTATTGAAATTACAATGTAGAACTCCTTCATTTCAGATCTGTCTCTAACAGTCTTAAAGGTGAAATAATAAAAATTATGTGCAAGTCATTTGCTTATGGATGCTGAGAACTTTTGAACTTTCTCTCTCTCTCTACTGAAAAAAAAATATTTTGTGAAAAAAGAAAGAGAGTTATGTTCAAGGCAAATCCCCTAGCATTATGCAATGTTAATATTGAGATATCAAGGCTTTAAAGTCAGAACATTCCAAAAGTTGAGAATTCACCCACCATTCTTCTAATTCAGTCACAAAACAGATGCCAGCCTTCTTGTCATCTACTAACTGGCCATATGCACATCTTATAATTGATGTGATATACACAAATGCAACAGTCCCCTCCACTTGAATCCGAGCCTCAAGGAACTCGCCTAGGAGAGTGGTCAGAGGAAGGACCAACTCCACAGGTTTGTCCTCCTGTCTTCCCCTACAGCTCTGTGGTGCTTGAGCTCAGTAAATTTTGTGGTAGGAGAGCGTAGAAGAGGAGACCAGCTGCTCTCAGTAACTTGCTCCCCTGAAGAGTCTACAGATTTCCATGCAGAAATGCCATCAAAGCCAATGATGCATGAAGCAATGCTGCCTCCTAGCAAATCTCCCGAGTGGTACTTATACACACCAAATGAAGGTGTGATTGGTGAGTGTTACACACACCCCCATGCTAGCTTTAATGTAGCTAGCCTAGGTAACAATAATAGTGAAGACATGGCAGCATGGACTTCAGCTCCAGCTAGCAATCCAAATAATGTATCCAGAGTCCCCAGCAGATTTCTACTTGGACAGCTAGCATTTGCTGAAGTCTGCCATGACATCTTCAGTAGCATTGTTACTCCAGCTAGCTAGACTAGAGCAGGGTGGGGAAAAATCTATTATGTTGGGAAAAAATCAGATTTTTTAATTTAAATTAGATTTTTTATTCTCTTATTTAAATTATAAGTTTTTCTTTTAAAAATATACTTGTTTAAATTGAAATCTGAATTTAATACAAAATATGTTAAGGCCTAAACTTATTACAATTTAGTCGTAAAGTGAAACATGTTTTGATGGATCCAAAACATTTCAGGCTGTTTAGCTTAATAAAAATAAATGTTATATGCTGTTATGTGTTTTATTAAATTCCAGTTACCACCCTAATGCAGCCTGACATCAATCATGAGGAAAAAGTTAATTATCTAGTAAATAAGCAATATATCATTCACCATTTTCTAACATACTAAAAATATGCAATTAATAAGCATCGAAAATATTAAGCTACATAATTGCTTAAATAAATGTGCACAGTCATAGCGTACTCTCCTACGTAGCAAAAAGATGTGCCAAATCTAGTGTAAAGGCTCTATGTAATTGTAAATTAACATGTTTTATTGGTTATATCAACCAATGGCGATGCACCTTTCTTAGGAAAATAACAAGTACAAATGGAAAAGTTGATTTAAATCAAAGCTTTCCACTTAGTGATTTAAAATGCCTTGATTTAAATCAATCCACCCTGGATTAAAGCTAGTTTAGGTAGGCATACCTGTGTTTCATCTACCAGGTCGACACACACTCTGACTGCTGCAACACAGCCCTGGGAAGACTCAACCATACCGCCTCGGTGAAGCTGGCCAGAGAAGCACTGCAGAGAGAAAGCCCCTCTTGAAGGCTTCCCTAAGATCCCGGGAATCAGGAAACTGTCTTTCTCCTCTGTGAGGCCTCCAAGGGAAATGTGATTGAAACGCCACCAGGTGACACTCATGGAGTTTTCTGGGTCCCTTTCTCACAACCCAGGGGCATTTCTGGCCCATAAACAGCAATACATTAGAGTTTATACTGAACAAGGGGAAAAAGTATAAAAAATATTATGGACCTGATCCAAACCCAGGCTGAAGTCATTGGAAGGATTTCCATAGGCTTCGATGGGCATTTGGATTTCCATAGACTTTGACGGGCATTAGATCAGGCCCTGAAAGTGTGTAATGTAACTATGTTGTTGTTGTGGGACTATCTTTCATCTCTAGAACATCCTTACTCTTCAGGGATCGATTTCTGATCTTTAGCTTGTATTAATGCTAATTTTCTGCATTTAGCTTTCTAGCTCTTAGAAAGACAGACAGACACGAAGACAGACCTCTGTACCTATTCAGATGGTTGAGCTTGCTGGCTTTACTAGTGGAGCAAAGGGACCTACTCCAGTTTGCCCTTTAAGTGCAACCTCAATAGAAAGTGCTAATGGAAATGCACAAAACGTTAATTTCAAATTCAAACCTTTAAAAACTAATGAACCGATTTACTTCAGAATTGGCTAAGAGTAAGACAAAGTCACCTGACCCATATTAAGTACAAAAGGCATCTTAGCTTTTGAACAATGAACTTCAGCTGGAATTTTTATTCATAGTCCAATTTGACGGATGCCAATGAAAGAATTAATGAGGACAGGGATTTTTTTCCCCCATGGATGGGGGCAGGGTTTAATCATTCTTCTGAAAGCCTGTTTCTGGGGTCATCGATCCACCTCACCCCATCCCCGGTGGATCTTTTTAATCAAACCTCCTAATGTGAATTTCCTTGCTGTGTCTTTTTGGAAAGTGATGGTTTTTCACATTTTATCCTGTATGTTTTGATCACTGGATTGGTATGACATCCATGTCACATCTAACCATGCACAGGTATGTGACAGCAGATGAAAACGTGGTTCTCAGGGAAAAGGATGTTACAGTTTCTGCTCCAGGACAACATCTTTCTGCTATTAAAATGTTTTAAATTTATGGAGAATGTAGAACCATACTTTGCAGTGACTGCTTCTATGGCATGTATCTGAACCTGACTGTTAAGTATAGTGATGGAGGGTAGAATGAGGAGCAGGTACCCTTTAGAATTGTGAAAACACACCATTCTGTCTTCTCCAGAGGGGGCATGCCTCATTTGGGTTACAGGAGGAAGAGAGAAGGAGCAAAATACACAGAGGCTCCAATTATCCCTAGTGTAACTGCACTGACTGAATGGACATTACAGCAGAGATGAGGTAGCACCAGCAGAACATACATTGCGCTCTTAGATCTCCTTGTGCACCATCAATGGCTATAAATGCGGATACTATTTTTCCTTTTAGTTCTGATCATTCTGATTTGAAGAACGAGGATAAATAATTCCAAACTGCAATGCACACAAGAGATAAATATATGGGCTTTGTTAGTAGTAAAACTGACCAGAAATATGAAGTGAAAGTTTAAATTAATCTATATAATTATTTAAAAATTCAATTTTATACCTGTAAGTCATGGAGTTTTCACATTTTCTCACTCTGACACATATATAGAAATGTCTGTTTGAAAGCCAGGTTTTGAAATTAGCATTTGTCTATTTTTTTGCCTATCAAATACAATCAAACTGGGGATGGCTGAAACTTTTATAGCTTGTCTGACAGACATCTGGAGCCAGCGCTGTCACTACTCCTTTTTGTAAGTGACGAGAAAGTGAACGAGACAGCCAGGACTTCAAATAAATGTTTAACGAAGAGCAGACTGAAACCTTTTACAGGGACATCATCTCTTGCAATTCAAAAAGGTTCTTTTTTGTTTGACTTCTGGTATTTGGCCTACACAGCACTGTCCCTATCCTGCTCTCAAGTTATTCTTCATTATGATGAACTTGCAGTGTGCAGGAGGCTCAGATGATCACTAAAGCCAGGTTGTGGCTCTAACCCCACACTGTGATGGCAGGGTGAGAAAAGTCTATTGCAAGGAGGGGCCCTGCATGAATGCCAGGGGACTCAGCCAGCAATGCTCCTGGGGCAGTGCACGCAGGAATGACACACTTTGACACACTTTGTCAGGGTGCAGAGCATGCCTCTCCTGGCACCACTTCAGTACCACTGCGGGTGGGATCGTGGATCATCCCACCTTTCCACTTCTGCTGTGCCTAGGCGTAGTGCTAGCCTGGAATGATTGCGGCTGAGCCCTGCACCAAGGAGAGATTCATCAGCTGGGGAATTAAGTAAAGTGCCAATTCTGGTCCAGTTCTGGCGTCTTGGTGCCAAAGGCCATGCAGCTGGCTGTTCTGAAGACGGCACATGATTTGATTACAGCAGGTCACTTTGGAACCACAAAGACGATGTGTAGCATTCAGCAGAGATTCTACCACGTCAGGTGTTGGATGGACGTAGAGAGCCGGTGCCGGAGGTGCAATGTGTAGGTGGCACAGAAGGGACCCTCTGGCAGATCCAGGGGACTGACGCGCCAGTACAATGTCAGGGCACCAATGCGGTGAGCAGCCATCAACATACTGGGAACCCAGCCAATAACAGAGGGGAAAACTATTCAACCTAATCACTGTGGACTACTTCTCCAAGTGGCCAGAGACATTTCCCTTACCTGATCAAGAAGCAACACATTTCCTGGGGCCGATTCATAGCTTCTTTGGTGTTCCTGAAGAGATGTCATGCCAGCTTAATTTAAGGAGACGTCCCAGGTAACATAAAACTCTCAATAGCCCACAGAGGCCTTTCCTGCTTCCAAAAGAAAATAGAAGGCGAGGACATGCCCTTCCACTTTCCTGGATATCTCCTAGGCTTCAAGCTACATCCTCACAGAGAAGCTTCCATCAAGCTCTTTGTTCAGTCCTAAACTGAGCTCAAACTACATTTCCCAGAATGCCTACTCAAGGACCATAAAAGGCCCAGTGCCCAACATTCATCTAAAAGTTCTACAGTAATTCCAGATACAATTCAGAAATAAGGCATCATGCAGGCAGGCAGAATACAAAACATCCAGTAAATAGGTCTTCATGTGCTGTGCACGATAAACATCCTGCAGTAAGGGAGACGGAAGGAGATTGAAACTGTTTGTATGTCATATATTAATTTAACAAAATGGGGAAATTCAAATCTGTTATACAAATCCCAGAGAAGTCTCTGTGTGAACTTCAGAGGAAATGTAAATAGTGATGCAAGTTATACATCACTGGCTGTGTCAAAATAGTGTCACTGCACCAGTTTGGCATTCGACGGGTATGTAAAATCACTGCAACTAAGGCTGTGTCTACACTGCCACTTTCAGTGCTAAAACGTTAGTCGTTCAGGGGTGTGAAAAAACACCCCCAAGCGACAAAAGTTTTAGCGCTGAGAGAGCTCTCACCCAGTGATAAAGCTGTAACGTGGGCTGTGTAGACATACCCTAACCTGATAATGTAACAGAAGGGGCAGTGTAACAGGAAAAGCAACCAATGAGAAGTGGTAATCCCTCAGACAAAAGCCCCTAGATCTGCCTTGTACTAAAGGAAGTGAGAAACTGCTTTGTTTTTAAGCTAATTGCAAATCTCCCATTGATTTTTCCGGGAACAGGATTAGGCCCAGTACCTATGTCGATTCTAAAACATTTATGAAATAGCAATGAAAAGCTATGTGAAATGAAACACATTAAACAGATTGTAGAACAAAAGCATGTAAACTGATAAAGAGATCTATACAGTGAGCGCACGTAAAGAGTTCCATCCATTTGTCACAGATGCTACTCGTTTGAGAGACATTGCTGATTACATATGCTGAGAAGGTACGGTTGGAACTGGTGGAAACATTCAACATGGAAGACATTGTTTAGGAAACCTCTAGGCCATGAGGAAAAACTTAGGTGAAGAGAGAAGGCAAAAGAGGCTAATCATAGCCCGTTCCAAATCAGAACCAGGTTCTCAGATATACCCATTTACTTTAAGTGGCAAATTCACTGAGTCCAGCTCTGTTAAGACTCCCCATCTTACCACTCTGACTATATATTGCATTACTGCTTCAGCACTGCTCAGAGATTCTAAGGCCAGAAGGGACCAGGGTGATCTACTCTGACACACACACACCCGCCCCTGTATAACACAGATCACAGATATTACCCAAAATAATTCCTAGAGAAGATCTTTTAGAAAAACAACCAATAGTCAGTGATAGAGAACCCACCATGACCCTTGGTCAGTTGTTCCAATGATTGCAGTTTGCCTAGATTCAACTCCTAGCCATTGGCTTGTGTTAGACCTTTCTCTGCTAGATTGAAGAGCCCATTATTAAATATGTATTACCCATGTAGATACTTATAGACTGTGATAGGGTGACCAGACAGCAAGTGTGAAAAATCAGGACGGGAGTGGGGGGTAATAGGAGCCTATATAAGAAAAAGACCCAAAAATCGGGACTGTCCCTATAAAATCGGGACATCTGGTCACCCTAGACTGTGATAAATTCACCCCTTAACCTTCTCTTTAAGCAGCTAAATAGATGGAGCTCCTTGAGACTATCACTCTAAGGCAGGTTTTCTAATCCTTTAATCATTCTAGTGACTCTTCTCTGAATCCTTCCCAATTTATCAACATCCTTCTTGAGTTGTAGGCACCAGAACTGGACACAGGATTCCAGCAACAGTTGTAACAGTGTCAAATAGAGGTAAAATAACCTCTCTATGCTTACTTGAGTTTCCTGTTTATGAATCCCAAGATCGCACTAGCACTTTTGGCCACATTGGGAGCTCATATAGATAATCCACCATGACCCCCAAATCATTTTCAGAGTCACTACTTCCCAAGATAGAGTCCCCCATTCTCTAAGTATGGCCTTAATTCTTTATTCCCAGATGTATACATTTACATGTAGCAGTATTAACATGTATATGGTCTGCTTGTGCTCAGTTTACCAAGCAAACCCAATCACTCTGAATCAGTGACCTGTCCTCTTCATCATTTACCACTCCACTATTTTTTGTGAAATCTGCAAGCTTTATCGGTGATGATTTTATATTTTCTTCCAGGTCATTAATAAAGATGTTAAATACCATAGTTACAAGAACCAATTCCTCTGGGAACCCACTGAAAACAAACTTGCTCAATGATTATTCCCTGTTTACAGTTACATTTGAGAAATATAAGTTAAGCCAATTTTTAATCCATTTAATGTGTGCCATGTTCATTTTATATTGTTTTTAGTTTTTTTTAAATCAAAATGCCATGCAGCACCAAGTCAAATGCCTTACAGAAATTGACGTGTATTACGTCAGCACTGTCACCTTTATAAACCACATTTATAATCTCATCCAAAAAAGATATCAAGCTAGTCTGACCGGATCTATTTCTACAAACCCATGTTGATTTGCATTAATTACATTACCCTTTCATTCTTTATTGAAGGAGTCCCATATCAGCAGCTCCATTATCTTGCCTGGGATTGTTACCTACCAAGGTCTTCCAGATTGCTAAATAAGGCCTGCAATACAGCTGCAACACACAGGTATATTGATGAGTGCCATTAGTTCCTGATCCTAGTCATGTGATATGGGCCAGGCTAAAAACTAGTTATAACCCTAGCACATGACTGAGATCAGGATCCACTGACTTCATCAGCTACCATTATAAGGCTCCCATCTTACTACAAGGGCAAAATTCTACAACGGAGGAAAATCTTGTGTTTAGGGGCATTTATGTCACTTTTAGAGCCTGTACTGCTGCAATGGGGTATGCACATTCTTAGTCTTGCACAAGGTAGTGTTCATTAGTGTCTAAGAAAAAACACGAAGAACTAGCTAAGGACGCAAAACTAACAGAAAAAATTGTAAGTACACCAGGAGCAGAAAGCCTGCCACTGGATGATCGAGGTGCTAAAGTATGCACAAGGTGCACCGGGCCATTGTGGAGAATGTAAAGGAATTCTTTGCATTGGTCTTCACTGCCGAGGATGTGGGGGAGACCCCCACACCTGAGCCATTCTTTTTAGGTGACAAATCTGAGCAACTATCCCAGATTAAGGTGTGAATATAGAAGGTTTTGGAATAAATTAAACCGTAATAAGTCACCAGGAGCAGATGGTATTCACCTAAGAGTTCTAAAGAAACTCGTATATGAAATTGCAGAACTACTAACTGTGGTATTTAACCTCTTGCTTAAATCAGCATCTAAACAAGATGACTTGAGGGCAGCTAATGTAATGCTGATTTTTTTTAAAAAAGGATCCAGAGGCAATTACATCAATTACAGACCAGTAAGCCTAATTCAGTACCCAGCAAATTGGCTGAAACTACAGTGAAGAACAGAATTGTCAGACACAGAGATAAACATGATATGTTGTGGAATAGTCAGCACAGCTTTTGTAAAGGGGAATCAAGCCTCTCCAATCTATTAGAATTCTTTCAGGGTGTCAACAACCACATGGACAAGAGTGTTCCAATGGATATAGCGTATCTGGACTTTCAGAAAGCCTTTTGACAAGGTCCCACATCAAAGGCTCTTACGCAAACTAAGCAGTCATGGGATAAGAGGGAAGGTCATCGCATGAATCAGTAACTGGTTAAAAGATAGGAAACAAAGAGTAGGAATAAATTAGCTGTTATGATTCAAGAAAGAGATCGTGGAGTCATTGTGGGTAGTTCTCTGAAAACATCCATTCAATGTGCGGTGGCAGTGAAAAAAACCAGAATGTTAAGAACCATTAGGAAAGGGATAGATAGTAAAACAGAAAATATCCTTATGCCACTATATAAATCCATGGTACGCCCGCACCTGGAATACTGCATGCAGTTCTGGACACAGCATCTCAAAAAATGACATACTGGAACTGGAAAAGACGTAGAGAAGGGCATAAAATGATTAGGGGTATGGAATAGCTTCCATATGAGAAGAGATTAAAAAGACTGGGGCTACTCAGCTTACAAAAGAGATGAGTAAGTGGGGGATATGATAGAGGTCTATCAAATCAAGAATCAAGTGGAGAAAGTGAATAAAGAAGTGTTATTTATCCCTTCATGTAACACAAGAACCAGGGTTCACCCAATTAAATTAATAGGCAGCAGGTTTAAAACAAACACAAGGAAGTACTTCTTCACAGAATGCATGGTTGACCTGTGGAACTCGTTGCGAAGGGATGTTTTGAAAGCTGAAAGCATAACTGGGTTCACAGAAGAATTAGATAAATTCATAGAGGATAGGTGCATGACTGGCTATTAGCCAAAATAGGGAAGCAACCCAATGCTCTGGTGTCCCTAAACTTCCAAGTGCCAGAAGCATCTGGCACTGGCCACTGTCAGAGCCAGGGTACTGGAATAGATGGATCATTCATCTGACCCATTATGGCCATTCTTATGTAAGGTCCTTGTGGTTACATGTTCCAATCATCTTTAGCTACTTTAACACGTAGAGGTTTCATTTTTAAGAAAATGAGGCATTCTCCTCCAGTTGTTTCTGGCCATCCCTTGTTAGGAAACCCTTTATGGCTTTCCTGTCACTCCATGTAAGTATTTACAAGTTCATTTCCCTTAACCAGATGCTTAGAAAGGTGAGAGCTCTGCGCTGTCACTTCCTCATTCTGTCCTGTTCAGATGAAATCTAAATTGTGTTCAGCCTTCAAAACTATAGCTTTTTCAACTTTCACTTCCACAGAAGTGAGTAACAAATTTTACATTTCATTTTTCCAACAGTGTCTTTGACAATGTATCACCCATTGTCTCTCTCCTTCACTATAGACCCAGGCATTCCTTCCAAAGTTTTAACACACACACAATCTCATTAGCACCTTTTGGCTTCATTTATTGGCATCTAACAGACCATATTGGACTGAATTTCTACACAAAACTACTTAAAGGACAAGTTTAAAATGAGCCACCTTCAGCATAATACACTTCATCCTCTTACTGCCAAGCTCTTTACCAGTCCACTGGATTTTTTTTTCAGCAAACAAGATAGAGCCACTAGACACTGGGTATAGGATTTCCTGGAATGCATTCCAATAAATGCAATTAAATGTGCCGTGTATGCCAAAAACAAGGGATTAACTGGCTTATACTTGTTAAACATGAGCAAATTTTACTTTACCCCTTTTTTTGGCCATTAAGTACACAGTTATGTTGCAAGATAGGTTCTGCTGTTGGACGTTATCTCAGAGTCCATTCTTAACAATGGTTCAAGGGTTGAGTCCTTGGCTTTTGGGGTTTTTTTTCCTTGCTTACCTGCTTCAACAGACTCCCTATGTGTGGAAGCTCACAGGCATACGATGAACAGATCAAGCTTCTCACCAGTGATTTGCATGCCTCAAACTCATTCACACCATCTCCTTTAGTGGTGAGAATAGTGGATGGCCATTTCGCCCTTGGCCTCTCTGCTGCCACTGCTGACAGTATTAATGTAGCACGCTAAGTTTTGCGATGTGGACACCTCTCCACTTATCAAATATTGACCACACTATTTCACAGTGCTCTGACATGTAATTACCACCAACCCGGAGAGGTTTCTAATAACTAGCTTAGAACTAAAATGCTCCATTTTTCATTACTGTTCCCATGAGTTATCCAGTCCTTTCCAAGCTCTTTGTGTACAGTAAGAACAGATGGAATTCTGGCCTACTACTGAGTACTATAGTGAGCACACTGAAAGAAAGAAGTGCTACCAATTGAGACAGCAAGATATCCCTCACACCAAACAGTCGAGTACCCGCAGCACTGGAGCAAGTCTCCCCAACAGGGTCCAAATACATCACTAAGGGTTTCTCCTATACTGGAGCGGAATATGCAATTTCCAGCTTGAGCAGACATAGCTCTATCAGAGCTAGCATGGGTCTGATTCTAAAAATACAAGTGTAACTGCAGCAGGACAAATCAGCGGCCTGAGCACACCCCAAGAGTTTCAAACAGGCTCAGACTCAGGGCAGCCAGCCTGTCCCACCACTCGCACTGCTATTTTTAGCATGATAGCTTGGTCAGAGCTATCTATGTGAACTGGAAATCACACCTTCCAGCTCCAGTACAGAGATACCCTAAGTAGCAATATTTTGCATCAAACATACCCGCATGTTGAGAGCTATTGTACAGTATTTATATCATGCACCATTTAAGTAACATCTGAAGCAGGGATAACAGTCCTGAAAATGCCATTTAATAGGCAAGCACTAGCAAAGAAGGGCAATAAAATGAAATGAAAGACAAGATACAGTAGGGCCCAAGAGTTTGATCTGAAGAATTGACATGAGCAAGGGCTGTGAATACCCAATGATAACTGCAAGATGGAAAGGTTTGTTTCCCCAGGCAGGGCCGGCTCTGGCTTTTTTGCCACCCCAGGCAAAAAAGCCTCCCGCCGGTCCCCACCCCCTGACGGGGAGCGCGGCAGGGGAGGGTGCCGAGCCCGGCCGGGGCCCCGCTCTTCCCGGCCGGCCGGAGCACCGGGGGGAGGGCGGCGAGCCCGGCCGCAGCTCCACTCTCCCTGGCAAGCCGGAGCGCCGGGAGGAGGGCGGCAAGCCCGCCACGGCTCCGCTCTCCCCGGCAGCTGGAGCGCCAGGGGGGAGGGCGGTGAGACCGGCCGGGGCCCCGCTCCCCAGGGCCGGCTCCAGGCACCAGCCCTCCAAGCATGTGCTTGGGGCAGCACCTGGAGGGGGGCGGCGCTCACCCAGGGAGAGCGGGGCCCCGACCGGGCTCTCTGCCCTCCTCCCGGTGCTCCGGCCGGTCAGGGAGAGCGGGTCCCTGGCTGGGCTCTCCGCCCTCCTCCCGGCGCTCCGGCTGGTCAGGGAGAGCAGGTCCCTGCCCGGGCTCTCCATCCTCCTCCCAGCGCTCCGGCCGGTCAGGGAGAGCAGGTCCCTGGCCGGGCTCTCCACCCTCCTCCCAGCGTTCCGGCCGGTCAGGGAGAGCGGGGCCCTGGCCGGGCTCTCCGCCCTCCTCCCGGCGCTCCAGCCGATCGGGGAGAGCGGGGCCCCGGCCGCACTCCCCGCCCTCCCCTGCCGCGCTCCCCGCCAGGGGGCGGAGGCCGGTGGGAGGCTTTTTTGCCTGGGGCCCTGCTCTCCCTGGGTGAGCGCCGCCCCCCTCCAGGTGCTGCCCCAAGCACATGCTTGGAGGGCTGGTGCCTAGAGCCGGCCCTGTCCCCAGGATTACATGAATGTTTGTAACTATAAACATAGGTGAACTCATTTCATAAATTATATATGATCAAAGCATTTCTGCATAGACGGAACTTCTCAGCTATTATTTAATCTGTTTGGAATGGCAGGGTCTTCAAACCACAATTGTGGAATGGCTGCTTGCCTCCTATTACTTTGCCCCACCATTTGCAATAAAGAGACACTACTAATAGTAGGTTAATCAGTGGGCAGTGAAGAAAATAAATAATCCTGCTGCTTTCATTCAATATAAATATTCTGACCAGAGTGAAAATGGAGAGGGTTGTTAATCCTATATCTGAAATGTCCTCTTTCCCTGTGAGGTTGTTCTCAGGAGCTACACATCATTGTAGCAAAGACTAAGCTTATTCCATTTCCCCCCAGACAAATGCAATCAAACAGGGCATGGTAGAAACTTATTATAGCTTGTCTCGCAGACATCTGGAGCCAGGGCTGCCACAACCTCTTTGCTATCCAAAGGAAAGTGAAAAAGACAGACAGTCCTTCAAATTAATCAATTCCACTTATTAGCGCCACTTGCTTATATTTGGGGGAAGGAGAGGGGGGAGGGGGGTTTTATGTGTTAACTGTGTTACTTTCTAAGCTCTTTACACTCATCTCAGTTTTATATTACATCAATGGCTTTGTGCATTTTCCACCAAAAATTAAGAACTCATCTGTGACAAAATTGGAAATATTAAAGGATTTGCTGGAGTTTTTTGCTCCCCTTCTCAGAGGACTAAATAAAACTGGGGATAGAAACGGGCAAATTTGAGCTTAACAAAGTTATGTAAATATTGTCATTTCCACTTCCACCTACTGAAGAATAAACAAGTATGGTACTCAAATTTGCCTTGTAAAAGTTCAAAGCCAAAGACTCACTTGCCCAGATTTAAGGGCACCTTTTGTAAAAGCTCACTCGTGAAAGAGATATGAAATGCTGCCACCTTAAGAGTGTGGTTGACATTCAAGCTGCCATGAGACCACACACTGCAGCAGCTGCAACACACTGGAATTAATATTTTTTTTCAATCAAAAACAAAGCCTTAGCATCTAAAAAAGCCCAAGGACTCAATCCTCAGACACAGCGAATCCGAAACGGTAACTACAATCAAGTCCTGCAGCCATTTTTTAAAACCCTGTGTTGGATTAGGAAAACATCTCTCTGTGCATGCAAGGCTGAAATATCACATGTGCCTTTCCAGTCCAATATGCATCCTTCTAATACCTCCTCAGAGAGCCAAATAATAATAATACAAACAGGAGTTTCTGGTATAACATTAAATTGTGCTGGGTCTCATTTCTTTTACAGTAACAGGACTTTACGCCCACAAAACCAGACCTACTTGAATTGTCGAAAGAGTGGTTTAAAGAAAATGAATGGGGCAGAGTCTGACCTTAATTTCCCTCATATAAATCCAGAGCAACGCAACTCAGGCTAGTGGAGTGAATTGCTGGTTTGCACTGGTGAAGACGAGAACCTGGCCCAGTGGTGGTCACCTGCTGAAACGCATGAAACCACAATTCCAAAACATAACAATCATGCCATTCTTTCCACAGAAGGCATTTGTGAAAACAGAGGTCTTTGATATAATGATTTTCAATGTTATGCTATTCTAGCCTTTTAAAAAAATATATATATATATACAAGGTAACTTCCTGTAGGTAAATATTATATATTTCATTTTGATGAAAAACACAGCAAAAAAAAAAAAAAAAACCCTCCCACACACTTATTAAGTGTGACTAGCACTGGCCCCTGTCATTCAGATTTCATTATTTTTGATAATCAATAAACAGCATCTAAGTACGACAGCAAGATGTGCTTTAGAAGGGTAGACAGACAAACAACAGGAAGCTGCCAGGGCATGAGCTGCCTACCTAGCGGGCGGGGCAGTATCTTGCCTGGTGGCCGTGCGTTGGCAGTTCAGGTAAGGACCAGCACAGAGCCAGGAATCAGGTACCAGTCCAAGAGTGAGGCCAGAGGCTGGGTCGAGGGGACAAGCTGAAGGTCAGAGCCGGAATCGGAAGCCTAAGCCAAAGGGTGATGCGGAGTAATAGTGAGGGATGTAGCCAGGAGTCAGAAAGCAACACAGAGCAAGGACGCTGGGGATGGAGCAGGAGCAGTGTTGGGGAGTAAAAGCAGGAGCAAGGCTTGGAGAAAGGACTAGGAGCGGGCTGCAGCAAGGGCTGGAGCAGGAAGTGGAAGTGAGAGCAGGGTAAGCGCAGCTGTGGGTGGGGTAAACATTGAGCAGCCGCTGTTGCAAGGCTCAAGGAGCAAACCCCTCCAGTCAGGAAGCACAATTATTCGCAAGGGGCTCATTGGGTCCAGCTGAGCTTTCAGGGTTGCCTTGTGACCAGGCTGGGAGTCAACTGTGCCACTGAGAATAATTCCCCATATACATTTGCTCAAAGCTTTCCAAAACATTTTCTAATTGAGCTGAAACTTTCTGTGCTTGGCTTCAGCCTATAAATGATGTGGGGAAGTGGCATGGGAATCCCATTCACTCATTTGCAGCAAGGATCAGCTGAAGAAGATGTGTTCCGGTTATTTGTATTACAGTAATCCCAATCCACGGTGTTAGGCGCTGTACAACCAAATCCTAGAGATACATGGTCTGTGTGGGGGCTCACTATCTAGGATGCAACACGATGCAACTGGTGAATGAACAGAGTAATGGGATGGGAACAAGCAAACAATAAAATAAGCATGTGTTGAATAGTTGGCAATAATCTGATTTAGGATTATTTTTAGGAAATGGGTGTGGGTTTAGGTTTGGGAAAGTGTTCAGCTTCAAAACTGTTCTCATGGGATTTTGCAATGTTAGAAATCTCATGATGGAACCTGAGCGACTTCCAATAATAATGTAGACCATCTCTGAACCAGGCCTGTAGTACCATGGTTTTCAAGACAGCTCAAAAAACTGTCGGAGAACAAATTCTTTAGTTACTCAATATAAAATTGCTCAAAAGCAAGCAGTAAAAGTAGTAAGGCATCTTTATTATATCCACCATGCCAACCAGTGTTCCTTGAATGACCCACAAGTATGAGACCGCCCACTTGGGCATGTCTACACTTTGAGCTGGGGTTAGGGTGACCAGGTGTCTAGTTTTCGACCGGAATGCCGACCGGGCTGTTTAAAGTCCGGTTGGTGGTGCTGCAGGGCTAAGGCAGGCTAGTCCCCAAGCACCGGCTCCGCACTCCCATTAGCTGGGAACCGTGGCCAATTTAAGATGGGGGGAAGTGCCTGGGGGGGCAGTGTGCAGAGCCTCCTGGTCCCTCCTTGGAGCTGGACCTGATGGCCACTTCTGGGGTGCAGCGCAGAGCCAGTACAGGTAAGGACTAGCCTGCCTTAGTCGCGCTGTGCCACTGACCGGGAGCCGCCCGAGATAAGCCCGAGCCCCAACCCCCAGCCCAGACCCCCCGCAACACAGAGCCCCCGTACCCCCAGCCTCTCCCCACCCCAGATGGAGCCCTCTCCCCCCCCCACCCCAACCCCCTGCCCCAGCCCAGAGTCCCTTCCAACCCCTCAGCCTGGAGCCCCCTCCTGCACCTCAAACCCACATCCCCGGCCCCATCCCAGAGCCTGCACCCCCATACGGAGACCTCACCCCCACTGCACCTCAACTCCCTACCCCAGCCCAGAGCCTCTCCTGCACTCTGAACCCCTCATTTCTGGCCCCACCCTGGAGCCCACACCCCCAGTTAGAGCCCTCGCCCCAACCTCCTGCCCCAGCTCAGTGAAAGTGGGTGAGGGAGGGGGAGAGCGAGCCACCGAGGGAGGGCGGATGGAGTGAGCGGGGGCAGGACCTCAAGGAAGGGGCAGGGCTAGGGGGGTTGGTTTTGTGCGATGAGAAAGCTGACAGCCCTAGCTGGGGTTGTCATTCCTACCTCGAGGAGACACATCTGCAGCAGCAGAGCAGCATGGGTACGTCTCCTCGAGCCAGAATCTCATCCGCGCTTGAATTGTAGACATTCATAGAGGGAGCCCAGGCGGCCCGTCTAAGCTGCCTCCAGCGTTGCTCTCCCAGCTCTATGCATTGTCAGTGCTCTCTGGCCAGCATCTTCGCCATCTCCCTGCCACAGGACAGGACTCTCCAAATCAGGCTCTTATTACTTTCCCTTGGCTTAAGGCTGATCTACACCAGCTCACAGATGGAGCCTTCTCACTCCACCCCCTGCCCAATGAGATCTGAAAGGATTCACCACCAGATTCACCTCTCCAGAAGCAGCCTGAGAGCACTGAACTGTGCTGCCACTAACAGGCTACCCACATTCTCCTCCCCTCCACAGCAGACACACTAGCTCCTTGCTAAAGGAAGCTGAGCTGCCAACCCTTGGAGCTCACCATTGGCTCCAAGTCCCTGTCAGAGCTGGATACAATGTGGAACCCATGTCACAGGGGTAGTTTTGGATCCAGGCATTGTCAGTCTGACACATGATCCTGACGCTATTGGTGGAAGGTCTGCATTTGGGGTTTCAGTCCAATTCAGTCACTGATTGTGTGTCAGGGTATGTCAATGCTGCAGCTGGGAGCAGGTTTCCCAGTGCAGGCAGGCAGACATGCACTGGCTTTGCTCGAGCTAACAAGCTAAAAATAGCAGCGTCGCTGGGGATCGCAAGTTTGGCAACTCAGGTCTACCTGCCTTGAGTACAAACCCACTGGATGTACTCGGGTGGCTAGCCTTAGCCACCGCCTGGGCAACCCCCAGCTACACTGCTCCAGCAGAGCTATCACGTGCCTGTCTATCCAATCCAGGGAGAACATGCCACCCCGCCGGGGCCGGCTCCAGGATTTTTGCCGCCCCAAGCAAAAAAAAAAAAAAAAAAAAGAGGGGCTGGAGTGCCAACGCCGAAGCAAAAAAAAGCCGGAGTGCCGCCCCTTGAAAAGAGCCGCCCCCAAAGGGCCGGAGTGCCACCCCAAGCACATGCTTGGAATGCTGGTGCCTAGAGCCAGCCCTGCGCCCAGGTGCAAGGCAGGCACATCCTTCGAGAGCAACTTTTTTTCTTATTTCCCTAAAAAATATCCTTGCGCTTTTTAGTTCTGGGCAGATAACTCAAAAATTGCTGGACTTAAGAAATTCAAAACTTGTCACCTACAGCATCGGAGGCCTTTTCACGAAGAGTTTGATGTGCTGTGACTTTCAAAACAATGCATCTAAAATAAAATTGCAATATTTTGGTTGGCTGGTTGGGCTTCGCATTTATTTTAAAGCTTTATAGATGGTGATGTTGACTCAGTACCTGCACACCTCACAGCAATACAGATGAAAACAAGATGGTGTGCCACCATATCCAAGATAGCTGCTTAGAGGAACAGTACATTTTATTTAACATTTTTCTTTCTGTATTTAATCCATTTAATTGTATTCATTGACGCAACTCCTCAAATCCAAAGCGTGGGAATAGTGAAACGTTTCAGTGATGTTGAAGTACCACACAGGCACTGCTGTCAAGGCTCCTTCAGCGCTGATCTTCTGTAGGAATGTCCTGACTGCCAACTGATGCAAGGCTTGACTCTGGAATCTTCGAACTGGCCCTATGAGTAGTGTGACACAGAAATCAAGGGGCAACTAATAAGGAATTTGTTTGTCCTCCAAGGCCTTGATAGGTCATAGAATTATCCTTGAGCATATCGCAAGTTCTTTCTGTACACTGTATGCGAGGCAGGATGAGAGAGACAGCTTGTTGCATTGAAATATTGTTTCTTCTCAAACAAATACCAAAGTCAAATTAATTATGGGCCAGAGAGACGTTAAATGCTTTTAGTGTCACTAAAAAGTTAGCAACTTCCAGGAGATGCAAGATATAGTTATCCCCTATTTTACGTTTAGGGGAAAACAGAGGCATCTCGGATTCTAGTCTGTTGACAGATTCTTTAATCCCTTCCACTGCAAGTGCAATGCTACATATTGAGACCACATGACTTCCAGAGGGAGGAATGTACAGAAACATTAAAGATTACAGAAACCAGCATCTCCAATTAAAATTTTCTTATATGAAAAGACGTTAAGACAACTTGTTGACTTTCCCCCTCCAGTATGAGATTTTATATATTTTCTGAGAAACACAAGTTCCTGTATGTGTTACTTCTCCATGATACCACAAGGCAGCAGAAATTTTAAGAACAGCACATTACAAGTAAAAAACTAAAGCCATCCATCCATCCTTACCTTCTGTATTGCCTACACTTAGTTTACTTAACAAAAGCTTTCATATAAAAGAGTTTGCATGAATAAAAATCAGACACCTTGCAAACCACTGCCAGGAAGTAATTTATCTACTGGGGCAAAGGTTGAAGGCACAGAAAAGAAGACAGGTCAATTCTGAATGCAGGAAAGAAGTGTGCCATCCCTGCATTATATACGCAGGTAAAAATAACATCAGGGAAAAGAAATCTGAAGTTTTGACATTGATGCACAAGCATTTTATCTGGAGAGCGAAGGAAAAAAATGTAAGTAGTTGTTTTCAGGCTTCCTGCCAGTGATAGGTGGGGCTGTGAGTTCCTGAGTAGGATAGCAGGAATACATGAATAGTTATCCAGATGGCGCAAGATGGCAGGTAATTTGTGCATAATTGTAACTCTCTCTGGGGTTAAACAGAGTAGTGCAGATGAGATAGGTTACATCAGAAGAGGAAGAGAGGAGGAAAGAAAAAAAAAGACTGGTTAGCAACATTAAAAACTGTTATTTACAATAGAGACACAGGTTAATTTCATACCCATCATGAGATTACATGCAATTTCCCACAAGGTCTTGCAGCAGGTCACAGCTCTGCAAACTATGATTTAAAAAATGAAATTTGGCAAGCGTTACGTCCATAACAAGCTCTAATCACTTTCTGTACTTTGAAAAAAGGAACACCGAGATATTAATCTTTGAATTATGGTTACTTCGTATGCATACTAAGAGCTTTTCCAAAGATCTTCACTGTGCATGCGTTTTAATATGCATAATAGACAGGAATGGCTCCCTCTAGGAAAAATAATATGTCCTTAATAAAAGCATACAGATAAACTGTTTTATGAGGGAAATACTTAGGTAACACCTAGCACTGGAAACTCTCACAAGAGAAAAAAGACTCATCAGCTATTATATTAAAATGCTATTGAAGAGAAAGCAAAGGCGCTGCACGTGAGCTGGTTTCCTATGCCACAAGGCTCTGCTGAGGCCCTTCCTCCATTCGGAATAACGATTCCCTCTCTTTTGAGCCCCCAAACCATTCCAACTTGCCCCCTCTGAAACTTCGGAGGCTCCATTCTCCTCAACCTGATCTCCCTTCTGTCCTTAGTATGGAATTCCTGAGCTCTTGTCATTCCTTTGCCATTCTCACTGGGATTATCCGGGCTTCCATGGAGTTCTTCATTCGGAACTCAAGAGCATGGCCAAATTCGGGTCTCATTTCCTGTGGTTTTACACCAGTGTAACTCTACTGACTTCAGCAGAGCTACTCCCAGTGAATCCTGGTGCCAGAAGAGAATCAGACTTAGGGTACGTCTGCACTTTGAGCGGGGCGTGTAATTTCCAGCTCAGGAAGACATACCCGGGCTAGCTTCCGCCTATCTGGCATGTCAGAAATAGAGAGTTGCTGCAGTGGTGTGAGTGGCAGATGAGGCTAGCTGCTCTGGTCCATACCCATTTGAGATGCTAGGCATGCACATGGGGCGGCTAGCATGTCCTGCCACTCGAACTGCTGCAGCTACCCTCGATATTTAGCAGACTAGCTCAATCAGACCTGATGTGGGTACATCTGCTTGAGTTGAGATCACACCTTCCAGCTCCAGCATAGACATACCCTTACTGGATGTAAACCTGGACCCACTGAAATCAAAGGAGTTTTGTCATGGGCCAGGATTTCACCTGTTGGGTCCATACCTGCACCTCAAGAACTCCTCATCCCTTCCTCTCTGCTCATTCCGAGGGCAGGCCTCTACTTAAGATGTCAGGTGGTCAGGACCACAGTTTTCAAATGCTATCCAAAGGGAGCGCCTCCGATAGCACTGCAATCTCAAACACTGGACACCTAGTGAATCACTGCCAAAGCAATATAAAGTGTTACATGTATGTACATTGTATTTTCTTTTCCCAGATAGATTAGCTAATCTGTTTACATATGCCATTTCAGATGAACTTTGCTTATTCTTTGCATAATACTAAAGACTGTTAGCTATCCCTCTCCATGCAATGTCTACCAAAGGAATAGCTAGGAACACTGCTCTGGCTCAGTCAGAACAAGACCTATGATAACCACAAAAATAAAATGTTTAATTAGAGACCCACATAGGAATATAGCTATGCGTAACTCACTGACCATATTCAGCAATAATGCAGATCTACAAACCCCACTCATCCCATAGCCAGATATGCAATCACAGAACAGCTTCTGGGTTTAACACCTAGTTCTGCCACAGACTTCCTCTGGGGCTTTGATCAAGTTACTTAGTCCAGGAGTTTCAAAAGTGACTAGTGATTTTGGGTGCCCAACTTTGAGGGGCTAGATTCTCAGGGGTGTGGGTGCTTCTCCTTTTCTGAAAATCAAAACCTTTTTAAGGTGTGTCAAACTGGACACCACAAAATTAAAGCCCCCAAAGTTGCCAGTCAGTTTGAAAAATCTTGGCTTTAATCTCACTGTGTCTCACTTCTCCATCAATGAAGTAGGCATAGCAATACTTCCTTGTCCCCATCCTTTGTCTGTCTTCACTGTTCAGACTGTAATCTCTTTCAGTGAGGGAACATCCCTTACTATGTGTCTGTATGGTGCCTGACACAGTGGATACAATAATAAAATAATAATATTTCAAGGGCAGAATCTAGAAGAAATTCAAAATTCCATTCCTCTTCTAGTCTAAAGGCATGGCAACATTCTCATCGGGAGCTCATTTTCCTACACAAGACAGAGTACGGTCCTGAAGATAAAAAATATATTGGAAAAAGACACCGTTGGTGAATGGTAAAGAAGAGAAGGGAATCACAGCTAGTGGTCTGAACACAGAACTGAAGCCAGGAACCCTGGAGTTCTAAACTAGTCCGACACAGACTCTTTATGCGACCTTGCAGAAAATACTTAACCTCTCTGCTTCAGTTTTCCTATCTGTTCAATGAGATAATACTACTTACCTGCCTCATGGGAGTGTTTTGAGAGTAAATTTGTTTATTTTTGAAGGGCCTTGAAAGTAAGAGGCACGTAAAAAGCATGCAACTGAAAAAACTTGTATTGTCATTACCAAGATCTCATACTGACTGCATAATTAAGATTGTGTTGACAAATGCACTTAGAGCAGCTATTAAACTTCTTTGTTTTGTGTAAACAATATAGTGTGCCCTTCCCAATCATATGGCACTTATTCCTAGGTTTATGTTCTCAGAAAATATAATCATTAGCTAATGACTTATAAAAATTAGAAAATGGATCCTGTCTCCACTCCCAAAAGCAACTAAGTTCCTGATTTGGAGATTTGAAAATTGACTCACCCCTAGAATGTATCAGACAAGGAAGTGTACTGTTGCTGAGTTGAAAGCGGGTGCTAGAGCGGTTGACAATGTTGAACACCATGATGTCAGTAGGCTAATGCGTAATGATTGATACGAATGGAGCTTTAACTTTGGATTCCTTGAGCTTTAGTGTTGGCAAATTTCCCCAGAGAAAAAAACTAATAAAAAGCGATCCAAAATTCTTCTGCTGGTACTTTGTACATAAGAGTGAGACTCGCCATTGCAACACCTAACTTTAGGTGCCTGTCACCCAGTGGAATCTATAGACCCAAGTTAGGGGCCTAAGCTCCCTAATACAATGCATGGGGAGAGCTGGGTGCCTAAACATGGGATCCCCAAAAGCCAGGAAACTGAGCAGGGAGCTGCCTAAGCTAGCCAATAGAAACGCCAAGGAGAAGGGTGTGGCCTAAACCTGCCCATTAAAGGGAGTTAGGCACCTAAACCCAGCTCAGAGGGAGACGCCTGTCTCTGCTTGGGATTCACAGCTGTGAACCCTCTCCTGGTGTTGGATGCCTTAGCCCTTTCTTGCCGAAAATAAATAAATTAGGTAGGTAATGGTAGAAGAGGTGAGCTCAAAGGTTAAAGCATGAATCTAGGGTGTGGGTGATGCAAGGTCAAATCCTTCCTTCTGAGGAGGAGCAGGGATTTGAACCCATATCCCTATTTCTCAGAAGAGCACCCTAACAACTGGGCTATAGGACGTACTGGGAGGGGGCTCTCAATCTCTCCTGATAACGCTGGTCTGCTTTGTACAAATAATGAAACAGCCCTTGAGCCAGAGTGGGTGAGAACAACAGTCCGGCCCAGTAGCAGGGGCACTCACATGGGATGCGGGAGACCCATTTCAAGTGACTGGGCCAGTGACCACTGTGCAAATCATTATCAAATCCAATGAACAGGTGAAAACCAGCATATAGCAACATGCCTGGAGCAGCAAGGGATGTAAACTACAAAAAGTGAATACCACATGGTTCCCCTTTTTGAGCACAGGGAAGGGAAGGTGAATGACTTTTAAAAAAAGCATTTTGACATTGTTAATATGACGCAGCCAATAACATGGGCTGGAATAGCGACTGCAGGCTCCACCCCACTGCGCAGGCATTGGGGGATGGTGCCAGTGGTTCAGTATAAATCACAGATCTGATGGCTCCAAACCTTCCTCCAAAGTCACCCTGCACCTGTGTGGGGGCAGTGCAGAGACCTCCCTCCCCACCCCGTGTGCTAACTCTCCTGCTCCTGCATAGCTCATCTGCAGACTAAGCTGTTCAAGGCATCTTGGGCGAGGCTTGTGCAGGGAGATAAATCGTATCCCTTGTGAGCAGATTTGAAAGCCTATTAACGCCCCCTCCCCAAAAGCCACATCTCCAAGGTTAGACATCACGTCATTTAACTCCTTGAACAGCCTGGCCACAGAGCCTTTGGTCTCCTCTTTCAAAACACACTTCCTCCAAGACCACCCACCTCGGTTTATTTGCAGAGAGAAAGAACATGCCTCCTTGCACTGATTTGGCAACATGGGTTCAACGTAGTGCCCGTTCTATTGGCTGGCAGTTATCTGAGGCAGATGCTTTCATCCCAGCAGAGTCCGCAATCACTCCTGGCTGTACGTCTTCTGTTACTTCAGAGGGAAATACAGAAACATACAGGAGCTCAGGAGCAAACAGAGCATCGGGAACCAAAGAACATCAAGCAATGTAAGAGAGATGTAAATTAAAAAGCAATATGCTGCCATGAAAGAGGTCCAAGTTCAAATGCAAACTTGCTCTAACAAATTCAGAAGGTCTGAGTGCATTGCAAAGATGAAAGGCTTTTTTTTGTCTTCAAGTCTGACTCCTGAGTTCCTGCCATCCAATGTATGTAATAACATGATATCAAGTGTGTGTTTGTTTCCCCTTCACTGCCATAAGCTGGACTTGATCTCACAGACTTAGCTGCAAAGGTGAAGGTGGAGACAAAGGCAAGAATATAGGGAAAGTAAGTGGCCAAAAAGTAAATCTTTAAATTAATGAACTCTGACTCAATAGGTTTGGTTTGGGAGCAGAATCTAAACCATACGCCTCAGATTTAAGAACTGAATAAAAACATGTAGGAAACACCTTCATTCAAATAGATTTATACTGTTTCAGATGGGCTGTAATGTTTCACTCCACCTGCCAGATTCCTAATTGTGTTGGTCACTCTTTTCCAGTATCATTTCTTATGGATTCTGGTTTGGGAAACTTTACTTGGATGGGGCAGTGTTTTGAATTTGAGATCAGCACATTTTTTTGTTTGGCTTCCTTGACATATGTTTACAGCGATTGCAGAACAGACAGTGGTAATGTTACATACAGAAAGAGACACTTTTGTTCTATATCATAAATTAAACAGCATGGCAGATGTATGGCTCCAGCATTTTAAGTCCCATTTCAGGGCAGGCACTGGTCTATATCCAAAGCTGTGAGCAGATCATATGGGAGTTGATAAAATCCTCAGTAGAATTTTGTGAGGTTTAACTGAGACCTTGTGAAAGGAGACAAACATGTAAATGAAGTCAACTTTTTCAGACCTCTGGGATCCGTTACAGCATGAGATACTCTTAACAGATAATTAGCTGGGGCTGTTAATCAAGTTTAACAGGTGTTGAGTAATGAACCGAGACAGGGCATCTGCTGTGACCGGCCTCTCGCTCTAATCTGGTTAGGCAACCTAATGCCAAGTGGAGCCCAAAATGCTTTGAAATGAGATCCAACGTACTTTCCCGATGCATCCATCAGTCTTGTGATCATTGAAGAACGGTGACGTTCACAACAGGAATACATAAGGAACCTGTCCAAAATCCCCAAAGGGCAAAGTACTAATGAATACATGTTCCTCACGTCTTAGATGTAAATTTGTGCCTTTGCTTAACTTGAATGTGCAGGTGAACTATCCATATTTGTATTTATTTGCTGAAAAATACTCACTGAAATGTTATTTAAAAAAGCCAGGCAGCTGACACTTGGCGTGTGTGTGTGTGTGTGTCTGTGTGTCTGTCCACGCGTGCGAGAGAGACAACAGACGGAGATATGTGGAGGTGAAGGTTTACTGAGAATTGAGTAATTTATTGAGAATTTCTATGATGCTACAGATGAAATCCTCATTCTATATTAGACTAATTTAGCTGATCTGGATTTCACAATCAGACGGCACTAGGCAGTCAGGCTGTACTTTCATCATATATAGACTTGTTGTTATCTTCAAAATATTAATTTAAAAAGAAGCTCCATCATTTAATCAATATTTATAAAATAGAAATTAGTTAAGTCCTAAAGCACCATAGTGTTTCTCACGCCCCTCCCCAAAACAAACACAAACTAAAAGCCGATACCTTTGTCTGATCACCTAAGATCTCAACCCTTCAAACACTTTCTTACATGTTTAACTTTATTCACACAAGTAGTCTTATTTAAGCCAATGGGTCTACTCACATGTGTAAAGATAATCATCTGTCTTTGGATGATCAAGGCCTAAAAAGGAAACTACTAATTCATAAAAATGTGCTTTTGTAAATCACATGCACAGTACAATATCTTTGAGCTATATATTTTAAGTTTGTGATTTAATTTATTGTAAAATTCCATTATAATGTTCTTTTATGGCATTTTTTTTAAAGAATTTAAAAATCCCACTGCAAATACCTGATCTATTAAAGTTTAAAATATATCTATGTTATTAGCCTTTTTCATGGGTTTTTTAGAGACGTAACACTTCATATTCCTATTAAATATAAAAGTTAGTTGGCTGAATAATTATCACATTTCCTCAGGTTCAGCTGGAAGAAGGACTCCCCAGCTGACTTAACATGTGAAGAAAATTATAATAAAACTAAGGAAGCATAATATACACTTATAACTAGACAAGGCTAAGTGTATAGCAAGTGATCCATGACCACAACTATTCTACAGTTTCTTCAGGAACCTAAACATCCACTTAGATCATTTCTGTCTCTTTTTAGTCTGGACAGGTTTTCAGTCTTCCTCGATGCCGCTGGAATCAGTACAACTACACTCATAACTCTCTTCTTCTTCTTCCTCTATGAAGTATTTCTGACTGTCTTGGGAAAAGTTGTGCTAAGGACAAAATGTGAAGATGTGCTTTAATGCTATGTGTTACACAAAGTCCAACTCCTTCCAGACTCTGCACCTTTCTGAGTTTCTTCCATAGTTTCTCTTAGCAGCTTCTTTCAAGATGACAGAAATTTTCTTTTATCAGAGTGAGGACCTTTTTCCAGGCTACTCTCCTCAGCATAAACCTTTGCTTTTTCTTCTTCCCATCCTGCCCGATAATAATCATTTTGTGTATGTAATTGTTATTTATGTATGTATTACCAGTTCCATCTCCCATCTAAATCCACATCGTCTCCTGCAGTGTCTATTTTTCTTCTCTCTCTCTCTCTTTTTTTTTTTTAAAAAAAAAAACAAGCAATGCTCTTCCTCCCTCGCCCTGCTACTTTTCCTCCTGCTGTTTTACAATCTATTTTTAAGGTTCTAACCTGGTGATTTAACATTTCAGTTCCAGCCTTAGTGAAATATTAGTTGCCTCAATTACTGCACATTCTATTTCACTTGAAATTCAAAGTAATTTTTTTAGTACTTCCAGCTTCTGGATGGGGGGAAAAAAGACTTATTTCACAGCCTTGCTCTATATACAGCAGTGACACATGTTCATTTCATACCCACAGCAAGATTTTTGTGATAGGTCACAGTACCCCAAGACACATCTTTCTTTCAGAAAATGATCATAGCCATATAAAATGCACAATTGCAAGCTCTAGGGACAGGAATGAAATTACCATGTCACTATTCTAAATGTCACCTCTTTTATTTTACTACCTACCCCACCATGTGCACATTTAAAAGCATTTGTTTGTGAATATCTCTTTGTTGGGCTCTTTGTTGTCTCCCTTTTCTTCACCTATTCATTTACAAAACCATTACCAAGTATGCAGTCATTATGCCTGTTTCAAGTTCAGGCCAACATTTCTATCCTTTCATCCCTCTGATTTTCTCCTTTCAGCAGTTCTAGTCAGAGTCTACATTTTCTGTCCCACAGTTTTTATATATACATTAACCCACATGACTCTTTCCAGCCCTCAGTGACAGTAAATCTGGAACAGTCTCATAGACTGCCCTGTTCACAGCTCCTTTCACGGAGACAGCAAGTGTTGTAAAGCATACATATGTGTATGGAATACAACGTTTTACTTTACAGCATTAGTCTAGTGGAAAGATGGATGGTAGACATGAAATCATGATCTCCTAACCTGAATTCAGTCCAAGATTGGTAAGTGTACACCATGGTGGGAAAATGGTCTTTCACTATTAGGCTGGGGTTTATTTTCTCTTGTAACAAGTAATGGATATATGTGGATAATGTAAAAACAAAAAAAGCTGTTTTTTTAAATTGAGGAAAATGTCTTTTCAACTTGCTTTTGGGCAGTAGAAGATAATCACCCCCAAGTTTCTGTGCTGGTGCATGAGGGTTGCGTCAGCTATCCATATACAACCTCTAACTCCCAAGGGAAGAGGCGCTCCCCGTTTGCCATCCTTCACCTGGCTTTCAGCAAAATGAGCCAGGGTTTCCTTTCATAAATCTGAAACCCATTGCTTGTTTAGCATGAAAGCTGGCCTCCTTGCTGACCATTCCTTGGCACCAAGAAAAATTGCTAAAAGTGTAGTCCATCTAACCCAGTGGTTCTCAACCTATTTACCACTGGGAGCCACTTATGCAGCCCTCTATGTGTTATGTGGGCCACATCCACACAATATATATACAACCTGTATGGCCCTGAGGATGTCACATGGGCCGCAGCTGTGTGCTGATTGGGCCACAAGCAGCCCTTGGGCCACGGGTTGAGAACCACTGATCTAACCTCTCTGGCTCTCTGCTTCTCATTTTGCTCAGCATTAGCACCTCCAAAGTGACTTAGGGTAGGTCTACACTACCCGGTAGTTCGGCGGCAAGCAAATCGAACTTCTGGGTTCGACTTATCGCGTCTTGTCTGGACAAGATAAGTCGAACCTGGAAGTGCTCGCCGTCGACTGCGGTACTCCAGCTCGGCGAGAGGAGTACGCGAAGTCGACAGGGGAGCCTGCCTGCCGTGTCTGGACCGAGGTAAGTTCGAACTAAGGTACTTCGAACTTCAGCTACGTTATTCACGTAGCTGAAGTTGCGTACCTTAGTTTGAATTGGGGGGTTAGTGTAAACCTGCCCTTAGTGATGTAGCACAGTGAGAGAAACAAAGATTTGCAGAAGGCAGCAGGAGTCGTAGGATGGACTGAGAAAGCCTTCTGAAAAATGAAATGTTATTTGAACTGTGATTGGCCATGGGGTGAGATGACCGGCTATTTACCATCTTTCCCTCTCACTGAAAAGATTTCAGACTCCACCAAAACTGCGCGTGTCTCATGTAAATCTGTTCCTGATCAAAGCATGGATTTTATATCCAATGGGTAATATAAGCATTAGGAGGGAGGGACCAGCAGCAGAGAAGCCAGAAACTGAGCAAAACCAAATAAGGGACCTTGAGCTGAGTGGGAATCAGGTAAACTGAGCAAGCAATTAGCAGAGGTGAGAACTACTTTTAGAATATCCAAGGTGGCAGCAAATAGCAAGTGATGAACAAGAGATTTATTAATATAAGAATATCTTGATACTGAAAGTTTCCAGCAAGAGAAAAAGCAACAATGGGAACCAAAACAATACATTGTGGAATCTATAGGCTGTTTCTTGTACTTTACTTAAAACAAAACAAAACACAGATTGTCTAGGTGCTCAGATCCCGCCGTGATAAGGGCAAGAAGATGAGGATACAGTTAGATTTGGGCTGTATGGAACAAAGGGGATTTTCTTGCTGGAGAAGCTAGAGGGAAAAACCAAGGAAGTCAAGTGGAATGGACTACAGAAGAAGGTGAAGTTAGAGAAAGCAGAGATTGAAATTGAAGATGGAAGAGTTACAGAAGAGGATGAAGGAGAATGGAAAACAGTCCCAACAAGGGCATGCAATACAGATGGGCAAAGGGCAGACATCCATTGAGGCATTTAACCTACAGGAGTCTCCTACAACAGGGGGTTCAGTTTGAAATAACTTACTTTCTTATTCAAATAGCTTCCCCCTATTGCTTACCTTAATTTTCATCACTTTTTATAGAAGTATCCGCTCTTTTTGACAATATCCTAGGTTTCTGATTGCAGTTTATATTACATGGGCTGCTAAAAGGTAATCAAATTGAAAAATACAAAATGTTCTTTTTGCCCACAGGCACCCAAAGGACATGAAAAAAGTAATTTACTTTGTACATAAACCAAATGTAATGTCTAATCTTAATCAATGGGACTTCTGCAAAAAGGTAATGATTAGAAATATCACCACTTATCACTCAGCCTTCTGCACAGAGAAAGACCTGGTGCAGACAGCAAAAATCCCTGTTTTAACTTGATTCCTTTATCACTTATGTCAAAGTTCAGGATTTCTAGTGTTCAGGGTGGCATTTTGCCAGACCCACAAGAAATTAACGAGCAAACCACAAAAATCTTTCACTGCATAAAATCAGTCTTAATGTACAACATATGCAAATGTGCCTACTAAGAATTTTAAGACCTTTCTTAAACTCCAAAAACTTGTTCCATGCAGCTATTTTTAAAATTTTGAGTGACATAATTTTGGAAATACTACGGTCATGCATAACATTCCAGACACCTACATGTTTGATGTCAAAGATACTGCTTTGAAAAGCATTTTGTTTGAGTACAACTCCTGATATGTAGGGAGATATCCTCAGCTGATGCAAATCCACGGAGCTACACTGATTTACAGCAGCTAGGGATGCAGAGAAGAATTCCTTACAACAACAATTTTATTAAAAGTTCTGTCTTTTAAAAATGTACAAAATAGTTATTTTAACATCATTTTAGATTGCTGACTCCCAGTATTTTTGTGATAGTATTATGTATTTAACATGCACTATATAATACCTATCCTGGTGATATGTCTTGGGGGCAGGGGAAGTGTTGTGTGTGTTTGTTGCAGAGCTGCATTTTTAGTCAGAATTTTCCCCAGTTATGACATGTTTTATTTTTAAGTTAAAAAAATCTTCACTCATAATTTTGTCACTGGAATTTTTATGAAGAATAATGCATGTGCACATTTAAAATACCAAAGTAAACAAACATTTTAATCTGTATGGGTAAGCATGCATGAAGGGAAATGCTTTCCATAACTTGCAAAGGTAAATTCATTCTTTTGGTAGCACTTTATAATGATGATAAATGAAGATGTAGAGAACGTTATTGAAGTGTATTGGCTGACTCTGTTCATCCTCATGCACTGAGGCAATTATGCTTTCATTTCTTCTGTATATCAACAGATTTCTCTTTTTTTTTTTATAAACAACATATTAGTACCACTTTTTCCCATTTCCCTGAGTCTTTGATATTATACTTCAGGTATCTTTGGAAACCATTTTCAGGTACTGATTTTGAAGTGCTCTTCTTGTGTGTTGCATTAATCTCTTAACACTTTAGACAACCACATTCATAGATATACTGTGAACACCACTCCAAGACCAATAGTCAGTGAGAGAATCTAGCACGGAGAAAAAAAGGGTGGGTGGAATTATGGCCCCGATCCTGCAATATGTACATGTGTGCTTATCTTGGATTTCAATGTGATGACTCTCATGCTTAAAAGTAAGCATGTGCAGAAGTGTTTCCACTTCCCCATTAATGTTGCAGCTGCGAGACTGTGGCAAAAATCCCTGCTTTCCACAAAGAATGTACCAATAGCCTGATGAAGTAAAATTGGTTTAAATAGATCAGTTCCTTGCACTTCTAAGAAAATGGAGAAGCAAAAATAGCCTGAAAATGGACCTTGAACTCCCAACGTTTGAGCAGCCAAACAACTCGCTCAGTAGATGGCTTTGGCAGAGCTTTACAGTAAAAAAGCTTGCAGAATTGTACAAGCAATGTTCATTGCTGTGGGCACTGATGCTGTGTGACAAATCTGAGACAGGGAGACTGGGAACATAAGGAACGAAAGTCAAATAGCTGTACTGCATACCGGATCTGGAAATGACACTGACTAGAACATAGAGTGCCTTCCATATGAATATACTGGCGTCTGCTGCTGCATACCAGGTGGTTAAAATTAATCTCTCTCTTCATACATGGCTAGATTGCAATTATATGCTCTGCCATCCACAAGGGGCAGCACAATGTCACCCAATCCCTGGAATGGGACAATCACGACCTCCCTCCTCATTGCCCTGCTCTTCTAGAGAGGGAGCAATCAGAGCTATTCCAGGTGCAGCGTATGCGCACTGGTATGCTGGTGCAGCTATGCTGGCAGACACAACGGGAGGTGGAGTCAAGTTTCCACACATTCATCATCCTTCCTTGCCCTTCTGCACACGGGGATGGAACGTAGCGGCTCTGCAGAGCCTGCTTCCTCTCCCCACCATTCACTGTGTACAGGTAGCCTGTCCAAAGGAGCAATGGGACACCCAAGACACAATTAATCGCTCACATGGCTATGCAAGCTGCGCCGAGATTCAGTCCATAAGGTGACAGATAACACTTTTCCGGGAAACTCCTGAACCCTTTGACCACTGAGCTTCTCCTGTAGATAATGATCAGTAGCTTTTCACTAGTTAGCGCAAGGGCAAGGGCTTGTGTACTTTTACCACAGAAGAACAACTCAAAGAAAGACACGATATTCAGTTTTATCATTTCAATAGTGAGTTGTTCTACATTAGTGCAGGCTTAAAACGTTTCTAGAATTAGTCACAGATTTCAGAAGCTGCGAGGACGTCTACATATATAGCCAGTGAAAGAAATCAACTAACATCAGCAACTGCAAGGAAAACATTTTAGTGTGCACTCCAAAAAATACTGAATAATGTATAAAAATCTTTATTTTGACTTCAGCTGAAATTGTAGAGCGAGGAAATTTTTTAGTATTTGACTTATATGCTGACCTGAGCTACTAAAGGTAAATTTGATCAACTGACATTTTTGAAGTGATATTTTTATGCAGAGCACTTTAGAGAACGTTCTGCCACTTCAAATGACAGACCTTTAAAATATACTACGAAAATTGGGCAAATCCAATCCAGACTATTTTGTCTCTTAACATTACTCCTAACAAAATTGTTTTATTTAGTTTGCCCTGTTTGAATCATACAAAGAAATATTATACTGCGGCTTGGAAGTAGTATCAGATGTTACTGCATTTTTTTCAAAAGACACCAAACTGGTTTATATGCAAAATGGTAGCAGCAGCTAAAATCTGTGACCAGCAATATGTAAGAAACAAATCTAGATGCTCTTCTCAAAGGCAATCTCCTCTAAAGAAATAGTAAAAAAAAATCCTACTTCATTTAAAGATAGAGAAACACATGGAATCACTTAAAACTGGGCTAGAGGACACAGGACAATCTTTCAAATAATTTATCATTTTAAGTTCTCCCAGAACCTGCTGTTTCTTCTGCATTCTCACCGTGGAGAACAGCCAATAACACAAATATTTGATTAATGTTCCAACTCGCACCAAATACATAAATGCAACAGAGGCAACAATACTGTGGTTATCATGTAATGAAACAGTCACTAAGTGAACTCTCAGGTTTCCTTTAAAACTAGATCACAACACTGAAAAAGAGGAAAGAGGAATATGCAGAACTTTTGTTTCACTTAAAAGCAATAATCTATTAAAATTAAAATTACAGGCTTAACAATTTCACTATGGTATTGCTTTCTAAACTAGCCATGTACTTTTTACTCTTACTCTGTCATTGAAGTTCAGTTATTTTCAATGCCATTATCTATTCTTTGCATTGTTCCCTTGTTGTTTTTCTATTCAGCATTAAAAATAAAGAACCTTCCTATTAAGATATTTACTACCCTCTCCTTTATTCGTTGCTTTTTCTGCAGTATTTATATAATCCAACATTACAATTAAGGATTATGTTCTCAATACAGCATACAAAGAATTCAGTAGCTCATTATTATTTGTTATTTCTATTACACTAGTGTCCAGAGTCCCCAATCAAGATTGGGCCTTGTGCTAGGCACAGGACAAAAGCACACTATGAGACTGTCCTTGCTGTCTATATACACAAAACAGAAAAAGGGTGAAAGAAAGGAAGTATCATCACCCCCATTTTATAGAGAGGGAAACTGAGGCACACAATGATTATACGACTTGCCCAAGGCCATACATGTCTGCTGAAGAACCTAAGTACCACTCCAGTCCCTTGACCATGAGATCAAACTTTCCTTCTCCTTCTGTTAATGCTAGTTGTCCTGTTAGCTCCCCATACAGTGCTTTGAAAATGTACCACCCATATCAGTTCATACACTAAATACATATTCGTGAGAGCCTGGGACAATATAGATTGTACTGAGGTACACAAAGCGCTACTGAGAAGTTAGCAGGGGTTAGTTTGGCCTTCTCCACATACAGGCTATAAAATATCACGATGACTGCTAGAGCTTACTGAAAAAATCTTCAACAGCTATTTTGTGGAAGACTGATTTACTGTCCATTATAAACATGTTGAAACTGAAATGTCATTTCTGAAATAATAGATGACACTCCAAGTTGTTGTTAAATACACTACATTTTGCAAAACTGTGTAATTTTGAGAATTCATTAATAACATTGTAATTATCAGAGGGGTAGCCGTGTTAGTCTGAATCTGTAAAAAGCAACAGAGGGTCCTGTGGCACCTTTGAGACTAACAGAAGTACTGGGAGCATAAGCTTTCGTGGGTAAGAACCTCACTTAAGTGGGGCACTTCTTACCCACGAAAGCTTATGCTCCCAGTACTTCTGTTAGTCTCAAAGGTGCCACAGGACCCTCTGTTGCTTTTAACATTGTAATTATTACATCTACAGAAATGAGAGTCACATAGTACATACTCTTCTCGACTTCCTATTATATTAAACAGTTCCATACGCGATGGAATTTGTAAAATGCTGAAGGCTAATCTGCACCTAGAAAAATCCCGTCACCTTTTAAACACATTGATGTATAAAATGCAAAGTCCACAGATATTCCAGAATCATTCATGCACCTTCAATTACACATTTCAGCCTTTTGATTTATACCAAAATGAAATACCTAACTGAAGAGATAATACCTAACTTAAAAAATCATAAATTGTAAGAGTTTTTTTATTCTTATTGGAGAATGACTCCACCCTTATAGCTATATTTAAAAAATCATGTAAAATAGTAACCTGAGATTAAAGATAAACGGGGACGCACAAGTGATTCAGAGCATAAATAAAACATTGGGTACCACTATTACATACATTTATACTTTCTCCTTTCTCCATTAATTTCTCGCTCTTCCTTTTCTTGTTTCCTTCTTTTAAAATGCACCTACTTTTTCCTTCCGCCTATGAAAGAACTCTGAACCCAAATTTAATTAAAAGAGCACCCACAAGCCAAATCTTTATTTTTCTTCCTTTCCTTTTCCTTCCCCTTCCCCCCAATCTTTCTGGAAGAACTGTGCAGCCTGCTGGCAATCTGCCCTCTCCTCTCCTCTTCTTTTCTGACCTGTGCAGAAATGAACTTGAAGGAATTTGGCTGCTTAATATCCTGCGTCTGGGTAGAAAAGTGCTGCATTTTGAATATGGACCACTGTCGTCTGCCTCAGCTCTTACATGGCCCTCATCAACATAGTATCTGAGCACCTCACAGTCCGTATTGGATTTCTATCTTCACAACACCCCAGTAAAGCCAGGAGATCAGGTCTTATTTTACAGGCACAAGATAAGTTAAGTGTCCCTGGTCACGCTGAAGAATGCAACGTGCCCCAGTTCTAGTGCCCCATTCCCTACACCATCCTGACTCTCCTCCAAACTGGGGCCCAGACCCGGCAAGTAGTCTTTACACATGCAAGCAGGATTGATCCTACAAGGCAATGAGCTCTCTGCCCCAATCCAGTGAAGCACTTACGCATGTGCCATTGATTTCAGTGGGACTCAAACGGTGGCAGAATCAACCCCTAAAATTGTGTTCCATCTGTGTTCAGCCTGTGTTGCTCAAAAGCCACAGACAAACCAGGGGTTAATGCAAGTGTCAAGGTCCACAGAGCAACTCACTCAAACAACACTTCTGCGACAGCTAATTCATGAACACAATCTATAATGTTTCCTTCCTATTCCTTCTTTGCTTTGTCTCCGTTCATAGTTCCAAGTAATACCTACAGGAAATGGTTACGAAAGGTCCCAAACACCACTGCGATACTGTTCCAGTGGTAGCACCTCTCCTCTCCAAAAAGCAACGACCCCAAAAAGCAATTGCTCTCCGCTTGGCACACAGAGAGCAACAAGCTTGCTGTCACAGCTCAACATTTCTTTGCTTTGTTACAGTTTCAGAGTCACAAGCAGCACATGTCGAAAATGCACAACACATACCCCAAATGCTTTCCCCACAGGGCTCGCCACAATCTTATTTAAGCGTGCCTGAGCTTGTTCTTCCACTTGTTTTCCTTTTTTGTTCTGATTATTTCTACTTCACATAAAGTTCTTAGAGACAAAAATTTAACACAAAATGTACGGTTCCCAAAAATCATAAGCACTTAAATCCTTAAGAGTGTTTTCTTTAAATAAGACAAGCCTATCAAATAGTCCTCTTCTTGGAAGAAGTATGCTGAGAATCCCCACCACTCCTATTTTGATTTAGAAAGCTTTAATTATAATCTCAGCAGTAATACTCAATCTGAGCTCGTGTAGACAGTCAATGAAAGTTTAGCTCCAACCTTGGAATCAGCCCAATATGGTGGGAAGTTTTTTCTGGGGAAAAAAATGTTATTTATTATTTTCAGAAAAATAATACACTTCTTACTTGCTGGCCTTAGCTTGTCATAGAATGAAATTCAACTGCAAGCTACAATCATGCAAGTAATAAATAAATCCATAACTAACAAAGTACAGCAGAGACCAAAAAGAGCTCTGTTCTACAAACTTAGTGTAATGTCTCTCTTTCCCTGGCTATTTTCTAAGGCATTCACGTTACAGAATTAAGAAGGACAACAGCACAATGTGGGCCGTAAGAGATTAAGCCATTAAAGAGCATTAAATTAAGAACTTTACACTGTATGAGCCACCCCAGTTCAGTCTAAACACTGAAAAAACCCTCCCACTGAAGTCCAACCTCACTGCAGTCCGCGTACACACATTGGAAAAAGGGGTGGAGGGTGGGAAGATGGCGTGTTTTTAATCTTTTAAAGGATGCTGCGTGTTTCTGGACCGTACCAGATCACCAGAAGCTATTTACTTGTCTTAAATCATGGCAACTTTGTCTTGGGAGAACGTTGGACCCTAGTTCTTGACAGAGTCCTTAGCTCTTGCCCCAGCTGGGCACAGTCTTCAAAGGATGCCTGCTGCCTCCGTTCAGATAATTATACTTGACATGTTAAAATGTTCAGTAAATTTATTCAAAATAAATGGCATTAGTAGAGAGGGATGTTACATGTGGCGTGTGCAAGGTCAACTTTACTCCATCCCAGAAGCACATGGCTATGTTTTCATAATTGTATACAGGCAACTGCACATGCTTATTATCAGCATGAAAGTGGTCTACATTAAATTACTACAAGGTGGGTGCATAACTGGTTAAAAGACCGCACTCAAAGAGTAGTTATCAGTGGTTCACTGTCAAACTGGGAGGATGTATCTAGTGGGGTCCTGCAGAGGTCTGTTCCAGGTCTGGTACTATTCAATATTTTAATTAATGACTTGGATAATGGAGTGGAGAATATGCTTATAAAATTTATGGATGACACCCTGCATTTTGGAGGGGAGGATTAGAATTCAAAATGACCCTGACAAATTGAAGAATTGGTCTGAAATCAACAAAATTAAATTCAATGAAAATAAGTGCAAAGTTCTACCCTTGGGAAGGAAAAATCAAATGCACAAATGCAAAATACAAATACTGGCCTGGCAGTAGTGCTACTGAAAAGAATCTGGGGGTTATAGTGGATCACAAATTGAATATAAGTCAACAATGTGATGCAGTTGCAAAAAAGGCTAATATCATTTTGGGGTGTATTACAAGGGGTGTTGCATGGAAGACACGGGAGGTAATTGTCCCACTCTACTCAGCACTGGTGAAGCCTCAGCTGGAGTAATGTGTCCAATTCTAAGCCCCATACTTTAGGGAACATGTGAACAAATTAGAGAGTCGGGAGGAAACCAACAAAAATGATCGAAGGTTTAGAAAACCTGACCTACAAGGAAAGGTAAAAACAAGTGGGCATGTTTAGTCTTGAGCAAAGACTAGTGACAATAGTCCCCAAATATGTTACGAGCTGTTACAAAGAAGATGGTGGTCAGTTGTTCTCCGTGTCGACTGAAGGTAGGACAAGAAAGAATGGGCATAATCTGCAGCCAGAGATATTTAGGTTAGATATTAGGAAAAGCTTTTTAACCACACGGATTGTTACGCATTGGAACAGGCTTCCAACGGAGGCTGTAGAATCCCTGTCATTGGAGGTTTTTAAAAGCCAGTTAGACAAACCCCTGTTGGGGTGATCAAGGTATAGCTGGTCCCGCCTCAGTGCAGGGGGCTGGACTAGATGACCTCTCAAGGTCCCTTCCAGCCCTACTTTTTTTATGAATGCTATAAAATCTTTTATTCCAAGTTTTATTAGAGAAACTCAATCAGCACAATGCATTTGATTAGCTTATGTAAGCCATGTAGATGTCAATTTGCAAGAATCTAATATGACATTAACAATAAAATTGTAATTAGTATATTTTTCGTGGAGAGACTTAGAAGCAGCATGGATTAGGTGCAATCCTGCAAACACAAATGCGCATGCTTAACTTCACACATTAATAGTCCCATTGGCTCTGATGAAACTACGGATGTAAGGAAAATTACGCACATTGCAGAACTGGGGCTTCTGAGATTAGAAAAGAGGACTGGGACATAGGAGAGCTGGGTTCTCTTACCAAATCTATCATTTTCTATAACTGGGGAAGTCATTTAATCACTTGGTGCCTCAGTTTCCCCATTTGTAAAATGGAGGTGATACTTACCCTTACTTTTGTAAAGTGACCAGAGATCTTTGGATCAAATGCAAACTATGAATGCAAGATATTATGATTTGATGATGAGGATAGGAAGGAGGTGAAAAGAGTTCTTGAGTGCATTTTAATACATTTTTTGATCTAGAGAAGTACTAGACAAATATTTGATTATATAGTTATAGACAAACAACTAACCAGCTGCTCTTCTACTCTGCCCTGCAACCCAAATAAGAAACCTGCTGACAAAACAAATGCCAATACAAGCGGCATGTCATGACAGTATCAGTTGTGAGGCCAAAGTCAAAGAGGTACGGAACCTGAACTGCCACCAAACAAAGCCTCTGATAGTAGGGTTGAGGTATGCTGGTCAGTGTGTTGTACCTGTTCTTCAAATGAAGAAGGGGCAATAAAGCAACATCCACATTTCACTGAATACAGCTTAAGACAAGGAAAAACAAAGTTGGTGGCCAATACTCATCTCTCTCATTGGTACTCTACAGTTCTCAGGTAATAACATAAGCAAATGGGATTTCCTTTTACAGAATGCTCCAGTTTTAATAGAGTTCATTCTTGAAGTAACATCATAAAAATGTAGCAGGGTCAATGTCTAAACCAAAATTTCCTTTTTACACACACCCACCCACCACACATATCTGCATCCTCAAGAATTATGTAATTCCTGACAAGTGGAAACTCATGGTATGAATTTAGCTAAGGACTCTACTGCCAGAAAGATACGGCTTTCTGTTTGTTCTGAATGGAGCACCACATATTGCCACGATACAAGCTGCTGCTTAAGATAAGCTAACTGTAATTTCAGTATACAGTTGTGCATTGCCTGCCCCACATAACCTGACTTTATAAAAGCTGGATCGATGCCAGTTTCTAATTGTTTGTCTTTAAACTGCTGTCTTTCTTCTAATTATTCTCATCCTAGGATCCTTGGCTCTTCTTTTGCTCAGTATTCCTTAGAGAGTCTTTAGAAAGCATGCCGGCTTTTTTGTAGGACTAGTACTTTCACTATGAAATTGAAGTCTTTGATTATTCTAAGCCTGGCAGTCAAAACCTTTCCAAGTTTAAAAGCCCATGCTATCTCGTTTTCCTTCCTTTCACCCAACAGGCATTTTAGTGACTTTTTGGCATTTGAAACCTGTACTCCTCTCTCCCTTAAAAAGTTACTTGAACATTTTTACTGTATATTTACAGGGCATTTCTAGAAAGGCTTGTTTTTCCCACAGTACTTCTCTTCCACTTTGATGCTGCTCTCTGTTAAATGAAAAATATCTTTGCTGGAGCTCGGATTATAAATGATTTTTCAGTAAAGAGTGGTCAGTCTTCAGTGCTTTGAAAGGATAACATCACTATTTCCAATCCCGCCTCATATATCCAAATGTATAGTGGGCCTATTCAGAGAAAGTGAAGTCAGAGGACTACACACACCTACTTTGCAGGCTCACTACCACAAGAGTGTCTAGTGCATCCACTTACTCGGCATCTGTGCGTGCATTGGTAAAGTTAGCTTTTGGGGAAAGGGACCATCTTTTTGGAGCAGGGTGTGGGCACACATTTGCACGTGTGTGTGTGTGTGTGTAGTGCCTCGTGCAAAGCGGGCCCTGATTAGGGCATCTAGGAGCAACAATACAATGAATACAAATACTGTATTTATTAATAAATAAGTAGTGCAACATTATAAATCCACACCGCCCTCTTTTTTAACCATTACTAATGTGTATTTATTTGTTGTACTAGTTATTAATGTTTGTCTTATCCACTAGCTAAACACCAAAACGAGGGCTCCCAAGAGTTCAATGATAATTATGGACAGAAATATGACTGGAAAGCTTTGAATCCTTCAAAATGCTGATATCTGACATTTTAATTTAGTAGATCTCTGCCTAAAGACAAAAGGAGAGACACCTTTCCTCTTAGTAAGATAACGGCAACCAATATTTTCTGAACTATTTTGAAACAATTGTTTTAATCTGGTTTAAAACTGTACATCTGACTCTCAGAATGCACATTGTTATGCCTGTTAAAAATGAATGGGGTTTACTGGGTTTTTAAACCCAAATTATTATGTATTTATATGACAGTAACACCCAGAGTCTTCAGCTGAGATCCAGCCCAACAGTGCTACGTGCAGGATAAACCACATAGTAAGAAAGTCTCTGTATCAAAGAGCTGACAATGTGAAATAGACAAGACAAGACAAGTAAGAGTGCAAGAAAGGGAATATTATCTATCCTATATATAGGGAAATAGACAATTCCCCACCTGCAAAACCTTCTGCTATCTATAAAAGTCTCTGAATTTCTGTCTCGGAGCTTTCCCATCTGTAAAATGGGAAAACTGAGGTACAGAGAAATTAAGATACTTTCCAAAGGTCACCCACAAAAGCTTCAGAAGATCCAGAAATTGAACCCAGCCCATCAGAGCCCTAGCCCAGTAGTTTAACCAGAGGGCCATTACAACCGAAGATCCTAATTAAAAGCCCACTGATGTCAATGAAAAGACTCCTATTGACCCCAACAGACTTTGGATAAGGCCCTCTGTAAAAATCACTTTTGTTCCATACAAAGTATGATGCTAAGAGAAACAGTACGTTCGATATAAATACCTTGAGACGATTTAAACAGCCTTAAAAACAAGAAGACTGAAGTGAGAAAAAATAAGAGCATCATATATCTAGATGTAGGACACAATTTCTGTTCTGTAGCAGTAGAGATTTCAGAGCTGTTCACTCAAATACATGCAAGTGCAAGGAGGACAATAAACATCAGCTCATAAAATCATACATCAGGATTATTGTACAGACTTAAAACAGCATGACTATGCAAACAGTATTTCCCACAGCATTTATCTAAGGACTCTACTGCCAGCAAGATATTCAGCCTCAGGGTCCCTTCCAGTTCTAGGAGATAGGAGATCTCCATTAATTTAATTTAATTCATAATCACTTTGAAATATGTGAAAACTCTTTATATTAAAAACAAATTAAAATTAGTGGAAGAATATGTTAACACATTTAAATTTATATATATAAACCTAGCTCATAGAACTGGAAGGGACCCTGAAAGGTCATCAAGTCCAGCCCACTGCCTTCACTAGCAGAACCAAGTACTGATTTTGCCCCAGATCCCTAAGTAGCCCCCTCAAAGATTGAACTCACAAACCTGGGTTTAGCAGGCCACTGCTCAAACCACTGAGCTATTCCCCCTGATGAAGCTACTAATGATGATTTAGGCTCTTATACAAATATTGGAAATTTCTAAAAGACACATCATCCTTTCCTATTCCATCAAAAGTAAAGACTCCAAATAATCAACATTTGTGACAGGCCAATCCTTATCTTTTCTACCTGATTTAGGCGGAACGAGATCTATATATGTATGTGTCGTTCTCAGAATTTGAAGAGCTTTTTTACGGCTTTTATTTGCAAATGAACTCAAAGCAATCCCTTTAGGAAATGTTAAAATGGAACGAAACATCATTATAGAGACTTTGACACTTTGCCCTCCAATGATCCAAATTACAGAAACAGGGCTGTGTACATAATGATGTAATTACATGCAGTCATGAACAGTTTAATTACTATATGCCTGAGCAAGCTAATTTTTTTTAATTTCTGGGGGCTCTGTTTGAATTTTCTTACTTCTACACCTGACTGCTTTTAAGTTACGGATACCGTAGTTCTGGCTTGCACTGCACTGTATAGAAACTAATTCTCCTGGGGGAAAAGCACAACACTTAAATACAGAATAAAACAAGTACTCTTCAGTGGATTTGGGTGACACTAATGTGTGTTAAATGGTACAGTGTTCTCGCCTCCAAACCTATCAGCGTTTGCAGTCAGACAGACAGGCTATGAGTGGCCATTTTAAAAACAGATCAATGGTGTTAGGCACCGAAGTACTTTTGAAAATCCCAGTAGGCACCTAAGTATCTTTACAAATCTGTCCCTTGGCTCTTATACTATCCTCCATATCTCCTCCCGATTAACTAGCAAGTTGACGGTGCTTTCCCTCGTTCTAGAACTCTGTGGGCAAAGAAGTGTATAGCATTGTGACAAAGTGGGGATTTCCCCATGTTATATTGTATGTGAGTCTTACTATTTTGCATGAATACTGTGTGTGCCTCAGTTTCCCTGTGTGCTGCACCAATACCTTGGTGGTGGGAATAGGGGTGTGTGACTTTGGCTAAGATCTCTGGGGCAGGTGAGGCTGCTCCAGCTGCCTGCACGGATGCTATGACTGGTGCCTTTCGTAATCTGAGACTCAGGCGCCGGATGTAGCCAGGTGACTCTTTGCCAGGGAAGTGAGACAAAGTCAAGGAGGAGATAAGTCACTGATTTCTGTGCTAACAAGTTCTGTTCTATGCTGTGATCCTGTCGATGAATAAACCTTCTGTTTTACTGGATGGCTGAGAGTCACTGCTGACTACGGAGTTGGGGTGGGCGGACTCGCTGTGGGAAGCGCACGGTGAGGAAGGGGAAGCTGAATGCTACGAGGTCAGACCCAGGAAGGTCGAAGCTGTGTAAGCTTCTTGGCCTGGTGACAGTATGCTCAGAGAGAGGAGGCATGCTATCCCAGAGTTCTGACTGGCTTCATATGGAGTAGTTCCAGAGCGTTGCCCCAGTGACTCTGTGACAAGCATCTTGGAATAGGCCAAGGCATTCTGCTCCATAAGCCAACCAACAGGAAGAATTTGTAGAGAAGAAAACATGACATGCCCCGTAGACCCAATGCACTTTACCCTAGTGATATTCATGGTGCCATGAAGGAACAATCCAAAGCAACTGATTTCCAAGGGTAAATGTTGGTGCTTGGATACCCATTGAGTAGGCTGGACAGCAGATTAGCCAGTCTTTACATCACACAAAATTATGCACAGTCCAATGAAACAAAAGGCTTTTTGAAGGGGCTCAATTGGCCACCTAATGAAGCTGCACCATGTTGATGGAAGATCTGAATTCAGAACCCAACTAGGACCATGCTGGCAGAGGTAATAGCACTGGGAGGCAGTGAAGTTAGCTCCTAGGCTTTGCCTGCATCTCTAGTGATCACACCTGGGTTACGTCTATGTTAGAGAACTTTACAAAAAGCTCGCCACTAGAGCTGCCATCAAGCTAGTCCGTAATCCAACTGATCCTAGTGAGAACGTTGCTCTGCGAAACTCCCTAGCGTACACAAGGCTCCAGTGGGTGAATTGAAGCTGGGATGAGAGCAACGAACCTCCTCAACTGTGAAGGCCAGTTTGTTTTGTGGACTTCAGGGAAGAGGGAGTAAATGGCAGATCCTTGAGTCTCCATGGGAGATTGGAGGAATTGTCAGGGGATAAAAGATGTTTCAAAATAGAAAGGCGAAATGTAATCCCGGTAAGAGAGGTTCTGAAATAGGAGTACACTGACACTTTGCATTTAAAAAGTTTCCATACTAGTTGTGATTTCTTTTAAGTACTTTGTTGCATTGCAGAACACAATGTAGAATTTAAATGTTCACTATGCATCAGCCTGCTTCCTATAAATGGAGGCTGCATTTAATATATTAAACGTACATTTGTATTTCATTCAATCCTATTAAATATCTCAAATACTTCAGGAACCCTCAAGCACTCCCACAGCTCAAAGTATTTTGTGTGCCGAAGTTTATTTTTTCAGCAGTAAGATGGCTCATAGTACAGTTAGAGATTTTAATCCAGGAATAGGCTTCAACCCATAACCTGATAAGCCTTCTAAGACTACAAGCTGGATGTCAGCTAGGATAAGAGGCATGGTGGGGTTGGGATGGGAAGCAGGAGGAGAGCAATGTAAACTCTAACCTAATAAAAGGGATTTTGTTTGTTTTTCGATGTGGCTGAGGTTCACGTCAGTTCTCATTTATTAAATGAATCAGTTCATCATTCCTTAAGCCATGTCCAAGGTGCTAGTCCCCACTTCTGGTGAACAAACTCACAGATTTTATGGGGAACATTTTTGCTTTAAAGGGACTATTTCTCTTTTCTTGATTAAAAAAACCACTTCTCACGTTTGTGGCTAAAGCCATGATTCTATTAATATTAATAATGAAAATAAAAGTCTTTGAGGCTGCATCTTCGGAGTCACATCTTGGTGTGCTGAATGCTAACGCTCGTTTGTTATTATTATCCCTTCAGTCTCACTGACATCAGAAGAAAGCACTTTTTATTGCTTTTAGAAGCACCACAAAAGCTATTAAAATTCAGAAATATTCTTCAAGCTAAAATCACTTCAGACCCTTTCAGTTAAGGGCATTTTCCATTAAATAAGCAGTCCCTTTTCTCTTGCCTCATCGGTCCTTTATGTCCAACTAGTACTTTAGCACTATCCCACTGTGGTCATTCTTTTGAAACACGATTAGAACATCAGCAATCCACCTTGAGAATACATCCACAGTGCAGAAGCCTCTGCTCAAAATATAACTTAAAAAGGGAGGGGGCTGGAAGCTGCAAGGCAGATGATGGAATTCTTATAATGACTCCCACATGCACTAGTGACAATAGTTATCTTTCAGGGTTCCACTAACTCCCATCCCACTCACTGGAGCTACTGCAGGACATGTCAAAATAACCAGCGGCACATCACATGGAAATGGAGACGATAACTCAAGTCACCTCCAAGGGAACTGTTTTCAGAACACGTTTTAAGACAACACTAATTGCTGAGAAAACCTTATTTGCTTTGGGAATTTTTTTTCCTAGGGTTCAGCTGTTTATCTCTCTGCAGATCCAAACATTTACTGTACTCCCTGATAGTTCACTGTACTTTAGCAATTAAATTAATGGCAGCGGCAACAGCAAGAAATCCTTTAAACCCCTCTGGGCTTGTTCCTTTGATTAGACTAGATCAGTGAAGCTACAGCTATTTGCAGGCAGATTAGATAGGCTAGGTTTTTATCACCATTTGCACTAGAGATTGAAAGGTCAGGTCTGTTGACATGAGACAAAAACCCATCTGTGAAAGTTTGCTTCAAAAGTTACTCTTCAGAAATATTTTAATAGTTGAAGAACACCACCTGGATCTGAAAATAAGTAATGACCCTTACAACAGTCGGACAGAGAAGAGCACTTGACTTTTCCAAAGAGCACTAGAAGGCATTCTGACATGCACAAACAAAAATAACAGCGCTATGTATTGTCTTGTCTCTGGAAGCCAGAATCTTAGCAAACTACAAAGCATATGGCACTATTAGTATAAGCCTTTGAGTGTAACTTATAAAACAATACAATCCCTCCACTTCCAGTGAGCTTTCTCTTGGGTGATGGGAAGTTCTGTGCTTATTTTTAACCACACACTCAAAAATATCAAATTTTAATTGGGGGAAGAGCTAACATTTGTAGTGTAGCAGTTGTAGGTAACAATGCTTTGCATCTGCACAACCAGGGCCAGTGCAACCCATTAGGCGACCTAGGCGGTCGCCTAGGGCACTACAATTTGGGGGGTGGCGAACGCAGCGGTATTTCGGCGGCGGGACCTTCCGCAGCCTCTCTGGGGGGGCGGCATTTCGGGGTGGGACTTTCCGTCGCCTAGGGCAGCGGAAAAGCTGGCGGTGCTCCTGTGCACAACACACTATCTGAGGATCTCAGCACACTTTGCAAGCAATAACTAACGTTTCAATAAAAACAACAAGGAGTCCGGTGGCACCTTAAAGACTACCAAGGTGCCACCGGACTCCTTGTTGTTTTTGTGGATACAGACTAACCCGGCTACCCCCAATACTTAATGTTTCAATGCTATTCAAGTTGTCATATTGCACCCATCACTATGGTAGGTTAGTGAGGTTACCATCTTCATCCCTTTTTTACTGAGGCGCAATCTGTAAGAAACCTATATAAGGTAACACTGCAAATCAATGCCAGAGCTGGAAAATGAACCCAGATTTCCTTACTCCTTCTCTTGTATATTAACAAGACCTTCATTCCTTCTGAGGTTTTGTTTCTTTGCAGGGAAACAACAGTTGTGCTTTGAATGGCAATACATTAAAAAAACAAATTCCAGTTCAAATATGCCAACAAGCCGATTCTTCCTTGTAGAGTTGTCGAACGCTTGAAAAATATAGTCACGATTAATCATACTTTTAAGTGCGCAGTTAAATAATAATAGAATACCAATTTAATTTGATTATACATGTTTTTTGATGTTTTTCTACATTTTCAAATGTATTGATTTAAATTATAACAGAGTATACAAAGTGCATAGTGCTCATTTTATATTATTTTTATTATAAATATTTGCACTATAAAAAGATAAAAAATATTTTTCAATTCACCTCATACAGGTACTGTAGTGCAATCTCTATTGTAAAAGTGCAACTTACAAATGTATACATTTTTGTAAACATAACAGCACACAAAAACAAAACAATGTAAAACTTTAAAGCCTACAAGTCAAAGCATGAAAGGAAATACGAATGATGAGCATATCTGGCACGTAAATACCTTGCAACACCGGCTACAACAGTCCCATGAAAATGGCTGTTCTCACTTTCAGGTGACATTGTAAATAAGAAGCGGGCAGCATATCGAACTTGTTTGTCTTAGCGGTTGGCTGAACAAGAAGTAGGACTGAGTGGACTTGTAGGTTCTAAAGTTTTACATTGTTTTGTTTTTGAGAGCTGTTATGTTAAAAAAATTCTACATTTGTAAGCTGCACTTTCACAATAAAGAGAAGGAACTATAGTACTTGTATGAGGTGAATTGAAAAGTACTATTTCTTTTGTTTATCTTTTTACAGTGCAAATATTTGTAATAAAAATAATATAAGTGAGCACTGTACACTTTATATTCTGTGTTGTAACTGAAATCAATATATTTGAAAATGTAGAAAAAAATCCAAAGATATTTATAATAAATTTAAATCTGTATTCTATTGTTGTTTAACAGGGCAATTAAAACTGTGATTAATCATGACTTTTTTAATCTAGTGAATTTTTTTTGCGTTAATTGTATGTATTAACTGCGATTAATTGATGGCCCTAGTTTCTTGTTGTCATATTTGCACTGTCACTAGTTATTTTGACATGTCTTGCAGTAACTACATTTAGTCAGACAAAATAAAATTCATGGGTACCCAAGCTCCCAAATGTGTACCGTTAGGAAACCATAGTCAACAAACGGCGCTTCCATAAAGCTGTTACATTACAAATAGACATCTAAAATAACACCTATCCCAGTACATATCACTCCATATGCGTTTCAGTTTAGAGCACTGAAAAAGTATTAATCTGTTGTTTTGTTTTAATTCTGATCCTATAGTCATCAGTGTCTTTCCAAATGTACACAAGCCGAAAGAAAAATGTTCATTATTTTGACACCAGATGGTTTATATCACCTAATGTTTTGCTTTCCTTGTTTCAGACAGAAATTCTTATTCAAAGTAATTAATGAGTTTAAATAGATTTTGTAAGATTTGAGATTTCCAACCATCAAAATCAAAAGTCACTGACTCAATATTAAGAAATGCTGTACATTTTAATACCCTTTGTGACTTCAATTCTAATTTATATTAAAAGAAAGTTTGCTCACACAGGAACTGGGGGAAAAACAGCAAATCTGACCTTTAAAAAAAATTGTAACAAAAAGGTTAATGTTTTGCACTTTCTGCCTAGGGTATTTTCACACTAGCTTCTTTTTGCTTTTCTCACATGTTGCCTGAGTTAGGAGTGTTAGCTAGAGAACATGATCTTTACCGGAACTATTCCCAGAGGCTCAGAAAGTGCTGGCATTGTTCCGCCACACAGGAAGAAAAACAAGATGCAATGGATGTGGTTTAATTAGTCTGCAACTTTATTCATCTGGGAACGCCTGGCAGTGCAGGTTATCGCTCCAGCCTAATGGTTTCCACCTATTTGAGAAAGCTGCCATCAGCCCTCCCTCTTCCCAGCCTGGTCCCAGTGCACCGCTGGGACACTGTCGTGTGCAGGAGAGGGCAGAAAAAATGGGTAGTCGTTTCCCTGCTGTACCAGATGTTAGGAGCCCCAAACCCCTTTCCCCAGCCTCCTTAGAGGATACCTACCCCTAAATCCATTGTCAACGCCCATTTATCTGGGAACCAAACCCCTCTGTAATAAGTACCTTCATTGGACATCTCCTATACCCGCTACCTACTAAGTAGCAACCTCCTGACCTAACCTCTTTACCGGGTCCCTGAGCCACTTAGGGGACACCCCACCCGACGGGGGCCAATATGGTAAAAATTCCTTCCCAGCTCCTAAAGAAGAAAAAGGCAACTAGCTCAATGCCAAAACCATAAAAACCCGTCTTATTCCAATCCCATGGGTGGCATGAGGGGTGCTGCTGTTCTGTGACTGATATGAGAGAGAGAGAGAGAATATGCATGGGGTATAAATTACCCCACTTCCCCCCAATGCACAGGGAGGGTCAATGCCCCACATGTGCCAGCCATTTCCTTTCCCCCCGCTTGGCTCCACTAGGTAAATCTCCCTTCCCCTCCTTCATAACCAAATACAATACAAATCCTTGAAGGAGCCCGGACCTTTTTTTCTTCATGGCCAAAGATCAACCATATTCACGGCAAGCCACATTTTGTGGTTTCTAGTGGTTCTACAATTCATCCCTCTTAACACCACTGTGTTGTAAAGCTAGAATCCTACCATTGCTGGAAAAGTCCAGTACACAAGCTGTTATAGAGTGGAGCTCTGCTAATAATCAAAACACCACACCCTCTACCGGGTCTGTTCCTGGAGCTACTCCCACAAAGACTATGGGCAAATCAAAGCGGCCAAGCTTGGCTTTACAAGGACGTGGCTTCTCCTGCAACTTTCAGATTGAAAACTGCTGTGAAATGTTGACAAAATTAGCAAGATGTGTTCATTTCCCACAGCTCAACTATGTCAAAGCAAACCCCAGTAACTTTGTCTACCTGTAACTGGCACTAGACCTTACTGATGGACAAGTACTCGTAACAAATATATTCCCAAAGGAATGAACAGAATTCACATACACAAACCGCAATATCAAACAATGCTGGTTTAGAATGTACCTGTATCTCAGTGCTTTGAGAATTGAGCCTTTGGAGGCATCTCTCTCTCTCTCTCTCTCTCTCTCTAAGAAAAAGGAAGAGACACAAGATGGGTGAAGTAATATCTTTTATTGGATCAACTTCTGTGAAACAATGTCATTTAAATAAGTAACTAAGCCAAATGCTGGCCTCCCTAATGATGCGATTCACTATCCTGGGGTGATATTTTTTAGATTAGAGGACATGATCTAAGGGAATCCTGTGCATTGTTTACACATCAATCTGCTTAAACATTTATATTGCTCTGGAAAAGACATTAAAATATGCAAGATAAAGTAGGGTTCCCAGCCTGTTCTCTCTCTGTAGCACAGGTGACTTACTGAATTAATAGCTAAGCCAACCCTAGAGTTCATGGAAAAACATGAGGGTGGAGGAGATTGCAATCATTGGTTTCAATTTTTTTGAATTGCAAAATTTGAAATAAAAAAAAGTGGGTGACCATTTCGGACCAGCTTCGCCCAAGCTGGTGCTGGAAGGTTAATTTATACCTCACCTCTGTGCACCAAATGACTCCCTGCAACACAGATGGGATTCACCTGGAAGCAGGAACAGGAGATGGAACAGCCACTTAGACTCCCTCCTGGGACATGTGTCTTCATTTTTTTTTGGACAGGGGCTCAACATGCCCTACTTGCAGAAGCTGCACAACAGATGCATCAATTCAGTGAGTCTCTTGGATCAGCCTGACCCCATACTCCGTGTTTTAGGGTCATATTGTCCTCCCCCTGTTGAGAGTGGCAGGAATTAAATTTCTGGGGCCCAAACCCACATGGAATCTCACCCATATATTATGCAGAGGTGTGCGTGTGAGTTTGAGTATAAAATATATAGAGAGAAAATAATTCTGATCACTGTGGTTTAGCAGCTCCTAAGTTAATGCCACAAATCAGCTATTTTTAAGTTTGCAGAAATTGCACCCGCTAAAAACTAGATGACTATGCTTCCAGAGTCTTTCTTGCTAATTTTTTTTTATTACTTACACAGAACTAAAAAAATGTATTTTAAATAAAAGGTGTAGAAAATAACGAACAAATACTCCTTGCTTAAATTTCACCTTTCCCTTTTTGAATGCAACTGGAGACACTACACTGTAGCTATGTGCCTCAGTATGTGCGAAGAAAACTACCGAGACTAAGCATGAGAGTTCAGAGAAAATATGAGGAAGTGAGTAAACCACAAAAAGGCAAGAAAATTTGGTTGTGACTTATTGTACATTTTAACACTGGGACTCCAGTAATTTCTTTCACACCCAGCAGTGTGGCCTGTGCTGCATCTGATCACACATTTATTTAAGAGCTTCGTGTAGGTGCTATTTCATATAGATGCTAACAACAAAAATGATTCTTATTTCTGCAATTCTGAGCATGGTATTGTAGGTGTAAAACACCCACCTGTATGAAATCTACCAGGTAACATTTCTGGCCTCTGAAGTTTGCTCATTGCTTAATGATGACCAAGTCACCAGCGTGGTTTTCTCAAGAACAGTTGTCCCTTACCAACTAAGAGAAATCTTTACCAGCTAAGCTACGCTACTTGTGCCTATCATTCCATAATCATAGGGAGAGCCTCTAAAGGCAATTCTACCGGACTCTCCACAGTTAACGGTATTTCGACAGAGAACTACTCTCTGGTAGAAGAGTTCACTTATGTGTAGAGTAAAGGGGGAAGATCAGATCAACACTGTGTCTTCTTTGTTGTACTCATCTAGTCATCAATGATTTAGTTGGGGATTGGTCCTGCTTTGAGCAGGGGGTTGGACTAGATACCTCCTGAGGTCCCTTCCAATCCTGAGATTCATGATTCTATGCTCATGAAATTTTGGTGGGAAAACAGAGGCTTTTGCCCAAAAAACTGATATAATCTGTTGCATCTGTACATGTATCTTGGGTAATACCAGTTTATTAGTTATATTATCCAGACAGTTGTGAATGGAAATTGTTCATAAGGGCATAAAGCAGGCAAAACAAAACGTGATTTTAACATAATGGAAGACAAAATCAACACCAAGTGCAGATCAACGTTTCGCTTCACTTTTAGAGACAACAAAGTTTGAGAAAGTAACTTTTAAATGAAAGCACAAGCCAACCACATGCAACCCTACCTTGCACCAGTTTGTGAATCTGTCTGCTGAGGAAACGCAAACCAGCAAGTGTATAAATCATTATAGTCACTGAATATGAAAGCACTTCACGGAGCATAGAATAAGGACAAGACTGTGGTTTTTAAGTCATTGCATGTGTTCAGGGGGAGGAAGCGCTATGTATCAGCACCTGCTATCAGAGGCATTCTGCCAGCCTAAGCAGGAAAGGAGGAGGGAAGAATCTGCTCATTCCCCAGCATTTCTTCATTAGCCAAGCCTTAAGCCTGGCCAGCTGCCACTCCTTACCCTAGGGAAGAGCGCAAGGGTTTCTCTCCCCTAACCTACAAAGGAAGCCCCTCCACCTCAGAAACCCCATTCACCATTGTTTCCCAGCCATCAAGACACACACCCGCCTGACACCTACAAGAGGTCCCTCTCCCCGCAGGAACTCTCGGCCATAGCCTGTGAGGAGAAAGAGCAGATGGTGATAAAGGAGACTCCTGCTGTAGGCAGGGTTCAGCATGGTAAAAGGTAGGAACCAGAGAGTAGGGGAAGGAGACAAATGAATTAGTGGAAGAAGGCATTTTTTTGCCACTGGTGCTACTAGACCATATGGGTGTAGCCACCATCACAACCCTGACACACAAAATAGCTTCAAGAGGGAAATCGCAGGGGAGAGCTCTGTAGCTCATGGAAGAGGTGCACTCATCGTCTGTGGAGAGAAACCATCCTGGCTCCACTACAAATAGCAATCCCTTGGCCTGTGCAGGGCACAAGCACTACCTGGCCCCATGGTAGCAGAAGATCTATATGATACAGTAATGGAAGAGCTATCCTAAGAAACAGCTTCCCAAGTATCAATGAGATGGAAGGCCGGCATTACCGCCGCCTGTGTTTTTCTCTAATCCAAGGATCAGTGTGACCCATCTGGGAATTGTGTTTCCATAATCCTTTATTTAAATTAAAAATGATATTACCAATATATTAAGAACCATCTGATACACACAGACACGCATGCACACACATGCATTGTACTTTTCAACACACTCATAGCAATATGAAAGTCATACCTGTTTTATTTTTATTTTTTAACTTCCACTCATCTTTTTTACATGCAAGTCCCCACTTCCTTCGTTTCACATGCTCTGTACTGAAGTACCAACACCTTTTCATGACAGCGTTGGCTGGGGATACACTTCAAATGTGTTCAATTCTCCCCTCATGGCAACACTCTCCAGGAGCAATTGCTCCACACTGAGAACCTGCATTTTTCACATACCTTTCAAACACTACACAAGATTATTTTTAAAAGCCCCTTGTAAGCTTTAGATTAGTAGACTGCCAAAAAACAAAAAAACACACAAAAAGACATTCACGTTCAAATGAATAGGAATAGCTTTTTAATCTTAAATAGCAGCAATTATCATATCTCATAAATTGCAGGAAAATCAAGTGCTTTGAACACCCATTATTCACTTTTTATTCATTTTTTGGCATCTAGCATCTGTATCATTTAATGTAACAGTGTAATAAAGAACAGTCTGCCTTCTTTTTTTTTTCTTAATGTCATCTTATGTAGATCAAGTGTCGTTCGTAATCATGAGATACATATATCCTAAAAACAAGCAGGCCTATCTGATTTAAGGAAGAAAACCCAATATATTGAAGTGATTGACTTTACTATGCAACAGTGAATAAACCATGTGAAAGAAGCATTGTGCAAAATGTAGGGATACTTTTTTAAAAATTGTTCTAGAGATAAGGTCCCTTAGCCCTAAAGCTCCCACATTTCATAGACTCTTCGATGACAATAGGTATTTTCAATTTCTAAGTCACTCTTTCTATCAATGCAGAATTATTCCCTACCTTACATTTACTAGTGCTTTGACCAGTCAAGTCTGAAATGTACCAAGCATGATGCAGTTTAAGAAATTATTCTACAGGCTAACAGATCTCATTGTCTGAAAGCTTTCCGTAACCTAAATTTTCCTCTCTCTCCATTTCATCTTCTTATTCCTAGTTATACCTTCTTAATATTTGCCCCTTCAAATATCTGTCGACTTTAGCATGTGCCTCCTTAGTCATCACGTGCCTAGTTATAAACTATTGCCTTATAATTCTGTTTATTTCTGATAATTATTTGTCTAGAACAGAACACTATTCTTCCCTGGAGTTGAAATCAAAGAAGCTACCATACCTATCAGAGAAGAAGCTGGCCTAATATTCCAGGTGTGAGCACATTAGCACTAATACTGTAGAGGGACAGACTGCTCCATGGTCTGATGAGTCTGCAATATTCAGTCCAAAATATCAACCCTTTTGTCTTCCATATCACGTGACTACTTCACTACTAAATCTACCTCTACTCCAGGTGTCACTTTCAGCGTTACTTCTGCACAGGTTTCTCTCTCCATAAAATAAATCTGTGTTTTGGATTATTTCCCCCCCAAACATACTGGTGTGATTTTTTCCAAGATGAACCTCACCCACCAAAATCCACATGTTAAACCTGGTAATGTTTTGTGACTATTTGCAGGGAACACCTTTGCACAATTTGTCCACAGAGTCTTTGCCTCCGAGTTCATGAGGCAGCAACAGCTGGTAGAAAAAATGTAATCCTCATGACTAGCTGGAAAGTTTCATAGATGCGCTCCCTAATCCACTTTGGAGGCTTATTAGGCCAAAAAGAACTTGCAGCGGTTCTTACTTCCTAAATTCTGCTGTTCTGTGTAGACAGAACTCAAATGGCACCTCTGACATGTTGGCAATGCACCCTTTTCTATCTCACACTTGAGGCAAGGTCTGACAGAGCATATGGTTACAATGTGGAAACAAGAGACCTCTTAGCCACACACCACACCAAGGCAAGTGAATAGGAGGACTACTTTGTCTTGGTGAAACAGGGGGCTTGGTAGCATATCAAAATGACCGGAGTTCTCACACCTACCCAAAAAAGGGAAATTATGGCCAAAAAACCCCAATAAACCTTTCATAAAGTGTAATGAAGACAGATGCTCAAAGGAGGACTGAAACAAATTCTAAAGAACCAGAAAAGATGGGACTTGAATGGAGATTTAAACCCAGGTACCTAGGGAAGGGTTAATTTACCTTTTACAAAGAACCTCTTGGCACTAATCAGGGATGGAGGACCAACTCAGAAAGACCTATAGTGCTATTTTGTCTGTTTTGCTTTTTCCCCCCGGGTAGGATGATTTTGGTCTGAGGGTCCCCTCAAGAGAAAGGCACCAGAGTATACAGGAAGAAATGGTATTGCCTGGCCTAGCTTCAGAAAAGAAGTAAACAGTAGTCTCATCCTTAAAAGCAGGAGTTTCTTGAAAATTGCAGGGTCACGGTTATTAGTGTAAGGACGACACATCAAACTTAGGGAAGGATGTTGACTCAGTGGTGGCTTCTCAGATTCATCCAGGTTTTCTCCTTCCCCAATCATCCTGACGGGGACATGGTGAAGGGGAGCAAGATGTGTGTCCATGCTACTCCATGAAATTGGCACCTTGGAAAGTCAGGATGCAATAAGAACCTGAGTGTGGATACATGTGTCTTTTTTGGGGGGGAGGGGGAAAGATTGAAGACAAGGGGAGAATGTATATACCATAGAGCATAATTTAATATAACAAGCTTCCATTGTTATGCCTCCCCTACTGTAGGACTATGATACAAGTAAACATACCAAATTCCAATATAAGATTATCAGTCAACCAACTGAAATAAACCCAACACTTTGAAACCTAGCAATCAGTTTGCCTTTGTCAAAGGAAAACAAATTTTTCAAAGCTAAACCTACATATGAATAAGGAAAACATGTAATTTGTGTTCAGCTAGTTACCTGTGTTTTTCTTTGATAGAATATAAAGAGGTAATTTAAATTAAATTTCTGTGATACTGCTTGCAAAGTTCAATATAAATGAAAGGATTAAATGCAAGACTTTCCTTAATATCAGCTGAATATATCAAAGATAATTCAAGTAGTGCAAAAAGCATTCTGGCACATGAGAGCAGAATGAAAAATTAGAGATCTCTTTTGTAAGGTTTATTAATCTTTTAATCTAATTCATTACTCAATAAATGTGTACTATTTGCACTATATGGTAAATTTCATAATACACACATTCTTTTTGTAGCCATGGCCTGATGAGTCTGCAATATGGGTAGACGAGAACACAAGACGTTTAGCATTCCAAAGTCAGAGAGGCGCTAGATAACTCACCCTACCTTAGACATGCATTACTGTCCACAGCATGCGCCTTGACATTTCCAATCTTAATTCACTACCATTTTAATGAGAGAAACAATCTGATTGTCTTAACACTGTTGACTGAGCCACATCTGGGACTTACATTTTTTGTCAGCCACAGTCAAACTGGCCTCATTTAAAACTTGGTATTGAACTTCATGCTGTAAACAATGGCCCCGATCTTTCACACATTTCTGCACAAGAGTAACGTTACGCCACTGAGCACAGCCACTGAGTTCAATGGGACATTTCACACATGTGAAGTTACTCAAGTGCATAAAATGTCTGCACTATAGGAACTAAAAGCACTCCCACGAAAAAGTGTAATACAGGTATTTGCAGTAGAAATATACCAGAGAAAAAGTTACAATTGGGAGCGGAGGGTGAAAGAAGACCCTAAGTTAAGGGTTAGTCTAAGACAAATCTTGTATACATTCAAATAAACTGACAGTGTTTACATAAGGATTACTTCCTTCTGTGTTTTAGTCACATCACCACTAACCTACAGAAGATTGCAGAGACACAGGCTCTGCAGTTAAGGATGCTTCAAGCTTTCAGCTTTGATGGGACTTTAAGACTTCACTGTTGCTCAGCCCATTTGCTATTAAAAAAAATGGGAAACCCTTAGAAATGTTGAGGGTATCAAAAAGTGTTCCTAGAATAAATTCTAAACCCACAAATCTCCTTTGCCAAAACTCAGACCAGGTGTCTTTTTTTTTTTTTTTTTTTTACAACCCAGCACCTGAATACCACAGCCCCTAGAAATTCAAAACTGCTCACAAACATGCAGGTCGCTCCCCTGGGATTACCAACATGGGCGATGTTTCAAAAGCTTATATTTTAAAAGTTATCTCACTTTCCTGTCTTAACTGCAGAGAGCCACACAGAAAGGTAGCCAGCACAGAACACAAAACTGTTCAGACTTTCCCCACAAACACATAAGGGAGCACAGACTTAGCCAGAGCACCCATGAAAACAATAAACATACGTTAATCTTGCTGAGGTCAACGTTTAGGTTTTGTGTTAGACGGACATATTCTGGGCGGCACGTTTCTTTACCTGATGGAGGCAGACCAGAGTTCTTTGCAGAATCGCAGTGTGAGTGTGTTCAGGAATGGTGAAGGAGGCTCTCTCACTTGTCATCCCTTTGCTTTTTAGAGTATGTGTGGGAGGGTTTTGCCTTTCAACAACATAACTTTTTGTTTGTTGGAATATGAATTCAAAGGGCCTCAGCTAATTGCACAGGTACAGTTCATGCAATGACTGTAATTTAAAGTACTTTCAATTTCAAAGTGGAAATGCAAGGCACGATGCAGAGACCTGCAGAGTCTTGTAGGACCACTGTGTGTGGCACACACATTATCTGTCAAACATATGGCCAGAGAGCAATTGTCCTTATGTCTCAATTTACTAGGGGTACTCCTGTGAATGACCTGGACAGGAAAGCAGCATAAAGTCATTCTGGAGATGACATCAGAGTTGACATGGTGACTTTCCAGGGAGCATTTGTCTGTATACATTTGGATGTTGGGAAATTCTAGACTGAGGAGCGTGAGCGGGTAAGGGAAACATGGTGACAAAGAGCTGGGTCTAGCTTAGACAAAAAGAAACTTGCAGAAAGTGATGGCAGCCCCGAGCTACACTCTGCCAAGGGACCGGGAGTTAATAATGGTCTTTAATTCCAGCCAGTGTCCAATCGCTATGAATAATTGAAAGAGAAAAGCCAGGGCCCAGCACGAAAGCCCTTGCACTGCCAAAACTCTGAGGGAAGCTTTGAGCCCTTCGTTGGGCTCCGTTTGCTAGGTAATCACTGATTTGTTCAAATGTCTGAAGATTTAATGACCAGTCAACAAGGGGCTTATGAAAGAGGATTAAAAACTCTGAAAGTAGCTAGTTGCATTTACACATTACTATTTTTCCTTGTGTTCACATGTATATTTCTGTTCCCACCGTATGTCAAATCTTGTGTACAGTCTCAGTGAGGACCCAATCATCCACTCCTACACCCACTGGAAACAAGTGTTCTTTTACACGGTTACACATTATTAGCATGAATCTGGATAAATATATGCACATATTGCATCTATCAGACCTTATTAAGCTGGCGTAGTATGAAATTAGAATATCTTCTACGGGAGCAAATCTTTAACCATTGTTCAAGGACTTTAACTCCCTCCACATTCTCCCTCCCAATGGTGGATGCTGGCACATAATTTGCTTCTTCCAGAATGGCCTTGATTTATTGAAGGTGTTGGTTAATTTTAATTCTAGTCAGCAATACGGTGTTTTCTTCTCTCATTGGATCATAATGAGTTTGCTTGAACTTATTTTAAAAATAGAATGGAAAATGTGTTTTGGAACCCTAATTTCTAAGTTTGGGGGGCTGTCTATGTGTGTACTGTACTTTTTCATTATGTTAGCCAATACATATATGTTAGGCACAGTACACCCCACATGAATGGGTACTAAGCACAGTATTAACATCGTATACATTATGTTAAAGTATTATGCTCCCATCACAATTCTGTTCTCCCATGTCAAGTATCCTATAACACTTTGAGAAGTTGAAGTCAATTTTGGCATTAGAAAGTACACCACCTGTCAAAGCCAAGATATACGAAGGGTGTGTCCGACCACAGGTTGGGGTGTATCTCTTTGCCCAACTAGTTTGGAATGTAGTATCCAAAACAGAGAAGAACAAAACAAGTTAAGGAACTGTTTCCAACTGATGGGTTGGACTTCAGTGATGTGTAAGACTGTATAGCTCGTAAAAAATCATACTATAAATACTACCAGATGAAATGTTCATCTTTGAACTAAACTTTCTGTGTAAGATAAACATGCTGTGAGATAAGATTTGCTTCCCAAAAGGAGGGTATGTATGTTTCCTGTTTTGTATTGTACTGCCTTTGTCTTTAGACAATAAATTTGGCTACGTTCAGTTATTTGGACTCTTGCAAATTTTTAAGAACAAACCACGAGTGTTGTCCATTGGCTACACCTTTTAGTCAATAGCTTCTCATGACAGGGTGCTGGGCAGGGACTCCCAAGCCAGCCCTCTGTCACGCCAGCTCCAATTAAGGGAGGTAAATTGGAGTTGGCTAGAGAAACCTGCGCCTGATTGGTGAAGGGGAGACAGTTGCCAGCCTCATTAGCCTGGGGCTATATACAGGCCAGGAGGAAGGAAGCCAAAGGGGGAAGCCAGAGAGTGGAAGCTCTTCTCTCTTGGGTGCAGAGGCTGAGAAGTCCTAATCTAATCTCAACCGAATCGGGCTGTTCACATCAGATGTACAGGAGATACAGAGCTGGGTATCATCTATACCTTGCTGATATTTGAATCCATGTCATCTCATGATTCCTAGATTTAAGGCCAGAAGGGACAATTCTGTTCATCTACTCTGACCTGCTGCATAATGCAAGCTATAAAATCGTACCCAGGGATTCCTACATCAAGCCCATAACTTTTGGTTGAGCTACAGCATCCATTTCAGAAAGAGATCCTGTCTTTCCCCAGAGGTTTTATGTAGAAGTTGAACAAACAGGATTGTGGGAGGGGAGAGAAAGAAACTGAACCTCCTAACTTCCAGGGTGAGTTCACAGAGTCCACAGAGGATCAGTTGCCTAAGAGGACACTTTGAGACTGGTCTGTCAGAAAAGATTAGAGCTTCCTTGGAAAATTTATAGTAAGCCTCTGTCTCTAAGTAGAGCTGGTAACAATTTTTTTTAGATGGAACAGTTTTCTAAGGAAAAAAAGCAATTTAATCTAAATCTAAACGTTTTGCGGGAATGAGTCATTTCCACAAATTTTGAAAAGGAAAAAATTTAAATGAATCACTGATTTTCTCATTTCATTTAGATAAGGTCAAAACATTTTGTTTTGATAAGGTAAAAATTTTTTGTTCTGACTAGCATTTCAATTCATTTCTACTTTATACTATATTAAATATTAAAATATGACATGTAATATTAAATAAAATATATACGTAAATATACAAGTCAAATTAAGTTAACTGAAATGTTTAAGTAGAAATGATGTTGTAGCCATGTTGGTCCCTGAAGGAGAGTTCTGTGTAAGCTTGAAAGCTTGTCTCTTCACCTACCGAAGTTGGTCCAATAAAAGATATTACCTTACTCACTTTGCCTCTCGAAGAAGAAATGATAAATTTTACCTTACCAATATGACATGTTTATCAAAAAAAAAATGAAAGGACGTTATGCAAAGAGAAATTCTTCAACCTTTTTGTTTTGTGGGAAAAAATCAAAATATCAGTTTGTTTGGTTTTGGAATGAAATTTTTTTTCAAAATGGCAGAATGTCTTCTAGAGTGGAAATTCTGGTTCCTGGTTGGCTCTCTAAGCAGTGAAAGTTATGGTCCCTCATTGATTGAATCAAATGCTACAGGGAGCTCCTGTAGTACAAGTCTGGATGTATGCCCTTTGTTCGTGGGTAAGAAGTAGCCCATCATCAGAATGAATCGAGCCCTTTCTATAAATATCCTAACCTCCATCCCAGTTAGAAGATGCTGAGGACATTAATCATCGACAAGTGTAACTGGGCAGAGAATTAAATATTACTGACACTATTTTTTTTTAAAACAGGCTGAGATACAGACTTAAAAATCAGAGGGGTTAGGAAGTATTTTTCCCAGCAATGCATGGTGAACAAAGCATACAACTCCCAATATCATCAATGCTGCTGAAAATGTATCCTGTGTGTTATATATAGTCTTAAAAACAAACAAAAAAACAAAAAAACAACACAGAACAATGCCCAGGAGAGCAGAGGTGTGATCAGAAATGGCTCTGCTATGAAAGCTTTGCGTTTCTCCACATGTGTGGAGGGTTAGGGAGATCTACAGTGAAGACCCTGAAATGGTTCAAACAAATATTTTTTTAAATGTAGTTCACTATCCATCCAGAAAGCCTTTACTTAGGTAGCAGGAGTTGCAGCCTATTTCTTGGCTTCCCTAAAATATTACACCCTCATGAGACAATATTTTAACAAATGCCTGTGATCCATTAAGTTTTACATGTCCATTTCAGATCTATGTTTTCTGGAACATAATGTTTCCAGTCTAATTACAAAATTCACAGGAAATCCTGATACTACCTTGGGCAATAATGTCCTGGCTAATAGAAATGGCTTCTCTATTTATTTTTCAGAGTGAGAGAATCAATAATTAAAGCCTGGAGCTTACCCATCACTCTCAGTAGACATAATAACCAAAGGAAAGCTCATTTTGAGAGAAGGTGCATGGTGAGATGGACATTTTAACAAAAGAGAGAAACAAGAAGTGGGTATGGTACTCCCATTTTCAGCTTTTAATTTGTATTTCTCTTGTGTAAAGGTCAACCATAGGCAAAGCATGCAACTGTTTAATGAACAAGGCCCGTAGTGTTTTCTGGGCTTTTTTCCCCCCGATGTGTGAAACATGTTCTTACTTTTAACGGTATGATAAGTCTAAAACATATCAACGCTGCATTCTAAAAATCACCTTTGATTTTCCTCCTAATCACTAAATTCTAGATACTAATTTGTGATTACCTGTTTTATAAGGACTGACAATAGCATGTATATCACTGTCATTACTTTATCAATGGGAAGGGGGCGGGGAATGAAAATGTGCTTAAAATTACTTATACCTTGTACGTTTTCCTTTTGGATTATGTCAGGAAACTAAGTTTCACCCATGAGAATGAACAATGGTAATTCACTGTAAATTACATTACATCTATCAGTGTAGTTTAGTTAGAAGTCTACACGATTCACATTGAAAGGAACTGGAAGGAACACTTTTTGTTACAATAAAGTGAAGGGTTAATATGGTTTTTGAAATTTTAATTTACAGAGGATTGAAACTAAAGTTCTCCACCCAAAAGAAAACAATAAAATAAAATTATTGTGGTTATAATTTAACAATGAGGTGCCATAAAAATATTTTTCTGGAAGTTTCTTAATTTCTTACTTTTCCTTTGTCACACTCCAGTTCATGAAATACGTATACTTTAAAAGAAATGTACAGGATGAGATAGTTTGCTGAAAACATTATTCAACTTTTTATACAAAGGGACACATTTTTCAAAATGACAGGCATGGTTGGTGCATGCAATTTGCACCTTCAAAATCTGAGCCCGCATTTGGAACCTAGAATTGGCTTATAGCTATATTTGGCACATACAGCTCAGCGGCAGGTCTACAGCTGAGTATTAGTGCTGCTTAATACCTGATTGCTGGTAGTTAGAGAGGCAGGTACTCCTACTGCCACCTGCAATTCATATGTCCAGGCACAATTTTGGGGGGAAGAAACTGAAAGAGAAGCTTAGCTTCAGCTCTTTGAAAATATATCTAAGGGCATGTCTTCACTACCGGCCGGATAGGCGGGCAGCGATCGATCCAGCGGGGATTGATTTATCGCATCTAGTCTAGACGCGATAAAGCGATCCCAGATTCAGTAACTTCAGTAACAGGATAACACTCAATTTTTATAATGGACACATGAGGTTTTACGTCATACTGTGAAAGTGGGAAGTCAACTGGGCTACTCAGAGTGTGTAGAGTTATGCACATAAGTATTTCTAAAATCAAGGACTTATTCTTTGCACTTCTGTTTTCTTTAGCCACTTCTTTCTCTCCACGATTATAGTCATGAGGACCAGTTTTCTCCGTTTTTTTTATATCAATGGATGATATGAATTCTTGTAGAACTATCTAACTAATTTCTCTAAGGGCTAGCCTACACTAGAAGCGCTACATTGGTGCAGGTGCACTGCTCTCGCGCCTCTGGTGAAGATGCTCTATGCAGATGGGAGAGCGCTTTCCCATCAGCACAATAAATCCACCTCCACAAGAGGCAATAGCTATGTCGGCAGGAGAAGCTGTCCACATTGGTGCGTTGGTTGGTGTAACTTATGTCGTTCGGGAGGGTGGTGGCTTATTCACACCACTGAGTGATGCAAGTTATACTGAAATAAGTGGTAGTTTAGACCTAGCCTAAGTAATAATCTCTGTCAAATTTTCACTCTGTTGTTATTCTCACCAGGAACATACTGATATTACAGTTTACACGTGGGGAGAAGAGCTCTAAAAATTAATGGTTTTAATGTTAGATATTCCTGATAAAGCCATTTCTGGGGCTAACTCGATAATTCAAAAGTAAATATACAGTTTCTAATCACATCTTGCAATGGAAAAAAGAAAAGGAAGAGAAATTCATTACCAGGTTAAAAACCTTCTACAAAAAATGTCGGGCCTCAGCACATTTTTATATCCAAGTTAGAAACCCTAGAAAATAGGGATTTGTAATGGAAAATGCTGCTGTAATATTACAGCATTCCAAACAATGCTATAATTATATTTCCTGATTGCAGACTGATTGAAAGAATTGCCATCCAGAACAAAAACATCATAGCTCGTCAGAAAGAGTCAATCAGAATTCTTGGATTATAGAAACTCACGAGACACTTATCTATACAGCCACAGCCAGAAGATGTCAGAGAATCAATTCATATAATGTGCCAGCTTAATGAAATCTGCATACAAAATTTATGAACACAGTAATATTCTTTTTTATCACAAGTTATTAATGGTCAATTTAATTAATACCTACAGCTGGAGTGCTTTGGTTCTGTATGATATTTTAATCATCTTTAGCCACGTATTTAAATGAATTTCATTTTATATCCATCAGCTCTTTAGAGATAAGAAAGCCTTTACATTAGCATGGAGATATTCAAGGTAGTTACTAATTTTGTCTTTATGCTGTTATTGATTTCTTTAAAATTTACTACCACAAGAACAGAACTACATATTCCACTACAATAGCATTTGTTTTAATGCCTGAAAAATAATAGAAGGGTTGTTTTTTTAAAGGGAGATCTTACATACATAGTCATTCTAAAGCTTCTTTATGGTTACCTTTCTAACTTATAGTTCTCCATTTTAAGCCAAAATCTACTATCCTTCAAAGAATATGCAGCTGGAAATCTGACATTCACACAAGTAAAAAAATACAAACAAAGTGATACAAACAGCAATGTATTTAAGATTAAATGAATTTTTCTAATGATCCTGTATTTGCTTCAGAGCAATGTACCCTGTAACAGGCCTTTAAAAAAATCATTAGGAAGATATTTTTATAAAAGAAAGAAGAAACAAGATCATCCAAGGAGGAAAAGTAGTGCTAGAATATGTGGAGAGATCTCTCTATATTGGATATAGAAGAAGAGTCAGAGGTCAGACAAAGGTAAACACTGCTTGAGAATGAGGCCATGTCTACACTTATTGGTAGATCGGCACTACTGCGATCAATGCAGTGGTGTCAATTTAGTGGACCTTGTGAAGACCCGCTAAGTCAATGGCAGATTGCTGTCATTTAACTCCAGTACTCCAACTCCCCGAGGAGAGTAAGGTAAGTCAGCGGAAGAGTATCTCCCATTGACACCGCACAGTGTAGACACCGCAGTAAGTTAACCTAGCTACGTTGACTTCATTTATGATATGTACCAAACTGAAGTAGTGTTACTTATATTGACTTACCATGCTAGTGTAGACCAGCCCTGAAAATCCTCCCTCTTCTACAGGGAGAAAGTATCTTTTTCAAAGGAACACATTGTTATTCAATGGAATTCACCCTACAAGGCCAGATGTTCCCTACAGGACAGGAGAGATGTTAAGGCTCCTGGACAACAGATGTGGTACAAATGTGGACTGACTAAAATTGGTTATTTAAATTGTTTTGATTTAAATTATGATTTATATCCAAAATCAGGAAACCATTATTAAAATTGTTGATTTTAATCATGTTTAGCATTTGCACTATTTAGTTATTTTCCTAAAGAACAGTTGAGTCTCATTGGTTCTCTACCATTGAAACATGTTGATTTCCAAAAAAATAAAGCTTGTACATTTTATTACTTTATCGTGAATGATGCATTTCTTATTTACTATATTAATTTTGTGTCAATCTCAATTTGGACAGAAATTCAAATTCAACTAAAAATGCACAAAGCCAGCATTATTTTTTTATTAAATAAAATGACCTTAAATATGCTGGAGACATAAGAAAAAATGTTTATCAGAACCTGTTTTGCATTTAAAACTGACTGACAAACAAAGGAAGCATTTTCTGTAGTTAATGAATTGAATTGACTATTTCTGGTCACTGCGTCCCTCAAGATTTTATAACTAACAGATCTTGTCCTCTCAAACCTGGCTTTGGAAAAGGAACACAAGCTTTCCCACATTTTCTACCCCAAATTGATTCTAAACTTTGAATGAACTAGTCATTTAACTGAACTAGCTGAATAAACTCAAATGAAAAAATATTCTCCCTGTGTCTGCAGAAGAAGGTATTCCTATCACAACCTGGTTTAGCCCTTCAACAGACTCTGGTTCCAGGTGCTTAGCCAGCAACTTCCACCAGTTCAGTGGAAGACTTTCTTTAAAACCTGACACCAAATATGTACTACTAAATATTATTTTTTGTATTTAATTTAAATGGTTTGAATACATTATAATAAGTTTAGGCCTTAACATAGGTTGTCAATTTCAAATTTATTTTTAAATAGATTAATATTTTTAAAATAAATCTGTGTTTAATTTAAATTTAAAAATCTACTTTTTAACATCAATTTTTATCCATCCAGTACAGAATAAGTGGCTGTAACAACCAGCATTTCAGTAACCAAAACCATGCGCCTCTTCTTGCATTGTAAAGACCAAGCCTAATCTTTTATTCACTGCGCCAATTTAATTTATGTAAAACCAAGGGGAAAAAAAACAAAATGAGTCAGAAAAAGTACAGCAGAGGCCACTCAGTAGGGTACGTGGGCATGCCTGGCCTCCTTTGGTGTGGAGTCTGCAGGAAATGCATGGGCATGCCCACATGGAAAAACTGAGTCACTCTGTGTCCCAAAGAATGCAAGTATAAATCTAAACAGCATGTTTATTTTTTCTGTATTACCGCTCCGTTTGAATTAAGTATAAATCTTTACTCCCCTGGAGTCTGCAAAACTGCTCTTATAACTATAATGGCTCACAAAGCTGTTTCTATTCCAGTATATGTTATGAATAAGGGCAATCATGATTCATTAAAATTCATTTTAAGCCAGTTCAATCTGCCTCGATTTTTCCCTTCTCATCAAGCAGGATAACATATGCACAAACTATTGGGCTAAGGTAGCAAACTAACCTGAGAATGGAATCAGACAAATCAAATTACAAGAGAGTATTCATAATAATGCTGCCAAGTCTCAACAATGCAACATACAAACAATGCTGGTGTTATTGAATATTTAATATTGCATTCTAATCCAGAGATATTTTAAGTCACAATTATGAAGGCAGTGGATGATCATATAAGTGGGCTACTCTTGAGGCACTCAGTAAGAAAAAAGTTGATCCTAAAAGAGGAATGGTCCTTCCTCACTCAAATATTAGTAAAGATTTTAGAAAAATGTATGAGACAAAGTTTGTACACTTGAAACATTTAGCATTAACAAAGGCAAAGGACATCCACTGTAATATGTATATCATGGCCAATGATCTACAGGCCTTCACAAAAAATAAACTCCTCTCCAATTTTCATACTTTAAAGTTAGTTTTAAATGCTAACATTCATGAAGAAGACAATGTAAAATCTTTGGGGGAGTCTAGTCTCCTGTTAATGCATGTACATCACTCCTCCAATGTTAGCGAGTTACATGCTTATGATCAGAGATAGAAATATGCACTTCAGTCTGAGTTTTCCACCTTGTCAGTTTACAACGCAATCTAGCATGTTACATGACAAACATTTACGTAATGTATGTCCCAGTCCTGGAAAGCCTTACTTATAAAAGCAGTCTTTATTCATGCAAACTGGCCCATTAAATCATTGGGGTACTTGCATTAAGAACTATTCAGGGGAGTAAGGATGTGCCAGACAAGTCCTTGGTTTTTCTGCATTTACTCTTTCCTTTGTTGTTTGTGATTTTTTTAAGAGAATAAATAGAAAAGATTTAAAAAGCAGAATAAGAAATTACAGGATGGGATTTTCAGAAGTGCCAAAGTGATATAGAGGTGAAAGTCCCATTACTAGTTAACCAGAGATTCTAAAACATGCATTACAGACCCAAGCAACCCAGTTCTGAAGAATGTGGGGCTGTTTATAATGTATAATTTCACTATTTTAATTGTTTTCCACTTGAATACAAGGACTGACCCTCCAGTCACTTCTCACGTGCAACTCCCACCAATATCAGTGGGAATTCTAAGAGCAGAGCATCTGTAGCTTCAGGCTCATGGATTGCACCATATTAACAGACAGACTCACCAGGTCGATACTTTATAGATAAAACGTATTATTACAACAGCACGTTCGAATTGTTAGGCAAGATTGATTTTAAAAATCACACTCATTTTTGAGATACAAAAACTAAACCCCCCCAAACAATAAACTGTATTATTTACATAGACACACCTGCTTTGCTGGATTGGAGCCTGTAAGCATGTGCCTAACTTTGAGCACATGAGCAGACCTACTGACTTCAAGCTTAAGTGCCTTACTGGATCTTGGCCATAGTCATTCTGCTGATTTTTTTAAAAAATTAGTTCGGATTTTTAGTTTTGTTTCCAGACTTTGACCTTCTGGAACAAACATTTTATTTTAGGTCTTAGATCTCAGAGAGTGAAATCCCAGCTTCACCGATGTCTTCTGAGTTTTATCATGGACTTCAATGGAGCCAGGATTTCATTCAGAGAATACAGTGATTTCATATTATTCTTGATATAACCCTAGGATATAACCAGCGTTGTCTGTTGGAGTTCTGCCATTAACTTTAATGGGAGTGTGAACACATGATGAACATAGGTGCTCAGATACTATGGTGCAGGGCACCATTACAAAAAGATAAGTAAATGCAAACATTGATCTAGGAACAATTCTGAAGCCTGCTTTATTAGATGATCTGACCTCCTGAAATATTTTTTCCATTATGAGTGTCATTAATTTAAATTACACTGTTAATTGTTCCTTGTACTGCACGAAATATGTGCATCTTCTCCCCTGTATTATCAAGGGACTGGCATTGACAAGGAAAGTCAAACTCCAGCCCACACACAAATAATAGCTTTCCATTAGTTTTCCCATTTCACCTGAATAATTCCTGATAATCATGAATAATGATGTTATTTGACATTCTAATGATACCATGCTATGCAACTTCAATCCATCAGTCACTGTCAGAAAGGTCAAATATTTGTATTCCATTACATTATCCAGAGTTCATTAAACAGTTAAATGACATTATACAGTTTAATTATACTTCCAAATGAAACTAGCACATATCATTTAGATACTAGGATCTAAGCGCATGTGTCGCCATTATAAAGAAAGATCATAATTTTGGATATGCTGAGGAAACGATATACTTCAAATAGCAGCTTTTTATCTGGATGAAATCCTGAGTTTACTTGGTACAGGTACTTCAAAAACAACATATGTTCTTCAGTTTCCCAGTAAGTTTATCATGCTTTTCAGCATAAATGACTAATAGGGATTCAAATATATAACACCGGTATTCAGAGTGGAGACCATCAATTCTGGGATCACTGCATTTTTCTTCTGGGAGAAATTGCTTATTGACTAACAGCATCTGTAGGCAAGACATTGTCTCTTCGGTTTGCATTTGAATCAGTGGCATGCGATAGAAAAAGAAGGAAAAGAAGAAAAACTTTGCTGCCAGTGATAGTTTGTCCTACATTAAGTCAGAACGCAGGCGATTTAGAGCACATTTTGACACAAACAATTCAGTCAGTTACCCGCTGTGCTGACCGAAACCATCATAAAACACAAGCATGGAGCGTGTTCTCTGAGAATGTAAAGAGCATCACTTTATTAACTCTATATATTCAAAAACATTAGACTGATGCCAAGTTATCTCAGTAAATATTTAGCAACAAACTGCTATGGCAAGTAAACGACACTTCTTGCTTAGCATAAATACAGCACCCTCATATCAAAGCCATTTTCTTCTGGAAGAAAAAATTGGAAGATATGATACAGTCATTAAGTAGCCATCAGGAGCAACATATTGATTTAAGGAGCCTTGCAAAGAAATCACAGCATCAGTGATTGCACTGAATGTCTCCACTCAGCCACAATCGTCTAAATGAGAAGGTGCATTAGGGAGAGAAACAAGGAGAATTAATACAAAGAAAGGGGGTTAATGTCTGCACGAGGGTAAATGAGAACAAAAAACCTTAATAAAGCAACTAATTTCAGCTTCCTACAAGTGGCTTATTAAAATTATGTTTTTTCTTTTAGTTGCAAATTGGCCACTTGCCCAGCCAGTCTGAATCTGGAGACATGTCAAATATACCCAACCCCTCTTTTTTGATCAGATATTTTCTTCAATTCACTGGATTATTTCATGTCTGAAGAAAAAGTGAGTACTTCCAGTCAGCAGAGAACTAAGAGAGTTGGTTGGTTCTAAATGTAGCATGAATCACATATTTTCAGCAATTTTCAGCCGATCACCTGACCTGCTGTCCAATGCAACTCAAGCCCCGAGCTAGGTGCCTGGGCTCCTCACGCGTTATAAGGGGAGAGTTAGGCACCTCAGGAAAGCATTGTCAGAAGCCAGCAGGCTACGGGGGGAGCTGTGTCAGCTAGCCAGGAGTGAAACGCAGAGGAAAGGCATGAGGGTTATGGCCCAACTGCATGACAGTACTCTGGCACCTGACTGCTATTCATCCTGGCCTTCTGTGCCCAGCTGAGTGGCCAGGAGGTGGCACCTATCTTCACTCAGGATTCTCAGCTGTGACTGCTCTCCTAGAGTTGGTGCCTAAGCCAGGGCAACTCCTTTGCATGAAAAAACACAAAGATACCCACACCCATTTATGCCCCATAGCCCTGAGATGTGAGATACCAGTTCTCAAATGTCTGCTCTGCCTGACTGAGAGCAGGGACTTGCACCCACACTCCAGGTGAGGGCCCTGACCACCAGGCAAGGGGGGGTTAAAGGTCAGGCTCTCAATCTCTCCGGTTGAAGCTGTTCCATTGTGTACAAATAAATATTCATTGGGTCAGAGAGGGGGAAGTGAGAGTGTGATTCTTTAGCTAGGTGGTCAGGACACTCACTGGGATGTGAGAGAATTAAATTCAAGTCTTTGTTCCAATGGCTAATCAGGGAGAGTGGGGAGTCAAACCTGCGTCTTATAGTGATAGACTCAATGGTTATGTCTAGACCTCAATTAATCACCTGTGCCTGGCCCATGGGGCTCAGGCTGAGGGGCCGCAAAATTGCGATGTGGGCACCTGGGGTTGGGTTGCAGCATGGGATCCCAGAGCTCAGGGTCCAGCCCAAGCCTGAAAACCTACACTGCAATTTTAGGGCCCTGTAGCTGGAGCCCCACAAGCCTGAGTCAGCTGACATGGGCCAGCTCAGGTGTTTAGTGGAAGTGTACTTACCCAATGAGCTCAATCTATTTAGCTTAACAAAGAGAAGGGATGACTTGATTATCGTCTGTAAGTATCTACATAGGGAACAAATATTTAACAATGGGCTCTTCAATCTAGCAGACAAAGGTATAACACAATCCAATAGCTGGAAATTAAAGTTAGACAAATTCAGACTGGAAATAAGGAGCAACATTTTAATGGTGAGCGTAGTTAATCATTGGAACAATTTACCAAGGTTTGTAGTGGATTCTCCATCAATGACAATGTTAAAATCACAATGGGAGGCTTTTCTAAAAGGTCTGTTCCAGGAATTATTTTGGGGAACTTCTCTGGCCTGTGTTATACCGGAGGTCAGACTAGATGATCACAATGATCCCTTCTGGCCTTGGGATCTATGCAAAGTCTCCCACACCCCAGACAAGTGCAATACCCATTGACAAGCCAGTCCCTCACCACACACACATGAAAAAGGACCTGACCTTCTTGGCCCGGATGTTTTTTCTGTGGGTTAGGCATGTCCTGACCACAGCTACTGGATTGGGTTCTGCAAGTAAGATAGATGGAGGAATGTGTATGCCCCGCCAGGACATAGGCATGAGCAATGACTTGGAACAGCTGGTTGGCTGTAAAGCAACACTAGAACTCATGCAGCTGCTGGTATGCCCAATAGCAGAAACTTGGGTACCTAAGAGATTTAAGTGCCTAGAGGGATAGGCACAGCTGAGCAGTGGTTTTGTGAATGTCACGGCTGCCTAAATGTTGGTTTTAGGCATCTAGAGAGGTAACTAGGCATCTAATTGCTTTGTGAATCTAGCTCTTAGAAGCCTAAGTCCCACTGACTTTCAATGAAGCGTAGGGTACGTCTACACTGCAGCTGGGAGATATACGTGTTATATGCCATCATGTGCCAGCAATGCCCCTCTGCCATATACATTGGCCAAACTGGACAACCTCTACACAAAAGAATAAATGGACACAAATCTGACATCAGGAATCATAACAGTCAAAAAACAGTGGGAGAACACTTCAACCTCTCTAACCACTCAGTGACAGACTTGAAGGTGGCAATTTTGCAACCAAAAACTTCAAAACAGACTCCAAAGAGAGACTGATGAACTTGAATTAATATGCAAATTAGATACAATTAAGTTGGGTTTAAACAGAGACTGGGAATGGTTGGGTCATTACACTAATTGAATCTATTTCCCCATGTTAAGTTATTCTCACACCTTCTATGGGTCATCTCGATTATCACTTCAAAAGTTTTTTTTCTCCTGCTGATGATAGCTCATCTCAATTGATTGGCCTCTTACAGTTGGCATGACTACTTCCACCTTTTCATGTTCTCTGTATGTATAAATATCTTCTTTCTGTGTGTTCCATTCTATGCATCCGGTGAAGTGGGCTGTAGCCCACGAAAGCTTATGCTCAAATAAATTTGTTAGTCTCTAAGGTGCCACAAGTACTCCTGTTCTTTTAGCATAAGTAGTTAACACATATTCTGAGTGACCATTCATGGTAGAGTGGCCTATTAACACCCCTACATAGTCATAGGACAAAAAGGGTGGGGGGTTAGTGGGTTACAGTTTGTTGTAATAAGCCATGAATCCAGTGTCTCTGTTCAGTCCATGATTTTTAGAGCCCATCAAGAGTTATGAATTTAAGCTCCCAGGGTCATCTTTTGAAGAGTTGTGCAAGTTTCCTTTGAGGATGAGGACTTATAGGTCAGATATAGAGTGATCACTGTGGGGGGAGGAGGGGGCGGAGAAGTGTTCCGCCACAGGCGATAGGGTGTTTTTGTCTTTTATCATTTTCCTGTGTGAGTTCTTTCAAGGGTGAAGTGATTGTCTGGTTTCACCCACATAGGGCTGGTCTACATTAGTGCTTAAGTTGATGTAACTTATGTCGCTCTGGGCTGTGAAAAAGGCACCCCCCGAGCAATGTAAGTTACATTGACCTAAGCACTGTCCACACTGGCGCTATGTTGGTGGAAGACACTCTCCTGATGACATAATTTCCGCCTCTCCCAGAGGAGAAGTCATACAGCATCTTCGCCAGACGCACTACAGTGTCGTAGCTGCATCGGTGCAGTTGTGCCAATGTAGCAATCTAGTGTAGACTTGCCATGGTTGTCAGCGGGGCATTTAGTGCACTGGATGAGGTACAGCACATGTTGTGATAAGCATGTGCAGGATCCATGGATCTTGAAAGGTGTGTTGCGGGGGGTGTTGTAGTATTGGAGATACGTCTACAGATTTTGCATTTGTTGTTGTGGCAGGGTCTGGTGTGGCTTTGAGTTGGCATGTCCTGGTCGGTGGGGAACTTGCTTCTGATGATGAGCTTGAAGAGGCTGGAGGGTTGTTTGAAGGCCAGAAGTGGGAGTTCAGAAAAGATTTCCTTCAGCATGGGGTATTATCGAGTACAGGTTGTAGCTGTTTGAAGATACACCATATGTGTTCCTGTGAAGGGTGGCAGGTAACAACTAAAGGTGTGTGATAGGAGGAAGGTTTATATAATTGTATTGAAGCAGATTCTCTTGGGATATTTGGGTGGCCCATTCCATGATGTGATCTACTTCTCTGGTGGAGTGTCCTTGTTTGGTGAAGGCAGTTTTAAGCATTTTAAGGTGAATATCCCAGACTTTCTCCTTAAATCATATTCTGTGGTCTCTAACTATCTGGCTGTAAATAATAGATTTCTTGATGTGTTTGGGGTGGTTACTGGATCTATGAAGGTAGGTGTGATGATCCATGCATTTCTTGTATATAGTTGTCTGTAGGGTTCCACTGTTGAAGCTGATTGTGATGTCCAGGAAGTTAATGTTAGTATGGGAGTATTTCAGAGAGAGTTTAATGGATGGGGGGTGGTTGCTGAAGTTATGGTGGAAATTATGAGAGAGTTTAAGCCATCTATCAAGAAGATGAAATCATCATCGATGTATCTTGGGTAAATCATTGGTTTGGGGGTGCATTGGTCCAGAAATTCTTCTTCAAGGTGGCCCATGAAAAAGTTGGCATTTTGGGGAGCCATCCTAGTACCCAGGACTGTTCGCATGGTTCAGAGGAGGAGTTTGGCAATGAGTTTGGGGTGGATATCTGAGGGTTCCCCAATCTATTCCATCTTTTATTTAGCTGTGATGCTCTGAGTACCTTTCCCAGACTTGAAGAACAGCTCTGCGTGGCTCGAAAGCTCGTCTCTCTCCGTCAAACAGAAATTGAGCCAATAAAAGATATTACCTCATCCAACTTGTCTCTCTACTATTCTGAGATCAATATGGCTACAACTACACTGCATTTTAAAATCTGGGCCTTTTTGCTGCCAAATAGACATAAAACATTTTAAAGATAATTGCCATTCTGCTAAGCCATCTTTCCTTGTTTGTTTTATGATGTATGGAAAAGACATTACTTTCATTCAGATTCTGTTTAAAACTCATCTTTCAACAGCACTAAATCTCTCATGGCTGCCACAATGTATTGTTCACTTCCCAACTCCTTGTGATAACACCCGTTCAGATTTTTTAACCCTATCAAATGGCATTTGACTGTTCAGATAAAAGACTTTTTTTCCAATTTACATGAACTAATTTTTGTCTTATTCTTCCAACTTCAATCAGCTATAATTTACTGACATTGACAGTAAAACCAAAAATCCCATTTCTGAACATCAATCATTTTTGGCATTTTCTAAAGGAAATCAGGGAGTAATGTCACAGGCAAAGGAAAAGTCAGTTTGTTATACTTTATTCCTCTCAATCAATGCCAAAATTGTTACCATCTGAACCAGTGTGTGTTTTACAGTAGTTAAAAAACAGGGGAATGGGAATCAGAACTCCTGGGGGTTATTCCCTGAATTGCTGTGGAATCTCTCAAGTTTACTTCCTTCATTTATAAAATTCTCAGTAAACCCTGGTCTACACTGAGGGTGGGGGGTGGGTGGGAAATCGATCCAAGGTACGCAACTTCAGCTACGTGAATAACGTAGCTGAAGTCAACGTACTTAGATCGACTTACCGTGGTGTCTGCACTGCGGTGAGTCGACTGCTGCTGCTCCCCCGTCGACTCCGCCTGCACCTCTCACGGTGGTGGTGTACAGGAGTTGACGGGAGAGCGCTCGGGGGTCGATTTATCACATCTAGACTAGACGTGATAAATCGACCCCCGCTGGATCGATCGCTGCCCGACGATTTGGTGGGTAGTGAAGACATACCCTTAGTGCCCAAATCATATGCTCTGGGTGTCCATTATATAAAATTATATGATCTATGATTTATAAACTGCTTACCTCACCTCAAAGAATAAGTAAATTACCTTCTGCAAAAATCATCATCCCCACTCTATAGTAAACATAATACTAAACCCTTTATTTGTGACTTTGGGTATGTCCATACCTCAACTTGAATACTTCTCCATTGGGATCATCATTAACTCCCGCCCCAATGTGTTGTGTGGCTTAGTGTTGATTACAGGGAAGGTTTCCTGATCTGACTCAACTAGGACCAGGGAATCTGAATGAGCTGTCGACTGGCAAGTGAGAGCTCTGTGTGGCTCAAAAGCTCATCTCTCTCACCAACAGAAGTTGGTCTAATAAAAGACATTGTCTCACCCATCTTGCCTCTCTAAATGTGGTGCCAGACAGACACTCAGAATCCAGATTTTATTTCTTGCTGCCAAAGCAGAAGCACTAGGGGATGGCCTGACACAGTGCTCGGTTCATTCTGGCTCTGTGCAGAAAGTTGTGTCAGGGGCACAGCTGGCTCCCAGTCTGGTCAGTAGCAACCCAGCAAGCTCAGGTGGGCCCCCTCCAAATGGTTACATGTCCTGATTGGGCAGAGGAGCCAGCAGCCTACTCCTTCAGCTGCTCAGTGCATACCACCCCTGCAGCTGCGCTTACCCTGCTCTCGCTTCCACTTCCTGCTCCAGTCCTCCTGCCTTGCTCTAAGCCCTGCTTTGGTCTGGAGTTTGATTCCTGGTTCTGACTCCTGGCTACAACCCTGACTACAACTCTGGATTACCCTTTGCCTTAGACTTTACTCCTGACTCCCAGCTCTGACTGTTGACAGTCTCTGACTACGACTCTGGCTTATCCTTTCATTTCTGACTGGTTCTGACCTTCTGCTTCACCCTTGGACCAGTGCCTGATCCAGGGCCGGCTCTAGGCACCAGAAAAACAAGCTGGCGCTTGGGGCGGCACATTTTTAGGGGCGGCATTCTGGCGCAGGCCATGCCGCCCCTAAAAATGTGCCCCGGCCGCCCGAACTCACTTCCGCTGCTGCCGCTCACGCGCCGCTGTTCGCCCGTCCCTCCCAGGCTCTCAAACCCGGGAGGGAGGGGGAGATCCCGAGCGGCCGCGGCGCGCAAAACAGCTGATTCGCGCGCCGCGGCCGCTCGGAATCTCCCCCTCCCTCCCGGGTTTGAGAGCCTGGGAGGGAGGGGGAGACCCCGAGTGGCCGCGACGCATGCGCTGCTTCTCCCTCTCCCTCCCTCCCTCCCTCCTAGGCTTGAGAGCCTGGGGGGAGGAGGCAGGGCTGGGGATTTGGGGAAGGGGCAGAGGCCGGGCCGGGGGTGGGGTAAGAAAAAAACGGGGGGGGGGGGCGCCAAAATTGTTTTCGCTTGGGTCGGCAAAAATCCTAGAGCCGGCCCTGGCCTGATCCCTGTATCTTCACCTGCCATCACTCAAACTCCAACCAGAACCATTAGCCAAGATCCTGCTCCACCCATCAGGGAGGCTGCCCGTGCCTTGGCAGCTTACAAGTTGAAGAACTCAAGCCTCAAACGCACACACTCTCACACACACACTCACACTAGGCGACATACTAGATTGCAAATCAACTCCGAACATGACGAACAAGGGTGAACATTATGTTGAGGACCCTATTTGTGATGCAGTTGTTCTAAATCTTACCTCTGTCCCATAAGCTTGTATGAAGAGGCAGCAAGAAGAGTCTGTATGAGAGCCCGTAGTGAATGGATACACTAGTAGTTTAGCTAGAAACATTGCTTAAGAGGAATAATTTTCAAAGGAACACAGGAGAGATAGGCACTCAAGCATCCCTTGGTGCTGGTGAAAATCTCCCCCTAAACTTAGTGTGTGTTAAGTGCTGTTACAAATGCTTGTTTGTATGTATGTATGAAATACAGTGACTTACAGATAGCAGATGCTCTATCTACACTTTTGAAAAATTCTACTGCAGCTAACAGAATTATGCCTTTTAAAGTAGCAGAGACCTTCTAAATTGGTGGAACTTTCAAAGTGCATCTACTGTACTGATGAGTGGTTCCTCTCTGTTTGAAGGTGCTCTCAGCACAATGTAAAGTTTAGGGTTTTAATGCAACAGCCATGGTTTAGAATCTATGAATCTTTCTGCAGAAGGTAGCCGCACATGGTGCTATATCAACAAGATTGATATGTTCTGATATCACTAATTACAGGGTTTGCTTTTTCTTTTTTTTTCTTTTTCTTTTTTTATATATATATATTAATGTGGACTGCACAAAATTCAGTCATGACCTGAATTTACAAGAGGATTTCAGGAATTAAATTAAGCTCCAGTGAGTGAGAGAGAGAGAGAGAAGTAATAAAAATAAAATAAGGCCAACATTTTCAAATGGAAGCCAAAACCAGAAGTTAATTCAACCTGCCATAAGATCAACCACACCTCTAAAAAGACAATAGTGGCTATTCGTAAAACCTTGTTAATCTGACTTTAGATAGATATGATTACCTCAGTATTTACAGCACTTCCAGCAGTTCCCTTCACTTGATATAGGGTATAAAACAGACCACTAAAGGTATAGTTACTTAGTTATTCAAGGCAAGTAGCAAATTTTTAAGGGTTGCTACTTTATTTCACACATTTTTTTTGTATTCTTAAATTACAATTAATTCCTAAAAGGCCTTTTTATTATCAAGAAAACAGGTCTGTCATGAAATGTAATTAGCAAGTCATGAAAGTCTTTACTCCACAGAAATTCAGAATTCTGTGTTCTTGACAGTACAGCATTCACAGAGTTCAGCAGCTCATGTGCCAAGGAACAAAAATTAGATTCTGGAATTAATGCTATTATGGATCTCTTACATGAAGCTGGCATTGCTGCCTTTTGTTGCACTCCCACGTATCATGGCACATGAAGACTTAGGGTGCAATTGGCTCTATTGAAGTCAATATTACACCTTAGTTGACTTCAAGTGAGGTCAGGGTAGCCTTGGTTTCTTCCTATGCAGCAATACTGAAGCTGGACTACTGGGATTGTATGTTAATATAAAACTGTTAGTGACATGACTTTGCAAAGCTGGGCGGGCAACCTTCTAAAAAGCATGGGATAATGTATTTGCTGCAGACTAGAAAACAAACTGACCTGGAGCTTTCTATCAGGCTTTTCCATGTTATGGCTCATGTGCCTGACAATCCCCTGTAGCAATTCTGACTACGTCTATGCATAGCCTGACTGTGGATAAAAGGAAGAGGAGGCATCTTCCTTGTGCTCACAGTTCTTCAGCACTTAGGGCATATGAGCGAAAGCTCTCGTGATGAACACATGCATACGCAGTCTTCTAGTATTTGTGCCTCATATGAAAAACTGAGCATCTGCCAAGGAACTAGCTGATGTTGTGCAGTTACAGCTGGTTGTTGTTATTCTCAAGAGGAATGTGCAACCTCTATTTTATATGCTGTGGGTAAAATTCACCTCTCAGTTATATCAGTGCAACTCCATTCACCATCATCAAGTACACAACAATGCCAGATATACTGGAAAAGCTTTATGGATCAGAAGTATTATCTATCTATGCCATTTCTAATGCACCCAACTCTTACGTATTTTGTCCACAGAGATGTTGCTATTCTGCTGTCCCAAGTTTAAATGCTTTTGGTTTTGGATTTCCCCCCTCCCGCCCCCGCTCCTTGTTTTTCAGACTTGGTAGTGCAGACAGTATTTTGCATCATGTCAGGAAAAGGGCTGGGACTGGGTTCCTGTCTTATCTTCTCCACAGATGGGTCCCACTCCACAGGTCAATAAAACCCTGCTCTGAAGAGTTTGGGATCTGAGAGTGGTCATGTTGCAGTAGGATGCTGATGCCTCAGTTTGGAGAGGGCAGGGAGGGGAGAGGAGCGGGGCATAGAGAGGTGATGTCCAAGGCAACTAGGACATGAACTTTTAAGTGCTTTAAACTCTCGTTTTCATTTCAAGAAAATATGATCATGTGATTAGAATACTGTACAAGAACTAGAAACAACAATATAAGTCCTATGGGGATTGTACATGGTATGCTTTTCTGAGATGCACATGGTCACGGGGTTCGCTCCACTCACCACTGTGGCACCTACTTGTGCCTCATCTGGCGATTAGCTCGCCATGGGTTTCCCAGCCCCTTGCCCTTATGCTCCAGAAGCCGCAGCGCTTCCTCTTTGTGGCTTTGCCCTCTTGCCAGGTCACTATAGTTTTCCCCATTCCGGGATATCAAAGTCTCTCTAAACAAGTCACCTCGTCTTCTAAGTCCACTGCCCTGTCCATGTCATGCACCCCTTGTGGCTGGTAGGGGAACCCAGGCCTGGCCTCTACCCTGGGTTCCAGCTTAGGGACCCTACAATCAGTAGCTAAGGTCCATGCAGCCTCATGCTTGCTGCTCTTTTCCCTGGGCCTCTTCCAACTCCTTTCAAACCTGAGAATGACTGCGGACACTGTCTCCCAGCAGCCTCCTTCTCCTCTCCTCTCCCAGCCTCTTCCTGCCAAGCTGTGCGTCAGACTCAGCTAGATCTGTATATCCGGCTTACACCTCACGCAGTGCAGCCCTTCCTCTCAAGTAGCCCTTTCCAAGGCATTTGAACCCCATTCAGGGTGGTGTGGGGTGAACACCCCATCACACACACCATCAAGTGTGATTTTGATTTTGATTTTCTGTTTTGTTTAGGGTTTTATTTTTATTTATCATGAGGGCACAAATTAGCCACGAAAAAAAAATGTCCACACAATTGTGTGCGCCTAACTTTGAAAACCCCTTAATCTCTGGCCAAGGATGTCAAAAAGGCTGTTTATCTGACTGCAAAGTTCCTACCCAAATGATGAAAGGGAGGTGCCATCACTCCCAAAACTCTAAGTTGGATTAACTTCAAAAATCAAATCAGTTTCCAGAGCTGCAGAGTTAGCTTTTGGCTCTGGTGACTAAGAATAGCATGCCACAGATGGTGAAGAGAGGTGTAGTATTATAATTAGATCTTTCCATGAATAGTCCGCCCAGAGTGAGGTAAAAATAGTGTATTTGCCTTTCATTACTTTATTATTTAGTAAAGAAAAGAAGAACTTTCAAAACATCTATTATCCTCTAGGACTATAAACAAATCATTTTCTATCTATACTAGGTTAAAAAAAATACGTTTTTTTCTAAGGATTCTACTTCCCCCATTTCATGCGAAGAGACCAGACCTAACAGCTCCCAGCAAACTTTCTATTAAATAAATTTTAAAAACAAGTTTTGCCCTATTCTACAATTCTACATGTTTTTCATTAATACATGATATCACCTGAACAGAAATAAAATAGTCAACAGATGTTAATTTGATGCCTCCATTTGGAAATATGTTCATACTTTCTTCAGGGACAGTGCTCATAAATTAATGTAATTTGAAACCATCAATACAGAACACTATAATTCAACAAGGTTATTAAAGATGTGTTGACTCTAGTCCAATAAATCTCTCTCAATCCGCTTTGAAGATCTCAGATATTTGTGTCATAGTATAGAGCCGCTTTCCTTCTTCAAAGTACATTACAGCATCAAATATTCTCCCTTACTCTCCCGTCGGTTCATAGTCTGCTTTCTGTAAGATAGATCACTGAATTAACAATTTAAGAAGATTCAAACCCACACCCTGCCCTCCTCAAGAAAAGTATTTGTTTATGTCTACGTATCTCTGATCGCAGAGGGTTCTGATGTCTCTCCCTGCTCCATATTTATACTTGTATTTTTCCCCCTTCAGTGAAATGTTTTAAAATTCATTTTAAAAGAAAAAGTTGCCCACTCCTAAATCCCTGATTCTCAAACTGAAAATAAATTCTGATCAACACATGCTTAAGGGTCTAGTATCTCATTACCAGCCTTCCACCCTAGGAGGACAGAGTGTACTACTTCAGAGCCGGCCAGCCCCATTGCCTGATCCAGCAAAGGGAATGATACTAGCTAATACAGATTGCTTTTTCCTTACAGGAGGCCCAACGTTGCTCCTATTGAAGTTAAAATAGGAACACTTTCCTTAACTAGAAATAATTTTAATGGGAACTGGGCATCCAAATCCCTGAAATGGCTTTGAAAATCTCAGCCATGAAACCTACAAGACTGAAAGCCTTCAGACCCACCTTTAAGCAAGCAAAAGAAAAACCCCATAAACTTGAACAATATTATCTCTCACCCTGAAGGATCAATGCAACAAATAATTGTGTGTGCAGTATAATTAAAATAAAGAGCTAATCAAACATGCCAAGCTATCCTTTGACAGGAACGAACATGAGACAAAGTTGAATGCAAGATACTAAACCAAAACACAAAAATTCAGACTGTGACACTTCGCCAGGGTACCCAGGGCTGTGAGGCCCCTTACTACGACCTCCCCTTAGCATGAGAGAGCCTTGTCTGTGCCTGCCAGGGGTCAACTTCCCAACTCCACCATCCACAGGCCACACAAGCACTGCCTTCTAGGCTTCGCAGGCCCCACTGTTACTCTACAAGTTAGCAATTGGCACCTTCCTGGTTTTCCAACTCCCTGGTGTATCCTGGTCCTCTGGGCACTCTCAGTATTCACAGGTTCGCTGCTTCCAAAAAAGCAACACACCCCAGATTACCAGTTCAACCTCTGACCACCACTCTATTTAACGCACGGCACTTAGATAAATTTATAGTGAAAGTAAGTACAAGTTTATTTAACAAAGCACAGAGATTCAAGTGATAGCAAGTAGAAATATTGGAAATAAATGGTCACAGCTAAAAGAAATTGAAGACCCATTCAAGATCCTAGACTTTAACTTGTTACTCAGGTGTTCCAGAGTAATACTGACCCCAAATCTTTTCAATGCTTTGCAACCAGGCTTGGCTGTGACCCTCCTTTCATGAGACTAGTATGCTTTCAGTTTTCCCTCTAGGTAAAGAACCTCATGGGTTTCCTTGTACCTTATAGTATCCCAGAACAATCATGTGTCTTTATTCATAACCAGGACATCCCCCTGCTGTTTATTTCATCCTGTAAATTTACTCTCTTGTAAGATTTCAGTATTTTTCACTCAACCCTGTCTCAGTATTAGGCATAAACTGTGAGGCACACAAATCACAAATGACCAGCTCAGGAGATAGGTGTGTCTTACCTCCTGCCTGAAAGGAACATGTCCGAGATACGTCACCTCCTGGTGACCTACCTTAACTCCAAGACCTTAAGAACATAATTCTCAGCGTAGATACTAGGGCTGTCAATTAATGGCAGTTAACTCACGCGATTAACTCAAAAAATGAATCACGATTAATCGCAGTATTAAACAATAGAATACCAACTGAAATATATTAAATTCTTTTGCATGGTTTTCTACATATATCGATTTCAATTACACCAGAATACAAAGTGTACGGTGCTCACTTTATATTATTTTTATTACAAATTCTTGCACTGTAAAAATGATAAACAGAAGAAATAGTATTTTTCAATTCACCTCATACAAGTACTGTAGTGCAATCTCTTTATCATGAAAGTGCAACTTACAAATGTAGGGTTCTTTTTGTTACATAACTGCATTCAAAAATAAAACCATGTAAAACTTTAGAGCCTACAAGTCCACTCAGTCCTACTTCTTGTTCAGCCAATCGATAAGAGAAACAAATTTGTTTACCTTTACGGGAGACAATACTGCCCACTTCTTAATTACAATGTCACCTGAAAGTGAGAATAGGCATTTGCATGGCACTGTTGTAGCTGGCGTTGCAAGGTATTTACATGCCAGATGCACTAAAGGTTCATATGCCTCTTCATGCTTCGGCCATTGTTCCAGGGAACATGCTTCCATGTTGATGACGCTCATTTCAAAAAAAAAAAAAAAAAAAAAAAAAAAAAAAAAAAAAAGCATTCATTAAATTTGTAACTGAACTCCTTGGGGGAGAACTGCATGTCTCCTGCTGTGATTTACCCACATTCTGCCATATATTTCATGTTATAGGAGTCTCGGATGATGACCCAGCACGTGTTGTTCGTTTTAAGAACACTTTCATTGCAAATTTGATAAAATGCAAAGAAGATACCAGTGTGAAATTTCTAAAGATAGCTACAGCAGTCGACCCAAGATTTAAGAATCTGAAGTGCTGTCCAAAATCCGAGAGGGATGAGGTGTGAAGCATGCTTTCAGAAGTCTTAAAAGAGCAACCCTCCAATGTGGAAACTACAGAATCCAAACTACCAAAAAAATCAACCTTCTGCTGGTGGAATCTGACTCAGATGATGAAAATGAACACGCATCGGTCCACATGGGCAGAACCCGTCATCAGCATGGACGCATGTCCTCTGGAATGGTGACTGAAGCATCAAGAGATATAAGAATCTTTAGCGCATCTGGCATGTAAATATCTTGCAACACCAGCTACAACAATGCCATGCAAACGCCTGTTCTCACTGTCAGGTGACACTGTAAAGAAGAAGTGGGGAGCATTATCTCCTGCAAATGTAAATAAACTTGTTTATCTGAGCGATTGGCTAAACAAGAAGTAGGACTGAGTTGACTTGTAGGCTCTAAAGTTTTATTCTGTTTTATTTTTGAATGCAGGATTTTTTTGTACATAATTCTACATTTGTAAGTTCAGCTTTCATGATGAAGAGATTGCATTACAGTACTCGTAATGGGAGAATTGAAAAAGATTTTTTGTTTTTTATAGTGCAAATATTTGTAATCAAAAATAAATATAAAGTGAGCACTGTACACTTCGTATTCTGTGTTGCAATTGAAATCAATATATTTGAAAATGTAGAAAACATCCAAAAATATTTAAATAAATTGTATTCTATTATTGTTTAACAGAGCGATTAATTGTATTAATCGTGTGATTAATCGCGATTAATTTTTTTAATCGCTTGACAGCCCTAGTAGATACATCACCCCTTAACTATTACCTGTGCATACATTTCTCAGTGATTACGATGACCAGTGAGCTACTGGCTCTTGGTAAAGACCTCACATGCCACCCTTTGGTGAACTATTATGTATACCTCTGATAAAAGGGATCCCTGTAAGCCCTATGATCCCTGGATCACACAGACTAAGTACACCATGATATTCTCCTGAAATCTGTACTGAGACTGACCATTTGAGATCACCACGATGAACGAGAATGATGTATTCTCCTCACAAACACTGCCGACTTCGAGTGGGAAGATTCTGAAGCTGTATTCTTTGGTGGTGCTGCAAACAGACACTACAAGCACTTGAGATCTAAAAAGGTTGATATGTTTTGTATGCAAACTTCAATAGCTCAAAAGAAAAGGAAAAACAGCCACTTAACATGAGGGGGAATACAATTATTGCTGTTGACTTCCATGACATGGGAGAAGACAGGAAGATAATCCTCTAAAAACTTTTACTATTTAACAAGTTAAAGCACAACAGCTTTCTGTGCCTTTAAACTAACTGGGGGGAAAACAGATTTAGTAGCACGTTGTTTTATTTAACCCTAAAGCTCGTACAGACTCTGCACTTGGTAGAACACAGCTCAGACTTGAAAGATCAATGACTGGAGCTGGGGAGGCAAAGGTGACTTTATCCTGGGGCCAGCCAGGGTGCTGGTTAATCCCCTGGCATGCTGAAGAGAAGCCTCTGGGCTGCTTTAAGTTGTGCTCTGGCCACATCCTCTAGCCCCCAGCCACAGCTGCTATGCAGGGAGCTAGTGGGCTTGTTACAGAGTTGATGCAACTTTATGGAAGGGGGCTGAGTATCTCATCCTTGAATTTTAAAGAATCAGTAAATGTGTTACTTCGTTAAATGTAGCAACAATAGTATAACCTACCTGTAACTGTTCTTCTTTGAGACGTGATGCAGACATGTATTCTCTTTAGGTGTATGTGCCCAGCACACCGGAGCCGGAGAACCTTACCTATCAGTACCAGAGGGGTAGCACTCATGCCCTGTCACCCTAGCCCCTCCTCTGGCCATATAAGGTTGCGGCCGCCCCATCCCCCTCCATTCCTTCACACCAAACATCAGAAGTACAGACTCCAGTGCAAAAGGGAAGGCGGGTGGGTTGTGGAATACATGTCTGCATAGCATCTCGAAGAACAGTTACAGGTAGGTAACCATTTTTTCTTCTTTGAGTAGATGCAGCCACGTATTCAACTTGCGTGACTCACGAGAAGTACTTGGAGGAGGTGGGGCTCAGTCTATTTGATTGCCTTCCCCAAGTCTGTATCTGGATGCAGCAGTAAAGGCAAAATGGTTTGTAAAAGCATGCACAGAAGACCAAATGGCAGGCCTGCAAATGTCCAATATAGGAATAGTATCAGAGTGGTAGCCGTGATAGTCTGTATCCACAAAAACATTGAGGAGTCCGGTGGCACCTTAAAGACTATCAGATTTATTTGGGCATAAGCTTTCGTGGGTAAAAAAACAAAAACAAAACCCTTCTTCAGATGCATGGAGTGAAAATTACAGATACAGGCATAAATATACTGACACATGAAGAGAAGGGAGTTACCTTACAAGTGGAGAACCAGTGTGGACAGGGCCAATTCAATCAGGGTGGATGTGGTCCACTCCCAATAATTGATGAGGAGGTGTCAATACCAAGAGAGGGAAAATTGCTTTTGTAGTGAGTCAGCCACTCCCAGTCTCTATTCAAGCCCAAATTGATGGTGTTAAATTTGCAAATGAATTGTAGTGCTGCAGTTTCTCTTTGAAGTTTTGTTGTTGAGGGATGGCTACTTTTTAATCTGTTACAGAATGTCCAGGGAGATTGAAGTATTCAGTTTAGGTGGCCAGTTTTGCAGTCTTGTCCCTCTCTCCAAGTACTGAATCAAACAAGAATAAAGTGATTGTTCCTCAAAGATACCAATCCATGTGGAAAAAATATGAACAGTCATCAAGTGGGGTAGAGGAGCCCAGACACATTACAGGATGAGTAGAAAGCAAACTATATTGACCTCATTGCCCTACATACAAATGAAAAAGCTTTCACTTGTTTCAAGGGTGAATAAACCCTGACCTGCCTTCTCACTGGAGTGTAAGTTCAGGTATCTCATTCGCTTCTGTAGAAAAATATCACCTGTTCCCTCAACCTAAGATCAGGTTGAACAAGTTTAAATTCTTATATATAAATTTTTCCTCTAATTTTCAAAGAACAGAGAGGTAAATAGACTTAAAAGGGAACACAGTAACCACCCAGCTCACTACCCGGAATTCCTTATTTCTATTCCATTCTCTCTCAGGGCTTGTTGATCCAAACACTGAGTTCGTTGCAAACTGGTGGTAAATCAACCTTGGACTAGCCTGCTGCACACTGAGCATCTGCGTGGACTCTGCTGTTGCGTGATAAAAGTTCTCCAGTGCGCTTTGATCTATGCTGCTTTGAAATGGGAGCAGATTAAAGCCCACTAGTGAACTTTGTGCGCAGCAGCAGGGTCCATATGGACACTTAGTACGCAGCAGGCCACCGTAAAATTTGCACCCCATCTTGCCTGAACCAACCATTCATATAGACAAGCCCTCAGAGGCCAATCTGAGCTTAGGAAAGCAGTGAAACATCCTCGGGTCCACTCTGCTTTCATTTTAGAGACAATTTGGTCTACTATAGATAGAATTTGCATTGCTCACATTCAAGACAGTATTTCCCTCACCCTTGCTGATATTCCCACACACACACTTCATTTTCACCTACTTTTTTCCCCACCAGACATATTGAAATCATCCAGTCCCTTAAAAAAACTCCTCTCTTGATCTGCTTTCCGTAGTGTCATTTCATCCTGACTTACCTATCATACATCCCCACTCTGGCCTTTGCCTCTTTAACCCTCCTTTAAAACATGCTGGGTAGAGGAAGTGTGCTACCCAAGACTCTAGCCTTCCCCTTCTTGTTTTTAGCTCTCCAGATACTGGCTGCTAACTGCCCCATGCCTTTGTCTGTCTCAGACACTTCCTTGCTCCCTTTGCTCCATTAGTACCCGCTCCTTTTCTCTCCCATAGCAGTGTGGACATTGCTAGTGCCAGAGAGTTCTCCAGAACAGCTTGAGCCATTTGGAGCAACTTTCCTGTATCTCTTTGCCTCTCACTCCCTAGCTCTTTTCAAAATTTGCCTTAAAATGCCAACTAGCTTATGGCTTCAATTTCTCTCCATTATTGGATTTGCCTTTATTGTTTGGTGCTTACTTTATTCATCTTGCAATACACTTGCACTACTGTTTTCTACTACTTATCCCCTAAATTCTCTACTCTGATCTATTAATTAACTCTCTAAAGCATTTCAGGATAATGTTTCTATGAAAGACACCATCCCAATAAAGTCATCTTGCACTGCATTCTGTTCAAAACTAGTGGTTTTTCACAGCCTTCCAGAATCTCAGGGGAACATTTTAATGGTTACAAAAAAAGAGTAATTTGAAAAGGGAATTTGTTCAATAAGAAAATGTTATAGGGTCATTTCTTAGTGCTGGATATGGGGGTCTGAGCCAAGTACAGTAACTCCCATTACTGTTAATGAGTGTTGACCATCTAGTTCAGTATCTGTGCTAAAAATGTTCCCCCAAGGGTTTAATTTAAAAACTACAAAAGCAAGAAAATTCTAAGCAATGAATGAATCTATCTAGCCTCAGTAATAAACACTAAAAGATATGTTGTAATACCAATATGCCCTTAAGGAAAAAGGTTCCGTTTAGTTTAAAATTCTCTTGAATTTATCTGGGAGTTTAATTTAAACCCTCAACATTATTTTGGGTTTGTTTTTTTTAACTGAACAGTTTTCTGTTTAACCAGGTTTTTTTCCTTTTATTACATTTCCTTCATATAAGAAACAGGCATCTTTACAGATAAGAACAAATATCTTTATACATCATCACGTGTCTTAAAACAAGGTACACCATAAGCACTGCCAGGCAACTGCTCTACAAAATATTAATTTAAGAAACTGCAGTGGAATAAGGGGAATACTTTGACTTTTCAGAATTAAAGTTACCTAACAAGGTAAAGTAAAGTATTATGCTAAGTCAGCAGTGTTCCATTAACACTTCTATCTTGGAAGTGAAGTTACAAAAATATAGCTCTGCTCTGAGGCATTTTCATGAACTTTTGTCCATGTCAAACTCAGAATTTTTTTTCCCAAAGACAAGCATGTATAAATTATTTTATTAATATTAATGGGGTCATACCAGGGAAACATTAATTGAGCAGAAATTTGTCATTAGATTCCTTCCACATGACTAAATACTAATTAGATGGCTATTTTTTTCTTGAAATACTCTTTCTACTTGAGAGAGGTTAAGAAGCCCATTTTAGTGCGTGCATTTTATTCCTTACAGCAAAATAATAATAATACAAAAACCTAACAAAAACATCTCACAGTATGCAACTATGTTCTGTGATATTGTAAGAGGAAACAAGGAAGCCTGTTATTAAAGCATCTCCCTCCGCATTTTTTCAAGAAAGTAATTTGAAAAATGTATTGATCTTATTTCAAGAAGTACTTACTAAGTTTTCAGTCCTGAAGTAAATTTCCCTAAACCAGGATGGAGTTCTGCAAAGAGAGCTATATTGAAAAGTTGGGTTTCATTTTGTCTTAGATTTACACTACCTGGAGCTAAATAAACTTTGGGGGGAGGGAACGTGTAAGTTCATTTTGCAAGTACTGTAGGAGGCCTTCCTGCCAAAAGAAGTCCCATGAAATGTGTGTGGCTGGCTTTCATGGATCACAGAAGGGCACTGGAGCCATTTCTGAAAAATGGTGGGGGGCTTGCCTGGGCACCTGTCTGATAGGAAGCATGCTGCAGAGGAGGTGTATTAAATGTTTGTGAATATGCAAGAAAATATAATTCCAAACACTGACCTTTCAGGCACAGCTGAAAGTAATTCAGTTTTGCTATATACTGACTGCAAATCAAGAGATGGTACATAGGTGTTATTCCTGGAAGGTATATGATCAATAATAGTACCCGAAGTGTCATTCTAACACATTTTAAAAATGAACGGTTGATAGACGGCTAGCAATGGGATAACTATGTCGCCTTCCAGCTCAGGGCGAGAATATAAAGTGGCAGGTCAATAAACTGCTTGATTTGTATTCCAGAGTTATCAAAGTTAAATGATGCATCTGGAAAATGATAGACACCCTCATTTTTAATGTTTAAGGGTGACCAATGATTTTTAACTCTCTGTCTCCCTCCTAACTCACCTCTGGTTTCCCTTCTTCTCCGACTCTCCATCCATCTCAACCAGAGCCTTCATTTCTTTTCCAAATAGAGATGAGGTTTCTTTTTGCAGGCTGGGGAACGAGCACTCAGAGGATTACTTCCCCTCTGCCCCCTCACTGCACCTTCCCTTCCTCTCCTTTACTGTTCCCCTCAGGTTCATCTAGTCCGGGGTAGGCAACCTATGGCACGTGTGCCAAAGGTGGCACGCAAGCTGATTTTCAGTGGCACTCACACTGCCCGGGTCCTGGCCACCGGTTCAGGGGGCTCTGCAGTTTAATTTAATTTTAAATGAAGCTTCTTAAACATTTTAAAGACCTTATTTATTTTACATACAACAATAGTTTAGTTATATATTATAGACTTATAGAAAGAGACCTTCTAAAACCGTTCAAATATATGACTGGCACGCGAAACCTTAAATTAGAGTGAATAAATGAAGACTCGGCACACCACTTCTGAAAGGTTGCCGACCGCTGATCTAGTCCAAGGCCCGAATAGATGATCTGAATGGTCCCATCTGACCTTCTGCATAAGACAGATCATAGAACTGACCAAGTGGTTCCGGCATCAAGCCAATAAATTCTGGTTGAGCTAGAGCGTATATTTTGGAGAGCCATCCAAACCAACCTTGATTTAAAGAATTCAAATGATGAAGAATATACCTTGGCCCTAGGTCAGTTATTCCACTGGTTAATTACCCTATTAAAAATTGCACCATATTTCTAGTATGAATTTGTCTACTTTCAACTTCCAGATGATTATACTTTTGTTTGTGAAAGATCCCTCTACTATCAGACATATTCTACTCCTGTAGGTAATTATAGACAATGATCAAGTTATCTTAGCCTTCTTTTGGGTAAACTTAACAGATTCGAGCTTCTTCTTCTCTCACTGGAATGCAGGTTTTCCAGACCACAAGTCATTCTGGTAATTCTTTTCTGAACACTTTCCTATTTGTCAACAGCCACTTTAAAGGTTTAAAAGGTTCACCCTGCTCCCCTAAGTGCGATGGCACTTAGAAGAAACATCTTTACTTGTAACTAAACACATTTTAGCTGTAAGCCAGCGAAAGAGAAACCTACAACTCCATCATAATGCCATCTTTTCACAATACTTGAATAGAGCCACACTTTAACAAACACATTAAAAACACCCTTATGTTATTGCCAAACTTTCGAATATTTCAAATACATTAGGCCAGATTGCACTCTACGAATCCTGGATACAAATTTAGTGTAATATTTCCCGCTTGACTGACATCTTATGTAATAGCCATTATACCCAAATTGCCATTTTTATCAAACAGTGCTGAGGTTATCATGATCCACTTGCACATTATTAGCAGATAAAGATAATATTCAGTCCAAACAGACCTCCTGAACTGCAAATAAATCTTTAAGATGAAAAGATCTCTTGATAACCATAACCATCTCAAAATCCATTAGGAAAGAGAAAAATCAGACATCGAGGGGAAATTAACCACTCCCAGGCACAGTCTCCCTTAAAGCTTTTCACACTATTAGTCAAGACAGAGTGTGATGTTGAATGCAGGACCAGTGACAGGGGAATTCTCACTTTTCACATTATGGTGTAAGTGCCTCACATGAGTGTTTGTTTTAATAGTTGCTAAGGATCCTGTGTTGTGATCAGAAACCTCAGAGGACACGAGGCCTAGTGCAGTTAGAAAATTTCTGGCAAATAAATAGCAGCTTCACCATTAAATTGTCAGCCATGCTTGCTGACTGTGCATATTTGCAAAATTTCAGAAATGATGCTATGCAATGTGTGACAGCAGGACATATCTATATCAAATGCTCTGTTGTGACCTCCATGTTTTACTAGGACCTCCATTGTGCATTATATGCTGAACTCATGTCTAACCTTGTCCAAGGCCAAGTTATTGTGATGTAGTCCAGTCAGCTACCCTGCCCAGGATAGGTGCCTGACAACTCACTGAAGAACTATTTCTGAAAAAGCTCTCTCGACTGCTGGCTCAACCCCGTGGAACAATGGATTTCCTACACAAGGGTGTCAGTATGACTGGTAAATCTGCATTTACTCATCCTTGGCACATGGCAAAAGGAAAGACGATGTTAAGGAGAGCTGCTTTTCCGAGCAAGTTGGGGGGGGGAGGGCACGAAAAGGGGAAAGAGAGCATTACTACATAAAAGTTGGACAATGCAGGAAGGAGAGAGGGCAACAGTGATTTTGCTCAGCCTGGATGCTGACAGACCTCAGACTCCTAGAAGGGGGGGAGACCTGACTAGGGATGTCTGCACCTCAGGACTTTTGCTATTTTGGAAAGATCTGTAACTGTCACTTTACTCTTAAACACACTAGACAAAGTGACTATGGTTAAGAAATTCCTTTGCTAAGCCTCTGTTCCTTGCTTCCCATCATCCTTGAAGGAGTTAAACTAGCAGTCAGAGTGCCACAACTAGGCAGAAATCTGGGGGGGGGGGGGGCGGAGGGCGTGCACGTGTAAGCAGCTGGGGGACTTGGTAGCATTGGTTTCGGTCTGGTGATTGGACTTTTAGATCCCACAGCCCAAGGAAGAGTTCAGACAAATGGTCTGAGCCAGGTGAGTATAAACTAGAGATCAAAAGCTAGTAACACTGACAAGACTCTACCAACATTCAGTGGCACATGTGACCCAGCAACGGGAGCCAATCATAATAGACTGATGTCTGCAGGGGGGTATCAGGCCAGATTGTAACACTATGAATCAATCTTCATTAGAGCTGTTGTTATAAACAGCTCTCTTGATCATCTTTTTAAAGGCATGTCATGGAGCACTGATCACTTCTCCCCCTCCTTCCACAAGTTGGAGTCTTTTCTACCTCATTTTTGATCTATATAACATATGTCCCTTGTCTGGCTATCTTAAATATACAAAGTAAATTTAAAAGGTTATTTGTGAAATCATCAAACGCTCACTTTATATATAAATTACAGCAAGCCAAGTTCCAACATTTATTTGTGATTCTCTTAGCAGAAAAAATACCATACATTAGGAAAAATCTATGCATTCAGTGCAGAGAAGCAAAGACAAGTGAACATTATATCATATACCCACTTATGAATTGAAAGAGGAAACATGTCAGATTACCCTCAAAACGTGTTTGGGGAAAGCATTGTGTGTTACAATACACTGAACAGCACCAAACATCCTGATAGGTTAGTAACGATATGGAATAAATGAATTTCCGATTGACTTTCCAGCAAATCTATTTTCATTACAAATGGAAATTTTGAATGTGTGTTGCATTACTTATGGTAATTGTGTGACATTTATTATGAATAACCATGTATTCCAATCATCTCTTAATTATATTCTGCCACAAGTGCAAGCCTTGCAATATATTGCCCCGATTTGGTTAACTATGTATATGCTGCAGATCATATTTTGATGTCTACGTTGAAGGGGGAAAGTCCTAGAACATGCACAAAATATAATGGGAAGAGAGAAACTGCATTTTAAAGACTGAAAAAGCTAAATCACAAAGATAGATAAAATGAAAAACCTCTCCCCATATTCCTCTCTTTTTATTTTATTTCACAACATTTCATGATTAATATCCAAAAGTAACCATGCAGGGCATTAATCCTAGAATCCTAGACTCTCAGGGTTGGAAGGGACCTCAGGAGGTCATCTAGTCCCACCCCCTGCTCAAAGTATCTATTAGCAACATGGGGACTACAGAGATGCCTGTGATCACTGGGGCTGGCAATACAGCAACACACCTTTGTATTTCCTACCTCTTGTCAACAACAACATTTATGGCTACAGAGTTGGTTTGGTTTTAATATGGCTGAAGTGCAAATATTGCAGGGTTTGTTCTGCAACCAGCCTGATTACAAACTCACTCTCTCCTAGCCTAGAAAATAACTTCTGGACTAAAACGCTTCATTATTTATGTAGAGGATTTTCATTTTTGAAAAAAAAATACAAATTCCAATTACTTGTTAAACTCAAAAGAAAAATCACTCATTTTCCCTTGTATGAATCCAGCCCCAGATTCCTTGCCAGCCTCACATGAATTTGTGCTGCCTTTTAACTCTTCTTCTTTCTATGTTGACATCTATAAGAACAGCCAAACTGGGTCAGACCAAAGGTCCATCCAGCCCAGTGTCCTGTCTACCGACAGTGGCCAATGCCAGGTGCCCCAGAGGGAGTGAACCTAACAGGTAATGATCAAGTGATCTCTCTCCTGCCATCCATTTCCACCCTCTGACAGACAGAGGCTAGGGACACCATTCCTTATCCATCCTGGCTAATAGCCATAAATGAACTTAACCTCTATGAATGTATCCAGTTCTCTATCTGTACTTGGAGCTAAGGGTGTGATTCCCAGCTTGTGAAGACATACTCACATTAGCTCTCATCAAGCCAGCATGCTAAAAATAGCATGGTACCCTGGGCAGCGGCAGCAGCGACAGGGGCTAGCTGCCTGGAGTACATATCTATGGGGTACCCCATGCTGCCTCTGTTGTTGCCCTGCTACTGCGGCTACAGTACTATTTCTAGGGTGCCAGCTAAGCAAGCATGTCTCTGAGAACGGGGAATCACCCCCCTCGCTTGTAGCGTCGACCTGGCCTTTGTTTATATTTTGTGGACTTTGCTTCTCTCTTTCTTTCTTTTAAACTTGGAGAGATGTTCTTCTCCTAAGTAAGCTTTGACCTCACTGGATACAGTATTTAACCAAGCTTCTTACTATGCTAAAATACTAATGGGTAAAATCTCTTCCCCGGTGATCTTTGCATACCATTAAGGCAGAGGCTTTTAGTTCAGATCCAGCTCTGTTTATCACTTGGATCCTGGGGTTGCACATATGGCAATATAGGGACAATATCCTTATGAACACTCCCCTGTGCATGGCCAATTAGGACAGATCGGAGGTTCAGCAAGCCGAACAGACACATGTATCTCTGTAATCAAGGTCCCTCACATGCAAGTTGGATAATTGTATCCAGGCTTCAAACCGGTACATTCCTTGCATATTAAAGTGGGACTATTTTTAATCCGGACTTTAAGCAATAAAAGTCAATGCACAGAGAAGCCATCGTGTAGCCTCTCTCAAATCTAATAGCTGGACCCTTCACTCAGATGTTATGCATCCCTCATTCCCTGGAAGTGTGGGGTCTGCATGCAGTACTTACCATATGGGCACTGTCACGGGCTCACTCACCACACTGGCGACTCCTGCTGGCCGTTTCAGGAATTCGCTCTGGTCAGCGGGTGTGCCCTCCAGGGATGGTGGCTCTCCCATCCTTGTCTCCGCCTGCAGACCCACTGCAGTTCTAATTTCTCCGTCTCTGCTTCGTGGCACAGCCCTCCAGCCGTGTCACAATCCAGGTTCCCCCCTTCCGGGGGACTCCTTCCGCATCAGTCTAGCCGCTCCTCGCAGCAGCTTGGCAGTCCATATCCTGGCCACTTCTTCAGCAGCAAGTGGGGGGGGGGGGTACCCAGGCCCGCCCACTACTCTTGGTTCCAGCCCAGGGACACTGTAAACAACAGCTTCCCACTGCCTTCCTTTCTATCTCTGTCTCAATCCGCTGGGCCACTTCCCCACAGCCCCAGCACCTTCGGCTCCTGCCTCTGCCTCCTTCATCCTCTTCCCAGGGCCTCAGGCCTGCAAGCCCTAGCAGCCGTGTTCACAGTGCTAGTCTCTGCAGCCCCCTAGGAAGCCTCCCTTGCTCTGGCCTGCAGCTTCCTTTTATATGGGCTGGCTGGACCCTGATTGGCTGGTTCAGACCCTGCCGTAATTGGCTGTTTCCTTGCAGCCCTCCAGGCTGGGTTTTAACCCTATCACGGCCAATGCGGGGCAGATGCCCTGTCACAGGCACAAACTGAAACATTTAATAGATGCCTAGTTTTACACTACACAGGTCTGTCTGTCTTAGGTTATGTCTACACTACCCGCCGGATCAGCGGGTAGTGATCGATCCCAGATCACTCTGCTGTCGACTCCTGTACTCCACCATGGCGAGAGGCGGAAGCGGAGTCCACAGGGGAGCGGCGGCAGTCAACCCTGCGCCATGAGGGCTATTCTCGTAGCTGAAGTTGCGTATCTTAGGTTGACTCCCTCCGCATCCCCCCAGTGTAGACCAGGCCTTAGTCTTAAAAGAAAGGGATTAGTTAGGTGCTGGCGTTCTGGTTCAAAACACTTGCCTGCTTGTCCCAGCTAATGCAGACTAACAGTTCTGCCTGTAGGACATGCACTGGCAACATGCCTTCAGAGGCCCATGTGCCTTTGAAATACTGAGCAGCTGAAAGCATCGCGGACAGAGCAGTTTTTAAAGCGAGACAACTGACAAAACATGAAAAGTAAAGGAATTACACAAAGGTGCTTTCTTAGCTGGTGTGCAGTAGGCTTTGGTGATAAAAAATTTAGTTGTGAAGGATGAAGAGTGTGTGTGTGTGTGTGTGTGTGAGAACACGAGTGTACAGCACACAAAATTTTAAGCCCATTCTCTGAGCTCTTATCTAGAACTCTGCCGCACAAGAGGTCACTATTTAGTCTCTGTGAATGAGATGGATCCCAAAGGCGATCCACAGCATACTAAAAGGTCTTCCCCCTAACCAGAGGGGTAGGACCAGAAGAAAACAGGGATCGACCAATTCTGGGCAACAAAAAATAAAAACAAAAGAGGGGGTGAGGGTCACAGGTGCATGATCAGGTCCCCAGAGGGGGATACTGAGCAGAGAACCCTGGACAGTGCCTACTGCTCCTCGAAGGAATCCAAGGAGCTAGTAGACACTGCCCAGAGGAACTCCGCCTGGAGAGGTGAACAAACAAGTGCACAAAATTCAGCCCTGCAGTCACGGTCGCAGAGACTTCCCCCATCCAAGCCCTCTACTCATAGATCTATAGATGGCCATCATGGCCAACACCAAGAGGAGTTGGCAAGAAGGTCCCGCGACTTTGTGGGACTGCGGATGGGGAGTACGTAAATAAAGAACTGCAGCCAGAACCTTAACAGGAGGTTCTGGAGGAATCAGAGTAGGGGCTTCAGCATGGCGCACTGTAAATATGTGTGTGCCAGGATCTCCCTCTCACCACAAGCAAAACAGGTGTCGGGGAGCACGAAAACCATCAACACACCCATACTCACAGTTCCATGTAGTAGCCACCAACTCATATCCCTGGCAGGCCACAACACCAAGGAGGAATATAGGCAGGCCCACTGGGGCCCCTCACCCTCCACAGGCGGTAGCAAATCCCGCCATTTTGTTACAGGAGGGTGAGGAAATGAATAGTATGGAGCATGAGTGCATAGAGTGGGTTTTGTGATGCGGCTCAGAAGTGGACTGGACGGATCGTAGCGAGTCAGCTCCTGTGGGAGGTTCTATGCAGCTGGGGAGGCTTGTGGGGCAAGGGCCCACCATGCAAGAGATCAGGATATCTGTAGGCCAAAGAAGGATGAAGTAGAATATGGCTTTCCTACTGCAAACTTTATAGGCCAATTCCACGCCCTGCTTCCTATGCAGGAATGGCCTCTTCTCCTAGCTATGCTCCTAACTATGCTTTTTAAACTGCTTCATCAGTACAGCGTTAATTTACGCCAGTGCAAGCCCATAGTGTAGATCTGCTGCACTCATATAAACAATGACTTGCACTAGTGTAGTTTACCACGGTTTCAAATCAATGCAGGTCACTTCTTTACATTGGTGCAATGTGTCGACAACACAGTTTTCACCAGAGCGGCAACTTCCATATAACTACAGTGAAGCAAATTAACCCAGTGTAGACATGTCCTTATCATGATGGGTCCTCCTTTTAGACAGTGAGCATAACTACAGTGAGCATCTTCAAATGCAGTTTCCCCTCCTCCGAGTGAAATATCATCCTTTTGTTTGTAGACTGCAAACTACATGACTCCAGCCCTGAGATAATTAACTACCCTCCTTATCGCCACTTGAATTGAGCAGTTTACATACATCCCGCTGAGCCATTGTTCAATGGACAGTTTAAGCTGAAGCCTTGTCTAAGAGTTTCATATGCAGATTTGCAGTCTCATAAGTTGTTGTGGGATATAAAAAACAAAATTAGAATTTAAAAAAATACACCAAAAATCATAGTCGGTAGCTGATTTTTCTCCCAGTTATCCCTATTTTCATAATATATTTCAAATCAGTAGTTTGAGCACTTCCATACCTATCGCCCAGACCCCCTTGTGCAGTCTAACTGTTGGGAAGTCTGTTTTCCATGCTATGCAGTTAGGCTGGTATTTTTAAAAGTGCCCAGCACTGGCCTAGGTGGCGGATGTGCAAATATAATAATTTAGGAATACTACTCTGCAATCCTTTATGAATATTGCATATGGCCTCATAACTGGAATCGTTTCTGTAGAACTATTTGGATGTTTACTGTACGCTTATGCAGGTTTCAGTTAATAGAAGCAGGAAGGCTAGACAATGGCTCCAGATGAAACACTTCAAGCAGTTAAGAGACAAAGCCGATGGTTTTAAGCATGAGGATCCCACTTCCTTGGTCCAGCAAAGTAGTTTCACCAATGCTGGGATTGAACAGAGCGAAAGGACAATAAAGAGTATAACTGTCCCCGTATTGAGAGGTGGGGGCACTCGTGAGAGAGCTGTTTGCAGCCATGCCAACTCTCCCAAATTGATCACAAGAGTTGTGATTTCTGAGTAAAATTAAGCCTCACTCATGATCTCGTGATTCAAATTTCAAATTTCAGGATTTTTTTTCCCCAGCCAGACAGGAGTTACCCCACCCTAAACAAAGGAATGTGGTTACTCTACTAGGCAGTTAATTCCAAAGTACTTTGAAAGAATTCATTTACAAATCAGATAAATAAAGTGATCAAGCTAACAAGTGGAGGCAAGAGACAGTGAGGCTAACCTCCAGATGGGAAGAAAACCTTCATCTTAGCCAAAGAAGGGGGGAAGGGCCAACCCTCAAATAAGAAATTGAATCAACTGAAAAAAAAGCCTGACATCTGAGAGTTCTAAAAGTGAGGCTTAATTTTACTTAGAAATCCAGCTGTCAGCCCCAAGCAGCTGCTCCCCTGCCAGCCTGCGAAGTGGGAGAGGGAACCCCAAGGCTGGGGAGTGTGAAGAACCCTAAGGAGCGGAGGTGAGGCTGACAGCTGTAGGAGGGCTGAAGTTAGAGGGCTGTATTGATGGTGGGCTGGGTTCTGAGCAGATGGGATGAGGGCTGGGAGGGCTGAACTGATGGGGTGGTGATGGTGGACTGGGAGACAGGATTAATTGCTGGACAGGAGATGGGCAGATGTTGGGGGTGAAAGCTCCTGAAGCAGGGCAAAATCACCATATCCAGTACATGTGGGAGAGTGAGCAACACTAACTGTCGCATTCACACCCCTGGGGTGGGCAGGGGGAGTTCAAACACCAGGAGGCTGACCTAAAAAAACAATACAACCTTTTTTAAAAAAATGTCATGATTTGTGGCCAATCCCGTGATTTTGGGGGGTTCGACTCACGATTTTTGATCTCTTGAAGTTGGCAATACTGTTTGTGGGGAACAGACCCCACTTAGGGTCTGAAGAACTTAGGCCTTACCCTGTGGTAAGCTTTAGGCTACATTCATGTGTACCCCACCTTTCCCTGGTTTTTAAAACGTGTTCTCGCGTTACACTTTGTTCCTATTGTCGAGATTAAACAATGCTTTGGTTTCAGAAGGCTGTTGTCTGACCACCAAAGGGGAGAACTAAAGGAACCCAAACCCACTCGGGCCTGGCGGGGTAAGCACAGTTCATCTGTAGCCCAGGACCCAGTCTAAGAGAGGGAGAATGATGGGATTATACCCCAGAAAAGGTAACGACATGAGGCCTACGCTCGTAAGGCTACGCTCAGAAGGTACATCTACGGGATACAAACCCTGCAGCTGGCCGAGGCCAGTTGACTCTGCTCCAGGCCAAAATATTGCTGTGTAGACACTTGGGCTCAGGCTGGAGCCCAAGTTCTGGCACCCTGCAATGGGGGAGGGTCCCAGAGCTTGGGCTCCAGCCCGAGCCCAAACATCTACTCAGCAATTTTTAGCCCTGCAACTCAGCCGTGCCCACGGGTCTTTTATCGACGCATAGACACAGCCAGAGAGGCCAGAGAAGGGGTTTAGACGTTCAGCCAGCCCTGTAACTGACAGCTAACTATGAGATCCTCCATGTTGCCAACTTTCGTGATTTCGTCATGAGTCTCATAATTATTGTGTTCCTTAAAGCTCCACCTCCTGGAGTCAAGTGGATAGGTGATGATTTAAGCCTTCATTCTTAAAGAAAAAGTAAGTTTCTAGCCCTCATGACTGTGGAGAAAGCTTTAAAATGTGACCCCAGCACACCCTAAAGGCTCACAAAGGAGAAGGCAAATAAAAAGAGCCCCAAATCTATTACTTTTATATAATCTCATGATTTTAAAGACCACCTCATGATTTTTGGTAAGCCTGACTCATGGTTTTTGAATATTTGGGTTTGGCCATACTGAATCCTTGAAGTGAATAGAGGTTCTGTCATTCACTTCCATAGGAGCAGAGCTACATCAGTGATGAGCTTTTAAAAACCGCTCTCCTCCGTTTCTAGGACAGTGAGATGCACTAGAGACAGTATGGAGTCCCTTTCTACCCTTATACCAATACCTGTGTTCCTTGCATGAATGATGCAGGTCTCCAACACAAAAGCTTTTTTTTTCCCCACTGGGACAGTGGGGGGAGGGGAATCTTAAAAAATCATAGCAAGATTACCATCAAAATGGAGGTCTAACATTACGTGCCAGACTGAAGTCAGTGGCACTACTCCTGTGAGTAAATGATCTTGACTATACCTTGACCAAGAAATTTGGACCTTGACAAAAAACAATTGACTACCCCTGTAAAGTATGCCTTTAATTTATATTCACTGACAAAACCTACAATAATTATGTGAGCTACTTAGTAATTATAAATACATTAAAATAATTTTCCTCTCTTATGTTATAAGCCCTCTTGAAAATAAGAATTCAGACATTAAGGACAGAATTTCTGAGCAGTTTTGTTTCATTATCAAGATACAATGTAAAATAATCTACTGCTTGAAAATATCTGTTTTTTCTCAGTTGACTAAGTGTGTGTTTTTAATAAAAATGGATCATAGAATTGTAGGAATGGAAGGGACCTTGAGAGGGCATCTAGTCCAGTCCCCTGCACACGACAGGACTAAGTAATATCTAAGTATTTAAAAGGATGACCCCTTTTAAGAAAAGTATAACTCTAAAATGAGGTATGACCCCTGGAAATATGTTCTACTGATCATCCATTGCTCACGCGGTATTACCTTGCCTCACTGTGTAAAATTTGGAGTTCAGCTTCAGAGCTGACCTCGCAATTTTTCCCTTTTGGCGGTTTTACTGTATTGCAAGTCAATTGTAGAATTACTCTTCCTAACATACATGTTGATTAGCAAAATATATGTAGTTCTTTTTAAAGGCTTACATGGATTCATTTGATATTAATATAATAGGGTTTCATCTCCCACAGAGCAATGACAAAAATCACAGGTCAGCAGATTACTACACCCCCTTCACATTTTGGGAACTGGAATTTTTAGTCATTAACAGATATACTAATTTTAGAGGTGGGAAGGAGCACACTATGGAACTTGCAGGACATGGGGAATCAGTGCAAAGGAAATATACTACTCTAAAGAAGTATGATAAAAATTAAGTACTGATGTACAAATTAACAATATTACCGTGTGTTTAACCCTTACTCAGACTAATGAAACGTTTCACAAAAGCAAGGGTTATGGAATAGACCATAAAACAGCTTTATGTCCGGCCTGATCCAATATCTATTGAAAGAAACAGGAGTCCTTCCATTGACTTCAAAGGGCTTTGGCTGCGGCCCTTAAAACAAAATTAACCAAACATTCACATAATAGACAAACTCATTTTTCTCTCATGCCTTTCTACTGAAGGAACTCCTAAATACTATATTCATGGACACAGATGTGCAGCATCTGCAGAAAATACTAACAGTATTTATATATATATACACACACACACACACACACACATATATACACATACACGCAAACATACTTATCAACAATCCAGTCTACATTATTGCATTATGTAAGTGCAAATATGCATATACTGCAAAATAACTGCATTTGATTTACTATGCCTCCGAATTTTACAGCAATTTTTAAAGCTAATCTTATTTAGACTAAATTTAATATCAATAGGTTATAACATTGTCACAAATTATTTTAAATTAATCCAGACATAACCTCATTTTTGTGTTTTATTTCAGAATTCTCATATCTATGCATAAAGTATAAACCATTTAATCAGTAGCACTGACTTTAGGAAAGACTAGCACATAACATTCATTGAAAATGTCTCATTTTTCATCCAGATTTGTGGCCTAATCTTATCATCTTTATTGAACCAATACATAAAATTCCAGGCGAATTTTGCCTAAACATTGACTGCAGGATCAGACCAGGAAGGCTGGGATTCAATGAGTTTATAGTCATTAGACCAGGTGTTACATATTACTAAACAACAGAGCTGGCCAAAAAGAATTTGACAGAACAGTTTTCCATTGAAAAATGCAGTTTTGTCAAAATTAACATGTTTTGGGCACATATCTTTTCAATGACATTTTTAAAGGGAAAAGGTTAAAATGAATAATTTTGACTTCCTCCTTTCATTTTTTTCATTTCCTTTTGACTTATGTTAAAATATAATGAATAATTTATTGTAATTATTTGATAAGCCAAAATGAAGTGCATTTAAACAAAGTGAAAATGACACATTTTACCTTATCAAAATAAAGTGATTTGAAAGAAAACAGTGAAATATTTTGATGCTCCTGAATTGAAATTTAATCAGAATTTTTGCTTTGCCAGAAATATTAAAAATCTGAATTTTTGTTCAGATTTAAAAAAAAAATATGGAATGTTGAAATTTCCCATGAAATGGAAATGCTGGTTTCCAACCAGCTCTACTAAAAAAAGCATACAACAATGTTATAAAACAGAAGAGAAATACTGATGGACTGTTTTAGACATTAATTCAAGGGATGAGTGAATCAATTTACATACATTTAAAACCACTCAAATCTTTACCTAAAACTAGTACCAAATCTAGACAGAACCTCTTTGTTGGCTCAGAAAAGTGTGGAAATTTTTCCTTAAGATTTCAAGTTTTGTATTTATTTCTAAGCACACTTTTCTTGGTCAGGAAGATGCACAGAGTAACAACATGACCAAGGCTTGAGTTGCTTAGTTTCTAATTCAGCCACAAGAAGAAACACTAGACAGCCCTAAGAAAGCTTGCTCATGAGAGATTTCAAGTTCTGCAGACCAGACAAGGTTCTTCGGATAGTTTGCATAAAAGTGTCCAGGCTTCTGGATGCTCATGTGCGCTAACTTTTTATCCCTTAGAGATTCAGCCAATATTAATCAACTCCCAGAAATTCCCAGTAGAGCAGTGGCATCACCATTAAAGTGACTAATTTCTGCACTAAGGGGAAAGCTTATCCCCACACAATAAATCCAGGTAATTGAACATGACTGAGAAGATCCCAGCAGAGCTGGTGTGAAATCCTCCCTCAGCTAGATAGATCATGGAGTAGCAGCAGAGAACTACATTTGCTACTTCAGACCCAGGACACCAAAAGTGCCCACCGCATGTGCGCCTCCCACCTACCCTTCTAAAGGGTGTAATGAATGATGGCTCCACATTGCTCCAACTTCAAAATTGACCGGTGTACTGCAGCACATAGTGCATCGCAATGCATGGAAGGTGTGAATCCCAAATGAACAATCAAAGCCCTACCCGTCAGTCAGTCGATGGAACCAGAATGTTTCCCCTTGACATCACCCTGTAGGGGCATCTGCTTCAACTAACTTTGTTGTTGTTGATTAAAATGAACAAGTCATAATAGCTATCTCAGCACAGGACATCTCCTGAGCCATGAATGACTGGGCCATTAACTCTACCTGGCAATGAAATCTCCAGAAAACTCCAGAGGCATTGGGCTTGTATTTCTCAGTTTCCAACAACCAGGAATACTTCCATGCTCTCAGTGGAAAACAACAGTATAGTCTAGCCCCAAAACACCTCAATACTGTATGTGCAGAACAGCCAAATTGTGACATATCTCTCAATGTAGAAAACTTTTCTTTACAATGAAAGTTGGCTGAAAATTCCTTTATAAACATCTAGTCTCTTTTTTATTTATATAAATATTGTGTGCATCCGTGTATATTTATTTATTAGGGGTCAGTGTGTCCTCGATGAATTATTGTTCCAGGTTGGAAAGCTTGATCTTTCTAATAACCAATTCATTGACCGGTTGAAAAATGCTTTGTGTAATATAGTATTGCCATAGAACTGATGTTTGTCTCTGTCATTACATATTGCATTCAATCAATTTACAAATGTCGCTGTGTTCCTCTTATGCTAGCACTCTTTATAGCATCCCAAACAGAAATCCAAAAAATCAATACCTTGTCTGCTGAAAACAATAGGACATAACAAATGAATAATTTTATTTACAATAAAATCCTAGCCCCCAAATGGATTCTACCAATGTTCAAATTCATTTTTCATGCTTAACACAAGATGAAAGCAAGAACGTAGTACAAGGCAAAGAAAAAGGCACAGTGATAAAAAACAGTTTAAAATTATTGAGGACGTGAGCAGAAGATATGCAAAGCTGTTTTACCATCAGTATAACACTTCAGTGAAAATGGCAGTATCTCCTCAAATTATTTCTATCAGCACAAGCTTGCAACAGGAAGCATCTTCCCCTGCTAATGAGCTGATGGATTTAATTAAAGAAGAAATTCTGCTGTGCGCCACTAAACCACGGCATCAGTATGAGTCGGAAGCTTCAGGGTTTCAGTTTTCACATCCGTTCAGAATTCAGAGAGGACAGACTGCAAACCTGGAATACAGGCCGGAGCTGGGCAGCAGACCACAGTGGCTAGAAGGTAAAGGTGGCTCAGAGCACTACAGAAAAGCCCTACTCAGGCTCACTTTATCTGTTCTCTTTGCTTCCTTCTTTCAGCGCTCTAGTTCGGTCTTTCAATCATTTAGTAAAAATAAGGAAAATCTTACAAAGTACAGTTTAAAAAAATAAAACTTATCTTGGTGTGCATGGTTTGCATAATCCAGTTCATGCCAGCAGCATTCATAGTGCTAGGCTCTACTCTTATGGGGTCCTGCTCACTTTGACCACTTACTGCCTGTGGTTTATTCCCTTCATTTTAAGAACATTCCAATGCTCTTCTTGAGGTTGGAAGTCCACTCAAAATGCTGTGTGTCTTTGGAGCAGCAAAACCATGGCCTCGCCTTCATTTCACCTCCCCCCGCCCCTTACCACAGGCCACACCCCTTTCCACAGCTAGTGATGGTGGGGGTGCTATCCTGGAGCAGGGTGTCCACTCTTAACGAGAACATGGCTGGCCCCTGTGCCGGCTTGCAGCGGGTAGTGCTGCTGAACAATAACCCCCCACACCATAAGCTAAGCTTCAAAGGTCAACTGAGGGCACTGTTGGCACATAAGCACCAAGCTGTATAAACCTCCCAAACTATTACTGCAGCAAAAGGTTATCTATATTAGAAACAATTAAGTCTCCCAAAGCAAGAACCCCAAAAGGGCAATTGTTGCAGCCCCTCTCTTCCCTTAGAGTCTGGTTCTCCTGTATTTGCCGCACTGATTTAGGAATACTCCCCTCTGAAACGCAGGAACTGGATTTCTAAGGGGCTCCCTATTGCATGAGATTTCACACACAAGGGTTGCACATCTCTCTCCATCCTCACCTAACTCTCAGAAAAGACAAGATTCCTCGTACCCGACTGTGCCTAATATTAACATCCCAGTCAATTCTCTAATCTAACAAAAGGTCTTACTAATAAAGAATCTACCGTGTCCACGATAGATGTGGAATGTACCTGACTGCTCAAGGTGGGGAGGGTGGGTGGGGGCAGGAAGGGAGAGGGTGTATGGGCTTCTTGCACTCTCATACCCAGATGCAGGAATAGGGCAAATCAAGGTTTGCCAGTGCTCTCTCCTTGTGCTCTGGGTTCTCAAAGGAGCATGACGACAGTCCTACCCACCTCTGCCCTGGCCACATGTTTTGGGGAGAACATATAGCATCCTTTGAAACAGTACAGAGCCACTTGCACACCACCCATGTGTAACCCACGCTGATACTCTGTCTCCCTCTATTGGCTGGGCCACATGGAGGTTTATGAGGCTGTTGCTGATTTCAAGCAAATGAACCTAGATCTTGTAGCTCAGGCAATCGAGGGTCATCATTTTGGATCCGCATATCCCAGATTTGATTCCTGATGATGATGATCCAATCCCCCCAAGCTTACAAATAAACTCACATCCCTGAAGTAACTAGAGCCTAATCTTGATGCATGCTGGGAAGATCAATGAGGCAGAATCCCTTCAGGAGATGGAGAGCAGTCCCATGCCACCCCAAAAATATATATATTTACTACTCTTTGTTCCTGTTAGCCCTGCTGAGGCAGCACATCTCTGGGTGCTTGAACTGGGTTACAGTCTGGCTCACAACTCATCAACTGAGTTGTTAACTAAATTCCAGTTCCAGGGGCCTTATTACTGGTGGTGTGGGAGCCAGAAAGAACAGGTTGAATTTGCAGGGCTGGCAGTTAGGAAAAAGCAGCATTTTCAGTTGTAAACTGAGCAAATGCCCTATAGCGCCACCGAGACAAAACCACTGAGCTCCATGATGCCATTTTTACAGAAGCACTTTTCAGCCTATAACTGTACTTTGAGAACGATTACAGCAGATTCAAGACTCCCACCCTACATTCCTTTTAAAGATGGAATTTCAGCCTTACAAGTTAATTAAAGCCACCACCTGGAGTGAGCTGGCTTTCATACTGATTTCCTTTGTCTCGCTAATTCATAAGCATTAATATTTTATTTTCTACTGAAAAAACAAAAATGAAAAGGAATGTCTAAGTGTGCCAAAGACAAGGCAGATAAAATTATTGCAATAAAGCACAGGAAATACACTAGTTACTGCCAGGTCTTTAAACGAATGCTGCATTATACAGGCATTTTACAGGCATACAACTGCAAATTGCTCTATTTTACATGCTGTATTCTCTCCTTAGCATCATGATCTTTTCCATTTTGTTCTTATTATAATGAGGGAGAGAAAGGGCTGGGTTTTTGTTTTTATTATCCGAACATTTGTTCAACGGAAAACAAAGACCACATTATACATTAAACCACATGAGCTATTAAAACAATGTGCCAGTATCAAATGTGCTGCAAAACTCATTATGGGACAACAAAACTAAACCTGTGCACATAAATGTATCTACCAAACAGAGAGCAGTAACTATACAGCTAAAGTTTATAGACCTTTAATTATTGAAGAAGGAAAGAAGCTTGTAATAATTAAGTTTTATAGGCTCCTTAAACCTTTACTCCTTGCTCCCCACAAAACTTTAAAAACAAACATTTCCATCTGAAGCACCTTTTTATATTTAACAATCAAATTTACCCATTCAATGTACTAATTGACAATGTCATTAATCGTTGTTTTAAAACTTCCACATACAGTAGCTATAAATTTTAATTACAATCAGACCTGGATATTCCATACAGCATTGTATTGTCTAGGTACTTGCAAGAACCAAGTCTCCAAGAGTGATTGTATCGATAATATTTTCATTTGATTGCTTTGAAAATAGGATTAATTAATTAATTAAGCGACAGGGTGCGTAGCATGCAATAGACCTAACAACAGATCGTTACAGCCCCTTTTCCGGCTCCTCCAGGACTGCCTTTTACATTTTTGGCTGCACTTCTCCCCCCACCTCTTTATATACGCACACCCTATCCATGGCCCCACAAAGTCACGGGACCTCCTCGTCAACTTCCTCCTAGCGATGGCCAAGGTGGCTGTCTAGAACACCACAGAGAGGATGTTGGCCAAGAAGGTTCTCTGCAACTGTGGGGCCTATTTCCGATCCTCCCTCCATTCACGTATCCGGGCGGAGTTCCTCTGGGCGACGTCAGCTGGCTCCCTTGACACCTTCGAGCAGCAGTGGGTGCTGTCCGGGGTTCTCTGCTCAGTGTCCCCTGCGGGTTCCATATTTTTGACCCTTAGACCTTCACACCCGGCCTTGTTATTTTTTCCATTGTCCCCCATTTTGGGGCTCTGTGTTTTCGGGCTCTGTGGATCCTCCCTATAGGCTGGGGGAGGGTCCTTTAGCCATGGACGGGCTTGTGCCCGCTCACCTCCCCGGAACCCAATAGAACATATTGTTTAAAAAACAGAACTTCTCACTCAATACTTTAAAATAGCTTATACACTGGTCAGTTAGGGACGTGAAGTTTCTATAAACTCTTCTAAGGGTACATCCACACTAGAAATGTTGCAGCTGCATTGCTGTAGTGTAGATAGTTATTACAGTGATGGAAGAGGTTCTTCTGTCACTGTAATAAATCCACCTCTCCATCAACCCACTGCGGTCTACACCAGGGCTTAGGTCGACTCATTGGGCATGACATTTTTCACAGCCCTGAGAGATGTTGTTAAACTGACCTAACTTTGTAGTGTCGACCAGCCCTTACTCCATAATATTTTTGGCATAAAATCTTAACCAAACATCTCAATTCTGTAACAAATACCTGGCACTCAAAAAAGGCATATAAGGAAGGTTATTTGAAAGGGAGTTGTGCACAGGCGATTTTGTATCTGATGCTTAGTAAGAAGTAATACCACACCCAGGAGGGACAAAAAGCTTTTGATGAAAATCAGTGATTGTAAACATGCCATCAAACCCCCCCAAACAGGATTGGAATACTTTTGACAATTCAAAAAGTTGATTTGTGTGTCTATTCTCCACCCAATATTTACACTTAGATGGGATTTTAAAAAATGCAAAGCACTGCCTAACTCTTCCCCCATAGGGCTTGGACTATTGAATTCCATGGGAGCAGACCAGACCCACACTGAACACTTTTGAAAATCCTACCCTGGACTTCCACTGAAATTAGTGGGAGTTGCACACAAACATAGGGCCAGGCACAGATGGCCGACTGCCTCCTATGGGGGCCCCAGAGTAGAGACACTTAGCGGGGCAGGCTCAAGGGAACTTCCAGAGTCTGTGATACACCACCACAATTCCTACTATGTGTTTGAATAGATAGATGGGTCTTGTTTTCAACAATGGGTCTAATTTTTCCTCAGGAAATGTATCTGATTAAACAGGTGGTTTGCTTAGTCCATTCCTACACAGAGTAACAGAAGCAAGTAAATTTTGCTTTAAAGTGACCTGTCTTTAAAATAGTCACCTGAACAACTTTTACCACCATTTGACAAATACGGTACATTTAACTCCAAGAAAACACATTGAAAATGCTCTGAAAAGCATTTACTTACATCTAAAAATATGTGGCAGCATTAAAAAGGAAATAGCCTGCTTTTTTCAGCATAGTATGAAATTTAAACAGAAGTACCTCATAGACTTAAAAATCCTTTTAGAAGCACCTGTTTATTTATACATCTTCAGTGGTGAAAAGGTCAGTAGAAAATTCACCTCTAAGGTCACAGTTGCTAAGCAACCATTTTCAGAAGTTCTGCAACACTGATCAAGCATATTACATCCCACTGACTGGTTTCAGAATAAATATGAGTAACATCTTACCTGGTCTTCAGAGTGAGCAGAATTCTCCTTCTCCTTGGGAGACTGAGTATCTAGAGCCCATGAGTGTCCACTTCAGAAGCTTTTATGAAAAGGATACGCCCAGGGACCACTGGCTTCCTGTTTACAAGCGCAAAGGACAGTTCGGTCTTCAGAAACACAAACGAGGGCTTGATGAGGTGTTGTCCAAATCGGAACGACATGATCAATCCCAATATTCAGGATCTATCAGAGATAATAATGGAGATGATGGGGGCATCCGCATAATATGCAGAGTGATCATATGAATAAGATCATAACAATTTGGGAGGAGGAGTGTGGGGGGGGAGAAATGAGTGAAGCCCATTTGGCTCACCAAGGCTCCTTGCACTTTTAGCACTTCACTTCCCCCCCTCCCTGCCCCCCGGCCCCATTTGGCATCTATTTGGTTACCAAAGGACTTTTGTGTTCTCTATCTTATCAAGCTTTCCATAAACATACTATTCTCTGTCTGGAAACGGCGTTCAATGTTCCAAATTTACTGATTATTATTGTTAATTTCCATTTTTAACCAGTTGTGTATCATGATCTCGGCACGGCTACAGAAGACAGGACTGAGTGTTGACAATATTTCTCTCCATTTTTCATAGGGTTCATTTATTTGTACAGAATAAGCTTGGGAAAGCATAAACGGTATCTCGCTGAACCCTGAATCACAATTCATGTTAATACATACAATGATTAATAGAACAGAGTAATTACATATTCCAGATCAGAAAAAGCAGAAATTACTCAGTAGAACAAATATAGCCAGAATGAAGTAATAAAAAATAACTATTTACACTTAGTCCAACCTCTGATGGCAGATGGAAAGAAAATCTAAAGAAAAAATGTGAGAGGAATCTGCAAGATTTTGCAGGATTGGTGTTAGCATTCAGCCATTAGAACTAACAGACGCTCACTTCCATTTACTCTAATCTGTCATCAGTGTTTCTTCTTAGGGCTTGTTTACATGGTACCTTAGTCCGCACCAGCTGGGTTGTAAATTCTACTGTGTAGAAATGTGACATGCATGAACCAGATCATGTGGACTAAAAGATCCCTAGTGCACATAGCATAGTACTGTTTGAAATGGGAATACATTAATGCGCACTAGCGAACTTTTAGTGCACACTAGCAGGGCCCACACTGGTCAGTTAGTGTGTGACATGCTGGTGCTCATTAGAACTTACGCCCCAGGTGATGCAGACTATGACATCGTGTAGTCAAGCCCTTAAATAACTCAAGCACAGCCCTGGGAGACCTCCGGCTATGACTCCAAGTTTGGGTGGGATCTCTAGGTATTTTAGCCAATCAGAGTTAATAGAGTAGCTGCAGGGCAAAACATGAAGTAATAAAGGGCCTGGGCAAGGAATCCATTATGTGAGCCAGACCTTGTGACACACTATTTAAACCAAATCACAAGCACGATAATCTGACATCAGAGCAATAACCGTAGCAGTTTCATGTAGGAAACAGTAACACAACCGGTGATTATATTTTCAGGGAATACACGTCCAGATACACTAGAGAGTATCCTGGTAGGTCTCTGTAATGATTGGTTTGGTCCTTTTCTCAAATCTCTAGCCCATGGAATATAGAAGGCGGGAGAGAGGGCTACAGGATCCTCAAACTTCAAGCTTTAACATGTGGTGCCCCTTTCCAGTAGCTGCATGTCAAATTCAGTGTCCTAGAAGATAGGTCTCTTCTTGCATTCATATTAAAACTGAAACTTGGCCAGATATAACAGCAAGGCTCTGTTTAGCTACTAGAAGCTTTGCTTAACAGATGGGAATGCCTTTTTTGTTGTTGCTGGGCTCACGTCTGGGAACATAAGTATTGTTATGGCCTTCACCCAGTAAAACACACCTTTTCTTCCCTAGCTGCCAGCAGCAATTGTTATTTGTATTTTTATTGTGAGTGTTTATCATCCTTATTAAAACACACACACACACACACACACACACACTCACTTTTAGGTACTACAACCAGAGATAGAGTCTGTTTTATTTATTGGAGGAAACATTTCTCACAAAAAGAGGCAGAACCTGCCGAAGAGAGGTATGGAATAAGCAAAACTGCTATCTGGTGATGGAACTGTTACCTAAGTTTCCACTAGTTAAAGAATCAAATGCACCACACATTCCCTTGCACCTGGCACCAGTATGTACCACCAAAAGTGCCTGCTCCACTTCCAGATTACTGACAGCTGGAAGCAGTGTCCAGAAGACACAGGCTCCTCTTTTAAATAGGGCCAGATCTCTCAGTCTACTTCAGTGAAGCTACGCCAATTTATACCAGCTGAGGATCTGGTCCATATTGCGTAACTTAGCAAATGTCAGAAAGGTGAATAGACAACCCCACAGACACTCTGCTACTACTATTTTCTGTTGCGGAATCATGGATTTCTCATTGATAGTCTTAAACAGACCAACATAACAATAAGACAGACTGCATTCATGAGAGCTATGACCTTCCTCAATTTAGGGTCTTATTTAGATGCGTTTTCCTTAACCCATCCTGTAAATTTGTGCCGACCATTTTACAAGCATGACCATTTGTGTTCACAAACAACAATTCCGAGAAATTTGGCAGTCTAACGAATCTGACTAACCAATCTGTGCACACACATTCTATCTTTTCCTGGCCCAAAACAGTAGGTGAAAATTTAGGCTAATACCCTAACAGATAAATATCTACTACAAGGTACTAAACATCCTCTGTCTCCCCCCACCTTGACAATTGTGGGTGCTCGGCACTTCTGAAAAATCAAAACCCTTAATTTTAACACTTTCTATTGTTTACAAATGTTGAGGTAAAAAAAAAAGTGTTAAGCAACGTGTACCAGGTCTGGTACAAATAAAAGTGCACCAGGGCTAACCACATTCACCAAATTTCATCCTTATTAATTCAAGGTTCATACATTTTTCTCCCCTAAAAGTTTATAATGTCAACACTCATTCACCTTCTTCATACAGGCTCTAATGTGATTCTGGCAGAATCTGGTGTAATCTACTGCGTGGGGCAGGAAGGCCAGGTGAACTGCGATCCTCTATAAGGTCAGAGAAATGGGCTGTTCTTAGAAATACATATCGTACCACAGAGATTGGGTTAAAGAGATTTAAACATAGGCCTATGTTGCCAGAAAGGAGGAAAACCATCCATGGCCTTAAGAAGCAAATACCAATTTGTCAAACTATTGCTATTGGCAAACAGTAAAGATGCAAAGTTTCCTCGCGTACACGTTACAAAGCAGATGACAACTAACAGCACAAGTAGAGTTGAGTATTGCCGCTTTGGACTCCTGCAGGTCCTTTCACTCCACTCCTGCCTCTGCAAGATAGTGTCGCTCAATGCCATTCCCCTCTCCTGTCATTCTGAGCACATCACTCCAGCCTTTGAATCCCCAACCTGCGTTCACTTCCTCTTGCCATCTCATCAAGTTCAAACATCTCTGATTCTCATGTTCAAGGCTCTGAACAATTGCATCCCTTGCAGGAATCTCTGCGCTCATTTCCTTCCACTCCCCGTCCCATTCTTTATGCTACTTCCAGGCTAGGGGGTACCCTGCCCTTTCTCTTGTCTTGTCCCTACCATGCTGCCCCTACACTATGGTCACATCTGCACACGTAGCTGGGGGTGTGATTCCCAGATTGCACAGGCACACTCATGCGAGCTAAAACCAGTGGTGTAGTGGCAGTAGCCTGGGCAGCAGGAGCGGCAGTACAGGCTAGCCACCATGAGGACAAAGCTGCCCAGACCTGTGGGTATGCACTCAGCATGGCCAGCCCATGCTACCATGTCTACACTACTCGTCTTAGCATGCGAGCTTGATGACAACTAGCTTGAGTTTGCCTGCGTGAGCTGGCTCCAAGTGTAGGGGTCAGCCCAGGAGTGCCCTCCGTCGCTCTCTAGGCATGCCACATGACCTGACATTTATTTTAAATCAGTCTTTAAATCCAGGCGTCTTCTACACGGCCTTGCAACAGCAGCCAAGGGCAAAACAAATGCCGCCCCACCCCCAGCCCCGCAAAAGCACTTTTCTTTTTATCTCTCAGTTATCTTTCAGAAGCACAGAGTGGCCTCCGTGAGCTTGGAGCCCCGCTATGCCAGAGGCTGCAGAGTAAAGCCCCGATGAGCGAACAATCTCAGACGTGAAAGATGAGGCGAGCGAACGAACCAGCAAGAGAAAAGGAGGGACAGAGGAAATAGGATGTCCTTGTGTCAGTCAAAGGAATCGTTTGACAAGCCCTGTGGCACAGAAGGTGAAGGTGGCAGGTTGTGCTCTGCAATACCCACTTCTCATACCAGCAGCACGGAATCAAAACAGCAATAACTAAACCAGAATGTCAAAACCCTGAACACTCTGCAAGATCCACTTATTGCTGTTGATGTAAAAAACAAGCCGAAGCCTCTGAAATAGAATTAAAGAAGCAGAGAGCCTGAGATTCAGGCAACGCACCAGGCGAACAGGAGGCTATGTTTGCTGCCATAGTCCGAGATAATAAAGCACAAGGTGAATGACCCTGGAAATAAAGCCTGGATCCCATGCTCAAATAACGGAAACTCCAGGGAAGCTAGAAACTGATGACCTGGTGCTTTTTATTCTAACTATCTTGCTGAATTACTACGGGCCTTAGTGCTTGTGGACCTTGCCTGTCTAATGGTGGCTTTGAGACTCACTGTGAAAAATAATCAAATCCCACTCCAGAGTGTACGGGAACAGTATGCTGTGAAATTCTTCAAGTTGCAAAAGGAAACGAATATTAAGAGCAGCAAGAGCCAAGGTTGACCTTGTTTTTAAGGGCTCCATGATTCACACAGTTTACATCAATTCTGTGCACTGGCATCTCCAAAGATGGAGAAGTTCTGCACAAATTAAAACATCACTGCGGGAGTTGGATATGGGACAGGCAAGGTTAAATACTGAACGGGGAGGAAAGCTAAACAGTGTCTAGCCAGTCAAAAATTTTACAACAAAGCTGCTGGCACAATGCTTTCTAAAGGGCTCAACACAGCGAATCAGACGGACGCAGCCATTCATAACAACGTAGGTAGGACGCTGTTTGGTGCTTTTGAAGTCCATCTTGATTAACTTCTGGACTAGATTGTCCCTTTTGAGCCTTGAGCCTGCAAGGTGCTGATTGCAACGGGAACTGAGGGTGCCCAGGCGCACAGTAGGTGTATGGAGCAGCTGGGAGGCAGACAGCATCCTGAGAAGGAATTCGGTCTTTACTCAGCTAGACTTTCTTCCAGAGGCTCCCGCGCAGTACGCACTAGCCCAGCAGCTAAGAGGGGTGCAGGATGCTTCCCCGCCTCCTGCTTCTGTGCATGGGCAGCTCCCCTCGCTGCTGGAGAGTGGGCCCTGGCCACAGCCGCCTCGGTCTTGCTGCAGGCAGCACATGTCCCCTTAGTCAGCGGGAGTAAGCAGCACCTGAGATCCCAGCACCACTGCACGGGGCATGGGGGGGAGGGCAGTGTGCAGGAAGGGAGCTCCTAATACCACTTGCCACAATATGCACCCAGTCAGATGCTGGCCACAATCGGTGTGTTCATATTAAACGTGAACTATGGGTTGTGAGGGCTCAGTTTCTATGCCGTGATCATACTGAATGCAAACTCACTGTCCTTTAGGACAACTTTATAAGAGAACTTTCATCTGTACTGAGGAGATCCCCTGCTTAACAAACTCAATACAGTGACTGAAATAAACCGATACAGTGTCGCCACCGAAAGAGGTTGGATCCTCCGTTTCCTTCTAGCATCTGGCACAAACTTACAAGGCTTCTTTTCTTTGCTTATATAAACTATGGTACTAGAAAGCAATTTGTGCAACCATTTGCGCAGCCTGTGCCATGCCCTCCCTTTCTATTCCCCTCCCCCCCAAAAGAAACATTTTTTCAGTGGTGTGGATTTTAAAGAACTAGATTTTGGATTAATTAAAGATGGGTGTCCCATGCACACTCGCACGTACTTAAGATATTCCCATCCTGAGATGTCCCGATTCTTGAGACACCACCACTTCATGTTATTTGTTATGTCATTTGCCAATTCCAGAAGACTAACTACTACTTGATTATTATAAAGTAATAGTCCTGCAGCTGCCTAGTTGTGAGCTCTGATCAAGTACATTTCAGGTGTACATATAACATTGGGCCCACAGCTGAGACATCACAGTTAGGTTCTCTGTCCAGAACAGCTTGAAGTCTTCTGGCTTCATGCTTCAGGTATATTACATTCAGTTTCATAATATCATTATTATAAATTCATTTCTATCTGGACTTCTTCTGATGCAACAACTTTAACATGGATTTTTACCAAATGTATAGATTGTATTGCTTTCTCTGTGTACTAGTGGATCTGTCTTGCTCCTGTCTCTTGTGTAAGTAAGTGATGGGGAAGACAAGGGATTATTAGAACTTTTTTTAAACAAAGAATGCTCAGTAGTCACCCTCATGCTTCATTTAAGCTGTCTTTTTTAAATTCTCCTGGGAGAAAGGGTTGTGCTTTTTCGGTAGGTTTTTGCAATGCTTTTCAGTAGGTTAGTGCAATGCATAGTCTTCTGTGCTCATAACCTACTGTAAAGCTAAAAAAGTACATTAAGGAAATGTGGCATGGGCGGAATTTAAAATGTCGTGACTGCTCAATAACATAATGCTGCACGGCTAGAATAATCCAGAGTGCACTGAAGCAGGTAACTGCTGCCAAAATGGTAGGTTTTCACTCATCTGAATTCTACCTGCTAAGTGCTTGAAGGAGTTGTAAACTAGAAGAAATCTATCCAGTACATGGGTATGCATGCAGATAGATGATAGACAGGTCTAGTGTGAACCAGGCTTCCCCACTCATTGGAACCCGCTCACTCAGTCTGTCTGCTCCTCCTGGAGATTTTCAAGTTGTCATGTAATGAGGTCACTGCCAGTTACAAAAGTAACAAACTTAATTAGGTGCAAGATGTTTCTTCTTTATAAATAGTACTCCTCTAGCACTAAGGAAGAAAATAGCATGATAAAGTTAGATGTAGCAAGAAAGCCATTCTTAATAAGAAAACATTGTGGCCCAATTTAACGGGGTTACTCTTCCGACTGTTCTAATGAGAAGTAGATTTACTCTCTTTCATCCTGCACTTGACACACACATCCCAATTACAATGCCTATTTCATCTTGCTAATTAAGTCCCCTTCAGTTTCTGTTTCTGTATTTGAAGGTGGGGGAGGTGGAGGGCATAGAATAGAGCAGGGTTAATATGGGCAAGCTTAGCCCGTGCACCAATTTTACAGCAACAAGAGTTCTCAAACCCGCAACACTTTTGTTGTTGTTGTTGTTGTTGTTTTTTTTAACTGAAAAACCTTTAGTTCGGATTTTACATTATAGCTCACCGATTGCAGATTGACCAAACTGCACTATAAAAAATGTTGCCATAGGCATCTATGATCAACTTTAAAATATATGTTGTGATTTCGTAATGTTTCCAAAAATCAAACTCTTTGATTTGCCATTATCATTTCCTTACAGGATTTAATTTTCCCTCCTCACAAAATTACTTGAGGAGTTGTCTGAAATTAGACCTTGTTTTCCCCCCCCCCCCTTTTTTTTTTAAATTCTCTGTTTTGTTAGAAATAAAGTCCTTAGAGCTGTTTGTACAAAACACATGCTTGCGGCCAAATGCTTTTTCAGAAAAAAAGAAAACAATTTAAAATGTCCAATAAGCTAGTTAAGTATAAATGGGATGAACTGGATATTTGTGAATTATTTTTGTACCTATTATAGAACAGTAAAGGAAGTTCAACCCTCACAATGTGAGATTGACTGATCATTTAAATACTATAAGTTTGGATGAGTAAGGTGTCCTGTACTATCAATGATACCGTGTCTTGGGAGAATTCCTGGCCCCATTGACTTTAAAGGAGCCAGGATTTACCCCTTACATTTCCATAGAAAATTTTGTTCTACAAGATCTTGTTATAATGCAGGCTGTCCTGGCCTGCTCCCTACTGGTCAGGCATGGCATTGCAGGTGAGTCCTGCTTTGGTTTCCCCTCATCCAAGATCGACAAGCCCAAGTAGGCCTTTAAATACTAAGGAGTGCTCACTGCCACCCCTTGGAGGGGCTCATTTATTAACAGAAAAGGCCAACAGAAAGCATAAGCAACCTTTACCCCAGCATGTTAGCTGGGAGAGAGTAAATCCTAGATTATCTGTTCCCCTCTGAGTCTACTGGTTGCCTCTGTCCAGGCCCTTTACCAGAAAGGCTCTCTCAACTCAAGTCTTTGCCCCCAGAGCCAGGTCTCTTGCCGCTACCTGGATAGAATCCTTCTCCAGAGCTGCGGTCTATGGATATCAGTCAACTGCAGCTTTTCCCTGGCGTGGCAAATAGTCCCCGGCAGGCTGGGCTTCCTCCCACTGTTTGCAAAATCCCTTTCTGTAGACCAGGCCTTCCTGGATGCCAGGTTTCTGCAGCTCTCTCTTCAGGAACCTCCTATCCCTAGGAGCACCTCTTGGTTCCCTGCTCTGGTGGGCTCTCTAGAGGGTTCCCCATCCCCAGCAGCACAGGGTCCCTGCTCCAATGAACTCTCCTGATCAGCTCTCTCAGCAGCACCTCTTCTCAGGAGTTTCCTGTGTCTTTGGGCATGCATTCCCTAAGTAAGCTCAGGTTACCCTTTTATTAGGTCCAGGTGCTCCTTTACCCATTCAACTTTAAGTAGCCACCTGGGGCAGTCCATTACCCCTAAGTGAGCCTTCAGAAGGAAGTTGGGGACAGACTGGTTCTAGATTCTTCTTAAAGGGGCCATGACTGATCCCAAAATACTTGTCCGGGTTGGAAGAGCAACAGCAATGTGGATCCTGCTTCCTTTGAAGCCAAGAGCAAAATCCATCCATCCAGGCTTTGTGGGTGTGTTTGTTTGTTTTTTAAAACAGAAGCACAGCCAGGTCCCAGAGCCATTGCCTGACATTACAGGGAGGAGATGCTTTGAACAAAGAGCACCAGAGCATCTTTAACGTCTATGTAGATCTGAGAGAAGCTTGTGTTAAAGAACCCTCACACAGGAGAAACAGCCCGAGTCACCATTGCTGAGATCGCAGTGTGATTCCTTGGCCACTGACATCCCATGGCGCTGGTTCTTCGCAATGGGGAAGCAGGTAAGAGGTTTTTAAAAATGATAATCTAACAAAGCAAAAAGAAGAGGTGTGTCATTTTTGTAAGGTTACTTCTGCTTACCTAAAGTGTTGTCAGAGGGCTGCCCCTTGAGATCTTAAAAACATGTTCAGCTTCACTTCACAGTCCTAAATATTCTCGAGTCCTCATGCAGCATTACTCTGACAACACTATAGGTAAGTACAAGTAAGATTACAAAGATATAACATACGATGTTGTAAAACATACCATTAAGCACATATGTGCAAAATAATTAAGACTGATTCTATAATCTCTCGGGGCTAACATGGTTATATACTGCAGAAACAATTATTCTTTCATGAGAGAATTCTTAAATTGGTCACAATTTGTCATTTTAGAGTAGTAAATATCCACCTGCTTGCTACTTAGGGAATTCAGGAAACCCCTCCCAATTTTAATTATAAAAATGTACAAAGCATTTTAAGTGGGAAAATAAAGATAAACAAACAATGAACATTTTTCTCAGCGCCTTCACTTAAAAACCAAACTACCCACCACCACCACCCCCTGCCCTGCAGCTTTACAATGGCAAATATAAACTTGTTTCCTAAGACCTTCAAAAATGTAGACAATTGGTGTGACTCACTGTATCTAAGGAAAGAAAATAAGTGGTCCACAAACTTTTACATTGCACAGTTTTGCCTTTTATCCCGCAAAACTGTTCCCTTCAAATATGTTTTTGGCACTCCCCCCCAAAAGGGTTTGATTATGTGGAAAGTGACATTTCTACTCAAAATAACTGCATTCTCCGCCATTTCCGAGTAATAATGCATAATGAAAGAAAGCAACTCTGTGAGCAGTCTCCTGCTTTCCCTGCCACTCCATGATGTTTTAGCATCTGTTTCTCTTCTTTTTCTATGGATCTATTATAAGAATGAAGTGTATACAATTCAGCATACAGCTGTTTAACCTGAACACACCACAATGTTTGGCCTTGCTCCTATCAGCAGGAACTATTTTGTTATTTCTGATTAAAGCATCTGCAAACACACTAGGGAGAAAAAAGTGTTCTATACATAGCAACACCCTCTGGCTCTGCTCACACAATGGGGCAAGGTCTAATTGCTTCCCTTCATTTTTCCCTACCTCAGAACAAGGTCCCTGTAGCACTGTGGCTGCTTAGTGCCTCATGGCCAGGGGTACCTCTGCAGTACCCCACTCCTCTTTTCTCCTTCACATGACTCCCTAAGCTCCCCATAGTCCAAAGGAAAGTTAAAACATTCCACACCTGGGTCCAAATTAGTGAGTTTCAGGGACACACTGGCCCTCCAGGGCCCAACCCAGTTCAGTGTCTCTCTCCCCTTAGTGGGGAGGGGGAGGTTCCAGTCCTTTCTCTGCCCCAAAGCTGGGTCACAGTTCAATGGCTGTGTAGGAGCCAGTCTTGCTCCCTGCAGCTGCTTCTTCAAAACTTTCTACTGATTCTCAGGCTCCTGTTTCCTGAGCATCTCTCCAGTTTCCGGCCAGGTTTCCTACCTCTGGCAGTCTCAGCTCCTCTTTCAGCCACACCTCTACTGGCAGCTCCCTGCTGCCTTTTGTATTGGGAATCTCCTGATTCCTCTCAGGCAGGCTCATCCTGTAATCAGGGCTGGCTTAGCCCCAGGCTCTCCAGCCCAAGCCTCCCTCTTACAGTCCCCAGCTAAAGACTCTCCCATCCCACAAACCAAAGCTTATAAGCTTTGCCCACTTAAAAAGAAAAGGGCGTCTTGTGCCTTTTATGGTGTCAGACAACTTGCCTATTAAGTCCTGTGGTGCCCTAGTAATCCAAAAGCAGTTGTACCAAAACCAACTCATGTTACCTAGCCCAGTAGCTTGAGCCCACATCCCCATCACTATCACACAGTATTACAGTGTCACCAGTAAAAGTCCCAACTTACAAACAACTCTTGTATCCCGGCACCTGAGACACCAAAGGTATCTCCTATTCACAGCATAGGGAATAATGTTGTAGTTCAGATGCCACACTGAGTTAAGTACCTGTTTAATAATACTTGCCTTTTAGTGGTGACCTCTGCACCTCCATTGTGTAGGTTTGTGCGTGAAAAAATCTCAAAGTTTGACTAGCTAAACAAGCCGATTGTACTCAGACTTCTCTGTGCTGCCCAAAAGGGATGGTAAAGGAGTCTAGTAGGACATAAATGCAGGGTGAATATAGCACTGACAGACTTGTCAGCAAGCACTGACATTTAAATGCCAACAACACGGGACTCCCGGAGCAGTGCAGGACATAGAGAGGTTATGTGGGGCAGAAACACTTTCAAAACTAATGTGAACTGTTAAGTAAGACTTCCAAATCAATTACTTTATGAAGCATTTCTGAACGCAGAACGGACCAGTTTTTTGAGTTTTTATGATCCCGTTAATGAATGTGAAGTTACACACTACCAAGAAGAACAGACAATTAAAGGCTGAGGAGACTAGAGAATTGGACAGCCCAACAAACTCATGAATGAAAAACAGGTTTTTTTTGTTTTGTTTTTTTGTTTTTTCAAAAAGACATGTATATGTTAAAAATGCTCTAGGAACTTCAACTTGCGCGACATGTTCTTATTCAGAAAATAACTCATACAATGCTTGACCATGATAAAACTGCAAGCTGAGGCATTAAACTAGCAATGTGTAGCCTTAGGGCTTTGCATACATGATGTCTGCCTGTGTGGATCTGGTTACAAGGTAAGGCCCACAATCTTTCCGTAAGAATCACCAGTTTTCAAATAATGCATAAGGTGCAAACACATCTCACTTCAAACACTGGCCACATATACTATCTTGTCCTTCACTCTGCTTTTGCAGAACAAACATATAATGTGACCAATGTGAAACAAAATTCCAATCATGCATTATAGTGGAATTATCTTATGTCCATTTCACACTAGAATACACTAGCATTGACTGAGCACAAGGTAATGTTCCAGACAATATCTTTTAAATAGAATCCCATTTCAAGACTCCAGTGCTCAAAGTGTTGATTTAGTTTTACAACCATCTGAACCTGCATTTTTAGATCTGTCTTTTCTTATATTAGTAGATGTAGACTGAGATGAGGTCTCCTCTTCCTGGTGGTGGAATTGGCACCTGTCATAACTATAAAGGGAAGGGTAATAGCTGTCCTGTGTACAGTACTATAAAACCCCTCCTGGCCAGAGACTCCAAAATCCTTTTCCCTGTAAAGGGTTAAGAAGCTCAGGTAACCTGGCTGGCATCTGACCTAAAGGACCAATAAGGGGACAAAATACTTTCAAATCTTGGCGGGGGGAAGGCTTTTGTTTGTGCTCTTTGTTTGGGAGTGTGTTCGCTCTCAGGACTGAGAGGGACCAGACATCAATACAGGTTCTCCACATCTTTCTAAACAAGTCTCCTATTTCAAACTTGTAAGTAAATAGCCAGGCAAGGCGTGTTAGTTTTCCTTTGTTTTTCTCAACTTGTAAATGTACCTTTTACTAGAGTGTTTATCTTTGTTTGCTGTACTTTGAACCTGAGACTAGAGGGGAGTCCTCTGAGCTCTTTAAGTTTGATTACCCTGTAAGGTTAATTTCCATACTGATTTTACAGAGATGATTTTTACCTTTTTCTTTAATTAAAAGCCTTCTTTTTAAGAACCTGATTGATTTTTCCTTGTTTTAAGATCCAAGGGTTTTGGATCTTGATTCACCAGGAGTTGGTGGGAGGAAGGAGGGGGGATGGTTAATTTCTCCCTGTTGTAGATCCCAGGGGGGTTGGAACTTGATTCACCAGGAGTTGGTGGGAGGAAGGAGGGGGAATGGTTAATTTCTCCTTGTTTTAAGATCCAAGGGGTTTGGATTTGTTTTCACCAGGGATTTGGTGAAGGTTTTTCAAGGCTTCCCAGGAAGGGAATCCATTGAAATGGTGGCAGCCGAACCAGAGCTAAGCTGGTAGTTAAGCTTAGAAGTTTTTCATGCAGGCCCCTACATTTGTACCCTAAAGTTCAAAGTGGGGATCCAGCCTTGACAGCACCAAAAGAAGTAACTTTTCAAAATCAGAAATAAAAGCATCAGGACTAGGAAAGGCCATTTTAATCCAAAACTCATCCCATGTAAAATCAACATATTCACCTGACCACTACACTCCTTGTGTTTAACAGGAGCAAAATATGTACAATCTACATTAACTACCTATACTAATGTTTAAATAATAAAAATAATGGTGTTCCCAAACCGCTCCTAGATGTTAATCTACTGTATTTTAAATGTTCTGGTTAGAACCAATCATCCAACACATCTGTCCTGATGAATGACGAAATTAGTTAGGTATTAAGCTTTGCCTGTGCAAGTCAAATACTGATGAATGAGGCCTTCAGTGTTGTAATAACGATAGTGAGTAATGGAACAAGCAAAGGTTGTTAAGAAAGAACACTGAATAATGTATTACCAAGACTGAGATCAAGGAAAGTATTTTTATCAAGGAAATAAAAAGATTAATATTAATCATGGCTTTTTTAAAAGCAGAAAAATGAAGAGCAAAAAGAGGAGAATTTCAGATATTGCTACAGTATACAGTGACTGGCTGAAATTATACTGTGAAAATCCATTTCTAGGGTGACTCCCTAGGGCTACATTACATGCTAGCGGAAGAATAGAAGATTGTGGCATTTCTCTGAATACAAAGGTATAAGGAACATTCTACTTGGGTGAAGTGAAGATAGTGGGCTATAGAGAATAGTGTGCCGTGCCCTGAAACAGCGGAGTTTAAACTTATTCCCTTCAAGGCCACAAAATATAAGAGCGCTAACATTACAGAACAAGGACTGCTCTTTGGCTATACCCTTTGGTGAGAAAAGAAGGTTTTGAAAACACAAAAAGAGAAAGAAGCCGGTGTGTTTTAGTATTCCTATTTATTTCTTACATAGCACTGTAGGAATCCACTTTATGACACTGTAAAAACACACAGTAAAACCTGATCCTTGCCTTCAGTGGTTTACAATCTAATCTGGATTAATATAATTCAAATGTCTACAGGATGAGGCACAGGAGCTGGGGAAGGCTGGGGAAAACTAGTAACAGGATGCTAAGTGAAAAAAGATTTTAAGAACAGGTGTCCAAGAAAAAGGGAGCTCTTCCACAAGTCAGGGGCCCAGTGTGAAAGAGAACACCAGTTTGAGAGAAGAAGGATGAGACAAAAGGGAGCATTATGGCAACAGGATTGTACAGAGTTCAGGGCCAGGATGGGATTAATAGGATTTTGTAAATTCGGCCAAAAACCAGTAGTTTGCAGAGAGAGAAAGAGAGAGAGATGCTTTGCTACACCTCTGAGAGGAGCAGCACAGACTTCACAGTCCAGGAGAAATGTGTGTCTGGGGCGGTGGGGGGGGAGGGTGCTCTCTCTATATTGTGGCAGCTTCCCAGGGCTGCCTGAGGGGCAACTGCATAGCATACTGCAGCCCCACATCTAAAATCCCCCTTCTTTTCCCAGCCCTGCTCCCCACCAGTCTCTCCCCCACCCCACATCCCGCATGTCGGGACTTACAAGGGAGTTTTCAAGATGCAGACTTATGGCTGTCTTCCACAGTGCCTGAACCAGGGGGACAGATATGAGGCTTTTAGGAATGCTTTATGCTGCTCCAACTGTTTTTCTTGTCATAAAGGGGACAGAGAAGGGATGAGAATTTGTACCCAAGGAGTTTCTGTCATTAAAACACTTTAAAGGCTCTATTTGTGCCCTGAGGTCTGACAAAATTAAGATTATATTTCAAGAGTGGGACATAAGCTTCCTCAGGAACATGACAATCAAAGGGGTCAAAGAAATGGTATTTTAGCATTACAGTAGAAGCTCAGAGTTATGAAACACTAGCATTACGAACTGCTCAGTCAACTACACATCTCATTTGGAACCAGATTCAGCCAGCAGCAAAGACAATAAATAAATACATAAATAAATAAATAAATAAGCAAATGGAGTACAGTACCGTGTTAAATGTAAACTATTAAAAAAATAAAGGGAAAGTTTAAAAAAATTGACAAGGTAAGGAAACAGTTTCTGTGCTTGTTTCATTTAAATTAAGGTGGTTAAAAGCAGCATTTTTCTTCTGCATCGTAAAGTTTCAAAGCTGTATTAAGTCAATGTTCAGTTGTAAACTTTTGAAAGAACCACCATAACGCTTTGTTCAGAGTTACAAACATTTCAGAGTTATGAACAATCTCTATTCCTGAGGTGTTTGTAACTCTTAGGTTCAACTGTAATTGTGCTCCACAGCATTTGAGAATGCACCGTAGGTTATTATATACCGAATATAGGGGACATATAGGACAGCATACTAGTATGATCCAGTGCACTGATTAGCCCACTGTACTCCCCAGAGATACATAAGAGAGGAATCAAGTGTTGAGCATTCAGGGCCAAAACTCATCTGTACAGAATCAGTTGACCCAGTAGTGAAAGAAGAAAGATACCTTCTATTCAAAAATTCTTAAAACAAATAATATAATTTGTCGTGTTTGTCTTTTGTTTTTTAATAAAACCAAACTAAATTTACTAATAAGCATCGCTAATACCACCACTTTAGTACAAACACACCAGAAACAGACAAATATCCAGTTTCTCTTCTTCAGAGAAATACAGATAAAACATTGTAACGATGAAGTAAAGTCTAACCTTATAAACAGAATTGCAGCCAGAGGCAATGACGACACGGTTGGAATGCCCAAAGAGTCCACAAACAAAATCATAAAAACAAATGCATAGCAATACTTGAACACCACATAAAATAAAGTCAAACAAAACAAAACACAACACAACACAACAATGTACAGGAAAATAAGAGGGTGAGAAGTTTTGAAATAAGATTTATCATATGTAATCTCATTCTCAATGCAATGTGTTGAGATCACCAGAAGTTAGTGTTACCCCTGTGTGTACTACTCTGCATTTGTCATGTTCTTAGTATTTCCTATAATACTGGAGTGGCCTCAAGAGCATTTTTATCTTGCTATATTAATAAAAATGCATAATATAGATATTTGGAGAATAAGGCAGCTACTGTACTTCTGCTGACAATACTGAAGCTATATAGATTGAACAGATCAGGTAGTGAAATTTTACTATCAGATTTTCTCCTATATATAGGCACTATTCCTAGATATCAATATTTTTAATCTCTATAATAATCTAATTTTGATTTTTCTCCCTATTAGCGTTTTTTTTAAATCTAGATATATATTTATATGTCAGGAGAGGAGGGTAAGTCCCCATTTTGATATTCTGTATTAAAGATACTATATACAAACAAACAGTACTGACTGTATCTTATAATTATATAACCCACCATCACTGTACATGTAAACAACTACATTATTTATGTAACGATTATATAGTATAATCTCTGTGCATATGTACAGGACAGATCTCATGACTGGAATACTGCTTAAGAAGGGTCTAAGCTTGTTCAGGGAGTCCAGGCAGGAAAATAAGGGGAGAAGGTATTGCATTATACATCACCTTGTTCTGAGGCAGCTGAAATTCTCTGGGTAAAGATAAAAGGGGGAAAATCAGGGATGACATCATAACAGTGGCCTACTGTAGACCACCAAATCAGGAAGAGGAGGTGGACGAGGCATTTCTAGAACAGACAACAAACAACCAAAACACAACACCTGGCAGTATTGGGGGACTTTACCCAGACATCGGTTAGAAAAGTAATATGACAACACACAAAATTTCCAATAAATTCTAGGAATGTACGGGGGACAACATTTGCTTCAGAAGGTAGAGGAAGTAAACAGGGGGACAGCCATTTTAGACTTTATTCTGACCAACAGGAAGGAATTAATTGTGAATATGAAGATGGAAGGCAATTTGGATTAAAGTAATCTAGAAATATTTCATTCTAAGGAAAGGAAGGAGTGAGAACAGCAGAACAAGGACAATGGCCTTAAAAAAGCAGACTTTAAGAAACTCAGAGACCTGGTAAGTAATATCCTGTGGGAAGAAAATCTAAAGGAAAGAGGCGTTCAGGCGAGCTGGCAAAGAGACAACATTAAAGGCACAACAAGCTATTCCAATGCCGAGGAAAGGGGGAATACTAAGATGCCAATATTCCTCAATCAGAAGCACTTTTACTGAAAAGCAAGAAGGAATCCTACAAAAAATGGAAATATGGACAAATTGCTAAGGAGTACAAAAGAATAGCACAAGCATGCTCAAAGTCAGAAAGGTTAAGGCATAAAATGGGCTGCATGTAGCAAGGGAAATGAAGCACTAAGAAGAGGTTCTTTAAATATATTAGGAGCAAGAGAAAGATGACAGAAAGTAGCTCCTCTATTTAGCGAGGAATGAGAGCTAACAACTGATGACATCAAGAAGGCTGAGATGTTTAATCCCTATTTTGCTTCAGTCTTCACTGAAAAGGTTAATGGTGATCACATACTCAACACAATTAATATTAACAACAAGGGGGAAAGAACGCAAGCCAAAATAGGGAAAGAAGAGATTAAAGAATATTTAGATAAAATTAGATGTAATCAAGTTGGCAAGACCTGATTAAATTCACCCTAGGGTACTTAACAAACCAGCTGAAGCAATCTCTGAACTGTTAATTATTTTTGGGAACTCATGGAGAACAGGTGAGATCCCAGAGGACTGGGGAAGGGCAAACATAGTATCTATCTTTAAAAAGGGGGAACAAAGAGGACCCAGGGAATTAGAGACCAGTCAGCCTAACTTTGATACCTGTAAAGATGCTGGAACAAATTATTTTAAAAATCAATTTGTAAACACCAAGAAAAGAATAGCGTTATAAGGAACCATAAAAGCCACCATGGATTTGTCTAGTTAAGGGTTTTCATTCAGACTGAAATTAGAGGCGATTGTATCTATTACCAAAACCCTATCAAATATAATCCATTCTCATGTAAAATATCTCAACATTAGAAGTTCAAAACATGAAAAACACAATACTACCCACTTCTTTTTTCCCTTCTCATTAGTTGTGAAAATGTTTAATTCTTTTTTCGATTTTTTTGGATTCTTAGCCAATTAGAAACTAACTTTTTCCAAAATGTGAGAATTTCCCACAAGATGAAATGTCCATGTCCAACCAGTTCTGATTACGAATTATGAGGATTTATGTTGCAAGTTAAGACTGGCTAGCTTCCTCAAAAGAGATTTGCAATTTTCTTTGTTTGCTGCAGTGTTCTGGAAGTTCATATGACAAAACATATTTTTCATCATGTGCTGTACATATGGCATACAAAGTTTAATTATCATAATTTTATTTAAAATGATCATTGTTTCAGGGTACCTGTGACAGTCAAGTACTTAACCTTGCGAATTCCTTCCTAACGAAACTGACCAAATGCCTCACAAAGCTTACTTAGAAACCAAGCAAGTTTACAGCCCATATTCTTAACCTCAAGTAGAAAATGATATATGTGTACAAATAGGATGAATAGATATAGTAGACCATAACCTTTATGGAGATATGTTACATGGCACAGGCAGCACAAAACATATTCCAGTTATGTCATACATACGTTTATAAGCACTCCCTCCCCATAAAGCCTTATGGGGTACACTGTCACAGTACCATTTGGGAAAAAAAATATATGTGTGATGTTAATTCAGTATCGGAGTGAAAATCCATTTCCATTCTGCTTTTATGCTGATTTGATTATCAGATGAGTAATTTTCACTGATGAAAATTTGACAAAAATGTGAAATGTCTGAATAATATTCTTCTCACTAGCAAACCAACATCAAAGCATGAGGAGAGCTCATACACCTTTCTGCCGTTGGTTGGCTAATTTTGAATATAATGGTATAACTAGACTTTGGCAAACATAGACCAGCCTTATGTGATTAGTATCCATGAGATGTGGCGTATCTGATAACAGAAATCGACCATACCAGGATTATATCAAAATAAATCCATTTACTGAAGATGACCCCTTTCATCAGACATTTTCAGCACAGAAAACATGCCCTGCAGCTCTCATTGCTGTTATCTAATTCCCTATGCACCAGATTGAACAATTTACTTTATTTCAACTAGCCCTTGTAGGAGAAATATATAGTATTCAAACTCTTCAGTTACATTACAAGAGAAAGTTCAAAATGGCTGTTAAACAGATTTGAGAGAAAACTATAGGTAATTTGGTTCAGAAAAATTAATCTAAAATCTGATTTCTGCAAAAGGATGATGAAGTTCTGATCGTTTTACAATATCCTACACAAAGCTGCAGTCTGTTTCAGAAGTACAATCAAAGTTTATAGCTCGGTTAAAGTTTAAGATATCAGGTATCCAAACTTGAGAGCGTGTGATGGCTGCACAGAACTTCTTCCAGAAATAGCTGATGGTTCCTACAGTGGAATATGCAGATGTTTGTAAATATGGGGCAACACTGCCTTCCTTCCCTTGATACCATCTATTCATAGTTATCCTCATCAAGTGACAAACAGAGACAAGGGAAAATTTTCCTCAGTGCCTGATGGATGGGATGTGACCGGGAAATTGCAATTTCACCTTAGACAACTGACTGCATATTCAAGCACCAAAAAATTTTATGTCAGAGGGAAAAAGTTACCAGCTGCAAAAGTGGCAAGTGGATATTAAAAGCTATGGGGAAAATATGACCCATTTATATCCCTTCCTTTATAACTGCAGGTAAGTGCAATCTGTACTTTAGGACCAGGCAAGCTAGAAGAATCTCAGGTTGGCATTCAGGTGTCAGCCATAACATTTGCTGAACTCCAAACCAATGCTCTGATTCTCACTCATTGAAGTCAATGTGAGTTTTGCCACTGACTTCAGGATGCAGCAGAACAAGGTCCCAAAACTGAGCTGACGTGTCTATGAAACTGCCCGTGCGATTGAGCTCATGCTCTAGGGATTGGAGCAAAGGTGGCAGGAAAAGGACAGAAGTGAGGCATGTTTCCTTTTGTCTTGCTCTAGGAATAGGATGCCTTTAGCACCGAACTCATCTGGATGAATGCATCCCCAGATGTCCAATGGCATGCAGTCTGAAGAATAGGCTCTTCCAGAATTGCCTCTTACTATCGTCGTGTCAGGATGTTAACACCATCATGCTATGACCTAGGCTAGGAGCATTGCTGCAATGCAACATCTTGACGTTACAGATTGCCTTACCTGGAGCTGTTCTGCGACTCCTTTAATAGATTCCCAGGCCACTACCTACTTCACTGGTGCTCACAATTTTCTCACTATATCTCCCAACCATATTTTGTATTTACAAAAATCCTCCCTGAATTGTTTATTTTCCACACTAGTCTCCTCTAGCACTCAATCTCTATAGTTTCTTATTAGATTTATGACTAAAACATCTCAGGTTTCTAACATCAGTCATTCTATTTCACTTCAGGACAGTATTCAATGTACCTCTAGCATTTACTAGTTTAGGCTCACATTCACAACCTGAAGACGACAAAGCTATATAGTCTTCTTGATTTTTTTGGATAAATCAAAGTTCAGTAGCATGATTGCAACATTTTCTATAACGCATTGTGGCAGAAATACAAATACAGATCAAAACAAGAATGGAAGCTGTTGAGTTTAGGAGCCTGACTTTGGACTCCCACTTTTCTAAACATTGGCTATAATTCTCTATGATGGAAGCTTTTTATTTATGAATAATTTAACTCTTACTCCATGGCAGATCTTGATATGTACGTCAATAACACAAACATAGGTCTATAAGAATTGTAGATGATTTTCAAGTGTGGCATTGCAATGGCCTTATCAAATATTTGACAATCTCTGCTAACTATAACCATCTCTCTGCATACACACTCAAGGCACCAGCTTGCTTTCTGTTTATAACACTGCTAAATATTGTGAAAATAGTTTAAACCACATTATTTGTAACTACTCTAATGTTCCTGCACTGTTCTGTTTCTTTTCAGGCAACGGTCTCTATGATTATTCTTGGTCCCTAATCTCACTGTACAGAATTGCATGAGTCACATATCAGCACAAACTCAATCTAAGCAAATCATTTTTAATTTGTTTTCTTTGCATTTTCTGCTCTCTTCCCAGCTCTGCATCACTTCAGATATCAACAGTTTTAGTGTAACTCCCTTTCTTTAACTTTGCAAGATTGTAAATGTTCTTTTTATTTTATAGTCACTAAGTGGATTGAAACAACAGAGGGGATTATATTCCTATTTGTCAGTAAATCTGATAATTTCTTAAGTAAGGGTCAGACACCAACTGACTGACCAGCAACTAATTCTGGAACAAATTTCTATATAGTCCACCAAAAATGCTTTGGCATCAAATGAGAGAAACGCTTTTTAATAAGATATGAATGAGTAATTAGAAATCTATGGACATGATTAAATCTTAATCTGTAGAATGAAGCGTTCCGACTAAAACAAAGAAAAACTGGCAAGGAGCTGAGCTGAAACTCACTCTGTAGGGGCACAGATTTGGTAGATATTTGTTAATGCTGGTTTATATATATATTTGTGACTGCCTCAGACTGCTCTTGTCTCCACAGGACAGCAGCCTGTAAGTCAAGATTCTGTGTTCTCACGTGGTCACTTGAGTACCTGTATCAGACCTTTACACAATGTGGGTGTAATGAGGTTATTTCTAATGGAAAGTTTTGATGCATCGTTGCATTTTAAAAATAATTGACTTAAATTGTCATTTTTATTATTTCAGAGATTATTTAAAATAGAGGAGTGATCTGTACAATACTAGCTGGTGTTCATCCCACGGGCCAAATCCTATTCCTCATTTAGGCAAAGTTCCCATTGTAGTGAATTCCCGCCAAACAATACAAGAAAGATGCTCAAGCCCAGGCCCTTTTGCTCTGATCCAGATCTACTGTCCCCTTCTTCTGAAGCACTCCTCCTTCTGCTTCCCAAAGCCCTTCCCCCCTTTTCCTCAATCAATCTGAACGGCAACCATCAAAACAATGCCATCAAAGTTGGGGTCTTAGTATATATGAGTGTCCTGCATAGTAAAGCATTTTCATGAATGGGATCTCATATGGCTAAGCAAATAAGGAGGTGAACGGGCAGAAGGAAAGACAAAAAAGAAAATAAAAGGAAGTAGGAATTTGATTAATAATAGCTAATGTCAAAATTTCACTGTCATAAGAACGGCTGTTCTGAGTCGACCAATGGTCCGTCTAGCCCAATATCTGGTCTTCTGACAGTGGCCAGTGCCAGATGCTTCAGAGGGAATGAATAGAATGGGGCAATTATTGAGTGATCCATCCCCTGTTGCCCAGTCCCAGCTTCTGGAAGTCAGAGGTTTAGGGACACCCACAGCATGGGGTTGCCTCCTTGACCATCTTGGCTAATAGCCATTGACAGATCTATCCTCCATAATCTTACCTAATTCTTTTTTGAACCCATTTATGCTTTTGGCTTTCACAACATCCCCAGGCCATGAGTTCCACAGGTTGACTATGTATTGTGTGAAAAAATACTTTGTTATATTTGTTTCAAACTGCTGCCTATTAATTTCATTGGTGACCTCTAGTTCTTGTATCATCTGAAGAGGTAAATAATACCCTATTCACTTTCTCCATACCGTTCATGATTTTATAGACTTCTCTCATATCCCCCATTCGTTGTCTCTTTTCTAAATTGAATAGTCCCAGTCTTTTTAATCTCTCTTTGTATGCAAGCTGTTCCATGCCCCTAATCATTTTTGTTGCCCTTCTCTGAAACTTTTCCAATTCTAATGCATCTTATTTTGAGATGGGACAACCAGACCTGCACACACTATTCAAGGGGTGGATGTACCATGGATTAATATAGTGGCATTATGATATTTTCTGTTTTATCATCTATCCCTTTCCTAATGGTTCCTAATATTGTTAACTTTTTGACTGCATTTGCATATTGAGCAGATGTTTTCAGAAAACTATCCACAATGACTCCAAGATCTCTTTCTTGAGTGGTAAGAGCTAATTTAGAACCCATTCTTTTGAATGTATAGCTGGGATTATGTTTTCCAACGTGCATTTCTTTGCACTTATCAACACTGAATTTCATCTGCCTTTTGTTGTCCAGTCACCCAGTTGTGTGAGATCCCTTTGTAATTCTTCACAGTTAGCTTTGGACTTGGCTATCTTGAGTAATTATGTAGTGTCTACAATCTTTGCCACCTCACTGTTTACCTCCCTTTTCCAGATCATTTATGAATATGTTGAACAGCACAGATCCTAGTACAGATCCTTGGGAGACACTGCTATTTACCTCTCTCCATTGTGAAAACTGATGATTTATTTTCCTATCTTTTAACAAATTACTGATCCATGAGAGAACCTTCCCTCTTATCCCATGACTGCTTGGCTTGCTTAAGAGCCTTTGGTGAGGGACCTTGTCAAAAGCTTCCTGAAAGTCCCCAAGTTCACTACCATCCACTGGATCACACTTGTCCATATGCTTGTTGACATCCTCAAATAATTCTAATAGATTAGTGAGGCATGATTTCCCTTTACAAAAGCCATGTTGACTCTTCCCCGACATATCGTATTCATGTATGTGTGTGACAATTCTGTTCTTTATTATAGTTTCTATCAATTTGCCTGGTACTGAAGTTAGGTTAACTAGCTTATGATTGCCAGGATTGCCTCTGGAGGCAAGTTAAAACAAAGTAAGATATACAAATGTGCCTAAATCATTCACCTATTCAGTCAAGAAGATTAAGTGTTATCATATGTCTGGTGCAAAACCCACCCACAATGAAGGCTAGTAAAACAGTCCTGAAATAGCAACCTTTGATTGGATACTCCATCCAATCAATAACTCTAGCAATCAATGAGCCTCTCTGGAATATAAGGCACCCTCTCAATGGTTGCTGAAAAAGCCAGCCTGCACTTTTTCAGGCCCCAGTGCACTTTTATTTTCTGCTGAAGGTGTGACTTCTTTGCTAACAGCCCAAAGATGCTTCTAATCCTACTGGATCATTTGTCCACATGCAGTACAGGCCCAACAGCTGCATATGGCTATGAAAATCAACCAGAACGTACCCTCGACTGATACAAAAATTACATAGCTAGCTTGAAATACCACCAAAAGTCACAAGGAAAGCATATTATGGTCTCCATTAATAAGGCCATAAAAATGCTATATATTGAGAGAGGTGCTCTTATTTAAAAAAAACTACACACTTTACACCATCGCATTTGCTACTCCATCTACAAAAAACTTGACAACATTTAGGCTACTGGTGTGGTAAGACCACTGCTTATCATGGTGACTAATATTGTCTCATTATTTACTTGTACTCCACCATTTGTCTGTATACTCCACCATTTGTCTGTATTCATCAGTTGTCTCCTGTCTTACACTTAGATTATTAGCTCCATGGAACTGGGACTGTCTCTTTGTTCTGTGTTTGTACGATGCCTAACACAATGAGATCTTGGTCAAGATAGGGGCCCCTAGGTGCTGCAACACCACGTACAACAACTTAGAGATCTCTAGTCTGCACTAAACAGACACTTAAAGAAACTGCATCAATAATCGCCCCTGCTGTTATAAAATTAATGTCCATACCCCTTGATCTGACATGCAGCCCTACACTTCAGCACTAGAAAAAAGAAGGAAAACAAACAAAATACCCAAAACAAAACCCAGGATAATAAAAATCATCACTTCTGTGGCACCTTTCATCTACAGCTCTCAAAATGCTTCAGAAAAGTAACTGAGTCTCACAAGAACCACACAAGGTAGGTATCCTTCTGCCTGTTTTACAGGTGGGTAAACTGAAAAACAGAGCATAAGTGACTCATATGGAGTCAGTAGAACAGCCAGGAAAATAACCCAGAAGTCTTGGAGTTCTTGATCCAGCTAGTCCAATTAAGGACTTAGGGCCTGATCGAAAGCCCAGGGAAATCAATGGAAAAACTTCCAGCTGATTTCAGTGGGCTCTGGATCAAGTCCATAGTGTCAACATTAAAGGATGATAAAGAACTACAATATTTTCGTATGCTATCTTTACTATTATTTTGACAGCCAGAAAGCCTAAAACAAGAACTAGTATAAAGTAAACTCCCAACAGAGAATACACAAACAAAAACAGGTACTGAACCATGTAGATCTACTTGCTACAAAATGTGTACACATAACAAGCACATCAAACAGAATTCTTAAAGGAAAACATTCTAAATCCAGGCTGAATCTATGCGAAAGGAAAAAGACAGAGGCATGTCTTAGAGGTTTTTAAGGTCAGGCTTGATAAAGCCCTGGCTGGGATGATTTAGTTGGGGATTGGTCCTGTTTTGAGCAGGGGGTTGGACTAGATGACCTCCTGAGGTCCCTTTCACCCCTGATATTCTATGATTCTATGTGAAAATATGTTACATAAATAAAAAAATATATAAACAATCTCAGAACAAACCTCCAACCATCTAGACTAGGAAGAACAGAATACATCATTTAGGAAATGTTTCTAACAAATATACCACTCCATTTTTGATTTTGCCACTGTAGTTTCAACAAGAGACAGCTGGCCAGGGAAGCGGAATGATTCTATAAAAGGTTAAATAAATTATGCTAACTATATTCAGAATACTTCTGTAAAATAAAAACCACATTCTGCTTTTTCATATTATTTCCAAATTTAAATAAATTAGCAGTTTTAATACATCCTGGAATCTTCTCCTCAGCAATAATCTTTCATGATGAATGCTAGGGAAACCAGTGACACATTGTGCTCCCTTTATAACGGCTGATCAGGCCACCCTAGCTTTTACTGAACAGTCCTTCCACTGCTCAGCAAGTCAGAACACACCTTCTCCGAAGGACCCAGCTTAACTTGGTGTCCAGGCCTCAATTGTCTGTTAGGGTAAATTAGAAAAAAAAAGATGCATAGAATGTGTGTCTTGGTTGCCTCGGAGATGGAGGTTCTTCAGCACCCTGCAGAGTACTTTAATCCAGAACCACCTTTTTTTTTTAAATCTGGATGCTTACGAGGCAGTACCCACACTGTCAGATTCTGAAGAATTCCACAGTGCTGCAAGTTTGTCTTCAAATAAAATGTGTTTTAAATCTGAAGTATTCTAAAGCACTGCTGAGGATATTAGTAGACAATCTATATTGTGTCTGTAGTACTTTTTGTAGATCTCTGATTAATTCTAAAATGACAGCCCTGCAACCCAATTGCAACAATTGTTAAAGATGACTTACAAATTTTCTAATGCCCAACTCTTTCATATTACCAAAACACTACAGCAATTCTGTCCATTATCATTCTTTAATATATTAGGAGAACTAATTGGCTTGTCTGCAATCATAATTTGAAGACTTATGCAGTTAATCTGAGTTGTGTTTATCGCATAAGAACATCATAAGAACAGCCATAAAGGGTCAGACCAAAGGTCCACTGGCCCATCTTCTGACAGTGACCAATGCCAGGTGCCCCAGAGGGAATGAACAGAACAGGTAATCACCAAGTGATCCATCCCCTCTCGCCCATTCCCAGCTTCTGGCAAACAGAGGCTAGGGACATCAAACCTGCCCATCCTGGCTAATAGCCATTGATGGACCTATCCTCCATGAATTTATCTAGTTCTTTTCGGAATTCTGTTATAGTCTGGGCCTTCACAACATCCTCTGGCAAGGAGTTCCACAGGTTGACAGTGCGTTGTGTGAAAAAATACTACCTTTTGTTTGTTTTAAACCTGCTGCCTATTAATTTCGTTTGTTGGCCCCTAGTTCTTGTGTTATGAGAAGGAGTAAATAATACTTCCTTATTTACTTTCTCCACACCAGTGATGATTTTATAGACCTCTATCATATCCACCCTTCAGCTTGGAAAATAAATGACTAAAAGTCCCAGTCTTATTAATCTCTCCTCATACAGCAGCCGTTCTATACCCCTATTCATTTTTGTTGCCCTTTTCTGAACCTTCTCCAATTCCAATATATCTTTTTTGAAATGGGAAGACCACATCTGCATGCAGTATTCAAGATGTGGACATATCATGGAGATTCTATATATATATATATATATATATATATAGAGAGAGAGAGAGAGAGAGAGAGAGAGAGAGAGAGAGAGAGAGAGGCAATATGATATTTTCTGTTTTATTATCTATCCCTTTCTTAGTAATTCCCAACATTCTGTTCGCTTTTTTGACTGCTGCTGCACATTGAGTGGATGTTTTCAGAGAACTATCCACAATGACTCCAAGATCCCGTTCTTGAGTGGTAACAAGCTAATTTAGACCCCATCGTTTTATATGTATAGTTGGGATCCCACATATAGGGTGGTGCCCTGTGCAACATCAGTGACAATACTACTAGCTGGCAAGGAGGGCAAAGCCCAGTACACAGGGGATGTAGCGGGGTGGGTACCCACTCCTGCCCTGAAGGGCTTAAAACAGCCAGGAATTCTGTTGTGGCAGGGAAAAGCCAGGCTGATTGGGGAAGTAGCCACAGCTGGGCCATGCCCCAATCAGGCCCAGCTGGTCCCTATAAAAGGCTGTGAGCCAGAGGCCCAGAAGAAGTCTCTCTCTCTCTCCATTCAGAGAGAGGAGGGCCTGGCTGCAGGGAGCTAGAGACAGGGTACCTGAGTGGAGCAGGGCTGGGGAAAGGCAGAGGAGCTGGGGAGCTCCAGCCTGGAAAGCCCCAGTCTGTGGCCTAGCATTGAGCCAAAAGGGACTGGGGGTTGCAGAGGGCAGCCCAGGGGTAGGCCAAGGCAGCAGGTCCAAACCCAGCCTTGCCAGTGATGAGTCAGCTGATACTGCAGTCTGCCCCAGGGCGTGGGGCTAGATGATGACTGGAAGTAGCCGTATACTGAGGCGAGGTGGGAACAGTCGGTGGGGGTTCCCCCGGGAAGGGGAGACCCTAAGACTGAGGGGTTACTGCTAGGGAGCAGCACCCCAGATACAAGGGCACCGGGTCCGGGAGGGACATGGGGGGCCAGAGGACAGGCGGATCACCGGCCTGCAGAGGGTGCTCCGGAGCTGGAATGAGCTAATTCCCGGAGGTTACCAGCAGGAGTCGCCGCAGGGGTGAATCCGCTCCTCTACAGGGGACAATATGGTAAATAAAACAAACCTGAGCAAAAGACTGAAGCACCAAAAATAGCAGCATAACTGGGGGAACGGGGAAGCTCCAGGAGCTGGCAACCTCCAAATGGGGATTACACCGTTATACGATCCTGTCTCAGTTGCTTATAACTTCACCAAATTTTAACCATTTGGGCTGAAATTATCTATGCCAGTTGTTTGCCTCGGGCTGAATTTTTCTAGAAAATTACAGCTGTCATGGAGTGTGGGGGGACACAAGGCCCGGCACCCCCGGCTTCCTGCGATTCGCCATGACTCTCAGCCAGCAAGTAGAGCTGGGTATTTAGACAATAGGGACGCAGTCCAAGACAGGTCTTGCAGGCACAGACAACAGGACCCCCTCAGTTAGGTCCATCTTGGGGTCCCAGGGCACCACAGCCCCCTTGGGAGGTCAGAGCCCCGTCTGCCTCCCAGCCATTCCACCAGCCAGCTCTGAAACTCTCCCCCCACCCTTTGTTCAGTTTCCTGGACAAAGGTGTCACCTGGCCTCTAACCCCTTCCTGGGTTCTCATGTTACATGCTCAGGTATCTTCCCTCGGCCAGTCTCCCATCCCCCCATGCAGACGATCCTAGAAACACTCCCCTGCCTTCCCAGCCAACACTCCTCACTCAGCATTCAAAGACCACATTAAGAACAGTCCCAGTTCATCACAACAGCCAAAATGGTTTAGCCAGTTCTGAAAACAAGGATGGGAGAAATGACAAATTGATGTTGTTAAAAAATGCTGGTGAACTTAAATGGAAAAAAAAAAAGCTCTAGCACCCCCTTGCTTTTGGGCAGTGACTTGAAATTTGGCAGGGGGTGGCTATCCCCATGAAAATCAGCCCAAATTTGCCCAAGTTATAAAGCCTTTGGGGGTTGGGGAAACCACAGTTTGCACACGCCCGATAGAGACCTCTCTGATTTTGCAGCTAAAATCTCTAAAGATTCCATCCTCACTGAGTGTGCTCACTCCTAGTTCTGACCAGACTGAGCCTATGCCTTTCTCCACAGTGAGTGAGCAGGCTGCCGCCCAGGGACAAAGCCAGACTTTTTCCCAGTCACTGTTGCTCCCAGTTGCTCTGGGCCAAGGTGGGAACTGAGAGTGAGACGCTTGTCTTCCCTGTGCCTGATTTGAATGCAGTGGGACAAAAGCCTGACCAAGGGAAGAGAAAGGAGAAGATCAGGACAAGGATCTGGTGAGACAGACTGGAAGGGGGTGGGAGAGAGAGGACTGGGATTCCCCTTTGAGGAGGTTTTATTATCCCTGTTTTAAAGATGCAGAACTGAGGCAGAGATTAAGGCCAAAAATTTCCACTATTTTTGAGTGCCTCATCGGAGATGCCTAGGACCTGATTTTTCAGAGTATTTAGTATTATACGGACATCATGCCGTCAAAGCACAGCTCCCATTGACATCAGCTGCGAGTGCTTTGCTCTTTTGAAAATCAGACCCAAAGGTATCGAGCTGGGCATCCAGGATAGGAAGAACACTCAATCAGTCATCACCTATGAAGAGTTGGGTTTACATGTCTACCGTAGCATCACATGGGAATTCTGCAGAAGAGGCAAGGATTAAAGACAATTCTCCAGGGCAGCACACAGCTGCCTTAACCCTGAGACCATTCTTTCTCTTCCTGCAATTGCCTTCCTTTATCCATTACACACCTTCCAACTTCTGCAACAAATGAGGCAGGGCCCCTATAGACAACAGGCTCCTTCACTACCGGACTCCAATTCAACCACAGAGCAGGTCCATCTGTGCACTGAATGAGACAAGGGAAAAAATAGTATGTGATCATGTAGAATCATAGACCCATAGGGCTAGAAGGGACCGCAAGGATCATCTAGTCTAATCCCCTGCCAAGATGGAGGATTTGTTGCATCTAAACCATCCAAGATATATGACTATCCAGCCTCTTTTTGAAAAGCTCTAGTGAAGGAGCTTCCATGACTTCCCTACGCAGCTTGTTCCATTGTCCTACTGGTCTTGCAGTTTGGAAGTTTTTCCTGAGATTTAATCTAAAATTGCTGTGCTGTAGTGTGAACCCACTGCCTCTTGTCCTGCCCTCTGTGGCAAGAGAACTATTTTTCTCCATCTTTTTTATGGCAGCCTCTCAAGTATCTGAAGACCATTATCACATCACCTCTTAATCTTTTGTTTTCCAACCTAAACATACCCAGTTCCTTCAGCCTTTGCTCATATGGCTTGCCATCCATCCCTTTGATCATCTTTGTAGCTTGCCTCTGGATCTTTTCTAGTTGTATTTGTGCGTTTGTTTTTTCTTCCCTAAGTGTAGAACCTTACATTTGTCTTTATTGAATTACATTTCATTGTCTCTAGCCCAATTCTCCAATTTATCAAGATCCCTTTGAATTTTAGCTCTGTCTTCCAAAGTGCAGATGACACAAAGCTGGGGGTTGGCGGGGGAGAATTGCAAACAAAGTTGATCAGTATGCTCTCTATTCCTACATCCAGGTAATTAATAAAGATGTTAAATAACACTGGACCCAGAACATATCCCTGTCGAACCCCACTTGAGACCTCCCTTCAATTTGACATCATTCCATTAATAGTTACTCTTTGTCTGCGGGTTGTTGAATCCTCCTATTGGTAGTTCTGCCAAGCCTGCATTATTCCAGTCCATGTAGGTCTGTGTCAAAAGCCTTGCTTAAATCAAGGTATATTATGTCCACCACATTCCCCCTACCGACCAAACCAGTTACTTGCTAAAGAAGGAAATTGAACTGGTTTGGCATGCTTTTTTCTTAGTGGATTTATGTTGGCTGCTAATGATCACCCCGTCATCCTCCAGGTATTTGCAAATTCAATTAATGATATACAGTATCACAATGCAGATACATTGTAGGAGTCCATTAAGGGGGCTGATTAAGGTTGCACAGGCAAAATTAATTCTGGTATTTCCTAACCTTTGAGTGCTTGATTTTGCAACCTTAATAATGTTCTTTTAACATAGTCTTTTTTGTGTGTAATATAATAAATACAAATAAATTATGCTCATGTTGCAAATATCTTTTTGATTATTTCCATTCAAAACCGAAACACAAGGCTAGGTGAAAAATTCCATTAGGACAGAAAATACCAAGCTTGCCTGGACTTGCTAAATTCAGCAGATCTCCTGCTTTTTTCTTCCATTGCCAAGGCACCTGAAACATACCAAGTGCTATTTCTATTAACACCTGTTATTTATTAAGTCCTGAGATAAGTGACTTGGGGGAAAACATATTGGTGGGCCGTCTTTAATGTTTTTACCTAGGCTATTCCATTGTCTGAGTGTTCTTGAATATCTCACATGCTTCCCTCTGCTAGCTCCAGTGGAACAATATCTAGGAGAAACCAGACAAGAATGCAGGTAGGCTAGGGAGAGGAAGTAGCAGATCTGCAGTATGTTACCTCCTCTGCAGATCCCTCACTCAGTGGAACTGTGGCTTTACAATCCTTGTGTAAGTCGCTCTATGCAGTATTGTCCAATCCTTAATGCATGGGGAAATGTTCCAAAGAACATAATGGTGACCATGTTAGCTCCCCTTCCACATTGATATCCACCTGCTTTGGAAAGCCAAGTTTGGTGCAGTGGCCCATTAAGAGCCATGCTACAGAGAAAGGGGTCTACACAAAAGCCACTAGTGTAAATCAGGTGCAAGAGATCAGAATCAGGCCCTATGGAGTTTTCTGGACCTTACATGTATTTTTCTTACTCAGGGGATAACATGGCCCTACGTATTTCAACTAAAGAGACGTGCTAAATAAATTATCTGAAGTACAAAAGTGATCAAATGGTTATTGATCATTTGAAAAAATGGAAAAGAGATAAGATGTGAAAATATATATTTCCCAGTCTTGGGGCTTAATCCTGCAAAACCTTAAACACGTAACTTTACTCACATGAGGAGTCCCACTGAATAGTTGGTTTACTTGCATGAGTAAAATTGTTCATGGCCTTGAGTATCTGCAGGATCTGAGGCAATCTCTCAAGATGTATAATGCCTAATAAGTTTCACCTAAAGTATATACACATGTTGGTAAATACATTTTCTTGCACCATAAAAAAATCACTTTGTCAACAGATGTTACATTTTTATAACTATTTTTGCACTTGTATCTTTCTATGACATGTTATATACCCAACATATTCCATCTTGCCAAAAGAGCAATGGAAAACCAACTACTTCTTTAATGTTTAATTAAGAGTAAAAGCAAATTTATGTAGTGATATACCACACTCTTGCCTAGTAATAAAGACAAACATCTCTGCACACTATTAACACTTACGAAGATAGTCATTTCAGTTTCACTTGGCTTACAAAATGCCTAAAGAAACTTTCGCACGCTTGTACATCATTTCAGATATTTCTGCTAATTTTTTATTTAACTAGTTCATTGTAGATATCATTTGGGACATTATAGTTTCTACAGTAACATTTTTGGTACTTGAATAAAGTTTGTGATATGCCCTAAAATAATTATATTTGTCTTTAGGAAACATGGTATTTGAGTTTTGAATCAAACTGCTGATAAAGGCTGACAAAAATTACTCCAGCTCAAAATGTGACAGATGTGCTGTCTGCCAAGGGATTTCCCTAGAAAATTTCCAATTTTCTTCTATCAGTTTAAAGAAGGTTCATTTAAAATCTGTTAGAATGTATTAATGTGCAGCACTGCATTATGTACAGTTAAGGATATATGGGGAAAATACTGGGAAATCTAAACTCTGGCATCTTGACTTTAAAATTGTTATGCAATCCATCCAAAATCCAAAAGTTTTTGAATGAACTAACAATTAACTACTTTGTATGAGCCATACTAAACCCTGCAATTTAGTCCCCAAAATTATAAAATGTGCATAGTAGCATCTCTCATTTGATGAGTTTTTAAAAACAAATCATAGAAAGCATTTTAAAGAATTCGTTTTCCACTGCTGATGTCTGAAACAAGTATTTTAGGATTTCAGTATGTTGTATCCCAAATAACAGCAGAAACAAATTTGAGCCCTCTCTGTAAGTCAAAGCAATATGAAGTCTTGGGGTTTTACCTGACTTATCTTTATTCATGAAAGCAAAGTAGCAATATGGCAGAAATTCCTTCATCTATCTTCATCTAGTGCTAGTAAACCACAATCTTTCCTTTTTAGACAAGTATCCAGCCACAGTAATCAGTTCATTTTCCCCATTCCCTATTAGACTGTCATTTATTCTGTTGGGGCTTAGGGTGGAGGCAACATAACTCCTGTCCTCCAAAGCACTTGCAACCCCTCCCAGCTTGGTATCATCTGCAAATTTTATAAGTGTACTCTCTATGCCATTATCTAAATCACTGATGAAAATATTGAACAGAACCAGACCCAGAACTGATCCCTGCGGGACCCCATTTGTTATGCCCTTCCAACATGACTGTGAACCACTGATAACTACACTCTGGGAACGGTTTCCCAACCAGTTTTGCACCCACCTTATAATAGCTCCATCTAGGTTGCATTTCCCTAGTTTGTTTATGAGAAGGTCACGTGAGACAGTATCAAAAGCCTTACTAAAGTCAAGATATACCAGGTCTACCGCTTCCCCCCTATCCACAAGACTTGTTACCCTGTCAAAGAAAGTTATCAGGTTGGTTTGACGCAATTTGTTCTTGACAAATCCATGCTAACTGTTACTTACCACCTTTTTATCTTCTAGATTTTTGCTTAATTATTTGCTCCATTATCTTTCCAGGTACAGAAGTTCAGAAATTCCCCAGGTTGTCCTTATTTCACTTTTTATAGATTGGAAAAGGGCAAACATAGTGCCAGTCTTCTGGAATCTCTCCCATCTTCAATGACTTTTCAAAGATAATCGCTAATGGCTCAGATATCTCCTCAGTCAGCTCCTTGAGTATTCTAGGCTGCATTTCATCAGGCCCTGGTGACTTGAAGACATCAAACTGGAAGACATTTTAACTTGTTCTTTTCCTATTTTAGCCTCTGATCCTACCTCATTTTTACTGACATTCACTACGTTAGTGAAGACAATCGTCACCAATCTTCTTGGTGAAAACCAAAACAAGGAAGTCATTAAGCACCGCTGCCATTTCCACATTTTCTGTTGTTATTTCCCCACCCCTCATTGAGTAACAGGCCTACCCAGTCCGTGGTCTTCCTCTTGCTTCTAATGTATTTTTAGAATGTTTTCTTGTTACCCTCTGTCTCTAGTTAGTTTGATTTCGTTTTGTGCCTTGGCCTTTCTAATTTTATCTCTACATACTTGTGTTATTTGTTTATATTCATCTTTGTAATTTGACCTCATTTCCACTTTTTGTCAGACTCTTTTGATTTTTAAATCATAGAAGATGTTCTGGTTAAGCCAGGGTGGTCTCTTGCCATACTTCCTATCTTTCCTATGCAGTGGGATAGTTTGCTCTTCTGCCCTTAATAATGTCTCTCTGAAAAACTGCCAACTGTCTTCAATTGTTTTTCCCCTTAGACTTGCTTCCCATGGGATCTTACCTACCAACTCCCTGAGTTTGCTAAAGTCGCCTTCTTGAAATCCATTGTCTTTAGTTTGCTGTTCTCCCTCCTACCATTCCTTAGAATCATGAACTCATCATTTCATGATCACTTCACCCAGGCTGCCTTCCACTTTCAAATTCTCAACTAGTTCCTCCCTATTTGTCAACATCAAATCTAGTACAGCCTCTCCACTTGTAGCTTTCTTCACCTTCTGAAATAAAGTATTGTCTCCACTACATTCCAAGATAATCTGTGCCCTGCTGTGTTATTTTCCCAACAGATGTCTGAGTAGTTGAAGTCCCCCATCACCACCAAGTCCTGTGCTTTGGATGATTTTGTTAGCTGTTTAAAAAAAAAACCCTCATCCACCACTTCTTCCTGGTCCGGTGGTCTGTAGTAGAACCCTACCATGACATCATCCTTATTTTTTACCCCTTTTATCCTTACCCAGAGACTTTCAACAAGTCTGTCTCCTATTTTCATCTCCAAGTCCAAGTGTATACATTTTTAATATATAAGGCAATACCCCCTCCCTTTTTCCCCCTGCTTGTCCTTCCTGAGCAAGCTGTACCCTTTTATACCAATATTCCAGTCATGCATATTATCCCACCAGGTCTCTGTGATGCTAACTATGTCATAGTTGTGTATACTAGCATTTCAAGTTCATCCTGCTTATTCTCCATGCTTCTTGCATTAGTATACACTACAGACATGTAAGATACTGATTTGATTCCTCCCCCTGCAAGTTCGGTCTTCTCTCTCCCTTATCCCTGCTATAACAGCCCATGGTCCCCCCAAATTCTGACCCTTCTCCCAGGTCTCCATGTTCTTGACTTACCTGTGGGCTTTGATCACCTGCCCCCTTCGAACCTAGTTTAAAGTCTTCCTCATGAGGTTAGCCAGTCTGTAGCTAAATATGCTCTTCCCCTTCCTCGATAGGTGGACCCCATCTCTGCTTAGCAGTCCTTCCACCTGGAACAGGATCCTGTGGTCAAGGAAGCCAAAGCCTTCCTGGTGACACCATCCTCGCAGCCAAGCATTCACCTCCAGGATGCATCTGTCTCTGCCCAGGCCCCTACCCCTTACCGGAAGGATCAAAGACAACACCAAGACCACCACCTGGGCTCCCAACTCCATCACCCTTACTCCCAGAGCTCTGTAGTCACTTCTGATCTGCTGAGGGTCATACCTCGCAGTGTCATTAGTGCCCACATGGATGAGTAGCATAGGGTAGTAGTCAGAGGGCCAGATGATCCTCAACAATCCCTCCATAACGTCTCGGATATGGGCCCCTAGCAGGCAGCATACTTCCTGGGATGCCATGTCCGCGCAACAGATGGGTGCCTCCATCCCCCTCAGAAGAGAGTCACCAATCACCACTACCCTACGTTTCCTCCTGGGAGTGGTGGCTGTGATCCTCCCAGCCTTGGGGGTACATGGCTTTTCCTCCTCCACCTTTGGGGGTGATGCCTCATCGCTTGTTGCCAGGGCAGCATATCGTTTTCCCATCACCATGGTGTGTGGGTTGGGAGTAGGGGTGAAGCACTGCCTGTTGCCAGAAGTAACCAGCAGCCAGTGTCCTCCCTGTGCCAGAGCCATATCCTCCTCCCCCGGTGGTGTGATAGCAGTCCCCTGTAGCTGGATAGCTTCCTCAGCCTTGGATGTCTCCATGTGAATACTCTCAAGGAATTCCTCGTAGGCACAGATGCTCCTCAGCCTAGGCACCTCCTCCTGCAGCTCTGCCACCTGCTTCCTGAGCAATTCCACCAGCAGGCACCTCTCGCACTGGATGGTCCCCAGCCTGGCTTTCTGCAAGTGGGAAATGCAGGCACATCAGGGTCTGGGTAGAGGCATCCATGGTCAGGCTGTCTGTCTGGATACAGGCGCAGGTGGAGGAGACAGGAGCAGCGTTGGCACTGGCGATGCAGCCCTTCCTAACCATAGCGATTATATGCTGACTCCCTCTTACAAACTCCCTCTCAAACTCCTCTGTTTGCAGCCCCTGTTCACTAGCTCCCCTTGGTCGCTTAGCCTCTGGCTTTTAAGGCCTTCTCTCCTAGGTCAGCCCTGCCCCTTCATTAATGACACAGGGGTAGGGTGATCACAAGGCTGATTGAAGCTGATCAAGGATGATCCAGGGAACAAAGGCTCAAACAGTCCCAGCCACGTTATTTTGTACAAATTATGTTTTTATGTTTCTTATCATAAGATTTATAAAGTTGGTACTTAATTAAGTTCATTCCTTTTGTTATTGAATGTGCAGCGGTTGACCCTGTGCAATCCTTGCTGAAAATTCTTCAAGACTGAACTCTGGGTCTCCAGCTGCTTTTCTAGTGGAGTTGGGTGTTTTTAGGCACCGGAGAAGGGCAATGAAGTGAACTCTAGCCCACTCCAAGGTTACACAAGCATAACTAATACCAATACAATTTATCAAGCCATTAGGAACTGGTTGCCAAATTGCATTTAGACTCAGTGCGGTTAGGTATATAGGTGTGACCTAAGTGACAAACGCAAAACCTTGACCAAAACAAAAAATAAGGAAATGCCATCGAGAGATTAAAAACAGATTTAATTACATATAGACACTCCCCATTATTATTCCAATGGGAAAAAGCATTGTGACTTGGGGGGGGCGGGAGGGGGGGAAAAGCTGTTTTAACTACCATACCAAACAAACAATCTCCTTTAGACAAATGTCATTAAACATGGTATGATTGTCACATCTGCACATTTATCTGTCCAGTGGTATCTCTCTTCATTTATATTTAAAACTGTGTTTAAACATAACCTATTTTAAACATAACTATTTAAGCAAGTGAAAATGCCTGTTTGAAAGACCATACACCAGGGAAACTCCTATTAATGCCCCCTGGGAACTGTGCAGCCACAGTGGGATGAGAATAGACCCCTGAGGAACTAGAACATAAAACAACAGGGTAGCAAAATGTGATTATGGCAAAGAGAAGTGGTGAACATTGCAAGAACCCTTGAAGTGTATTGAATGTCCTTTGGAAAGGTCTATGTTCCCCACTCTCCTACAAACATGCACTCATATATTTATGTAAGTAAATGTGCATAACAGAGCACTAATGCTTAGCTCTTTTGGAGCTACAGTGCTAAGCATGGCTTGAAAGAAGCTGAGAGATTGTAAAGGAGAATTAAACACTGCTGGGAGGAGAGGGGTCCAGCTACACGTACCCCCTGTGAGAATAAGACAAGTATGACAGACCATTCTATGTGCTAGTGCATTGTGCAACGTAAAACTCGGCTCCCCTGTATGATCTCTCTACTTCTGTGCAACACACCAACCACAGGTGGATTGCCAGCCTTATGGGATGAGACCCCCTTTCTGAGCCTGCGACCAAGAATGTGAGTTGGGTTTCACACTCCGCTATCTCTCCCACATCTCCTCAGAGGTCAAAGGATCTCTCACCTGCTCCTCGAGATGGTTGCATCAAGAACTCCAAGTCAGTAACTCCAACTTAATGTACAGAAAACAGCTTATTCAGCATGGAAAGAGAGAAGATCAAGGAGCATCAAAGGAAAACACAAGCCTCACTAGACATGCCAAGAAGCTCTTCTGTACTACAGGTGAATCCCTTCCTCAGCTCGCTGGTACGCAGCCATTTGGATAGTGCCAACTGCTCCACAGAGTGGGGCTAACCAACATGCAGAGATGTGGCCCCACTTCCTCAGATCTGATTTGTATATCCAGAGGAGCAAGGAGGGAGACACCCCTGTGTTCCACTGTGGGAAGGAACTTCCAGTTGTCCCTGGGACTTGCATTTGGAGAAGGCTCCTTTTGTTCTGTTGTATGTAGGTGCCCATACATTACTCCTCATCATGGTATCTGAGCCACTCACCCCCTGCCTGCTAGAGCCAGACACAATCTGGCTATGTGTTAGCTGTTTCATCATGCAGGAAGGGTGTTTGTGTGTTATATGTATAGCCCCCTCTCTCAGTCTCTCTCTCACACGCTTTTTTCTCGTTTCAGATGATAAATTAAAGACTCTTATTTTCTCCACCAAGACTGGTTAAATAGGTCATCGTTTCTGGGGAAAGATTTTCTTTGACAATTAATTTCAACGGCTAACTCTCATTCCGATGTACTCCAAATCAATTGCACTAACAATCTAGTTTGAGTTAATCTGGGTTTCCCCAGTATTAATCTTGAATAATTCATTTTTATTTTTACACATTAGGTTAACTTTGCATTGCAGAAGCCGAATGAAGTGTCTACCCTCTGGCTATCCAGCAAGTTACCTATGTAGAGACTTGTCTAAAAAAAAGATCAGACATGATAAAGGGGCAACAGCCCTTGAAGAGCAGAAATAACATGGGAGTTCATTTCCACTATTCTACGGCTATAAGTTCAAAGCATAAAACTCACATTTCTGGAACGGAAGGTTTCCTGAATAAAAAGGAAATACTTTTTGTCAAGGTGCCATGAGATTTCATGTTTTGTAGTTTTCATAGCCTATGAAATGTTCTTTTAATGACCATTTTGCTAAGGGAACAGCTTAAAAGGTTGGGGTGAAACCAAAGCTCAGCTGTTACATTGCTGATACTTTGAAACACACTGTATCAAAAGGGGATTCTGGTAGTATATATTTAGGGCCCATTTGTTTGGTCAAATGCGTGATTGGTCACAATACTTTCATAGCTGAGAATGTTGTTTTTTAATTGAGCAGGCATTCTGTTACTTACCCAATGCTTTGAATTGATTCCGTTAATGGAACGGTGCCCAGGTTGCCATAGCAATTGGCTTTATATATGTTCCTAAATATGAATATATATTTCACTGCACAAAATGGTGCATGCTTTTACAAGTGCGTGCGGTTTGCATCTACCCAGTGTAAGCATGCGGTGCCTGATACATGATGCATCAGGATTCCACACTTCACTAGAAAAAAGAACAGGAGTATTTGTAGCACCTTAGAGACTAACAAATTTATTAGCGCATAAGCTTTCGTGGACATCCCACTTCTTCGGATGCAGCCACATTCCCCCACGGGGAGCCCAAACACCTGTGTGTGCCAGGGTAGATGGGAAGAGCAGGAGTTGTGGCCTCAGCTCCTGTGGGTTGATTTACACTATGGGAAGTACATTGAGGGAACGGTGCCTACACTCCCCCCAAGCACAGGGACTGCACGGGGAGAAGAGTAGAGTCTTGTGCCTGCCTTCCACATCTGTATGCAAGAGGCAGGAACAATCTGGCCTGACGTGTAGACGTAGGAATTGATTTCATGCTTTCTATTTGTTTGCTTTAAGGAAAAAAGGCACATATAATAAACTGATTTGGAGGGCAGTTGTTCACTAGAGAGTTCTTGAGATAGAAATCATACTCTATCTATATTTATATTTTAACTGAAGTGGAAATGAACAGACTTTTAGAATTAAGTCTAGTAGAATCATGCATTTGAGAATGTCTTGAGTACTTTAAAACGCGCCTTTACATTTCTAAATGTTGCTGAGTTTAGCATACCAGAGTTATGCATTACACTTACAAACTGCAGATATTCTATGGTTGATACTCCACTGTAAAAGTGAGTCATGGACTTAAAACCAGCTGTTACAGAAATATCAGGTTCAGTGTGTTCTGTCAAAAAAGGAGAGAGGTTCAGCAACCACCGAATCACTGGCTCAGAAGAACTGCTAAACAGAGCAACCCAGCAGACCTATGGCTAATGCAACTGCCAAACAAAAGACATGGCCTCCATTTCCAAGTTCAATCTCGCAGGCAGCTGGACGAGCTGGAAGAGGGATGGTAGACTCTTGCATGCTGGAACTTCAACAACCTCAGCAGACTTGGGGACAAAGTCTCAGAGAGTAGCTTCGTTTGGAAGCAGCTCAGCCCACAAGACGGCATACTGGAGTAATACTTACTCCTTGCTTCCAAAGTAGGTGAGAGGGAGTCACCCTAATCCAGGGAATCTGTTTCCATAGGAAGGAGGGAGTAGCCAGCTCCCACCAAAAATATAGCTCCTAGAAGGCATCATCTCTGAAGAGAATCCCAAGAGGAGAGGAGGATGGGATGATGTACCCTCTCCCGCAAGAATACCTGGTGTGCAGAGAAAGCATCAAGAAGTCTCTCAGGCAGATGTATGTAATGGGAAGAGAGGGATTTAGAATACATTTTAAAAGATTCAGTTCAAGGGACAGGTGAAATTTTGCATAGCAGTTGCACCAGTTAGTCTATTCCTACTGCACATCAAACCAATCGGATGCTCTGGCAGCAGTTCTCCACTGGGCCTGCCAGAGCATCCAATTGGTTTCACATGAGATTTTTTTTACTCACCTAAGAAATATATAAATTAAAATTGCAGAACAAAGACAAAATATATTCTGTCACACAGATTATCTTTATTTTTAGACTTCAGAATAACCTCAGTAAAAGTGTATTTCCCCAAGCTGCTCCCAGTGCTACTTATCTTCCCTAAAAATTGCCACTCAATATCCCAACTGAATACACAAAACTGTTTCTAGAGCACAGACGAAGAAAGCTGAGATAACAGGAGCCAGGGCTATTACTTTTGCAAGTTAAGAAAGTAAAATGTATTCACTCCAGTACATGGTGTCCAGAAACAAGACAGAGAAGACTAGGATGATAGATGAATCTAGACCGAGCAATCCTTTATTCCACAAACAGATCTTGCTAATATAGTAGCATACGAACCATCAGCTTCTCCCCAGAGCCAACCCTGTCTCCCAATATGTGAAAGTATGGAATCTGACATGACAAGTATTGATTCCCCTGCAGGAATTTGTTTGGCCATCACAAGTGAGGTATTATCTCAAGTCACCATTCAGTCTGCAGTAACAGATTATATTAACTGCCTCTAAATACACTGTATTGACAACATACTGCATATGTAGATATCTGTGTAAGTTTAAGCTTATTACAAGCCCTTCATGTGTAATTATGCCAAATACATGTGCATTTACATAGTTTTACTTGTTGATGAATCCATCAAACTATTTTTTTTTAAATCAAAGCATGCCACTCCTAACGTACTGTTAAGGGCCTGATCCAATACCCATTAAACTTAATGGAAAAACTTCCATTGACTTCGATGGGAGTGGGATCAGGATAGAACATATCATTTTTATTACACTTATTTTATGGACCTTAGTTACCCTGATGGTAATAAAGGTTTATTTATGTATAGTTAATATAGGGTAGTTACAAGTTGTCCAGAATTTATTTCATTATTGGAAGGACTATATGTGGCCTAACTCTGGTCCACTGAAGTGAATGGCTCCCACCTGACTGCTTTGCATTGGTCTTCACTGTCGAGAATGTGATGAAGATTCCCACACCAGAGCAGGGCCGGCCCACAACATTTTGGCACCTGAGGCGGGGAGCTCAAATGATGCCCCCATGTCCCCTCGCTTGGGCCAAAACTTTGGAAGGTCTCAATTCTGCCTTCTTCCTGTTCTACTCCTCTCATGGTACTGCTCTGCTACCTACCCCAATAAAGGAGAACTAACAACTTAAAATGCCTTGTTCAAAAATTTTAAGTAACACTTAACTTTCAAATGCCTCAACAGCAAATGTCACTTTTCTTGTCTGCATAGTAAACACTGGCATTTTTATCTGTTTGAATAATCAAAGTGGAGTGGTGCTTTCTGTGCCTTCTTGGTTGCAAAGATTTGAACTGCTTCCTGAAGGTCCACAGTCTGGGCCAGCTCATGCTCTATTGAGATGGTTGCAAATCCGACCAGCCTCTCCTGTGTCATTGTGGAGCGTAGATGTGCTTTTATTAACTTCAGCTTGGAGAAGCTGCATTCTTCACTGGCAACCGTTACAGGAAGTGTTAGAAGTATGCACAGAGCAACAAAAGCATTTGGAAAGAGGGTGGTCATCTTATTTGTGCATATATATTCCAGAACAGCCTTTGGAGTTGATCCAGCTAAAATGTATCTTGAAAGAGCTTTTAGTTCATCACCTAAATCACTCGCATCAATATCACGCATGTCATCATGTGTCAACACTCTCTCTAGTGCCCTGCATTGCTGGTGTAGGTCTTCTTCGGGTATAGTGAGGAGTTTTGGAATATCATACATCATCCCAAATATGTGTGTTTCATGCAGCTGTGTTCCTTGAGCTGCATGAAACATTATTCAACTGACTGTACTGCACAATCTAGCACCTGGTTAAAGAATTCAACTATGAATTGTTGTTTGGGGTCTCTTATGGGATTATCCATAATCTTGTATTCTAGAATGGGTGGGGAAATAGCTTTAGTGTGAAGTTCCTCTGCCAACTTCTGTGCACTCTTCAGAATGTTTTGAAATCCCTCATCTGACCGGTAAGACTGTAGGTATGACTTTGCTTTGTCCAGTTATTCCATTGCTCCCGATATATCAAGGTCAACACCTTGGAGTCTCTTCCTTACTTTTATTTCAAACAGTATGTCATGCCACAACACTAAGCCACACAGAAATTTGAAGTTATGTATGTTTCTTGTGATTCCATTTCCCTCTGCCACTGTTCTCCCACGAACAGTTCCTGTCATAGCATTATCCTCCATAATGGAAACTACGGCATCATCTATCTTCCCACTTTGGTGTTTGATAGGCTTTATTGCCAGGGCCGCCCAGAGGGGAGGGGGGCAAGTGGGGCAATTTGCCCCAGGCCCCGGGCCCTGCAAGGGCCCCCACGAGAGTTTTTTGGGGCCCCTGGAGCGGGGTCCTTCACTCACTCCGGGGCCCCCGGAAAACTCTTGTGGGGCCCGGGCCACCGGAGCTTCTTCCGCTCTGGGTCTTCAGCTGCAGTTCGGCTGCGGGGGGGTCCTTCCGCTCCGGGACCCGCTGCCGAAGTGCCCTGAAGACCTGCAGTGGGGGTCCTTCCGCCCCAAGACCTGCCGCCTAAGTGCCATCTCTTTGGCGGTAATTCGGCGACGGGGGCCCCCTGAATCCTCTGGGTGGCCCTGTTTATCGCCTCCACTCGACTTTCCCATTGTGTGGCACTCACTGGTTTCAGTGTCAGAGAGGATGTTCCCAGATGTTTCTTCAAAATTTGCCATCAATGAGTTGATGCAGAGAAAAATACATAGATGCTTTGAATTACATTAAAAAATTCAGCAGCCTCACTAGAAGCTGATGCTGCATCACTGACCATCAAGTTCAATGAATGAGACCTGCATGGGTTTAACTCTCAGATCTGTGTCTGCACTCCTCTGGTCTTTCCTCTCATGTTAGCACCATTATTGTAGCCCTGACCTCTCATGTGAGCTACCGCAATTCCCGTATCTTCCAGCTTTTTAAGAAGCACATTTGTCATACCAGCTCCTGTAGTATCATCAATGTCAATAAATTCTAGAAAATGCTCTCTGACAATCACCACTGCAGGGACATTTTAACTAGGTTCTGTTGTTACAAAACGCACCATTTAAGTCATTTGTTCCATATGGCTGATGTCAGGGGTGCAGTCCAGAATAACAGAGTAATATTTTGCTAACTTCAGATCTGCCACAATCTTATGTTTGACTTTTGTTGCCAGTAACTGTATGATCTCATTTTGAATTATTTTTCCAAGGTAATGGTATGTGTACATTTCTTGGGTACTTGTGGCACCTTAGAGGCTAACAAATTTATTAGAGCATAAGCTTTCATGGGCTACAGCCCACTTCTTCAGATGCATATAGAATGGAATTGTCTGTACTGGACTATCCTGATTATCACTTCAAAAGTTTTTTTTCCTCTTACTTAATTGGCCTTTCAGAGTTGTAAGACAACTCCCACCTGTTCATGCTCTCTGTATGTGTGTATATATATCTCCTCAATATATGTTCCATTCTATATGCATCCGAAGAAGTGGGCTGTAGCCCACGAAAGCTTATGCTCAAATACATTTGTTAGTCTCTAAGGTGCCACAAGTACTCCTGTTCTTTTTGCAGATACAGACTAACACGGCTGCTACTCTGAAACATTTCTTGGGTGGTGACTCTTCTTAGATGCTCCTGGAGTACAGCATCAAACTCAGCCATCAGCTCCACAATTTTAAGGAAGTTTCCATTGTTTGGCACATACAGCTAATCTGAAGTGCCATGCAGTGCTAGGTTTGGGTAGCAAGCATTCTCACAATGGCAATGAGCCTTTTCAGGACATTTTGCCTGTAAAGAGACTCTGATGCAATCTTCTCTTGATGCTGATCATCTATGGTGGCCTTTAACCTTAGTCTCATCTCAAGCTCTTTCCACCTATGGAATGTTCTCTGGTGATTTGCTGCCTTTTCATGGCATGCCAGATTTCTAGCCAGATTTTTCCAGTCCTTTGTTCCTGTAGAACCCAATGTGGCTGGAACATGAGACTGGAAGCGTTTGCAACAAAAACAGTATGCAGCATTATGGGTTTTTGAGTACATAAGCCATAGCCTCTCCACTTTGTCACCATTGGGGATTTCACACCAGTAATGTGTTGGATGGAAACTTCTATTTCCATTGTCTTTGGGGAACATGAAGTTTTTCACTTGCTGTGGCCCATGCAGTACAAGAAAGTCCCTCAGGCTACTGCTCAAGTGGGTCCAGTCCTGGATCATCTAGACTTAAGGAACTAAACTCAGCAGCAGCTGTTTCTTGCGCCTCCACCACACTCTTCTCTGATCTACACTTTTCTTCAGGAATGTGCATGGTTACATCCATTTGAGATGGAGATATAGATGCCGCAGTAGCTGCCAGGTCACCTGCAATCTGACTAACTGGAGATCAGGCATCTCCTCACCACTCACATCCTCACTGGGGCCGGAAGGCTCAGCGTGAACATTTGTGTCTGTATCTCAGGAGAGCTCCTTCCTGCTTAGATAGAAAAGCTTCCTTTGCTTTCTTTCTTTTTCTGAATGCTGCCCCAGAGGGGCGTTTTCTTCTTTCACTCATGACTGCTGTTCTGTGCCAGCTAGAGTGGCTCTCAACACTCAGTTGAAGGGGACAAATAAGTAGGCTGGTAGCAGGGCCTGAGAGAGCGAAAATATCAGCATCTTAAGGGCCTAACTGGCTCCTACTACTTCAGTTGACTGCCTGTTCTCCTCAAGTGGGTTCAGGGAAGCAGCAGGAAACAGGAAGCTCCCTGAGAAGCTGGTGTGAATCAGTCCAGGCTCCTGGGAGTGCCAGAGAGGTACACAAGAGGCTCCTCCTCCTTTCTCTCCCTGCAGCTCCTGCTGCTTTCTGTTATTCCCTCTCACCTTCTCTCCTGCCCACCTGTTATGTCTCTTGGGCCCTCCATCCTCCAGCCCAGCACTCCACCATCTCTGTGCATCTAGAGCAAAGAGAATACATATGCACCAGCAGCAGACAATTTCCTGCACTCTGGGTCCTAGTGGCGCCCTCACAGTCTGGCACCTGAAGCGGCCACCTCAGTTCGTCTCATGGTAAGGCCAGCCCTACACCTGAGCCATTATTTTTAAATGACAAATCAGAGAAACTGCCCCAGATGGAGATTTCAGTAGAGAGGGTTTTGGAAGAAATGGATATATTAAACAATAATAAGCCACTGGAGCTAGATGGTATTCGCCCAAGGATTCCGAAGGAACTCAGATATGAAATTGCAGAACTTCTAACTGCGATAATCTAATCTACTGCTAAAATCAGCCTCTGTTCCAGATGACTGGAGGACAACTAACATAACTCTGATTTTTTTAAAAAGGCTCCAGAGGTGATCCTTTTACATGCCAGTAAACCTAAATTCAGTACGAGACAAAATGGTTGAAACTATAGTAAAGAACAGAATTTTCAGACACGCAGCTAAACATGATATGTTGGGGGAAGAGTCAATATGGTTTTGGCAAAGGCAAGCCATGGCCAAACAATCTATTAGGCGTTTTTGAGTGTGTCATCAAGCATGTGGACAAGGCTGATCCAGTGGATGTAGTGTACTTGGACTTTCAGAAAGCCTCTGACTAGGTCCCACAGCAAAGGCTCTTAAGCAAAGTAAGTGGTCATGGGATAAGGAAGGAAGGGCCTCTCAAGGATCAGTGACTGTTTAAAGGATAGGAAATAAAGGGTCACGTTTCACAATGGAAAGAGATAAATAGCAGGGCCCCCCAAGGGTCTGTACTGGGATTTGTGCTGTTCAACATATTCATAAATGATCTGGAAAAGGGGATAAACAGGTAGCAAAGTTTGCAGATGATACTAAATTACTCAAGATGGTTAAATCCAAAGCTGACTGCAAAGAGTTACAAGGGAATCTCACAAAACTGAATGACTGGTGACAAAATGGCAGATGAAATTCAGTGTTGGTAAGTGCAAAGTGATGCACGCAGGAAAACAATCTAAAATACACATACAAAATGGCAGGGTCTAAATGAGCTGTGACCACTCAAGAAAGATCTTGGCGTCATCCTGGATAGTTGTCTGGAAACATCCACTCAGCGTACAGCAGCAGTCAAGAGAGCTAACAATGTTAAAAAGCATTAGGAAAGGGATAGATGAAGCAGAAAATACAATGCCACTATATAAATCCATGGCACAGCCACCCCTTGAATACTATGTGCCTGACTATACTGGTCATCCCATCTCAAACAAGACATTCACACAATACAAGAACCAGGAGTCACCCAATGAAATTAATAGGAAGCAGGTTTAAAACAAGCAAAACAAAGTACTTTTTCAGACAACATACAGTCAACCTGTGGAATTCATTGCCAGAGGATGTTGTGAAGGCCAAAAAAATAAATTGGGTTAAAAAAACCCAATGTACGTTCATGGAAGATTGGTCTGTTAATGGCTATTGCCAAGATGGTCATGGACACAACCCCATGCTCCAGGTAATCTCTGACTACCAGAAACTGGGACAGGACCACAAATGGATCTCTTGATAAATTGCCCCATTCTGTTTATTCCTCCTGAAGCATCCTGCACTGGCCACTCTTGGAAGATAGGTTACTGGGCTAGATGGACCATTGGTCTGACCCAGTATTGCCAATCTTATGACTTCAATGAGACCAAGATTTGGCCCATAATGCATAGTTCTCCTGAGAACGAGGGCCCTAGGAGAGCTTTCCTACTCAGAGAATGAAGTTGTTTATAAATAGCTATATCGTTCATAATTACATTTGTCTAAGAACAGTATTTTTTTAAATTCTTACACATTACTATATGAAAGGACAATCTTAAGTACATAGAAACTGGAAAAATTAATTCCTCTTCTATGTATCCAGCTCTATAATGTTCCACTCATGACAAAACTACATCCACTGCTAATTCACTTGTAATTTGTTCCAATTAACTCTTTGTCTATTAATTGCATAGTCAACTCGGTTAAACTGCCTACTTAGTGCAAAGTGTAATTTCTGCAGTCAACAGTAACCCTAGAACTATACCAGTTGATTTCTCATGTAACTGACGTTCACAACTACATATACTATATTTACACTGTTACTATACAATATAACTGCAATAGGTGTAAGTGCAGATAGCTAATATAAGGAGAACAAGACCAAACTGATGCAGACTTTTAGAGGTCATAATTACCACCTGAAAAAGCATTCTCTGCTTGAATTGTGTAATATCATTAGAAGTCCTTGTGCAGGTAAATATTATAGCCCCAAATATAGTTTCTTCAGTGGAAATGAGTTATGATCATGTATATAGAGTGCAAAAATGAGCCAATTCCAGCGGACAATCTTAAAATTCACAATGCAGGGAACATACAATATGCTAAAAACTATTTTTAGCTTACACTTGGACACAAATTCACAGAAGGCATCAGGTTGCAGAAGTTCCCTGAAACAAATGTGGCCAGCTGCAGACACAGAAACAAACAAGAATGTCTGTTTTCAGATGCATGCCTGGAATTTACTGTTATTGCAAACAATATCACTTCTCGGGAATTCACAGGTTACATCTTAACCACACTGATTAGACAGGAAAAAAAAATTCTTGTTAACAGGAAAGCTGTGGTTTTCCCATACCTTATCACATGCTGGCAATGCCCCCAAATGATCAGCATGTAATCTCCCTTTGAGTGAGGCATTTTTATCACTTTCAAGTAACTGCAACAGGAGAAAGGACCTTGCTATTGTAAAACATTATGGCTATGAAAGATGATCCACTTGAAAGCTATATCTATTCAAAAATCAGGCTGGATTCTAGTGTTCCCTGCGAACAATAATCTCACATCCATGAAAATCCAGACTAGAGAAATGCTCAGTTATCTTTAGGACTCATTCTCTCCACGCCTCCCTGTGGGCAGAGAGCTTTCCCGCTAGGTGTGGAATGCCCTGTCTTCTCTGCTGTGACATAAAGGTTGAACCACAATAGGTAAGTAGCCCATTAGGCCTCATTCTGAGCTAGGTGGTTCACATTCTCCCACTCAGAGTAGGATATCATCGGGTCTCTAATATATCAGGTATCCTACTTGGCCGTGTGGTGCCATGTTAATGCAGCGCCAGGACTGGCACTATTCTCTTTAACAGTTAAACCAAAACAAAAGAGCAGAAAAGAATGCGATCTATGTTTCCAATCTATTTACGTGTTATTGTATTTTTACAGTCAATACAATTAGAATACAAGAGTAAAGAACAAAGGTATTTCATAGGTACCTAAGACTGACTAATTAAATGGTTCTGATGAATCATTCTCAGGCCAGCTGACAGCAACAGCTAGTAATATAAAACAATAAAAATAAAGAGCATTGCAAAGAGCTCTGCAGAAAGCCTTTGACCTATCCTGACTGGATCCAGCATCAACAGTGCAATGGACAGCAACAGACAGACACCACACCAGAAAAGAAAGATGCAATGCAACATGCTGAAAAGCCACCGAGATCAGCAGTGCAGTGGAGTGGATACCTGAACAGTGGCTCTAACCAACATGGAAAGCTGCAAAGGCCAGCAGCACAGCACAGAGGAAAGCTGCAGGGAGAAGCGGTACAGAATCGCTCTGAAAACATCCAAGAACAGCATGATTTGAGCGCTACAGACGGCAGCAGAAAAGAGTAGCTCTGAAAAACGTCACAAAGTAGTCAGCCGCAATGCAAGGACGTGGAAAGCAGCGCAGGGAAAGCTGTGACTAGCAATACAATTTATGTAGATAGTAACATGAAAGAAAAGTCCAAAGCAGTGGCCAGTAAGCACCGTAACTAACTGAGATCAGAAAGAAATATGGACTTGTACAGCAAAAACGAAGGAATGCAAAAAGCATTAGTTCATTATTTCCGTATGCATGCTTTTCAGGAAGTGGTATGTCGAAACAGATACAGTGGTCACCAAATTTGTTAATTAAATAACTTTACCTCCATGTTTGTGGAATGCACAGAAAATACCACAGACATCAAGGTGACTGCAGTCAAAACTGGCCAGGTAAGATAAACTACTGTAACTCAAACTCTTTAAATTAGCTATGTAGATAGATTAGATTAGATAGATTTATTTTAAAGATTACAATAAAGGTATCTTAGCTTAATTTTAAGCACTACCAATTGGCTGTTCAACTAACAGCAATAGTATGTAATCAATAGATTGATTGCTACCCTCCATGCCAGATATTGACACATGGAATGCGCTGGATGTGTGGCTGAATGCACCTAGCACATGTCAAACTGATGTGGTGGAGGACCAGGAGTAAACAGGATAACTCATAATTAAAATTAAATATGACTAATTTCTGTTGCATACAGTACTCAGTGATGAATGCTAGTCCAATACTTACATAATAACATAACATTATTTTTTGCTTTTGAATACCTTTTTCAAAAAAACAGCGAACATAGCCTGCTGGTAATTTTCTCAGCACTTCTCTCCTCTCCCGGTATCCCTCCACCAGCACTAACAGATTTAAATTTATACTTTCCTTTCAATTAATATTTCAAGTTTGAAAAGTTGCGCTGATTTTTTTTTCAGTATGTGTGTTTCAGAAACACAAATGTAGGGCTTGAAGGACCTTGAGACAACATCAAGTCCAGCCCCTTGGGCAGAGGCATTGGACCAAGTAAACTTAGACCAGTAGTTCTCAAACTAGGGCCGCCACTTGTTCAGGGAAAGCCCTTGGCAGGCCGGGCCAGTTTGTTTACCTGCCGCATCCGCAGGTTCGCCAATCGCGGCTCCCACTGGCCACGGTTCGCCGCTCCAGGCCAACAGGGGCTGCGGGAAGGGCGGCCAGCACGTCCCTCGGCCCGCGCCGCTTCCCGCAGCCCCCATTGGCCTGGAGCGGCGAACCGCAGCCAGGGGGAGCCGCGATCGGCCGAACCTGCAGATGTGGCAGGTAAACAAACCGGCCCGGTCCGCCAGGGGCTTTCCCTGAACAAGCAGCGGCCCTAGTTTGAGAACCACTGACTTAGACCATCCCTAACAAGTGTTTGTCCAACTGGTTCTTAAAAAGCTTCCACTGAATGGGGATTCCACAACTTCCCTTGGAAGCCTATTCCAAAACTTAACTATCCTTACAGTTAGAGTGCTTTTCCTAATATCTAACCTAAATCTCCCTTGCTGCAGTTTAAGCCATTACTTCTTGTCCTACCTTGAGTGCACATAGTAACAACTGACCACTCTCCTGTTTATAACAGGCCTAAACATATTTGAAAACTATTATAAGGTCCCCTTCAGTCTTCTTTTCTCAAGGCTAAACAAGTCCAGTTGTTTGGTTTTTGTTGTTATTCTTTTAAACCTTTACTCATAGATCAGGTTTTCTAAACCTTTTATCATTTTTGTTCTCCTCTTCTGGAGTCTCTCCAATATGTCCACCTCTTTCCTAAAGTGTAGTGCCCTGAATTAGACACTGTATTTCAGCTGAGGCCTCGCCAATGCCAAGAAGAGTGGGAAAATTACCTCCCATGGCTTGCATTACAACACTGCTGTTAATACACCTCAGAATGATATTAGCCTTCTTTGCAACTGCATCACATTGTTGACTCATATTCAATTTGTGATTCACTATAACTTCCAGATCCTTTTCAGCAGCGCTACTACCTAACCAGTTATTCCCCATTGATTTTTCCTTCCTAAGTGAAGTGCTTTGTACTTCTCTTTAGTGAATATCACCTTTTTGATTTCAGACCAGTTCTTCAGATTGTCACGGTTGTTTGCAACCCCTCCCAGCTTGGTGTCATCTGCAAATTTTATAAGCATACTCGTCACATATTTTTCCAAGTCATTAATGAAAATGTTGACTAGTACCAGACCCAGGACTGACCCCTTTGGAACTCCATTAGATATACCCTCACAGTTAGACAGTGAACCAAGGAAAATTACTCACTGAGTATGATCTTTTGTGCACCCACCTTATAGTAATTTCATCTAGACTGCATTTCCCTAGTTTGTTTATGAGAATGTCACGTGGGACTGTCTCAAAAACCCTTCTAAAAATCAAGATCTATCTTGTCTACAGCTTTCCACTATTCACTAGGTCATTAACCCTGTGACAGAAGGAAATTAGGTTGGTTTGGCATGATTTGTTCGTGTGAAACCCATGGTGGCTATTCCTTATGACCCTATTATCCTCTTGGTACTTATAAATTGTTTAATCATTTTTCCAGTATTTTGGTTAGATTTGGTTATTGCATGCAGGTTCACATTTGCATTAATGTATGAAAGTGAACTCAGATTTTACTGCAATAAAAAAAAATAACTAAAACCAAATAAAAAGTAGTTTAATTAAAAAAAACACACATTTTGTTTTTAATGCAAAGAAAAATAATGTTTTGTTCCATCCAATCCCTTTTTACCACTGCTATTCAATTTGAACTGGACAAAGGGTATCTAAGTGAAAATAAACAAGGCAGATGGCAAAGTGTCTATTTTCTGGACTTCCTTCAGGTTATCATCTACCCAAATTACTATTAGGTACTATGGCTCATCCTTAGTAACAAAAATTAATTAATCCTTAGAGAGGTATGTGAGTAAGTACATAAAGCAGCGGCCTTTCATCTCTAGTTGCCTTGATCAGAACTACACTCTCAGTGAAATCTATCCAACAGGCTTATATAAATCTTCGCTGGGCTTCAGTCCATCCACCACCACATGTTTCAGACAGACAGACTCTCTGACCCACACACACACACACACACACACACACACACACACACTCTCTCTCTCTCTCATTCTCTCTCTCTCTCTCCATACACATATACACACATACATGGAAGAGGAGCAGACTTTCAGCATTCAGGCCTTGATTCAGGAAAGCACTTGCCTAAATCCATCCCTATTCTGGACAGCACCTAAGCAGATGCATAAATCCTGTTGACATCATTGTTTTAAATGCTATCCTGAATACAAATGCTTTCCTGAACTGTGTTCTTCCCTGCAGCTTTTAAATCCAACTCAGAAAGGACACAAAAAAGAAGCTGCAATTGCAGAATCCACACCTCAGTTCAATGTACACTCACAAACACTCAGTTACAACAGTGATTGTGTGGAAAGTCACGGATCTATAATAGGGTTACCATACGTCCTCTTTTTCCCGGACATGTCCGGCTTTTCGGCAGTCAAATCCCCGTCCGGGGGGAATTGCCAAAAAGCCGAACATGTCCGGGAAAATGGCGGCTCTGCTCCTCCCCGACTCTTCGGCTCTGTTTAAGAGCCGGGCTGCCCGAGCGCTACCAGCTTCGGGCAGCCCCCGTGCCTCCAGACCCTGCGCCCCCAGCCGGGCACTTCCCCGCCCGGGCTCTGGCGGCGCAGGGTCTGGAGGCACGGGGCTGCCCGAAGCCGGTAGCGCTCGAGCAGCCCGGCTCTTAAACAGAGCCGAAGAGTCGGGGAGGAGCAGAGCCGCCGCGGCTGGAGGCTCTGCTCCTCTTCGGCTCTGTTTAAGAGCCGGGCTGCCCGAGAGCTACCGGCTTCGGGCAGCCCCCGTGCCTCTGGACCCTGCGCCGCCGGAGCCCGGGAGGGGAAGTGCCCGGCTGGGGGCGCAGGGTCCGGAGGCATAGGGGCTGCCCAAAGCCTGAGTGCTACCGGCTTCACGCTTTGCCAGGCAGCCTCCAGACCCTGCGCCCCCGGCTGGGCGCTTCCCCTCCCGGGCTCCAGCTGCGCTGGGGAAGCGCCGGCTGGGGGCGCAGGGTCTGGGGGCTGCCCGGCAAACCCTGAAGCTGGTAGCCCTGGGGCAGCCCTTCCCCCCTGGCTGGGAGTGGGAAGGAGGAGGGGGCGGAGTTAGGGCGGGGAAGGGGCGGAGTTGGGGCAGGGCTAGGGGTGGGGAAATGGGCGGAGCCAGGGCCCGTGGAGGGTCCTCTTTTTTTATTTATGAGATATGGTAACCCTATCTATAATATGTCTTTGTTTCCACCACTCTTGAATACAGATATTACTATTTACCTACCTCACCGGGCTGTTGTGAGACTTAACTAATTGAAGTTTGTAAAGGACTTCAGAAGAAAGGCACTGTGCAAACACAAAGCACTGTTAGGTATGCGAGCCCGCACCTACGAACTGTGTCCTTCCACTGGTTAGAATAAAAAATACATACTCCTTTTAGAACTAACTTCTGACACCAGCTGTTAGCGCCCCTTCTCTCCCCCCCCTCCCCGAGCTAAGCCACTGCATTCTGGAAAGGAAATCAAGTTTCCTATTAGAGATTGAGGTAGTCAGCTTCAGAGATGGCTCGGTTAATTCTCTCTTGATAGGAGGCCTAGAAGCACAAGAATGATAGCCTATATACATGGCATGCTTCATCCAGAGGGATCCCAAAGTTCTCAACAAACTTTTAAATCTGATTTACAAGCTATTTACATGGAATCATTTCACCCACCATGGAAGTGCAGCCACCTTTGGGATGAAATGCAGGAACTGTAACAGATTTAATCGTACACCAGCAACCCAGGAAATTAATTGTCAGCATCTTCTGCCTGCTAAAAGTAATTTCAAATATAGAATGATACATAAAGCAGTGGGCTCAGAACCTCTTGGAATGAAACTAGCAGTACTGTTATTTACTAAATCCCTTGTGGAGACACTGGCAGTAAGCAGGCTAGTGAAGTGTTTATCACAGTTTACATATTTCTATTGCCACTTTCCCACCTGTTTACAGCTTTTCAATTCACCCAGGGAAAATTAAATGTTCTTCTTCTGGACCAAAGAGTTGAAGGGATAGTGCTCTTTTATGCAGAATTCAAGCGTAAAGAAACCAAAATCATTTTAAACATGAAAAGCTTTTCTTTCCTGGAGACAATGGCCTGGAACCTATGGGCCGCACCCCAGCTAACCACTACAATATTCTTCGCTTATTTATTCTTTGCATTACAGCCAGGCCTAAAATAGGGTTGCCACATGTCTGGTTTTCACTGGACAATCCGGGTTTTGGCACGCGTGTCCAGGTGCCATTTGACAAGCCCTAATGTCTGGGTTTTTTTTAAATCCGGGGGGCGGGGAGGAGAGGTGGAGAAGGGAGAGGGCCCTTGGGGGGCGGGGAGGAGAAAGCAGGGCCTCAGGGTCTAGTTACCATTAGAAAGGTGGCAACCTTAGCCTAGAGACGCCAACCAAGATCAGGACACTACAGTTCCAGGCAAAGCACAAACACATGGAAAGACACAAAGAGCTAGCAGTCAAAACAGACAAGACAGAGAAAAAGTAGGAGTAAAAATGGAGGCACAAGATGATGAAGTGACTTACTCAAGGTCACAGAGTGGATCTGTGACAGAGCTAAAGGCAGAACCCAGGTCTCTTGAATCCCCATTAGTGCCCCATCCACTGCCCCCATGCTACCTCACTTACCACAAGAAAATCTTAGCGAAACTTCCCTTGGAATTCTTCACTGAGCTCACAATTCTGAACAGACACGGCATCTTCTCTGAGACGTCCCAATCAATATGAACTTTATGCCAATAGCTATGCTTGCATAATTGGCAGTGGTTTAGACAGTTACCAAAGAATAACATATCTTTGCTTGTTTAAAAAAGTATTACAAATGTTTAAAAAATATTAAAATACACTGTCCTAGCATCACAATAATTAGTGGCACAGGAGGAAGCACTGACTTGTTACAGAAATGCTACCGATTCTTTTAGGATTGAGCAGTTAAGAGGAACACAAAACACTATGATCAGTATATAGGTTACAGGTCAGTCTTATTATGAATACCTAATGCCTACAGGAGACTAGGGCCATCGGATTTCCAGCCCCATATGACGGGGCTGAAATTGGAGCTTACTGTGTTGTCTTAGAGAGAAAAATTTAAGAACGTATCATGCTCATCTTCTATTTCTGTTTTACTCAAATCAGGAAGGTAAGTTACAGCCAGCAAAAGGAGAGACCAGCAAGATTCGGATCCAGATCTGAAAATTCAGGGATATCAGATCTGAGATTTGGGTTCAGACCTATCTTTGAGGGAACCAAAAAGTAAGGGAGGGCAGAAGTAGCCAGTATAGGCCTCTATCCAGGAAATCACTTACACATTTGAATGAAGGCCTCTGGTCACCCGCCTCTCCCCCCCACACCACCCCAGAGATGGTCTCTGATTCCAAACTCAGATCTGATGCCCATGACTAAACACTGATTCTGTGTGTTTTGATAATGCCTTTTCTTTAAGGGACAAAATAAAGTTAAGGCCTTGATTCACGAATGCACACAAGCAAAATTACTGAAACACATAAATGTCGATATCCTTCTGTGCCTATGTTAGGGTTGCCAACCCTCCCGAATGGGCCCGAGTCTACCAGAATTGGCATCAATCTCCCGGTGACTATTGAAAGCAATCTGGGAGATTTTAATAGGCTGCTAAAAGTCCAGTCAGCGGCACAGCGGGGCTAAGGCAGGTTCCATACTTGCCTGGCTCCGCGCGGCTCCTGGAAGTGGCCGGCATGTCTGGCTCCTAAGCGCAGGGGCGGCCGGGTTCTCCATGCACTGCCCCACCCTGAGTGCCAACTCCGCAGCTCCCATTGGCCAGGAACCCCGGCCATTGTGCGCTATGGGGGTGGTGCCTTCAGGCAGAGGCAGTTCATGGAGCCACCTGGCTGCCCTTACGCCTAGGAGCCAGAGGGACATGCCGGTCACTTCCGGGAGCCACCTGTTGTATCCACCACGCAAGGTATTAACAAACTTTAACAGAACTTTATTTACAGCGGTAGTCTCTTTTCCAAGCTGTAGCTGCACACCCTGTAACTTTTCCAGCCTCCTTAACTCCTCCCACCTCCTTCCTGTTTCCTGTCCTTTCAGACTCCCAACAGCCAGTGCTCCCAGTTCTAACAATACGAGCAGCATCTAAACACCACACCACCTAAGGTAAGCATTGCCCAGCCGTAGCCAGGGGCAAGGCAAGGGTTTTGTGCGATTAGAAAGTTGGCAACCCTAGTCTATGTCCAGACCTATTGTGAAGAGGATGTCAGAGAAACTAGCGCTGTGTACATTCTTCCCAGTATGTGGGGAAAGTTGAACGAGCCCTAACAAACCTTCTGCCTACAAGTGCGCAATTTTTGAACTTAATTAGTCAGGCAAGGGAAATGCACCTGCCAGAATCTATGCATTTTCTGTCTTTCTTATGTATAATTTAACCACGAATCACAGCAAATCCTCTCTGGAGACAAACAGCAGCTGCTAGGAAAAGATTTAGATCTGCAGTGGTGTTCATGCTATTTACAGTTCACTGGGAAGCTGAGAAATACAGTGTCTTTCTGCAAATCATCTCCTTGTATTTAAATGATTTAAAGATTTAGCAGGTTTACTTTCACTGCACTGAGCTCTCTGATACACAGGATTGCTACCGGTGTTTTGTTTTTAATTACTACCAGTTTATGGTGATGGATGTAATATAAATAGTTACTACATTACAGCAGGTCAAAACAAAAAGAGGTTACAAATGCACACAAAAGCCTAGCAGAAACTGAACAACCCCACTGAAAGGAGGAATTCTCCATGACCTAAAACGGCTAAGGGCAAAATGACAAACTGAGGTGGTGGGGCTATTTGGCTCCCACAATTTATTCTTTAATAACTTCTACTGTAATATTTCTGTGCACATCAAAGGACAATAAGAGGCTGATGTTGGTAATCCCTCTCACATATAAAAACTTTCATTACAGAGTGTTAAAGGCATCACTCTGTCTGAGAAATGGGAATTGATAGGGGTCGGCTTTTTCCTATCCTGGGGAAACATCTAAGGCTTTTTCTCATGGTGACGCTGAGTACTCTTGCCAGAATTTGTTCTGAAAGCAGCAGATGTGCAATATGATGAAAAATCTCTTTGATAAATGGGAAAAGAGGAAAAAAAAGTTCAGCAGGCCACTTTTCTGTGTCAGACCTAGAAACTGCTTTCCATTCTCATTAGTTTAAAATGTTTCTTGTAAACACTTTTCTATTTCTTCTGATAAAGTTGTCAGTACTAATTCTGACCAAAACATCTCGATTCAAACACTCTTGTAAAAACAGGGTGAAGAAGTTTTGGCTTCTTTTATAAAATATATATATATATAAATAAAATTACAGCTGGAACTCCTTTCATTATTGTCGCTATACTGTTCATAGAATTGACTAAACGCTGCTCACACGGTTTCAATCTCAATTAAAAATGGTATTTTTGTTCCTTTACTGAGCTAAACTGCTGTGCAATGTGGCTGTTTTTCTTATGGCACTCCAAAGTCTACTGCAGAAAGGGCTGCATTTTACTCTCAAGGATACCGTTGCTGAAGGCCTCAAACTAGCAATTCTTACGGGATCAAGGCACGAAAGGTCAGGATCACATGTTGTGAAGTATTGAAAGCCTTTGGGATGGAAGGCACTACACTATACACAAGGTAGTCCAAGTAGAAGGGCAGCCTAGTTGGATGACAAGCTAAACATTCACCTCTACTGAAAAAACAGATCGTTGTTCATGTCTGTACAAATTGGTAATCTCCCATTCTCAAATATATGTTTAACATGTGCATCTGAATCCCTAAGGAAGACTAACAATAAAGTGGGGGGTTGTGCATACAATTAGGATAGTTTCTTACTCTTCTGTTTTCTTAGGACTTGATTCTGTGAGGTACAGAGAATGCTAGTCCCAATCCAGCATGGTTCTTAAGAAGGTACAAACGGCCTCACTGGGTCAGACCAATGGTCCATCTAGCCCAGGATCCTGTCTGCCAACTGCGGCCAGTGCCAGATGCTTCAGAGGGAATGAAGAGAACAGGGCAATATCCAGTGATCCATCTCCTGTCAGCCAGGCCCGGCTTCTGGCAGTGAAGCACATGCTTAACTTTAAACATGTGAGCAGTTCCATGGAGAGTCATTGGGACGTCTCTGTTCTTACTGTGAAGCACATGCTTGAGTGCTGCGCAGGAACAGGCCAAAACATCCAGCACAGTGGAAGAGTCAGCCCTTAACTTATTTTGAATAGAACTTGGATGAATTTTTGGATGAGAACGCTGATGAAACCTAACAAACTAAATTATCCTCTCTGTTATACCCAGATGTTTCAGATGAGCACATCTGAAACCAGCGGAGATATTTCTTTTGGCCCCTACTTTATGTGGGAAAACTATTGACCCCGAGGTGGCTGATAGAGTTACCAGCAGTGGAACAGAACGCTAAAGGCTGCAAACAGAGGCAATTACCTACTACAGACTACTTTTTTACCCAGGAAGCAACAGTTGTTTACTATATCCTGACAACTTTAGCATTAGGGCCCATTTCTTCTCTCATTACTAAGTAGCTCTATTGATTTCAATGGAGTTACATGAATGTAAAACCCATGTGAGAGGAGAAACAGACCCTATGTTTTATTAAACCCTTTAAAATTTGAAACAAAAGGAGTGCTCCAGTAATGAAAACATACAGATTTGATTAACGCAAGTGAATTTTCTCAGTTTCTATTTCATGTCCATTATAAATTTAATTTATTTTATTTTTTTACTCTCATGAACATTGTGCCTGGTTTGTGGTGCTATTTTTAAGCTCTACTTGTGAAAACAATTTTACCTCTGCCCCCAACCTATCTTGATAATTACATAGGTAGGTTTCAACCTCCTGGAGTTTTGGAAGTGAAGTAAATGTGATGCAGAGAGCTGAGTGAATACTTGATTTTTGAGTTGGGTGGCTGAACTAAAAAGTTAAAAAACATTTAATTTGACGCAAAACTTTTTTTTTTAGTTTGTTTAGTTTTCAGAGGGACTGGTAGGTTTTTTTTTTTAAAAAAAACAAGCCTCATTAAATTTTGAAATTGAACAATTTAACTTAAAAAAAAAACACATTGAAACAAAACAAAATATTTTGAAAAACTATTTTTTTCAACTGAAACTATTCACCAAATTTGACCCAAATTTGTTAATAGTTTCAGTTGACAAAACTGCATTTCGGTGAATAAAATATTTGAAAGATTTCAGCCAACTCAAGTCATACATAGTGCAAGAAAACTGAAATATAATGAATAATACATCTTTACTGATATTGCTCATTATGAATATGTTTCTTCAAAACAGAAGAAGGTAGAAGAATAAGAGGTACAAGTGATGTTTATTTTTTAAACATGTGTGTCTAATATCCTGTATACATTAGGCAAGAGGAACTAAATACTTCATAACTATCATACTTGTCTACTATATGACTAAAAAGCAGCAAGTAGACAAAAAATGTGGCCTAAATATTTCAGAAGGTGTGAAGTAGGGCAAGTGCCTCCTATATGGGACAGCAGCCTCTCAACTAGATCACATCATCACTAGGGTCATCCTCTGTTTTTTAATTACAAGATTATGTGATCCTGTTTCCATTAATTAGGCAGCAAACAACTGCTCTAAGTCATATAACTGCATCTCAGCCAATTATATTGTTTGACAATCCAAAGTTCTAATAAGACAACAGTGTATACATCATTTCAACCCAAGAGTTAGATCTCAAAACAACAACCAGCAAGAAGAGAAGCAAAATTTATATTAGGCTATAACAGCAAAACCAGCTTTTTTTTTTTTTTTTTGCTTTTTTTAATTTAAGTATAGTACCTAAAATATTCCCCTTCCCCTCACAGTTAACAGATCTGATCACTGGAAAGTCCAGAACACAGAAAAGGGACTCAATCCTGTGAACACTTAGGCATGTGAGTCTCTTCTTCCATATGGCAACTTGAAAAACACCATTAAATGTTGACATCCAAGTTTCTCATCCACTCTGGGACTTCTGGTGACATGGAGTGAATCAAGTCTGTCCTCTGGACAAGAAGCTTACAGGGCAGTGGTTTAACAGGGGTTCCTAGGTTGGTTTTCTCCACTTTCACATATCGGGCTCTCCTTCATTTTTCATCTATGTAGTAGGTAACTGCAACACCCTTGTGATGTGGTTTGCTGTATTCCATATCTTACATGGCATGAAGATGTGTTTGTAATCAGACCTTGATCCTTGACCCTGCTGTTTTCTCACAACCTCCACCACTTGTCTTTTGGTGACAGTCCCCGAGTTTTAAACGCTTTGGCCCTGACTCGGAAGAGGTTCCTGGACTTAAGATGGCGTCTCAGATGGTTTTGGAGCTCTTCAGAGACAAGCAAATCTGGGTTCACTATTATACAGTTGTATTTTCAGATTATTGCTGCTTCTCTTAGGCAGGATGGTGGCAAGATGTCCGTGCGGACAGGAGGGCAGACGGTCGGTGTTGACTTCAGCACCTTTGTGACAATTCTCACAGCACGTAAGTAAAATCATATTGAGGAAGTTACTCTACTTTTTATGTGTCTAGTCCTATTGATTGCAGCAGCACTACTGGCGTGAATAAAATTGCTTGCATGCATGTTGTTTCCAGGACTGGGAACATTCAGCTTTGCATTGCAATGGGACTATTCACAAGCTCAAAGTTAAGCACTTGCATGACTCTGATCCTGCATACAGATAATGTTTATACAGTGCCTAGCCGAATAGGCTCTCAATCCTTCCTGAAGGGTCTGGATGCTACCATGAGCGACCTAATTATCTTGTTTGTCTGGGTCTTTCACACCACAACGCAGGAGTGAAATTTTTAAATAATTGAAAAATGTTGTCAAACCACAAAAACTGGTGCAAAAATTGAGAGGCAGGTAGAGACCCTAACCCTATTTCCAACACTTTTTTTTTTTTTAAACTGACTTGATTTCAAGTTGGCGTCTTTTTAATTTATGCTACTGGCATTTATGCGGCTGCCCTTAGCAGGATTACAGGGGCAGTAGTTTTACAAGGATGAACTGCTCTTCAACACTGCTCCAGTGTATTAGGCAGGCACATGATTTCTTTTAAATCCTAGCCACATGTGTCTGATTCCTCCACCTCCTTTTGTTTTGAAGAATAAAATGTCTCACTGGTAATAAAGCAAATACTAGTGTCCATTAGACTGTCACACTTACTTTAATCCTGAAGGCAGATCATCTTTCCAGCGATAAGCCTAGACTGATTCCCATTGACTTCACTAAGGGCTACCGGATACTCAACACTTTTGAAAATTGAAAGTTATTTTTAAGTGCTCAACTACGAACTTGGGAGACTAACTTTAGGCATCCATTTAAAAAACATGACTCAAAGTCAAATCTTTCAGATTCTTATGCACTAGTGAAAGCTGCTTTCAAGAGCTGAATGAAGCGTGGCATGTCCGGTCCACATACGGTCTTTTACAGCTGGACCTTCAGGCAACAGTTATCCGTTCACCCAATCAGCCCTCTGAAAACTGCATCAGAACAGGACTCTCCAGGCCTGGATCTCATCCTCTGCTCATAGAGAAGATGGTCAGACACCCCAGTGACACTGCTCCACTTCCACTCCTCCCCTTTCTTACAGGCCCACTGCCCTTCCCTCTCCCTTATGCTATTTAGAAAAAAGAATAAGCCTCTACCCCGATAGAACACGAATTCGGATATAACGCGGTAAAGCAGCGCTCCAGGGGGCGGGGCTGCGCACTCCGGTGGATCAAAGCAAGTTCGAAATAATGCGGTTTCACCTATAGCGCGGTAAGATTTTTGGCTCCCAAGGACAGCGTTATATCGAGGTAGAGGTGTACATGTTCTGTACTTCCTTCAGTCTCTCTTTGTAGGGCATAAGATTTTTGTATATATACCCCTATTCTGACATAATCATGATAACAATGCAGTGTTTCCTGTCTATTAACCAGTGGGTTATTATCAATGTTACTGTTAAGTTTCCTGTGGAGGTTCTATGTCAAGGGGCTTGCTAAACCCCAGATAGATTACGTACACTGAATTTGCCTTCTCCACCCAATCCGTTACTGTATTGGAAAAGGCTTTCAGGTTACTTTGACATGATCTGTATTTTGTAAATCTGTGTTGACTGCTACTCAATAAGCCCCTCCACTACATATTTCTACAAATCGATTTTCTTATTATGTTTTCTACTATTTTATCTGCAATATTAGGCAGGCTCATCGACCTATCATTATCTCAGCTGTCCTGCCAGTCCAATGTAAAGGGTGGAAAGGCACTAGCCTATGTACCTGGAGCATCACTACTGTTTCCCAAGATTTATCGAAAAGCCGAGACTCGCTCATTCAGTACACTCAGGACCAAGTATCTCATACTGCAGATTTCTATTCTGGGCCAAGTTTATCTGGGATGCAAGTCCACTGAAATCCTCTCTCCAGTGATATCAATGGTCTTCCACCAGAGAAGAGTTTGGACCTGTTATTTATTCATTCACTCTTTCTTTATTGAATGTTAACTCCTTCACAGCCTCATTTGCCTCCTTCATCTTGTACTTAGTGAATTCTGGGAAACAGATCAAGGGGTTCAGTCACCTCTGATTTCTCATTTTGTCTTTCCTTTTTCATAGAATCATAGAATATCAGGGTTGGAAGGGACCTCAGGAGGTCATCTTGTTCAACCCCCTGCTCAAAGCAGGACCAATCCCTAGACCGATTTTTGCCCCCGATCCCTAAATGGCCCCCTTAAGGATTGAACTCACAACCCTGGGTTTAGCAGGCCAAGGCTCAAACACTGAGCTATCCCTCCCCCAAAAATGTTTTCTAAAATATATGGAGATATACCTATCTCAGGCTACATCTACACTACAGGGGGGAGTCGATTTAAGATACGCAAATTCAGCTAAGTGAATAGCGTAGCTGAATTCGACGTATCACAGCCGACTTACCCCGCTGTGAGGACGGCGGCAAAATTGACCTCTGCGGCTTCCCGTCGACGGCGCTTACTCCCACCTCCGCTGGTGGAGTAAGAGCGTTGATTCGGGGATCGATTGTCGCGTCCCAACGGGACACGATAAATCGATCCCCGGGAGGTTGATTTCTACCCACCGATTCAGGCGGGTAGTGTAGACCCAGCCTTATAGAACTGGAAGGGACCCTGAAAGCCCCCTGCCTTCACTAGCAGGACCAAATACTGATTTTGTCCCAAATCCCTAAATGGCTCCCGCAATAACTGAACTCACAACCCTGGGTTTAGCAGGCCAATGCTCAAACCACTGAGCTATTCCTCCCGCCCCCCCCCCCAAGGTAGGAGGACTTTGTAGAAGTGATCCTACCTTCCCACTATGTGTGAAGAAACTTCCCCTATTTTGCTTCTCTTCTTCAGCTAATACAGTTTGATTTCTGGGGATTTCTTACATCTCTCCTACAACTTCTGCTATGTCGGCTGCTAAAAAACTGCATTCAAGCATTGTGTAATTCTATTGACAGATTGCCTTTCAGACCCATTGGACTTTCAGAAAGAGACAAATTTTCAAAGGTGACTACTGATTTTGGGTGCTTCCCTTTCTTGGTTATGTAAGATGAAACACATTAAAGGGGTGTGATTTTCAGAGAGCAGGTGCTCACCACTTAAATAAATAAGTGCTGGTGTAAATAATAATCACTTGTACAAGTATTTATACATTCATGAAAGCCAACCTCTCCCACAATCACTAGTGCTCACACAGGCATATATGAGCATGTCATGCAAGTCTATCCCCAAAATTGAATTAGCTTTCTTGCCTAAACTATATAGGGAAACATTCACTAACTGTTTTCTCAGGTACTATTGAAACTTTCCACATTTGACAAGCTTGCTAAATGCAGAGCATAATAATCCGACATGCTGAATATTTTCACCTAGGGCAGTCTTTTCAATTCAGAGTACCACAGGAGGTCTTAAGAAATAAGTAAAGGATGGTGGGAGTTATCTCTGCTCTCACTAATCCCCTCTTTTTCTGTACGTCCTGTTTTCATTACAGCCAAGGCATTTAGAGCTACTTGGAAGACTAGAGTGGTTAAGTCTTTTCAACAATAGCTGTGCAGAGTCAGCAATATAAATAAAACTTTCATTCTGATTTGTAAATAAAAAATCACTCATTCCTTAAGCTGTGACAAGACTATGAGGAGTAAGGAGCTTGGGGACGGGGAGAGACACGCAGATTTCTGGATATTACATACTAAAATGCATGAGCTTTAAGAGAAAGAAAGAAGGAAAAGAAATAAAAAGGCTCCATGTTTACTTTTTCATTTGTTTTTTCTACTTTCATGCAAGTGAGGATTTCATTAATTCTGTCTCCATCTATTTCCCAATATTTTCACTGCCTGGATAGTAATACAGGTGTAACCCCAGCCCTGAGGCAGGGCTTAGTGGTCTCCCTATTGCTTGCTGCTTGGAGTGGCTTCTCCCCTCTCACCTCAGGTCCGGAGTTCTGTATCCTGGCACTTGGTGCCTCCACCCAAGGAGGCCCCCTCCAGTGCCTGCAACACAAGGGATGCTGTCCTTTGGGAAAATATTTACTACCAAACAACATACACAATGCACAAGGGATAAAATAAGCATCCCAATCCCCAAAGTAGCAAAATAGGAACGGGGAACTTTATTAGAGCCAACAAACAGAAGATAAGGAATAAGGATGAATAGAAATAACTAGAACAAAAAGCAACAATACCTTAAACACTCCACCTGCCAGCACTTACAATGGGCCCAACTCCCCCCTAGTACTGACCTAGGCAGTGAATAGAAAATCACTTCTTTACTGGGGAACGCAGCACTGTCATCATTGGCCGTCTTAAATCTCACAAGCAAAATTAACAGACATGGGATATCTTACAAAGTCTTCACACCTAAAAGGATAGGACCTACTCTTTGCTAGTCTTTGGGCCAGCTTTGCTTTATATGTTTCTGTTCCCTTTACCCGGTATGTTGCTTTTCTCACAGCTGATCTTTCACACACAGGGATCTGCCACACTGCAGATTAAAATGAATAATTTTTAAAACCTTCCCTTAAAGGCAGGTTATCACTTAACTGGGTTTTAACACCTCCCTCTGAAGCAGCTGGTACAAACTGTGTTCAGAGACAAGACTGTGGACCAGCTGATGCACTAGTGTGATCCAATGGGATGATTCCTATATTCTGACAAAGGTAATTAAAAGAAATCCACATCATTTTGTTGCCCTTGAAATAACAAGGTGGATCACACACAAAAAAGCACAAAGTAGCCTTGAAACCTGGCATGTCCTTGAGACCTGGCAGATCCAGTACTTCACCATTACAATAATACATGTCAGAATATCCCCTTATTTTATTTAGTTCATTAAAAATTGCCTACCCAAAGCTATCCATACACGTGCAGTTAATTTTAAAATGCATACACATGTTTAACGTGTTAAGGAAGGAAACTATCTTGAAACAACAGCGTCCATTAGGTTATAATTATTAGAGACAGCAGTAAAGAATCAGCACATTACTTTGACCGGATTGTCTGTGCTTGGCTTTAACTAGCACTGAACGCATTTGCATCAGAGCAAGTCAAACTCCACTTTTATTTTTTCACTAAATGGCGGCATTTAATGTCACCTGTCAACACACAATGACCTCCTAGACCAAGAAAACTGGCAGCATAATTTAGATTAGGGAGTGAGGCGAAGCATCCACCTCATCCCCCAGCCAACTACTGTAACTGGCAGTGTTTGAAAGGGCAGCCAAAACTTCACCTCTTCCTGCTGAAGAAAAGGAAAAACAGAGATGGGAGAAAGTTATCAACTTCCAGGGGAAATGAAGAACAAAATAGCCAGCTCATTCTAAACAAATCCATTCATTTACCTTGATATTTTAACAGAATTTTTCTAAGCACTGCAGTAGGTTGACCTGTCAAGTGCAAGCTGTGTATGGAGATTAAATGGCATTTTGGGGGAGAGATCAGCTTTATTTTACAGAATAACATGCAGTGTCTGGAGTTCTCTCAAGCAAGAAGTTTTTAAGCATTGACTGCTAACTTAGTTAAAAAGCACAATATCCCCTGACAAGCTGAATGCCAAGACCTTGTGTGCACTTTTTAAAATGGCAAAGAATTATTAGTTTTCCTACAGAGAGAGAGATTTCATCCTGATTCATCGTCAAACTGTACTTAAAATTAAGAGGCCTGGGCAATTCTGGATTCCTTGACTTTTTAAATTAGGGTCAGATTAACTCCGAGAATCCAAAAACAGTAGATCTGCTAGAGGTTGCAATTCTTCCGAGTGTTGACTCTAGGCCCAGCTCTGAGCAAGGCATGGTATGTAAGCTGCACCACCCAAGCATTGTTAATCATATAGCCTGTGACTCTCAGTTCCTCCCCTGCATCCATCTTGCAATGGAAGTCATGTGGGACTGGGTTGTAGGGGTGCTGATGGCACACTACGCTGGCCAGCCGGGGAGTGGGGGATGAAGCCACGGCACCAGTCCTAACCACCCACCTTCCCATAGGAAGCAAGGGAAGTCATCAGGCATACTGCACCTGCTTACTTCTGAGTGCCCAGGGTTCAGGTGGAAAATGCAGGGACATGAGGGGAGTTCTTACTCCCTGTTATTCCCTCAGCCCAAGTCAAGTCAAGAGGCTTTACTCGCAGTGATGATAACGTTATGCATTAGGCTCTGTGATAGGCTATTTTAACAAAAGTATCTTCTGCTGTCTTTTGGCATTTCTGGACATATAACAATGCAAATAAAATATAATGAAGCCACAGGCAAGTCTGTTATAAAAAGCCGGAAGCAGGGGTAGCCTGCCCCTAACTAACCATTTATTTATCATTCTCTGGAACAGTAATGAAGATAATTTCCAGTTTACATAGTCCCTAACCTTGGCCAGCCCTACACTGTCACACTAATGATCAAGTTCTGTTGGACCTCTGCCACCCCACTGAGATGAATGGGCTGGTCTGGAAATAAGAACCTGACCCAAGGCTCACGAAAGTTAATTGGAGTCTTTTCATCAACTTCAATGGGCTTTGGATCAAGCTCCAAATGTGGTCTGAATCCATTTCTAAAGTAGTAGGGCTGGCCAGGAAACAGCAATTTCCATTTCACAAACAGTTTGATGTTCTGAAATGTGTTTTACATATAGGAACAAAATAAGAGCTTTTGAAATTTTTCACATGCTGGAGAGAGACTATATCAGGGGTTGGCAACCTTTCAGAAGTGGTGTGCCGAGTCTTCATTTATTCACTCTAATTTAAGGTTTCGCGTGCCAGTAATACATTTTAATGTTTTTAGAAGGTCTCTTTCTATAAGTCTATAATATATAACTAAATTATTGTTGTATGTAAAGTAAATAAAGGTTTTTAAAATGGTTAAGAAGCTTCATTTAAAATTAAATTAAAATGCAGAGCCCCCTAGACCGGTGGCCAGGACCCGGGCAGTGTGAGTGCCACTGAAAATCAGCTTGTGTTCCGCCTTCGGCATGCGTGCCATAGGTTGCCTACCCCTGGACAATATCCTCCTGATTAGGGCAGTAGCAGAGTATGTGGGAAACCCAAGTTCAAGTCCTTACTCTGTCTGATTCAGAGCAGAGTTTGTCATCCCACTCCGAAATCAGAAAGAGCAGGGATCTCCCATGGCTCAAGTCAGTTCCCTAACCACCACGCTATCAAGTGTTTGAGTCCTTCTTTTCCTCCCTCAGACCGAAGAAAACTTCTTAATGAAAATGTCATCAAAACCCTTATATTTCTACTCAACATTTTGGTTTTGTGGAAAATTCTGACCAGCTCTATAAAACACTATTTCAGAATTTACTGACATGTCCAGTAATAAACCAACAGATTCAATTATGGGGTTTATCTGTTGAGCTGGGCTTTAAGCAAAAAAAAAAAGGAACAGAAAAAGAATGACTTCTATTTGTCTAAAAGTGTTCAGGCTATTTGGGTTTACTAAACAAGACACTGCAGATGTATCTACATAAAATAAACTACAACAAAATGTCTAATATTTTATCAGCTTGTATTTTTATCACTCAATATGCACGTATAGCCTTGGAGTCTGTTGTCACCTGTGAAGTAGCATCACTATTCCATATTAACCTATCAGAGAGAGATTTTGATTGCTTTTGAGGCGTCCCAAGAAAGGGATGAAAGATAAAGATTTAAAACAAAACTGACATTTTATTGAAATCAAAACTTTATTGTTTATTGGGTTTATTGTTTTAAATGGAATGTTTCCATTTGAAAATCCAGGCCATCATCAGAGGAAAGAGGAATCTTCTTAATAG